>NC_064615.1:348940877-349607306 GCF_023898315.1 Schistocerca nitens | reverse complement strand
TGGGAGTGCCTTATCATTATACTACTGCTTTGAAGCGATACAGTGGTACGTAATACAGTTAAAGAACATGCAGTTCCTTTAAAAATGGTTGCTTCATCGTCTATATGGTCAGATTATATCCACAAAGTAATACCACTTCGTGTATTATAGATTCCAGAAAACTGTTTCGATATTTCAAACCGCTTATGAAATATGAGACACGATTGCACACCTTAAACGACACAAAAAAGGCCATGAGATACTGTGAGAAATGTATACATCTGATAGGGCTGAAACTGGAAGAAAGTTTGCTTTATTTTAGATACTCAATTTATTGTACTGAGCATTTAAACATATTTTTTAAAGAACTACGTGCAATTGCATCCTTCTTTTAAGTCGTGAGAAGGTAAGTGCTGTGATAATTCTCTGATTTAAGCAATCACAGTTAAGAAGGGGCTGTCAATGAGGTAAATATGAAGGCCAACACAACTGTCAAAATTTTACAGAAGCAATGGACATAAAGCCAACGGCGTTGCCGCAGTGGTAACACCGGTTCCCGTCAGATCCCCGAAGTTAAGTGCTGTCGGGCTGGGCTGGCCCTTGGATGGTTGACCTTCCGGTCTGCCGAGCGCTGTTGGCAAGCGGGGTGCTCGAGTGAGGTAAACTGAGGAGCTACTTGATTGAGAAGTAGCGGCTCCGGTCTCGTAAACTGACATACGGCCGGGAGAGCGGCAAGCTGACCACATGACCCTCCATACCCGCATCCAGTGACGCCTGTGGGCTGAGGATGACACGGCGGCCGGTCGGTACCGTTCGGCCTTCCACGGGCTGTTCGGACGGACTTTAGTTTAAATGGACATAAAACCGAACCATGGGATATCAAATGGATCGAGCATGTGAGGATTGTGGTAGGGAAGGGGAATGGTCGACTTCGGTTTATTGGGAGAATTTTACGAAAGTATGGTTCATCTGTAAAGGACACTGCACACAGGAGGCTAGTGCGACCTATTCTTGAGTACTGCCCCAGTGTTTAGTATCCGCACCAAGTCGGATTAGAAGAAAACATCGAAGCAATTCAGAGGCGGGCTGCTAGATTTGTTACCGGTAGGTTCGAACAACACGCAAGTATTAAATTTTGATAACCAGCATTTGAAGCTGGCTGAAGAACGTTCCTACTGCCGCCAACATACATTCGCGCAATGACCACTAAGATAAGGCATGAGAAATTGGGGCTCATACGAACAAATACAGACAGTTGTTTTTCCCTCGCGCTATCTGTGGGTGGAACAGGAAAGGAAACGGCTAGGTATAGGGTACCCTCCGCCACGCTCCGTACGGCGGCTTGCCGAGTATGTACGCAGATTTAGATGCTAAATTTATGTTTTGCGACAAAAACGAACACCTGGCATGCGAGTCAGATGTACTCCATATTCTTCACCAGCGAAGAAAACAATGTGTAGATTAGCTATACACAAAACAGGTATTCGGAGCCGCGCCGTGCAATGGCGTAATCTCCTACCAGGAAGTGGTCAATGCTCTGGTTATACTGAGCGTTGTAAATTAATACACTAATAACAAGTGTCACTATAGTAAGGTGAGAGTAGTGTAAAAACGATGCCGTTGTTAGCCTCTGGAAGGGAGTGTACGGTTTGGGAACGTCGAGGAACCGAGATGCGAGAGTGGCAGCCGTTCTCTCTACGCCAAGTGTGCGGGTGCGCTTTAATCGGATACACGCGGGATTGGACCCGTCAGGTGACAAGAACGGCGGCAGGAAATTGCCTCGGCCGCTGGGACGTGCCGTCGCAGGTACGAGCGCTCCCCAAGGAAAGCCACAATTCCAGACAGCAATTTCCCTTAATAAATACAAAGGAAATGCGAAACGCATAGATATCGAACCGTCGAATCGCGTATCCGCACGAGTCCTAAGGTGAGGTGCGACCTGTCTTGTATCGTAAACGACAGAATTTCCAGGTCAGGCATTAGGTTACATAACTACCACAAAAATGGCAATAAGGCTGTCCGGGGAGGCGTCTCTTACTATTATTCTGCAGTACCACGTACACGTAGTAAGCACGAATTGTAGAAAGCTAACTATAATCTTTTTCCTCCGCGAGTGAATACATATCGAAACTAATGACGACAGAGGACGAGAGAAGAATGTATTAAATCCATTTGTTGTACAACGGTTACATCATGCAGTATAATTCAGAGAAAGATGCAATGACTATTCCTTAGCAGTTCTGTGGGCACTCTCTCAACTCATTTACAAACAAGCAAGACGGAAATGTGGTTAAGACACTGGACTCGTTTTCGCTGGGAACTGGCTTCTAACCCTCGTCCGACGACAATGACTTGTGCTGTCCATGATTAACCTGAATCACTTCAGGCGAATGCTAGTATCCTTCCAGTCACAATGTTTTTTCCGCATCGATGTCTAGCAGAGATAGCGGAACATTTTTAATGGTCTTGAGAAGGGGTGAACCCAGCGAGGGGCACGGGACGGCAACTAACATCCAGAGATCTTTGTAAGACGACTTCACATCCTGCTCAGCAATACAGCCAGTCGCGTTAACTCAGCACCATTTTGTAGAAAGCCAGAACATTCAATGCCTACTGACTAGCGACAGACGAGCACCCAGATAAATTTTGTCGTGATTTCTTCAAACCGCAGTATTTCGACGTTCGCTGATATTTTCCTTCCAAACTGAAAACGCCAAATCGGTCTCCGTTCTCAAAACTTCCAGTATTGTTGTCCCATCAATTCGCGACGTTTTTTCATCGTGTTAAGTCAATGTCAAAAACTACTAAAATGTGGATATAAAATTACTGACGTGAGCGTGAACGTTACATTCCTAACAGCTACATAATACGTACAAAACCGATACAAACTATACTACTGACCGGCACTAGGTACCTGTTGTAAAGGGCAGCATTTGCTTAATTGGTGAATACTGTCAAAAACCCCTATTTCAAAAGTTTCAAGTTTTAGTTTTATTTTGTGACAAATTATGCTTCGCCTCACTCCGCCCTCCACACCCCTCAAAACAAGCTAGGATGCTGGGTACACCCTTCATCCTGGGTTACTAGACATATGTATGCTGTTCTCTGACATGAGGCAGAAGAAAGGGAATATTATTTTTCTTTGAAACGTGAAGCAATTTCGTAATTCTGTGCTGCTTCCTTCCTTTATTCAGGTCATTAAATATTCGAAACATTATGTGAATCTTGAGTTTCTCCCGGTGTATTTGCCCGTTGGACACTGTAGACCGGCAATACACCCGTGGATATTTTGATTATTCGAAACATTATGTTTCTGTCCCTTGTCGTGTATAAACGACATCGGGTGGAGAGGGAACACGTCGAGCAGGTGTTCGCTGGAGAACTCCTAACACGACGAACGTATTGCAGTGCAACAGCAAGCCTTTACATTAGTCCCAAAATTGAAAACTGTCTAAAGAATGACTGTTTTAGCCTCAAACAGCTTTCACCAAAACAATCTAAATGATTACATCTAATGTTGCATTAATACTCCGAAGGCTACACAGAACACACAGTGCGAACGAAGGGTGTTCAAAAAATAATGCAAAGCACTTTTTTTCTGAAAGCAGGTTGGTTTTATTCAAAACTACAATGCATCACATTATTGTCCATTCTTTTGGCTACAAAACCCTATTTTTCTAACATAACCTCCGTTCAATGAGACGACCTTACGCCACCCTCATGGAAGAGCCTGTATGCCGTCTTGATCCATCAATAACCTCCCCATTATAAACGTACTGCTTCTCGTGGAGGGCATCCTTGATTGTACCAAACAGATGGAAGTCGTAAGATGCGAGATGCGGACTGCAGGGTGGATGAGGAAGAACAGCGTAATCAAGTTTTGCGAGGTCCTCTCGAGTGCGCAGACTTGGGTGAGGTGCAGCGTTGTGGTAGAGAAGTTCCTCCGCATTTTTGTGGCGACGAACAAACTCAACGAGAGTGTCCGCGATGATGACAGACGCTTCGCTCAACAGCTCACCGTGCTTTTATTCAAAGTCGGGTCTACAAAGACATTCTGCAAGCGCTTGTATCTGCGATGCTCTGGTTTTCCGCCGCAAGAAACTCACTGACACGTTTCTGCGTGCAACGCACCTCCGTTACAGACGCCACTTTGAAGATGATGATGATGATGATGATGATGATGGGCTTGTGGGGCGCTCAACTGCGCGGTTATCAGCGCCCGTACAAATTCTGACCCTTTGCTCAGCCCAATCTCGCCACTTTCATGATGATGATGATGATGAAATGATGAGGACAACACAAACATCCAGTCATTTCGAGGCAGGTGAAAATCCCTGACCCCGCCGGGAATCGAACCCGGGACCCCGTGTTCGGGAAGCGAGAACGCGACCGCGAGACCACGAGCTGCGGACACGCCACTTTGAAGGCTAGGTTAGCGCCGCCACCCGACGGAACTTCATGAAACTACAAGGGCTGAAACGGGAAAATTCCACGACGTCCCACAAAAAATTGCGCATTTACTCAATCGAAATTGGCTGAGAAAAAATGTGTTGGATTACGTGCTGATACTGTATTACACTCATAAATTCCAGTTGCTGATGTTGCGTGGAAAGCTTAACTGTTGCTATGACTCCACCTAAGCCTGAATTAGAATTTCCCTCATTTTAGCGCCTTTTATTATGATGTGGAATATACGTGAGAGGAAGTAACTTTTTTGTCTCGTATTGGAACATACGCTTTCGAAATTTCCACAGCAAACCTTTACATTTGTCTATAGCTTCTCCCACTTAGTCTTGAGCACTGCAGCGACGCCCTCACATTGACAAAACAAATCTCACGAAGCTCTTCTTCAATTTCCTTCGTCCCCTGCGTTAATAAAACTCGGCAGAGCTCCCGTACTGATGAACAGTACTCGATAAACACACAGCGCGAGAGCCGGAGGTTCTGCACGACACCTGTTTTGTGGGTAAATTACATTTATTTAGGCAACAACCGTGATTACGATTGTTCGCTCAAATTAAACGTGAAATGCCTCAAGCCAGCAGAACTTTGTTATGGAAAAAAAGAGAAGTCGATAGCGCGACGAACATTAAGATTTAACTTTACGCTGGAATAATGTATGACAGTTTAACAGTAACGAAAGGGACCGAATTACACTGTACCATTTATACACTCTAATAATGACGAAAATACACCAATAACCCCCCCCCCCCGAGCAATTACACCGCCGGGGCCGGCGGCGCCGTTAAGCAGATATAGTTAGCACTGACTGTCTATGGGCACCGTTATACTGCTGCCAGTGTAGAACAAGTACGTTTCCCTCTCGTGTCGTGTCTCTCTCACCCCCCCCCCCCCATCACCCCCTAGTTACAGGGTACGCCCTTGATACTGACACAGACAGCATAGGCAGTTTGGCAAGAGGGGAGGAAGAGTAAGTTCATGGACAGTCTCCCCCCCCCCCCCCTCCAAACACGAAGTGATTTGGTAATACTGCTGTTCTGTAGTTCCGTTTACAATTGTATCTGCACTCCGCAAGCCAGCTTGTGGTTTACGGCGGAGGGTACACTGTGTACCCCTGACTCTTACCGCCTTCTCTTTTCCAGTCGCGAATGATCCACGGAGAAAACGATTGTTGTTGCGCCTCCGTATGAGCTCGATCCCTCTGATTTTACGTTAATAGCCTTTCCGCAAGATATGCATAGGAGAAAGCTATATATTGGTTGGCTCTTCTAGGAACGTAACTTCTCGGAACTTTTAACAGTGAAACACACCGAGATGCACGTCGTCTCGCTTGTACCGTGCGCCCTTCGAGTTGGATGATGCTTTCGTGCTTACTAAAGAAACCTGTAGAAACGTTCTGCTTTTCTTTGTATTTTCTCTGCTTTCTCTATCAAACCAATTTTGTACGGGTCCCAGAGTGACGAGGAACATACCAGTATTGGTCTAGCGAGGATTTTGTAAGATTATATGCATCACACCAGCGGAGAAAGCCGGCGTTGCGCAGGTATTTATCTATAGCTGTGCGTCCACGTCCTTACGACACAGCGTCTGGCCTTGCGCTTAACGTTTATGATGTCATATATCCTGAGCTACATGTCATACGTCATACAACAACACAATATTGTAGGTACATTCAGCGGCATATGTGGATACAGTCTACAAAATATGTTGCGAATGGAGTTAGTAGCAACGAAGCAATAAATTTAAAAGCCATGCACGATGCGGCAGTTTTTCAAGCATCTCGTTGTTTCTGACATCTCCTGCATTGTGTGTCGCAGAAAGATATATTTTACAAGTACTTTCAGCGGTACTGTCTCTAAAATGTGCCGCGAGTTCAGGTAGTAGTAAATAAGTAATAAAATACAAAGCCCTGCCTCACGCGTTGCTTTCACTGCATGCACAGCGGAAAAGTAGTAAGCGATGAACATTTAAACATATTTCCTTTCATCGCTTTGTAGTGGCTATCAGAGAGAAAAAATTTCGTAAAGGTTCGAAATTCTGTATAAAGTTTGTTCCAAGTCGCTAATTGTTCTCTTTCTCCAATACTAAATGAATGAAGTATGGGAATTTACGCGTCAAGGAATACGCTTCTTTCTCACCCCCACCCCCAGTCATTTTATAGACAGGTGGTTCTTACCTCCACAGCGACTGTCGCCTGGCGTAATGTATATGTATACCAAGTCTGGTTGAAATCGGTCCAGTCGTTTAGGAGGAGACGTAAAACAAACAAAGAAAACACACATTTTTATATGTATGGATATCTGAAAAATAATGGTCCTCTAACATTCCACTGGGGCTTGCGCAAAGTTACTTTTGCGTCTGAACATGCAGTCTTTGCTGAGGTCATAAAAATAATGGAAACATAACGTTCTCTGTCTTTTGGTTGTGTGTAACGACATGGTAGCGCGGAAGGAGCAGGATGACGCACGTATTCACTAGAGAAATGGTTCAAATGGCTCTGAGCACTATGGGACTCAACTGCTGTGGTCATTAGTCCCCTAGAACTTAGAACTACTTAAACCGAACTAACCTAAGGACATCACACACATCCATGCCCGAGGCAGGATTCGAACCTGCGACCGTGGCAGTCGCACGGTTCCGGACTGCGCGCCTAGAACCGCGCGACTACCGCGGCCGGCATTCACTAGAGACCTCGCAACAAGCTTAAGTACTGCGATGGCAGCAAGCATTGCACGGTCCCATAATTGCAACGAACACTGTCTAATGGTGGACCAGTGATGCCGCTGGCACAAGAAAACAGGAGGGAACTCGCCCTATACGAGATAAGTGACAAACGAAGTGTACGGCAACTTACAGTCATGGCGGGTCCGGGGAGGGATCAGGCACTGCCAGTCGCCGCAATTCATGTGCGCCGGAGGCGACGATGCGCCAGCCACTGACTCCCAATCCCATATCTTATCTGTGTGGCCAGACATTCAACGAGCAGTCTATCGCGTGACTCAATCGACGGTGACACGTGGTTACCAGAAAACGCCACTGGCCAGTCTTCGTTACGCTACTACAACTAACACTGCCCCTCTGTATGCAGTCACGCATGGCGTGCGTACCTCTACGGTACCGACAGTGTTTCTTGTTTAGTTTGCTGTTAAGATTACAGTCAAGAGTATGGCTGTTGTATTCTACCAAATTGATAAAAAGTATCTTATCTAAGTAAGCGCAGTATCTGGGATGGTTTTTCTCGTAACGGCGAAGGTAAGTAAAGCTGTAGTATCTCGAAGAGGAAAGCTATCACATAACCCAATTGTCGACCCAAGACTGATATATGGGGAATTACTGATACTCTGAAACTGTGAACGCCACGAAGTCAGTGGTGAGACTTGCCCCTTCTTGACTCTGAAACACTTAGCGAGATGGCTCAGCGGTGAAGGCAATGGACAAGCATTAGGGAGGATGATTGATTGTATCCCCCGTCCAACCTTACTAATTATGGTTTACGCTGATTTTCACTAATTCGCCCAAGATAAATGCCGTGGCTTGTAAAAGGACCTCGCGCATTTCCTTCTTCTACCCAAGCCTGTGCTCCCTCTCTAATGACCGAATAGTCGACATGACGTAGAGTCCTAAGCCCCCTCCGTTTGCTTTCCAGACATGTAAAAGTCATTCGCACTACGTTGATAGGGATTCGTCACCCACAGCCGCGCGGGGTAACCGCGCCGACTAGGGGCGCCTCGCCACGGTTCGCGCGGCTGCCCCCGTCGGAGATTCGAGTCCTGCCTCAGACGTGTGTGTGTGTGTGTGTGTGTGTGTGTGTGTGTGTGTGTGTGTGTGTGTGTGTTATTCTTAGGATAAGTTAGTTTAAGTTAGATTAAGTAGTGTGTAAGCCTAGGGACCGATGACCTCAGCCGTTTGGTCCCATAGGGACTTACCACAAATTTCCATCGCCCACAGAAGGCAATGCACTGACTGAATATGTTGTGTAGTTGCAGCAGTGGTTACGTTGCTATCGTTATCACAGGCGAGAGTTACGAAAAAGTAATGCCGCTAATGCTTCTTGCAGGTAACATGAAAGACTGTTCATAATAACGTACGTTGTCTTTAATAATGAGCGACGTGATGCAGTGGTTAGAACACTGGGCACGTAAGAGTAACGGGCGGACAGGGAATAATTCTCCTCAGATTTGCTCATCGATTCTTCCTGTGGTTTCCCCAAGACACTTCGAGCTAGTGTCGGTATGATTTTCTGATCACGTGCAACTTGGTAAAGGTATCGTCTTTGATTGCCTCCTCTCGATAGACTAAGCTCAAATTATTCCTTTATCCAGTTTGACGCAATAATATCGAACTAGACAAGTAAGTTCATCACCAACCATGAAGCTGCACCGTCAGAGCGTACGAAAATGCCCTTTACTATTTTGTGGATAAAAAATTCTTTTTTGTCTTTTTCTCCCTCTGTAACCATAGTGATCATTACTCACTCTCTATTCCGTCTGCTGGAGAAATTGTCACCACTGCGACCTGCGTCGTATATTCACGGAGAAGTCTTCTAGAAACATCAGACGCTTGCGCGCACACACACACACACACACACACACACACACACACACACACACACACACACGCGCGCGCGCGCGCGCGTAAAGCAACACAATCACTGTTTATTTCAAACACTTTTGTTAGTCTGGCATGACTTTCGCGAGGTTCGTCAAACTTTCAGAATCCACAAAGCGGCGTTTGGGTTCCTGCAATAAAACTAGTACGCCGTCCCATAAAATAAACAACTACTTCCACATACAACGGTAAGTGCACTGCAAAATATGAAAAAGATATATAAGGGTTCTCCAAAGGAAACTGGCAAGTAGTAGAACGATTATTTGCTTCACAGTGTATGGAAATATACAACAAAACGTGACGATAGAAAGATCATGATTTAACATCCAGTCAACGAGGTCGTTAGAGACAGAGTACAAGCTCAGATTAGGGATAGAAATGGCTGACCCTTTTCCAAATTACTTTGGCACATGACTGGAATCTGAATCCCCGTCCTCTTTACTGTGAGTCCAGCGACTTAACCAAATCGCAGCCTAGTTTGGTCAAGAAAAAGTGATGATTTGAATTGAAAACAAGCTTTGTGGGACACACAGTCGTCCTCAGTACGCATCCAACACGCTATCAACATTTTCACTGAAACTTCTCTCTGGTACACTATAGTTTTCTGTCCTAGTGAAACTGAACATTAACCCACTTCCGAAAAGGAAAGAAATAAGCAACAGCATCATGACGGAAGTCGCCTCTGGCGTTGGGAGGAGTGACTTTACAAAATTAAAAGAAAATCTAAATCAAAGCTGGATCTAATCAAAGTTTCGCACTATTGTGACTCATGGCTTCACTTTTAGCCTGCTTTAATTGCTGTCTGTAGCTGAACCAAAGGAATGTCAAACACAGCCTACAAAGACATTCTTGTTAAAATCAATACATTTAATTGCTTTTTCCCATGATGTGCAGTACTGGATCAGACGTCGAATGCTTTGATAAATTTTTAATCTAGTCTGTAATATCTTTTTCACAAGCCGTCTACAAATCACATCGCTGCTCACGCAGAAACTGAAGTAGAATATCTAAGTAAAAGTCGTCATACTTTCTTTTCTGCCTCTTTGAAACATCAAGCATTAAAAATTCAATTAGCTCCAGGCCCACTGCTTTCAGCAGAACCGGCGAGAGACCTGCCTCTTCACTAATCTGATAGCGCCTGCAGGTTTCCTGCGAAATTACGTCGGGATGTACAGATGCTTATGTAATTAGAATATAATCCTCATTTGAAGCCTCTACTTCCCAGTAATTTGAGTGATGCCCATTCGCTACCTTAACTTGGGAGATACACTTCAGCATTCTCGGCCTATCTCCAAGGCGCTACTTTGACAGCCCCACTTATGTATGGTGACAAATAAAATTATTAACAGTATAATTAGGAAGGGTTGTATGTGTACAAACAACCAGAAAGCATCAAAAGTAGAACACAGGTGCAATGAAACATGATGCAGGACTGAAATAAACCCATGACGCGTTGAGCAATACATTACTGACTTGCAGGGCAAACTGAGAAACCTCCGTAAACGATAGTACTATCTTAAAAGTTTCGATACCACTGTAAGTGTATGAATAAGTCAGCGGCAGTATCAGCGATTCGCTGTTAATGAGCTGTGCCACATTCCATTCGTAACCCACGCCCATTTGTAATCTATCACGTATCAGCAGAAGCGTCGAATATTAATTTCAGGTCTTCTTTCAAATCCGTCTATGTACGCTGTTACTGTCGTCAGAAAACATCCAGAAATTATGTCCTGTCTTACGACGTCTATGTGCAACTACAGGAAACGTAAGTATGAATGTGGGCATGCAAAACAAGCCAATAACTCCAAAATCCACAACTATTGGAAACTGTGAGCTTCTAGCGGAAACTGCTACGATTTACTATTCGTTCATTGCTATAGCTCTGGGTTCCTCAAAACTCCTAATGCTGAAACCTATTTTTTTCTGCTAATTATAGTACCCTTGCGGCTTTTACAAACTACCACATACTGCCTTTAACGATTTCATTAACAGTAAAATATTTTAGGCTTTAAGGCTGGTTATCTTTAAAACTGTTTTTTTTTTTTTGTTGCACTGATTGGAAAATGTTCGTTAGCGGAAATTACTTTCGCACCTAAGTCCGTTTTCGGACTGCAGCTCACCTTTCTTGCATAAATACGGTTATGCATCCATAATAAAGGATCCTTTTTCTGAAATGATACATAATACATTTTCTTCATGACACTGAAATGCGAGGAAGTCGCAGCAAGACAAAAAAAAGCAACAAAAAGTTCCATCCTGTAATTCCTAACGAGAACAAGATTGCGGTAAGTCAATGCCGACGAGTGACATAGTGCCTTCGTAGCACATGCGTCGAAGAAACCCTAATGGAACAGAGAAACAGTTACTGAAGGGGACAAACTACAAGATATTCAGAATTTTATAATTGCCGGATGCCGCTACCAATTTCAGGCTTGCACCAATCCTAACATGCAGCTGCATACACGAACTATAGTTTACAGTTAGTAAAATACTCACGGTAGTAAAATGTAACTTTTATGTTGACTGTTTCTATATAGCTCCACGTTCTATCTAATCCTATGCGAAAACCAATTCGCATGCAGTTAACCTTTCCTTGAAGTTCAAGATTGTAAGATATTTGTGCCAACTGTGGAATGTGGCGATTAAGCAACAAATTACTATCTTTTTCCAGCAACTGATACAAATATCTCGCAATCTTGCATTAAAAATTTCTATGTCTTTCACATGCATTAAGTATTATACTAACTGTCGTCTATTATCTATGTATGTAACTGTCTACAGATAGGCGCAAAACAAATTTGTAATAGCGCATTAAATAAATTATCAATACGTTATTGACAGCTAGCAATTTGCTACAAACCTAAGTGTTTCGAATAGTTCACTGACAGAGACCCAGAAATGTATTGCCAAGAACAGATACGAATGAAGAGACTCGCTGACATCGCACTCTTTTTGCCTGCGTGTAAGGAGAACACAAAGAATTTTTGAAAGAACCGACTACCTTGCACAGAATCTCAGTTCAAGATACTTGGCGCATACTGAAAGTGATGAAATAAAGAAAAGAGAGAAGGGACTTGTTAAACATCTTCCACGGAGAACAGTGAGTTCAAGAAATGCAATAACTGCCGTAAGTAAAAATGAAGGCTATATAATTATTGGAAGAATCGTATGGAAACGTAATTCACCCAAAAAGGATTCAGCTTACAGAACCATCATTCGCGAGAAAAGCTTGTCAGTCAGGTATCCTCGCCAGGTAGGCTTAATAGAAGAGATAGAGCAGGAAAATGGTAGCATTTGAAAAGTATGCCATCGAAGAATACTAGGCGACGAGTTGGAGCGTCAGAAGGGAACAATAACAGAGACAGAATGAGACTAGACTATCAAGAAAAAAATTTAAGAGGCTTTTGAGTGAAATACAAGGGATAGTCGAACAAAAACCACACACTCGCCACTGAGGGATCATGGGATGGTTCCATTCGGAAATAATCGCCACACACGTTAAGACATTTATCCCACTGGAGACGAGACGAACAACTCTTGCTTCGTAGAACCAATCTTGCAGTTGTCGTCCGATTGAAACTGACTTTACGGCGCTTAGCAGTTCTTCAAAGTGCTGCGCAATGATTGTGGTTCAACGCTCGAGGAACTCGACGGGCAGAGGGCCGCTGCAGTCGAAGGAGGAAGTCATCATCACTTTATGGGACCATGTGTAAGGAATTTTGATTTCTTTGGCGGAGGAAATATGGGATGTTTCTACTGTTGGCTTTGCCGTTTGGATCGCGGCTGCCAAAATGCTGTCGGACAGAATCACCCTGCTGCACGGCAAGGCCCAGCACCACACTGCCAATCGTACGACGGCTACCCTTCAGCATTTGGGTTGGGCAACACTGCAGCATCCTCCACACAGCCTTGATCCTTCACCGTGTGATTTTCACACCTATGGCGATCTGAAGCCAAACATGCACAGGCGTCGGTTTCAGTCGGACGAGGAAGTGCACGAGAGGGTGCTGTTGTGGATCTGACAGCGGCCGACTGCGTTCTATGAAACAGGAACAGATTGTCTCGTCTTCCAGTCGGATAACTGTCTTAAAGCGTGCGGTGATTACTTTTGAATGGAAGTATATCACGGTTTCGTTGTGGCAGATGTTAAATTTTCATTTGACCTTCCATTGTGGTTATGCGAAATTGGAAAGATTATCAGAAGACAGCAACAGATTGACGCAGCATTAAAGAAGTCTAAAGAGTGATGACACGAAAAAAAGAGCATATCGAAAGAAGAGCGCCGCATTTATTCACTTGTTTCTTTACTGAGACAGCGTCACAGAGATACTCATCAAACTCCAGGAGTAGGCCCTATGACAGATGCAATGTGAAATGATGGAGAACGCAAAAATCACGAGCAGAGTAACATATGCTAGCATTTGATAGTAGGTATGTATGGCCGCCGTCGAAGAAATTTTTTCGGTTCCTGACGTTTCGTCCAAAGTTGCGCTGTTGCACCTCCGAAGACGTCCAGCGCAGCTCTGACGAAACGTCTGGAACCGAAATGTTTCTTCGACCACGGCCATGCAGCCCAGAGGACTCGTCAGCAAGTGTGACATCCGGTCTCGAAATCCTCCATTGTATCATCGATAGGCTATGGAGGAAGTAGCAGACACTGTCCAGCCGGGACGCAGCAAGGGCGGTAACGGCAGGTACTGACGTGCGGTGTGCGGGCTGTGCGGCGAGAGGAGGATCCAGCAGGCGGCGGCGGGCAGCTGCAGCGCGGCGACGACGGCCGCCGCCTCGGCGACCACCCCGCGCCGCGACATGGTCCATCAGGCTCGGGGCGGGCAGCGAGCGCGGCTGCCCGTGGCGCACTGCACACCGGCCACGGTATCCTGCGTGTCTCGGATCGCCGCTTATCGCCGCCCGTTCTGACACATCGGCCCTTATCTGGCAGCGCATGACGGCGCGCCGGCGCTCAGTATAGCCAGCCCTCACTCTATAATGGCAGCCTGCTATCGCCACTCCTCATCACCGTTGACAGTCTTATTAATACCTGTCACTTCGCGAGGAGAGGGCCAAAACAGACGCTGCCTTCGCAAACAACTAACACCAACAGCCAAGGATCTACACCATCAGCAATGAAAGTAGGTTTCAAAACAATGAAAAGTGGCTTTCGAGATGGCAACTTTATTTTGTGTTTAATCTTCGTAAGCGGTTTCGGTCATTAAAACCACCTACAGCCCAAGGCTCTAGGTGACGACATGATGATGATTGGTTTGTGGGCGCTGAACTGCGCGATCATCAGCGCCCGTACAAAGTCCCAATTTGTACATTGTCCAGTTTTTTTTTTTTTCACAGTCCAATCTAGCCAGTCACAAATGAGATGAGGAAAACACAAACACCCAGTCCCCGGGCAGAGAAAATCCCCAACCCGCCCGGGAATAGAAACGAGGATCCCGTAATCCAGAGGCAGCTATGCTGGCCACTGGACCACGAGCTGTGGACTAGGTGACGAGAGGAGCCAGTGCTCGAAGCTTCAATGTGATACCATGCCTCCTTGCGCGAGTGGTTCGTGACAGACTCCAGTTAATTTCACACTGCAGCTCCCAGCATTAACCCTTTTGACCATTTGGACTCTTGGTCTGAGGGTGCTCGTGATTTACAAAACTCGTCACCCGGTCAACAACATTATCAGTTATCATTATATACTTTTTACCAGAGGACAGCGATTAACTGTAACATTACACGATTATTCAATTTTTCTTGTTTCCTTCTTCCTTTTCCAAAACCTATTCTTTCTTTAGCTGTGTCCCTGTTTCCTTTGCTCTGTCCATATTTTGCCTGTTTTCTTCCTTTCTTTGTGCTCACAAGTGGCTTGTTTTTGCATTCGTCTCCATTTAGCACTTCCGTATTGATCCCTTCCTTCTTATATATCTTGATCTAATGTTTTCTAACTGAACTGTTTACTACATCAAAAATCCTCTTTGTTGTTCATTCTATGTATGTGTCCACAGAATGTTAGTCGGCGTTTTCTGATCGTGTCTGAAAGTCCGTCTGTGTGCTCCTGTGATTCTTTGGTTGGTCGCTTCATCCATAAACCATCTCTGCGTACTGCTCCAAAAAAAAATTTTCTCAGGATTTTTCGTTCTATTTTTTCTGTCTCTGTGATGCCTGATGCTACGATTGTCGTCGTTTTTGAAGTGTAGACTGCATTGTACTGTATTATAGTGCCTGGGTTTGGCTATCTCCACCGTAACCCTTTCCGATTATAAGAAGTATGACCGCCGAGCTCTTTCACGATGTCGAAAAAACTTTTGTATTTCGTTTTAAAGGACACAGGCTATTTTTACATTAATTTTTCACTCAGCTGTGTTTGTTGTTTATTTCTTTTGCAATCTACTTACAAGCCTCTTCAGAAGCTTAAGCACAGTTATTGACATCCTGAAATATAGATGTTTCCATAACTGTGCGATGTGCCTGAAGATGAATCCATACAGGCCTTCGAAATCTTTTGCACATAACGTAAACAACAAACACAGCCGAGTCCAAAATAATGTGACAACAGCCTGCATGCTCCAAACCAAAGAAATTTAGTGCTACCGTCATTTAACCAGTGTAATGGAAGCAACAAGTTTATCACCAATAAAAACTCCGAGAAAATCCTCACTCTGGGGCATGTACAGCAATGTATTACCAATAAGCGGCGAGGATTAGAAAGGGATGGTGTACATTTCTGTACACTAAGTGTTCCTCTTGCGACAGAGAAAGGCCAGTCTTACGCAAAACATTGACAGAGAACTCTGCCAAACGATATGAAAACTTAAAATGACACCAACATGTCTCGTTGACGTAAGAGACGATACAATCATCACATAAAACAGTTCCAACGAGAGGTAAAACAATCTACAAAATGGCTCTGAGCACTATGGGACTTAACTGCTGTGGTCATCAGTCCCCTAGAACTTAGAACTACTTAAACCTAACTAACCTAAGGACATCACACACATCCATGCCCGAGGCAGGATTCCATCCTGCGACCGTAGCGGTCGCGCGGTTCCAAATTGTAGCGACTAGAACCGCTCGGCCACTTCGGCCGGCTAAACAATTTACAGAAAATGGTGTGTGTGTGTGTGTGTGTGTGTGTGTGTGTGAGAGAGAGAGAGAGAGAGAGAGAGAGAGAGAGAGAGAGAGAGAGAGACATTTGTCTATAGGAACGCATCGGCACTAAAGGAAATGCAAAAATCCTTAGACAGAATTTCCATTCGGTGTAATAAATGGCAGATTCCTTTAAATGTGGATGAATGCTAGATAACGCCAGCAACAAAGAGAGGAAAGATATAATTCTGAAGACCATCATATCATCTGAATACTTACAAGTAACGTAGAAAAAGATAAGATGGGGAACGTGCACATTAAACCAGTGGCAGCGAACGTCAGGTGTCGACATAAAACGTCACTTCTGCTTTTCTTAAAACGTACCAAAAATTTTCCGGAAAGTGTCGTGCGAATGCGTTTGTGATGAGCACTGAGCACACGTGGCACCCATTTTGCACAAAGCTTTCTCATGTTCAATTCCTGGTGCAACATGTGGCCAACACGTTCCTTTGATATCCCTGGAACATTAGGAATTTCACGCACCTTCATACGCCGATCTTCCACAATCAATCGTGCATTTTGCGAATTATCTTGGACGCTTTCTCGGCCACATTTAAGCTCGAACGCTCATTTCTTCACGGTGAAAAGATAAGGTGAAGAGCCACCACACACGTTCACAAGACGCAAATGAAATATATACAAACTGCAAATGAATGTCGATCGGTCTTAAACCTAATTTCACCACAGCACGATAAGGTCACTGCAACTGCTTCAAACGACTGCTTACAGTCAGCTGCTGCCTGGATTGACTTTTAATTTTTCGCGGCTAATACGAGTACCAAGTAAGAGAGGGAAAAAAAAATCACGCGAGTAATGCTGCAATCTTTGGGTGAAGCCGAGAACTATTCAGTCATCTCTCTTAGTGGCTAGGACTGAGGTAGTTTTGATACAGTGGCGGATCCCACTCTGCGACGGGCAGTGTCGTTCACTGGAGTGTGCGCACAGAGACAGTGTGAGAGGCACGACAAGCGTGAAGACGCTCGGCGCCGGTGTTTACGGACGTGCTGACACTACTGGCACCTGGCAGCTCCCCGCAGCCGTGTCCAGCGCTAATTAAGTGCCCGAGGTGGGCCGACACGGCCGTCCCCAGCGAGGGCCCTCGCCGCCCAATTAGGGCATGCGCAACGGGGAACTCGTCGCACCCAGTCCAAAGTGCTCGCGTCCCGCGGAGAAGTGCCTACCTACACCTGCTTTACTAATTTCCGTCGCACGGCGAGCGAACAAACTAATTAACACCGAACAAGAAAGGTGGAGCCATTTCCTTAAATAATGTTCCCGCCGCAAAGTGCACACAAAAGGGTACAAAAGACTGCGTGATATTTCTTCTTAGGCAAACCATTGTTTACAGCAGCAGTAATGATGTCATGTTCTACACTATCTAACAAAAGAAGCGTCACATTTCACAGACATAATCCCATAGTCAAACTTCATTACACATATGAATTAATTTCGTGCTGCCACAACAGTCACGTTTCTGCAAAGCCACCCTATGTTACAAACAATGCGAAGCAGCTATTATGATATCATGAATGGGCGAAAAGGAATTAGACCTCGAGCTCTTTAACGAACCCGCAAGATAAAGCTATCATGAATCCGAAGATCGGTTTGAAGGCCGCAGTACTTTATTAAACTTTGTCTTCTTGAACGTACTATGCCCTTGCCATCCTCCAACTATGGGGTCTCTATCATTTAACGTGGGCCGCCTTTCTTGGCATTTTTCATATGCATAAATCATTTACAAACCAGAATGAAGCGATACTCGTATAATTGCATACAATGGGTGCCCGCCCTACGAGTCGCCAGGCACATTTTTTCTGGTATTTCAGCAGATATTTGCAGTTTAGTTTCTGCAGTGCGGAGCTGGAGTCAACCCAAATAAATACTGCTCATCACGTCTTTCATGCGACGCCAGCACCGACGGAAAGTGTCGGTTTGCAAACAAAGTTATTTTGAAAGCGGAATTTTACGTGCGCGTTCGATATAGCGGTCGCGAATTAGTCTAGCGCGGTATTCGTTTCAAAGATATATAGTGACAGTAAAACACGAAGAGCAAGCAGGACGCTTACAGCGACTGAATAGCGATGCTGCACGGCGTTGGCAAGTTAGAGCGGGCCAGCGAGGAGCTTTCGCTGCTGGCGTTGGCGTTCTGATTTTTCTTCATGTTTTAAGAGTCTACATTGATACATATCGATAAGCTGATTATCCCACTATACTAATTTAGGATTACCAAATCGACCCACACATGACAGAATCCAAGTCTTGATGACCAAATTGACAAGGAGACTACGTGGCAACTGGGTTTTTCTAATTTTTTTTTGGTACTCAACGGCACATGAAGTTCAGAATTCTACCATCAGTCACTCACAGCATCTCGATGCAGCTCTCAATATTTACAGAGAAAATAGACTTTGAATGTTCCCGAGCATCTTAAGTACACCTAAATCAAGATCGGTTTTTTAACAGGTAGACTGTGGTGGAATTCTAGCCTGCCTGGTAGGGGACCTCGATTCGATACCCAGCCAATGCACTTTTTTAAACAAAGGTGCATATGTTACGTACATTTCTATGAAGAATAAAACACGTAATGATGAAAAAAAAAAAATCGTGTGTGCTCGAGACTTGTAGTTACTGAATCGCTAGTTCTGCTCTTTTCACCTTCATTTTTTTCGTCTTTTTCCATACAAAGTCATTTAAATAGAAAATTCATCGACCAGGCCTACATGCGTATCAACACACATCTAACTTATTTTACAGAAAATGTATTTCTCCTTTTTCTAATCAAACGTCGCCCACGAAAACACTGTTTTCATTGCTAAGTTCTCAGTTATCGGCGTTGAATAAAACATGGTTGATAAACTTTATTTAAATTAAGAAAAGTGTTAGTGTGGTAGATCGTTTACAACTTAACCGCGGCTGTCAATCGAACCCGGGCCGCCCACATCACAGGCAAGCACACCAATACAGAGGCACGCGGCCCGTCGGAAGAAACGACCTGTCGTTAAGGTATTAAAATTGCGCGGATTTTCTCGAGAATTCTTGAGAGTTGCATCGAAATGCTTTGGGGAATTTGTATCTGACTTCTGAATTTCACGTACCACACATAGAAAACAATATAAAAATTTAATTGGCGCGTGGTCTTCTTGTGAGATTTGAACCCCGTTCCACCCAGTATAAGTCCAGAGTCTTAACAGATGCGCCAAGTAACTCGCTCGTAGCAAGCGAAATCATCTCATCTCATAACGGAAAACCGACCGATCGCCCGATATCATCCTACAGAACGCACGTTTGAACTTGGTACTTGCAACGTTATCTGATGCACTGCAGACTAAAATGAAGTACGAACGGTCCTCAAATAAGACTTTTCGACAATTAGCTACCCGTTAGCTGTGTTCAGCCGTTCACAACAATGAAACTCTGATAATGTTGAGATACAACCAAGTACGTAATTCGCGTGTCAAGAGTTCTGCGTTCCCTGAACGACGAACACAGCTCTTGCAACGCTTAAACCTCGAAATAATACCCTCTATTTGCCACACTGCATGTGCCTTTCTCCAACAACACAATGCTTCATCAACAGAAAATCGCAGTATTCTTCGTAACACACATGTATCATTTACGATTATCCGCCACTAACAATTACCCGAATCTAATATCCACCGAACACCTCCGCAACACATCCAACGCTGGTTCAATATGATGCTGCAGCAAACACGTATTCCTACTTCTACACCTAGTGACTTAAAATATCGATTTTATAGCAACGATGTAGGTCTCTCGAACTGTTAAGTGAGCGCACATTTTTCTCGCTGTGGTGTGGTATTGTATTACCCCTATTTACCCCAAGAAACACGTCCATATATACATGTTGTAAATTTTCCAGAGGCTGTAAACACGTGCAAGCGAGATAATGTTAATTTCAACGTGTGGGTCCATATGGATTATCATCGGAATCAAATCGAAAATAAACGCAGTAAAATGATTTTAATTTACAAATTTTAGGCCATTACAACTTAATAAATCACAGTAACTTTGCATATCGCTACCCAATGGAAGCGTCGTGTGGAAGGCTCTTAGGAAACTGAACGACACTTTCGAGTCTACTATCACGGTGTTAAATCGAGCATAAAACCAGCGGCACAATCCCGTAATGAAAGAAAAAAAGTCCCGTCATCCGTTGTGATTTTTATAGCTTTATTCTCAGATAGGAGAAATTTGTGCTTCTTCGGGTTTCAGCACAATGAGATGCATAGAACAACCTGTAGCTGTAGCTATTCTATGGCATAAAGGAGAAAGCATAGAGCTTCGGTTATGGCGATGGATTTCTCTCAGTTATCACGGCAGAAGTACACTACTATATAAAATCAGTTCATGTACGACTAGCATCAAAAGTACACATGCAGCAAACTGGAAGCGAGACAAACATTCCGTAAATTCTTTGCACATCTATTTTGTTGTTGCAACATCTTTGTCGTTACAGATTCAAGTATGTGAGATTGACGAAAAGATTATCTGAAGTGTCACTACAAAGTCGTTTTAAAAAAACTTGCATCAAGGTGCAGTCCTATAGAACTACTTCTCCACTGAATCATAACCTAAAGCTACCTAAGTTTTTCAAGACTCATTGCCCTGAAATTCAGTATTACCACACCATAGATCGGCGTTCTTCCCCCATGAACCTTGCCGTTGGTGGGGAGGCTTGCGTGCCTCAGCGATACAGATGGCCGTACCGTAGGTGCAATCACAACGGAGGGGTATCTGTTGAGAGGCCAGACAAACATGTGGTTCCTGAAGAGGGGCAGCAGCCTTTTCAGTAGTTGCAGGGGCAACAGTCTGGATGATTGACTGATCTGGCCTTGTAACATTAACCAAAACGGCCTTGCTGTGCTGGTACTGCGAACGGCTGAAAGCAAGTTGAAACTACAGCCGTAATTTTTCCCGAGGGCATGCAGCTTTACTGTATGATTAAATGATGGCGTCCTCTTGGGTAAAATATTCCGGAGAAAATAGTCCCCCATTCGGATCTCCGGGCGGGGACTACTCAAGACGACGTCGTTATCAAGAGAAAGAAAACTGGCATTCTACGGCTCGGAGCGTGGAATGTCAATCCCTTAATCGGGCAGGTAGGTTAGAAAATTTAAAAAGGGAAATGGATAGGTTAAAGTTAGATATAGTGGGAATTAGTGAAGTTCGGTGGCAGGAGGAACAAGACTTTTGGTCAGGTGATTACAGGGTTATAAATACAAAATCAAATAGGGGTAATGCAGGAGTAGGTTTAATAATGAATAAAAAAAATAGGAGTGCGGGTTAGCTACTACAAACAGCATAGTGAACGCATTATTGTGGCCAAGATAGACACAAAGCCCATGCCTACTACAGTAGTTCAAGTTTATATGCCAACTAGCTCTGCAGACGATGAAGAAATTGATGAAATGTATGACGAGATAAAAGAAATTATTCAGGTAGTGAAGGGAGACGAAAATTTAATAGTCATGGGTGACTGGAATTCGTCAGTAGGAAAAGGGAGAGAAGGAAACATAGTAGGTGAATATGGATTGGGGGGGAAGAAATGAAAGAGGAAGCCGCCTTGTAGAATTTTGCACAGAGCATAACTTAATCATAGCTTGGTTCAAGAATCATAAAAGAAGGTTGTATACCTGGAAGAATCCTGGAGATACTAATAGGTATCAGATAGATTATATAATGGTAAGACAGAGATTTAGGAACCAGGTTTTAAATTGTAAGACATTTCCAGGGGCAGATGTGGATTCTGACCACAATCTATTGGTTATGAACTGCAGATTGAAACTGAAGAAACTGCAAAAAGGTGGTAATTTAAGGAGATGGGACCTGGATAAACTGAAAGAACCAGAGGTTGTAGAGAGTTTCAGGGAGAGCATAAGGGAACAATTGACAGGAATCGGGAAAAGAAATACAGTAGAAGAAGAATGGGTAGCTCTGAGGGATGAAGTAGTGAAGGCAGCAGAGGATCAAGCAGGTAAAAAGACGAGGGCTAATAGAAATCCTTGGGTAACAGAAGAAATATTGAATTTAATTGATGAAAGGAGAAAATATAAAAATGCAGTAAATGGAGCAGGCAAAAAGGAATACAAACGTCTCAAAAATGAGATCGACAGGAAGTGCAAAATGGCTAAGCAGGGATGGCTAGAGGACAAATGTAAGGATATAGAGACTTGTCTCGCTAGGGGTAAGATAGATACTGCCTACAGGAAAATTAAAGAGACCTTTGGAGAGAAGAGAACCACTTGTATGAATATCAAGAGCTCAGATGGCAACCCAGTTCTAAGTAAAGAAGGGAAGGCAGAAAGGTGGAAGGAGTATATAGAGGGTTTATACAAGGGCGATGTACTTGAGGACAGTATTATGGAAATGGAAGAGGATGTAGATGAAGATGAAATGGGAGATAAGATACTGCGTGAAGAGTTTGACAGAGCACTGAAAGACCTGAGTCGAAACAAGGCCCCGGGAGTAGACAACATTCCATTAGAACTACTGATGGCCTTGGGAGAGCCAGTCATGACAAAACTCTACCATCTGGTGAGCAAGATGTATGAGACAGGCGAAATACCCACAGACTTCAAGAAGAATATAATAATTCCAATACCAAAGAAAGCAGGTGTTGACAGATGTGAAAATTACCGAACTATCAGTTTAATAAGTCACAGCTGCAAAATACTAACGCGAATTCTTTACAGACGAATGGAAAAACTGGTAGAAGCGGACCTCGGGGAGGATCAGTTTGGATTCCGTAGAAATGTTGGAACACGTGAGGCAATACTAACCTTACGACTTATCTTAGAAGAAAGATTAAGAAAAGGCAAACCTACGTTTCAAGCATTTGTAGACTTAGAGAAAGCTTTTGACAATGTTGACTGGAATACTCTCTTTCAAATTCTGAAGGTGGCAGGGGTAAAATACAGGGAGCGAAAGGCTATTTACAATTTGTACAGAAACCAGATGGCAGTTATAAGAGTCGAGGGGCATGAAAGGGAAGCAGTGGTTGGGAAAGGAATGAGACAGGGTTGTAGCCTCTCCCCGATGTTATTCAATCTGTATATTGAGCAAGCAGTAAAGGAAACAAAAGAAAAATTCGGAGTTGGTATTAAAATTCATGGAGAAGAAACAAAAACTTTGAGGTTCGCCGATGACATTGTAATTCTGTCAGAGACAGCAAAGGACTTGGAAGAGCAGTTGAACGGAATGGACAGTGTCTTGAAAGGAGGATATAAGATGAACATCAACAAAAACAAAACGAGGATAATGGAATGTAGTCAAATTAAATCGGGTGATGCTGAGGGGATTAGATTAGGAAATGAGACACTTAAAGTAGTAAAGGAGTTTTGGTATTTAGGGAGTAAAATAACTGATGATGGTCGAAGTAGAGAGGATATAAAATGTAGACTGGCAATGGCAAGGAAATCGTTTCTGAAGAAGAGAAATTTGTTAACATCGAGTATAGATTTAAGTGTCAGGAAGTCGTTTCTGAAAGTATTTGTATGGAGTGTAGCCATGTATGGAAGTGAAACATGGACGATAACCAGTTTGGACAAGAAGAGAATAGAAGCTTTCGAAATGTGGTGCTACAGAAGAATGCTGAAGATAAGGTGGGAAGATCACGTAACTAATGAGGAGGTATTGAATAGGATTGGGGAGAAGAGAAGTTTGTGGCACAACTTGACTAGAAGAAGGGATCGGTTGGTAGGACATGTTTTGAGGCATCAAGGGATCACAAATTTAGCATTGGAGGGCAGCGTGGAGGGTAAAAATCGTAGAGGGAGACCAAGAGATCAATACACTAAGCAGATTCAGAAGGATGTAGGTTGCAGTAGGTACTGGGAGATGAAGCTTGCACAGGATAGAGTAGCATGGAGAGCTGCATCAAACCAGTCTCAGGACTGAAGACCACAACAACAACAACAGATCGGCGTTACAAACGAGGTTGCCCTTCATGGAGGTAGGCGGTGAGAAATACGCTTATGCGTTGTGTTTAGATCAAGGCACTTAAAAATACAACGCCATAAAAAACATTGCTGTTTCAGAAGAAGAAGCATTCATGGAAAATTGTAATAATAATTTTACTAAACACAGAATTTCCTATCTCAGTAGATATAATTCCTACAGGTAGAAACTAGTTCTAATGGTTGAAAGCTGAAGAAATAAAAAACAAACGGCCGCCTCCTTCAACGCATTTACCGAGCAGAATACAAAACTACAATTTTTTTCCTGTTCTTGTGCCTGAAGGAATAATAACAGTGCAGTAACATGGGTCTGCTGCGGAAATAATATCGCTCCAAAGATTTTTGAAAGACCAGTTACAGCGCACTGTTACCTTGAACAGAGGGAACGCTTCTTACGTTCCAGTAAAGCATCATCTTTCAAATCCTTCCGTCTTTTCCAACAAACTTTAGAGTGTTACTGCTCCGGCAACTGACAACACAAATAAACTTATGGGTTCACGGTTCAGAGTTGTAAATAATGACAAAATACTTACGAAGCTTTAAGAATCGGTTTTAAAGAATGACTCCGGAATATACTAGAAGGCTCTACCTATCGCTCTTGTAGGGATGGCAAGGATCTGATTAGATTAATTACAGCGCGCTCAGATACAGTCGTTCTTCCCATACTCAATACATGAACGGAACGATAAAATCCCTAATAGGTGGTACAGTGGGACGTTCCCTTTGCCACATGCTTCACAGTGGTTTTCAGAGTGTAGACGTAGATGCAGAAAAATATGGAAAGACATAACACTGATCAATGAATAAATCAGTCACGAGTTTTACTCTGTGCTGAGCGTCGTGACCCCATGAACCAAGCGTCTCCATCTCGGAAGGCCACCGACTTCTCTTGGAGCCTGCTGAAGAGATAGACTTGATCTTGATTTTAACATCCGCCTGCTCGCTGCTCTCCCTTTTTTTATGTTCTCTATCTCTTTTCGCAACATGGCCGAAGAACTGGATAATTTTTGGTTCACAAGAGAAGATAGGCGCCTGGAAATAATGAGTTGTTCAATAATGCACACATTAATTCTATCGGTCCTTTTAAGTGGAGCATCGTGCGTGAAATGCATCAATACGCTACGTATCTCTGGCCTTAAAAGTCCATCTTTCAGAACGTTAAGGAAAACGGAAACATGAGTGTTTCAGATCTTTGTGCTGCCTGTTATCGCTCTGTTCTACCGTATCTTTGTGATCTTCATAACCAATCGCCCTAGCGCGATCCGTCTTCTTATCTTATCTTCAAAACTTCCTGTGTCGCACATGATTCACACAACATAAATGAAAGAATGCACTGCTTCCAGTTCCTTTAATCGGCCTGTCAGTTAAACCTGCGCTCCTCGAACAATTATCGTAAGTTGGGACTAGCTAATATTGATTTCTAATCATATGACAGACTGAGGTTCTTTTACTTTTATTAGTAGCGTAACAAGTTCATCTTCGCCGCCGGCTAAAAGCACGGTATCATGAGCAAATCGGAAATGACAGTTCTTCCAGCAACTGAGACTTTCCTAAAAAATAAATATACTTTTAATATTTTATTTTTTATCATCTTTTATTTAGATAAGAGAATGAAATTTATTGCACAGATAACTAAAATTGCGGAAGTGTCGTCAGCTTTATTCTTTGGTAGGAGTTGTTATATCTGTGCACATTTTTGCCACCATACGCCTACACCAAGTATCTGTCAAACCACAAGAACAGTGGAATTTGCAAAGCAGACAACGGTAACACATCACGTGAATACGCTGCCACTTCTATGTGCATGGCACTTCTTCGAGGTAACTATATTTTCGTTAGGCAACGTTCGCAAAATGTTGTGCTCCCGTTTCGCGATGATAACGAAATATGCTTTTTATACAAGTCTATAATTATTTAGAAAATCGGAAGTAGGTCTTAATAAACTGCGTTGTAAGTGGGCAAACGCCGCCTTCATCTAACAAATTTGTGACTGTGTTGTCCACTTTGAAAATGATCTGGAATTAGGTCTCCCCAACCCAGCAATGTCATAGGAGTCCTCATTATTATCCGAAGTTAAGGGTTGAGTGTGCATTCGGTCTTAAATGCTTGTGTGTTGTGCTTCTGCAGGCCAGATTTCGAAGTGACCCTGTGTTATCCAAACATATATGACTGTCTAGAAACTTTGCTAATCGATGTACAAGATCAATGACAGTTAATTCAGCGAACTGATTCGACGTGGATTCGTCTCAGCTTACCCGTCTCGCGAGCTAGCTTTCTACGCTGTAAGAGAACAGCCTTCATAAGTACGTTGGTGTACAAAACGTAAGGACGAAAGTAACTTTCGCATGACGTGTCATTTCCAAGCGACAAAGCTTGTCGAAACTTCGCCCGTACGTAAAAAGAGCTGCTACAGTATAGTGCAGAAGCTAACGAAGAACTGCGCAGTGAGACGGACGGAAATAACACTTTTATTCAGAGGCAAAATTACACTGAATTCACCGCGATGTACGATGATCCCCCGAACATTACAACGGCCGGTACTTGGTTCCTAATAGGGTGTGTGATCACCACAGACGGCGAAGCACGCTCCCATGCTGGTCACAAGAGTGGGAAGGAGCCTGCGTGGTAGGAGGTTCCATTCCCACACCAGCGCAGCTGACGGCCGCTGTATGGTCGTCGGTGCCTGTGGTCGTGCTGCAATACGTTTCCCTAAGGCAATCTACATGTGCTCGATAGTGTTTCAGTTGGTGGAACGAGCAGGGCAGGGTAGGCAAGGCCAGTCCATGCGCCGAATATCCCCTCGTTACAAGAGCTGCTCCACCTGTTCGATGTGGTCGCGCATTGTTCCCCACTAAAATTACGTCAGGGACGAATACACCGCTAAAAAATGCACATGGAGGGAGTACAGTGTTACAATAACGCTGAGCGGTGAATGTATGAAAGTAATAGATTTAGAGGTCAGTACGCCCGTCAACATTATGACTGCCCACACCTTAACGTCTGGACCACCTTCCGATAATGTTCGACAATGCTGGACGTACTCATACGACGAGAGGTGGGAAAACTTAACGCAACCAGGACGACAGTTTTTGTAGTACAGCTGCAATGGTGTGGGGTGGCGTAAGGTTGCAATGGCGTCCTGACCTCTAAATCTTTGAACACGGTGCACTCAACAGTCGACGTCATTGTAACACAGTACTCTTTCCTCATGTGCGTCTTTCCAGGGATTAGATCGGCCTTGAATTCATTTAATGTATGCGCAACAGCATCGAACAGCGCAGGTGGATGAATTCCTAGAACGAGACGATATTCGGCGAATGAGCTAGCCTACCAGTAACCCCGACTTAAATCCCATCGAGAACGTGAAAATGTGTGTGAAATCTTATGGGACTTAACTGCTAAGGTCATCAGTCCCTAAGCTTACACAGTACTTAACCAAACTTATCCTAAGGACACACACACACACACACACACACACACACACACACACACACACACACACACACACACGAGGGAGGACCGGCCGAGGGAGGACTCGAACCTCCGCCGGGATCAGCCGCACAGTCCATGACTATAGCGCTCGGCTAATCTCGCGCGGCCCATCGAGAACGTGTGTGATGCGCTCGGGAAAAGTCTTGCAGTACGTAGGAATAGAACGCCGCACCACAAGAACTCGTCGGCAACCTTGTGGCTACCAGGTGAGCAGAGTATCCATTTCCGTCCTATTAAGAACTATGGCACACCTTCTGTAATGTTTGGTGGACCCTCATAAATCGCAGTGACGTCTGTATAATTATTGTCTTTCAATTAAAGTGTCATTTCTGTTCACCTGATTCTGTATCTCTTTTAGTTACCTTCTCTAATGCACTGCAGCATTTCTCTTTATGTATGAATGAAGTTTCATAGTTTAGTTGCTTGGCAATGACATATCAAGTGAAAGTTACGTATGTCCTTCAGTTTTGCACACCACTGTATGAGGGTGGTCTGACAAGTCCGGTAAGTTTCCATGAACGAATCGTTAATGAGCTTGATTATTCCAAGGATCGTATAAAGAATTTCAACAATCTACAGTGTGCAGTTCATTGTTGACAGCAATCTGGAATGATCAGTGTGTCGGTTGTGATTGAAAAATGGAGAAAACCGAGTCTTTGTGCTGTTATTAAACATTTTCATTTGAAGGGTTGGACGAGCGCCCGAAATAAAACGGAATTGGACGAAGTTCACGCGGACTCTGCACGATCGTTAGAGATCCATTTTCTTTTGGATTAATGAATTTATACGTGGTTGGACAAGTACCGAAGACAAAGTACGCTCCGGCCATGCAACTGTGGTCACCACAAAGCAAACCATTGACTAAATCTATGGTATTGTCACGCGAGACGGCCGAGTAAAAATTCGTGAGATTGCTGAGACTGTTGGCATCTCAACTGAGGGAGTGCGTAATATCCTGCACGGAGAATTGGCTATGAAGCAGCTGTGTGTGAGGTGGGTGCCATGATTGCTCAAGTCGACAAAGAGCGCATCCGACACTACATTTCAACACCATGTCTGACGACGTTTAATCGCAACCCGCAAAACTTTTTACGCCGATTTGTAAATAATGGTGATGACTGGGTCCATAACTGTACACCAGAGACAAAACGGCAATAGAAACAATGGACATAGGTTGTTGAAAGTGCATTGAAGACCAAACCAAAGACCATTTTGTGGCTTGGTAAGATGACTATCACTGTTTTTCTACACACATCAAAATAAGTTTTGCATCACCTCAGTTCCAAGAGTTCCGGAACCAGAACAGAAAATTGGAATAGTGATCAACATAACCATCATTTCCGTTCTTTTTATTGCTCATGAAAACCACACATTGCATGTTGTACCACCATACAGCGAAACTTTCTGAGGTGGTGGTCCAGATTGCTGCACACACACACAGGTACCTCTAATACCCAGTAGCACGTGCTCTTGCATTGATGCATGCCTGTATTCGTCGCGGCATACTATCCACAAGTTCATCAAGGCACTGTTGGTCCAGACTTCCCACTCCTCAACGGCGTAGATCCCTCAGAGTCGTTGGTGGGTCAAGTCGTCCATAAACAGCCCCTTTAAATCTATCCCAGGCATGTTCAATAGCATTCATGTCTGTAGAACATGCTGGATACTCTAGTCGAACGATGTCGTTATCCTGAAGGAAGTCATTCACAAGATGTGCACGATGGCGGCGCAAATTATCGTCCATGAAGAAGAATGCCTCGCCAATATGCTGCCGATATGGCTGCACTATCGGTCGGAGAATGGCATTCACGTATCGTACAGCCGTTACGGCGCCTTCCATGACCACCAACGGCGTACGTCGGCCTCACATAATGACACCCCAAAACAGCAGGGAACCTCCACCTTGCTGCACTCGCTTGACAGTGTGTCTAAAGGCGTTCGGCCTGACTGGATTGGCTCCAAACCCGTCTCCGATGATTGTCTGGTTGAAGGCATATGCGAAACACGTCGGCGAAGAGAACGGTATGTTGTTGGGCGCAACTATACCGCGCTGCATGGTGCCGTGGTTGCAAAGATGGACCTCGACATGGACGTCGGGAGTGAAGTTGCGCATCATGCAGCCTATTTTGCACAGTCTGAGTTGTAACACGACGTCCTGTGGTTGAACGAAAAACATTATTCAATATGGCGGCGTTCCTGTCAGGGTTCCTCCGAGCCATAATCCGTAGGCAGCGGTCATCCACTGCAGTAGTAGTCCTTGGGCGGCCTGAGCGAGGCATGTCTTCGACAGTTCCTGTCTGTCTGTACCTTCTCCATATCCGAACAACATCGCTTTGGTTCACTCCGAGACGCCTAGATACTTCCTTTGTTGAGAGCCCTTCCTGGTAACAACGCGGACCCGATCGAACCGCTGTGTTGACCGTCTAGGCATGGTTGAACTACATACAACACGAGCCGTATACCACCTTCCTGGTGGAATGACAAACTGATCGGCTGTCGGACCCCCACCGTCTAATAGGCGCTGCTCATGCATGGTTGTTTTCATCTTTGGGCGGGTTTAGTGACATCTCTGAACAGTCAAAGGGACTGTGTCTGTGAAAACATATCCACAGTCAGCATCTATCTTCAGGAGTTATGGAAACTGGGGTGATCCAAAACTTTTTTGATGTGTATAGAATTCCCAAGGAATAATCCTCATAGGTTACTTGGAAAAGGGCTGACCAAACCTGGACCCTACTGTATTTCATTGATGGCTGAAAAAAAAAAAGGCCAAGGTTAGCATGTAAAAAACGTGCTCTTTCATCAGCATAATGCATCATGCCACACATCAGCGACAAAAATGGCGAAAAGGCATGATTTGGGCTCTGAATTGGTCCCTCATCTACATTATTCAGCATACTTCGCGCAAAGTGACTTCTTTCTGTTCCCTACCGCGAATATTCATCAACGAGTATTTTGCACAGTTTGACAGAACCTATTTTTCCGACGGGATGAAAAAGCTGGAGGATCACTGGACTAAATGTATAGCCCTCAAAGGTGACCTTGTCGAGAAGTAAGGTGATCTGTTTACGAAACAAACCTTTTTTCTCACTTTTTTACCAGACGTATTGAAACCACCATCTGAACTGAAGATAAAATTACGATTTTTTTTTTCGTGCAAGTACAGAACCGCACAAACCGGCGTCTGTAGTGACAGACAACGGTAGCCTGCAGCTGCTCGCCGGGACAAGGTGTCATCGGATACAACGCAGTCGGTAGCCGTCGAGTTGTCGGCGCACACAATGGGTCGGCATGAATGGGATTCCGGCGCTGAGAGGCGGGTGGGCAGGGCCCGGCCTAACGCCGCGTGAAGTGGCTGCGGGGTGCGCGGCGGCGCGGGGAAACGGGGCGTTTTTCAGCTTTTATTTCGGAGCCAGACAACTGCAAATTACTGCGCGGTGAGGCGGCAATTACTCGCGCGCTGGCGGCAGCTAATCAGGGCGCGCGATACGCCGCGATGGGCCCGCGGCACGCACCGCCGGCTCTGCCGCCTCTCGCTGCCGCCAAAAACTTGCTAGTGATAGAGCAGCGGCGCCAAAGCAAGAGGGAGAACTGGTGCCCAGAGGGGAGGGGCAAAGAAGGCGGTGGTGGCCGGTCCAACGAGGTCCGTTCAAAAACTAATGCAATACTGTTTCTGAAATCTGACTGGTTTCATTCAGGATTCCAATACTCTCCAATCTTTTGGGTACAAAACTCTTAATTTTAACATAATCTCGGTCCAACGCGACCTGCTTACGCCACCTTCCTGGGAAGGCCTGTATGCCCTCATGACACCACTCTGCTGGTCGACGTCGGAGGCAACACCTTGCTGCGTTAATAACCTCACCATCATCCACGTACCGCTTCCCGTGGAATGCATCCTCCACTGGGCCAACCAGATGTCAGTCTGCAGATGCGAGATCCGGGAAATACGATGGATGAGGAAGAATAGTCCAATGAAGATTTATCAGCTCGTCTGGGTTGCGCAGACTTGTGTCACCTCTTGCGTTTTCACGGAGAGAGAGAAGTTCGTTTGCATTTTTCTGGCGACGAACACACTTAAGTCATTTCTTGAAGACCGTCGCCATAACTTTACCGGCTGAGGATGCGGGTTTGAACTTTTTCTGCGGAAGAGAGGTGGTGTAGCGCCAATTCATGGATTGCCGTTTTGTTTCCGGTACGGAGTGATGAGCCCATGTTTCAACGCCTGTGACGATGTTCGACAGTGAACTGTCACGATCAGCCTCGTAACGGGCAAGAAATTCCACACAGATGGTCCTCTGTTTATGTTTACGGTCTCCTGTTAGGCGGCGAGGTCCTCAGCGGGCACACGCCTTTGGGTACCTCAACTGGTGGACCAGTGGGTCAGCGCTACCAGTAGAGATGTCCAGTTGAGCACCGAGGTGTGTTTGTGATCCGTCGATCACCTTGAATGAGTGTTCGTGCGTGCCAACATTGCAGGCATGACAGCAGTGTGCGGCCGGCCGGCGCTTGGGAGACCGGAAAGGATTGCGCGACCTTGTTGCGATGACGATAGATAGGTCCCCCAACGACTTACCGAGCGTTTGTTCACTGTTAGGTCTCCGTAGACATTCTGCAAGCGCGTACGAACACCTGTGATGCTCTTGGTTTTCGCCAGAAGAAATTCAATGACACCTCTCTGCCATTTCGAAGTCTACGCATAGCGCCACCACGTATCGGAACTTCATGAAGGTACAGGCGCTAAAGTGGGAATCAACCGAAGGTGGCTGAAAAAAATGTGTTACTTTACTTACTTAACGCTCCTTGTAGATTGGAATTTATAATGGCGTAGCCGCGCGGAGCCTGAATTTCCGCATTTATATATCCACTACAAGCAGTTAGGACAAAGAGTATAATAATGAGCGTAGTAATGATACGATTTTGTTGTTGGTATTGGTGCTTGTTATAGATACTGATACTCTATTCATGACAGTGGAAAATATCAATATTGCGGGGCAGTGGTAGTAGTGCCGCAGTGGCAGGACACAAGAAAACAACGGCATGAGGGTAACAACCGCAGCAGCGCTCGTGGTTTTGTTGGTGGTACCGATACATACTTCATAACCAGGGAAGCCACAAAAGAAGTGAAACCTGCCGTGGATACCACCGGTAAATTAAGAGTTTTCGGAAGGGGTGATTCCAGTATGTGTCGAACTGCTAGCAGTGTAGGAAACCCTTCAAAAACTTTGCTCAGCTAGCACTGGTAAGGTGAGTGCTGGGAATTGCTATGAGAGATAGTAAGGGAAACTAATCGTTCAGGGAACAGACTGGAGAGGAATATTTAACTGAAGTAGCTGATGGAACAAAAAGCTTACCAATTCGAATTACTGCATGTTCTACGCTTGGTTAAAATCGCCAACGAGAACATAAATATAATAACAGTTACTTTCGTCTTGTTGTCTTTTCTGATCTCAATCCGCCATCCGCTGTTGACGTTTCCAAGTCAGTCTGCAAAGCCTCATCGGGTTTCTCTCGAGTCGTGGTTCAAGAGAGGAACTGAGGTTAATCACGCGTGAAGGATAGAACTGTACGTAAAAAATTCACAAGCAGTGTGTAGTAATTAATGGTATCATTATGAAAGGAGATAAAATGGAGTTTCACTAGTTTTAATACAACCAACAACTTCAGTAGTGATCTATTTAAAATCGAAATTTTTTCTAGTATGCGGCAGCAGTTTTAGGCTCTCGGATGCACTGTAATATCTAACATCACATACCTAGGGACCTACAGGAGAGAGTAGCGGAGATCATCCAAACAGCTCAAAAAATGGTTCAAATGGCTCTGAGCACTATGGGACTTAACATCTATGGTCATCAGTCCCCTACAACTTAGAACTATTTAAACCTAACTAACCTAAGGACAGCACACAACACCCAGTCATCACGAGGCAGAGAAAATCCCTGACCCCGCCGGGAATCGAACCCGGGAACCCGGGCGTGGGAAGCGAGAACGCTACCGCACGGCCACGAGCTGCGGACCAAACAGCTCATTCTCATCCCCTGATCTAGAAGTACTCATTTAATACGCTTCCAGTTGTGATGAATACGTAAACTCCAACGATGTACAGCACAGCACAGCGAGAAAATTCGAAGCAAAAACCTCTAGAAATCCAAAGACGATTGAGAAGACACAGTGAAAGTATATGAGCTATAACATTTAAGACAGGTAGCAAGTATGTCAACAAATTGGCTCTCCGTGCAATGTTAAATGAAACATCACGCAGTGCACAACAGCGGAGAATGCTGTGCATGCAAACGACATTAACAGTTGTTTTCCCAAGTACAGCACCATCAGCGGGCAGAACGGAAACGAGATAAAAATAAACATCTCTGGCTCGGGAGTTGCATAATATCCCCACCCAGCAAATACGGAATAACTCGGCCTGTGACGGAATGGGACCAAGGTCAGGCTGGGAAGGAGCACTGGGGGCGGATGGGCGCACACTGCCTCAGAATTCGATTACTGTGCGGATGCACTCAGAATACGCTGGTCGCGGCCACAAAGGCTCCATTAGGACGCTAGCGGACTGCCCCGAAGCGGAGCCGACGTCTGCAGCGGAAGGACCGACGAGCGTTGCCAGGCGCCTGTTCCAGCTATTCTGGGATCGCATGTACACCGGAGATATCGATGAGATTCACTTCTGTTTTAAAGCCGCTCTGTTACCACCGAACTCGGGATTACTTTTCTGCGATTTACAGAACGCTGGAATGGAGTCTGGATGGCACATGCTTAACGGAAAAGGCACAGGTATTCTCTCTAGATTGGGGTTTCCTTAATCTCTACGTGATATTGTGATGTCTACAGCAAAGGGAAAAAAACTTTCTTTCAGTTCTGCGGTAAATTTTATTCTTGGAGAATATGAAATCTACGTCCGACCTTACTGCTTTGAGTTTCCTGTGGTTTCCTTTAAACTTTTTTCTTTATTTTCGCCTGTAGTGATTCTTCTTGGGCAGACCGCCGGCCGAAGTGGCCGCGCGGTTCTGGCGCTGCAGTCTGGAACCGCGAGACCGCTACGGTCGCAGGTTCGAATCCTGCCTCGGGCATGGATGTGTGTGATGTCCTTAGGTTAGTTAGGTTTAACTAGTTCTAAGTTCTAGGGGACTAATGACCTCAGCAGTTGAGTCCCATAGTGCTCAGAGCCATTTGAACCATTTTTGGGCAGACCATCGTGGTAAATAAAGGCCAGCACAAGCTTGAACCAGACGAAAAAATGGAGATGGAAACTAAACGTGATCTCGTCGAAGGAATCGTCACGACAATGGCCTGTTCTAAATCTGTATAGGCTGACGTAGGTTTTAACACTGATACCACCAATGTCCAATGACTCAACCAGTGCGCACCTCACCTCGCTCTTTTCGCTTCAGACATATGGTGGAACGGTACCTTGTGATGGCAACGGTCGATTGTCTTCTGCCTTACAGGCTAACTCAACCAGTGTCCCAGCAACACAGAAGTCAGTACGAATCTGCTCGGTGGTGTTTAAGTGTCTGCGAAAGCGTCAGACGTATTTTATTTGGTCTCCCTAGCGGCATGTTACGGAACTATGTGGCTGGGTTTCCGATGTGCACCAGGAGTAAAGACATATACCTGCAAACAAATAAAAAATTCATTACGTCACCTTATTTATTCCGGGATATAATTAAAACGTTATGAATGACTCGTGCCAGAGACGCGGTAGGTGTTTTTCGTTCTTACAATAGTTTAACCTTCAGCCATTCAGTGTCAGTAGAAAGAAGGCTACATACGCTAAGGCATTTATCTCCCTTTAGCTGTGTAATAATTTCTCTTTATCGATGGACTGTAATGGTCGGTAGTACATATATTTTTGGTAAAATTCGTGAATATGAGCACAAATAGATAGCTAAAGAACCGTGATAATTAGCAACGTCTCTGTATTTCTGTGTCTTACTAAGGACCATATTCACTACTGGAAGCAGAGATATTACAAAAAATCTACTCAGTTTCAATGCAAATACATACACACGCTTAGGTTTTAAACTTAGGCTTATTGCGGAACAAAAACGAGGAGTAACTAAACAACAAATTTTAGAACTAGCGTATTATAAAAGAAAGCTCAGTACAGTGGCGTACGATTTTTAATTTCGTCGACGTCGTGCGCTGAATTTGTGACGACCACGGCTTTAAAACTACACCACTACGAACACACATCCCAACACTTGATCATTTGGAAGTCATGAAATCGGCTAATGTAAAGATTACGGTCAAAAAAACGTGCTGACGTTTTCCGAATTTTCTAGAGACTGTATACCCAGATTCACCAATTTGAAAACTGAGTACACCATCTCACGTCTTCGTAAATTCGTTCCAGAACTGTATGTTACTTTGCGTAAAAAGCAACATAAGAAAGACCGGCCCTCCAACGTATTTGTGTTGCAATACGAATATCGATGTAACTACAGCTTCAGAAACAGTGATTCCTGGAGGAGTTATTTCCGCACCGCGTGAAAGAAATAATACATCCGAAAATTTTGCAACGTATTAAGTTCTACAGCGCTACAGCATTTACACCAAACGTAGGGTTGGTTCAAATGGCTCTGAGCACTATGGGACTCAACTGCTGAGGTCATAAGTCCCCTAGAACTTAGAACTACTTAAACCTAACTAACCTAAGGACAGCACACAACACCCAGCCATCACGAGGCAGAGAAAATCTCTGACCCCGCCGGGAATCGAACCCGGGAACCCGGGCGTGGGAAGCGAGAACGCTACCGCACGACCACGAGATGCGGGCCCGAACGTAGGGTTAATTACGTAAGTTGCAGTGCCAATTACGACTACAACACGCGAGTTGCGGTGAATGGGAGAGGAGCACACGCGTCCTCCAATTAGTAGCAGCGCACAGAGGCCTCCCCGCTTACATTATCAGTAGGGGAATTTCCTATTATCAGGAATCGAGCAATTTGTCTAGGGTGAGGTGGTGCCCCTTTTTCCATCTTCTTCGTTGTTTAGTGTGTGTGTGTGTGTGTGTGTGTGTGTGTGTGTGTGTGTGAGTGAGTGAGTGAGTGTCGGCGATGAAATGGAAATATCGCGACTGTTTCATCATGAAATATACTGTACATAAAACAGGAAAATATTTACACTAATTTCAGAAGAAAAACTGACGCAAAGTTATCTTCGCTATTTGCCCGAGCCAGCACATGGCGTCCACAAAAAAGGTAAAATAAAAGTCATTCACTACGAGCCTACCACAAACGCGAAACCTGTTAATATTTGACAGGCAGCTGTTAAATATTTAATGTAAAAGCAGCGAGTTTGCGCTGGGTCCCGCTGTTTTATCGCACTGTCTCAGTCCTCAAAACTCCGAGAGCGTAATTCAAGCGCTTCTGGGTATAAACTGGGCCTCTTTCCTGTTGAATGAGCAATTCTGTATGCAGCAATTGGCAATTTAACGCGACAGCACTCACAAAGAGAAACGCGTCCTGCACTGAGTAATGAGGCTTAATGTAGGAGATGCAAAAGAACCAAGGAAGAATGGTGGGTTTCGACACAAGATTGTTCAGCAAGGCCAAGAACATTATAAAAATGCCTCTTGAGTAGCAGACACTACAAGAGAGGCAATGTGCATCAGAGAGGGGTTTAGTATTGAAATTCCAAACGGGTAGGTTCCAAGAAGAGCAAGGCAACATTACTTCCTCCCACAGACATCTTTCAAATCAGTCATGAGAAAATGAGGGAAATCTGAGCTCGTTTAGAAGCTTACCGACCATCAGTCTTCCCATTCACCATTCGTGAATCTGACAGGCAAGGCGTATTATCATAGTGGCATCCTAAGTACCCTGTAACACACGCCGAAATGTGGCTGGTAAATCCTATATTAAGGCTTGCCTTACCGACTTTATCCCGGTATTGTAGGAATTTTTCAGACTGTTTTATGCTACAAATTTCCTTCTTTTGTATAACACAATAAAATAGTAAGACATCGGCTGAATACGTTACAAAGGATGCATTAGTTACATAATTAGAATCAAGAGCATTTTGTTGGGCACAACAGAACTACACTAACGTACGGAAATAGCACAGCCTGCAATCGATTTCTCCTCACATCATCTAAATACATCTATAATGAGAGCAGCTCCGATGTCTCCTCGCATTAGATTACGTACGATTACGTGGACCGAGATGAGCCGCGCCCTAAAGGATTTTTATACACGTCTGCGTCTATCTGGTGGGCAATGAAATGCTACTGAAGAGTAATCATTGCTCTCCTGAGTACAAAGTTACAAAAAGAAGAGATTAGCTTCAGTACTTCTTAAGGTAAGATCTGCAAATAAATGATTTTTAACTGGCGGGGTAGCTTCGTAAAATGATGATGACTGTTCACAATGCAGACCAACGCTACCCTTGTTCCTCCAGTACAAGTACAAAACGAAAGAGTTTCAACAGGCCTTAACTTATTTTAATCACGATTTTACTGGGGAACACAGGTGACTTCTCTTGTAAGAGTCTGAGAGAGAAAGGAAGACACACAGATACTTCGAAATCCTTTCTCCTGTTCATTCCAGCTGATTCACTGGTTAAATATGCCTGTTTCGTATGGAAATGGTATTTGAGACCGTAATCTGTCACATTATTTCCGATGGCGACGGTTTACAATGGTGCGAAAATGACGTCATTCGCATCTGTACAATCTCAGTACACCAGTTGGAGATCTGCCTGCAGACCACTGAAAAGTGTTAAGAGGACCTGCATCCATTTGAATTTGGTATTTGAATAAGCAAGAACTGGTTGGACAATAAATAAGTGCAGTCTGTATCCATGTCACCTAACCAGTCCACATATAACTTCATCGAATTTCTTTACAGAATTTCATAAACCGCAATTCAGAACTCATTGTAACTCCCTGGCGTGTTGACGTCGCACTCGAGCCCGCTTACGCGACAAATGAAGCCCCACTTTGTACCAGTTTTAATACATCGTTTATTTTTGAGTTCCAGTTACGGACTTTTTATATAATTTTTTGAGTCACTACTTTCGATCTCTCTGGATCATCTTCAGATCATGTAGTTGCGTCAGCAACCCCTTGACATCTGAAGATCATTCAAGGAAATCGTAAGCAGTGGCCGTACAGAAAAATAAGTGTAACTGAACGGAAATTTTTTGTTACATTCGTTTTAAGTATCAATAGAGCTACATATTTCTCTTGTGACATTCATGTCGGTTATGGTGAAGTCCTGATGATGAAGTTCTGACCTCTATGGACATGTTGTAGAAGTAAAAAAGCTACTGAAAAGGCAGTAGACGGATTTTACTACCAACTTTTTGGTTCATTTCACTGACCCGATTTTGCTAAGAATTGCCATTACGGCTACCATGAAATTTCTTTACACGGTTTTATAATTCACCGTGGACTGAGCGCCGAAGGAGGATTATTTCTTCCCCACATCTGCTGACAAAGAATTTACCCCAAACGCACACGAAGTGTTCAGGCAATAGATAAATTGAGGAAGGAATAGGTGCTGGCTGCTGGCCGTCGTTGAGGAGCGTCGGTAAGCAGCACTGACGCGCTCCCGTGCTCCTGCAAGAACGCAGCATCCCTATGATCAAAGCTACTCATCTGATGGAACCAGGTCCGGGCTCCGCCAAGAGTGGCGGACGATCTGGCACGTCGCATGGCTTAGTCATATTACAGTTCATAACTGTGTAGGTATATTAACACTGTTAGTCAAAGTTTTAACTATCACCTCGTAATGTAACAGGTGATTTTTTTTTTCTTCTGCAAATTCACGTCTGCGGTACTGTTACAACATGCGTGAGCAACCTCTGGTGATCCGCGGGCCTGAATCACTTTCTTACGCTCGCCGACCGCCTCGTCACGTGATACGACAGTGGCGCTTCTAGCGCATGAATTCAAATTATTAGCGTTCATGACGTTACTTTATATGGGTATGGTATATCTTCCCTGACACACCACGTCGATACATTATGCCTCCAAACACACGTTTTTAAGAGCATATTCATTTTATTTTCAATCCATCTTCGAATGTTTACATCTATTTAAGCTTCGTGAAGATTGATTCTTTAATTAAGACAATAGCAGCCTTAAAAACTTCCGCTGCAAAATACTATTTGAAACGGCGGTGAAATAGTGCGCTGGACTTTATAAACCAAATCTATGACAATTTTGCGACTTAACTGATGTACCACACAAACATTTTTGGTGATTAATGCAGTGAAGAACTGTTAAACTGGTTTTCTCAATATTTAATTCGTCAGATTTTTCATTTAAAATGCCAATAAAACTTTTTCGTAGACAGTTATCGCAGGTGCTCCGTCACGATAAGCTCCTTTCTGAATTCAGTTTCAGCAAAAACCTTCAACGATTTGGCAATTTTACTACTCACTATAAAACTAGCTTTAATCGAATGGTCGCAGTGTGTCCTCTGTTTGGCAAACATTTGCTGGTACTTGTCAACCATGGAAATTAATATTTTATTTTTGTCTTTCGGCTATTGCCCTGTAAGTTGCTGTTTTGCAAATGTTTCGTAAAAAAAGTTCCTTTTCATATCGTATTCCTTCACAACAGATGATTGTTCGCTACACAACAAGCACACAGGTTCGTTTCTGTACACTGAAAGAAATAATCATCCGCCAGTTCTTCTCGAACTGGCGACATTCAAAATCATCTCTTCTCTTCTTAATGCTAGACATTTTGCGAATGAATTCAGTACGGCACACGGAAACACTTGCACGAAAACAACAAACAACTAGAATACCATTGATTATACGCATCTGTGGTAAGGTAAGTAGTTGGTTCACCAAGTAATGGCCGCTGCTACCGTCGTTCGAATCTGCACAATACGCAAGTAGTCGGTAAATTTCCTGACGTTGCCGCCACCAACGTTTGGGATCTATCAATGTGTAAGCACGTTACCCTCTCTCTTCGCACGCACAGGAACAGGACATGGGCCGTAACTTTGCATTCAGACTGGAAACATATTTCTCTTTGTTGTTCAAATCCAGTGGTGACGAAATGGCACTGCCCAGCGGGGAGCAAGCAAAATTTTCACCGATCTGCGTCACGAGCTGCAAATCCGATACGAGCCGACCGTCGTCTTAAACATCCGAAAATGCGTCCAGGCTGGGTACAATGTGAGTGCTTCTCTCTCTCTCTCTCTCTCTCTCTCTCTCTCTCCCACTAATTCCGTCCGCGGGCCAGATTGAAACCAACTGCGGACCAGAGGCGCAAAAGAATATGCAGTAGACCATTGACAAAGCCGAGTATCGTGCAACAAGACAAATTATTTGTCTTCTGCAACACTCCATGCTGAGTCGGTGATAGTTTTTGGCAACAGTACACAACCATATGACAGTGGTTAGGTGTTGCACACGTTTGTAGTATGATCAAACAACTCCCATCGGCGAAGAACGAAGTGGCAGACCTCTCTGTTAAGAACACTGAAGCGCCAAAGAAGTGCAGGTCCTGATGCTCGTCGACCGGCGTATCTCAATACAGGCGATAGAGAAAAAAGTGGACTCAGTTAACAATTAGTTTTCACCATCTTACACAACATTCTGAACATGACAGAGGTCGCCGCTCGCTGGTTTCCTCTAATGCTCACATTCATCCAAGAAGCTCGTGCTACCGAACCAGCAGCAGGAATGTGGCAGCTGTGCCAGTCCAATCCATGACTTCGGGTCACCTCGTCACCATGGACGAGTACTGGGTGCTTCACTGTGACTCCAACGCAGAGGAGCAAAGCAAGAACTGAAAAGATGTGGATTCAGCATCGCCAAAAGAGACGAACATCCAGCCGTCATCGAACACGGTGGTGCTCAGTGTTTTAAGACTGTCATGATGTGGGGAAAACCGTTTATGTTCGTAAGGGGAAAACGATGATACGAGGGTACTACCATATCTCCTGATGGTATTACGGGAGACTGTCGAGATGAAGCATCTCGGGAAGCTGCCCAACAGGGTGTTTCTGCTCCCACAGGAGTGGCGCTTTTTGGGCTGTTCAATTTTGCGTTCCTTTCGTATTCTCCTGACATGGTATCGTGTGATGCCATCCTCTTTCCTTAGATGAAGAAACCAATGTAGGGCACGTATTTCCAAAGTGACGACCAGGTTATTTTCGAGGTGGAACGTTTCTGTAACAGCCAAAATGCAGACTTCTGCAACGAAGGTCTCCATCAAATCATCCATAGTTGGCAAGATACTGTCGCACTGCAGTGTGAATTACGGGGTGTGAGAGAAAGGTAATAAGAGTGACAACACTGACAAAGCAGTTGTTCTACTTGTGTGCCGGCCGCTGGTGGCCGAGCGGTTCTGGCGCTACAGTCTGGAACCGCGCGACCGCTACGGTCGCAGGTTCGAATCCTGCCTCGGGCATGGATGTGTGTGATGTCCTTAGGTTGGTTAGGTTTAAGTAGTTCTAAGTTCTAGGGGACTTATGACCTCAGCAGTTGAGTCCCATAGTGCTCAGAGCCATTTGAGCCATCTACTTGTGTAGACCAGTGCGTTCATCCCTTCGAGACGCTCAGAGTTTCAGCTCCACACAGCCATCACGTGATTTTTTTAGAGCGGCATCAGTGGAGTTGTGGTTTTGTTGTGCTAAGCCAGGGGAATCCACGAATATGGCATCTGAAAAGTTGAAAAAGGCCTATGAAGAAAATTCCTTTTGGAAGGCCGAGAACACGTTAAAGATGAGCCACGCTCACAGAGATCTTCAGCTTCAAAAACGACGAAAACGTCGAATGTGTTTATGCTCTTATGAGATCGGACCGAGGACAAACAGCTAACCAAGCGTTTTGCAAAGGTGTCCTTGAAAGGCTCCGTAAAAGAGTGAATCGAGTGAGAAAGGGCACTGCAGACAAGTGTATGCTCCGTGTCAACGCCCCGTGTCACATGGCCACTTACATCTCTGTATTTTTGACCTCAAAAAGCATTCCTGTTGCTCCACGGCCTCGCTATTTACCTGATCTGAGTTCTTGTGAGTTTTTTCTTTTCCCGATATTGAAAATTGTCTTGAAAGGCCGTCATTTTGGGACTCTTGAGAACATTCAAAAGAATGTGACCGGCATGTTACATAGCCTACCAGCCGAAGCCTTTCAGTACTGCAACCAAGACTGGGAACAGACACTTTGCCGATGTATAACTTCCGACGGGAACTACTCTAAAGGGGACAATATCGTTGTCCCAAAAAATAAAAATCAGTCTCATTACTTTTCCCACACACCTCGTAGCCGTCACAGTGATTCATGGTCGCAGCTTGATTTTTTCGAGGTCATAATTAAAACTTTAGGACTACCCCTAGTGAAAAGGGAACATTTGAGTTTCTCCTTCAACACTGATTAAGGATGCACTAAACATGGCCTCTTATCACTGTTTTGAATAGCATCTTTCACTAGTCGACAAGGTATCACTTTTCAGTTACATATAAGCTGTAGAGTACCACCAGCAGAGGGTGTATTTCCACAACCTATTAGTGCTGTGCCCTCGAAAGTAACCCCCGCTGTATCTTTAGCAGACGTTTCACGTGTCTGCACTCACTTTTATGCAGGGGAACTGCAGCTCAAGTGAGCAAGTGTGTCATCGTAGGACGACCGAGTGGAGCGCTGTGCGCCAGCCGAAGCGCACACAAGTGACCAAAGACGCCGTGGACTGGCTGACTGGCCGGACCTATTGATCGGGTCGTGCACCAAAACTGGGAGGCAGCCGCGGCAGAGGCCGGTTATGCAGCAAATCGCGCTTCAAACGCGGTCGCCTCTTCCGAACCACTGGGCAACGCTGCCGTCCGCACGTCAGCTCGTCTGGCACCTCGCGCCCTGCAAAGTGGGCCGATGCTCAGAACCTCGTATCTTCAGCTATTGGACGCGCTACTTAAGCACGGCAGAATCGACGCAAAATCAGAATGGAAAAATTCTGTTCCTCAACCATGAAACCCACATGGTGTAGAAATTGCGGTCATTCAGTAAGTAAAGTCTGCTACATTTAAGTATCAGTCTGCTGACAATTGTCAAACGCCTTAAGGAGCCAATAAGAACGATATATGAAATATCCGGCCACTTGTTACTGCGGTCATTTTCTTATGAAGTGACAGCCTTCTTAGCTGAGTTCGCTAAGGCACGTTAGTTTACCGTCGTCACATCTGACCAACGTAAGGAAGCAACTAGTCAGGCTAGATATAAGACAGACTTAGAAGACCCGCTGAAAGGAACTGACAGCGTACTTGGCGTAGGATCTGGCTTAAGGACAAGCAAAGCAAAGACGAAGATGACGATGAATAGCAGGAAGGAGAATAAAGACTTCGTAATATCAAATCTGGGAACGACACAATAGAGAAACATGTGAAAGCATTGGCCTATCTAGGAAATGAGACTACACAGGATAACCGAAACAAGGAAGATACCGCAAATAGGTGGGTACGTGCAAAAATAGCATTCTTCAATAAAAGAAAAGCTCTACTGCTATAAAACATTGATATGGACACAAGGAATAAGTTCCTAAAATTGTAACTCAGGAGCACACAGCTGTCCAAAAATGAGCCATAAAACATCGGAATCCCTAGTAGATGAAACGAGAAGCATTTAAAATGTGGAACTCAAAAAATGTAAAACATTAAGCCAGCAGATAAAGTAGGATATGAAGTAATAAACGGAAGAAACGAGAAACGAAGTCTGTGGACGATCAGTACCAGAAAGATGTGACAAGTTAAAGGGACATACGCTACTGCAACTGGAATTGTTAACTACATACTGCTAGGAGTACAAGAGGGGGAAAAACAGTAAGGAATGCAGAATGACTAGCATATGAACAACAGATTATAGAGGTGTTGAATGCACGACTTTTGTGGAGATAAAAATATTGCCACAAGACAGAAACGGAAGAAGACAGTATTTTTTTTTTAACACAGAAAGTAACAATGAGAAAAAGGAGGCGGTTCAAATGGCTCTGAGCACAATGGGACTTAACGTCCGAGGTCATCAGTCCCCTACACTTAGAACTACTTAAACCTAACTAACCTAAGGACATCACACACATCCATGCCCCAGGCAGGATTCGAAACTGCGACGGTAGCGGTCGTGTCGCGCGGTTCCAGACTGAAGCGCCTAGAACCACTCGGGCACATCGGCCGGCAAAGGAGGCGGAACAGAGATGACACTCCGGTCCTGGCAACCTGGCCTTGCGACAATTATCTGGGTAAAATTTCGATCACTCTGGGCGAATTCCTTGACCATCTAAACAAGATTAATGCAAACGTCAAACTGACCCTGGAGGTAGGAAAGACTAGTTCATTTTCGTTTATTGACGTGCATACGCAGAAGGCCCTCGATGTCACCATGGAACATGGCGTATGTAAGAAACGGATACACACGAACCTGTCTGTCCCACCGGTCATCCAGTGCAGCGCAGTTCGGTACTGACGATACTGGTATATGGACTGGAAACTATACCTATCGAATGTAATCAACCGATGCAGCTGCATCACTTGAAAATTACCTTCCCTTCCAACGGCAAAGGCAGAGTTCATATCAAGAAAGAACTCATTTTAATTCCTTGGGAAATGACAGCATCTAAATGAGAATGCTATATGTCTAACTCCAGTCGCAAAAAGGGATCGGTTTTAAATAAAAGGAGTTTGCTGAAGAACGAAATTCTCAAGAACCATTTTTATTTACTTACTGGCCAAGAGCCACACGAGGTTTCCTACTTTTCAACAGAGAACTAACTGTTGACAGTCTGAAAAACACGAGCATTATTATTACCAAGCAAGGCGTCACAAGACGTAAGTTAGTCAAAAAAAAAATGGTTCAAATGGCTCTGAGCACTATGGGACTCAATATCTGTGGTCGTAAGTCCCCTAGAACTTAGAACTACTTAAACCTAACTAACCTAAGGACATCACACACATCCATGCCCGAGGCAGGATTCGAACCTGCGACCGTAGCAGTCGCGCGGTTCCTGACTGAGCGCCTAGAACCGCTAGACCACCGCGGCCGGCTAAGTTCTAAGTTAGTCATCGCAGCTGGTTTGTTCAATAATGAAAGTAGCCGTGTTGACAATCTGAATGGAATTTTTGTAATGGAACGTAACCAGACGTATTTTAAAATAACGAATACCAGTTCATTTTTTGCATTTTCATTTCGTTCTGTTTGAGATGTTATCATAGTATCAATAGTACTGAAAATGGTACATGTAACACATTCACAGTAAGAGAAGGAAATTACAACATCTGCTCTAAAAAAGTTCGCAAAAGTGTGAACAGCACTGTAGTGCTAGGTTCAAGATGAAGAAATAAAGGAGTAAACAAAACAACATCTACCTAACCATTTATCTAGCAATTTATGGACACATCGCAACTGGGATTATCGTTAAATAGGGGGCGGGAAAGGTGTAAGTCAGCAACACCCATCCTAATTCGAAACACTGAACTCACGTGGCAGTAGTTCGTGATGTGTAACTGAGCTCCGCAAGCCTCAGTAAGTCTCTCCAGCATTCTAATCAAGCGCCATCTGGTGCCCGGATTAATTACAACTTCACGCCAGAACCCTATAAATTTCGTAATATTAACCGTGCCATTTCTTTGCGGCGCCGTGATCAGTATTCATCTCTCGGCGTTAATTAAACGTTACGGTATTTCTACGATCATAATACACTGAAATACTTCTCGCGTCGCGACAAAATCTTACTAATTAAATCAGCAGTGATTCGCTGACGGGGGCGTGGCAGCGCTGCCGGCTTCCGCTCGAGTGACGTGGCACTCGTGAATGCAGCCGCTCGCCGCGAAAATGAGAAGACGCGACGGCCACGGAGTGCAGCTTACGTATTCAGGGCGGGCGGGCGTTCCTTCTCCCGTGTCGCAAAATGTGCTGCACTTCCCCCTCAAAGCGACGCTCGCTCCTATTGATATTCTACGGACGAAGCATGTGCTCCAAGAAGACGAGTGCCGCAGCGCTACGGTATGTTACACTGCTGATGCTCAACATTTCCTCCCATCACTCTAAAGTGACGTGACCGTATTTTCCTGTTATGCACGCCCGTGGAGGCATCGAACTGTAAAGCAAACACATGCAGATCCGTATTCCACCTAGCTGAAGATAGATGGTGTCACAGCGATAACCTAGTTCAACACAATCCGTTGCTGTCATTCTGCTACGTACACTGAGAAATGGTTCTCTTCCTTCTCTCTATTCCCTCCTCGTCTCTGGTCTCTCCTCTGCCCACTTAGTTCACCGTTGTCAGAAAGCGTTTTACGGATGTTCTTTTCACTATCTTATGTCTTATTATTCATCGTCTAAGTTCAGTCGTCTGCGAACATTAACTTGGAAACGATCTTATTACCTTTCTTCCTTTTCTTATATTTTAATATATTGGTGTGCAGAACTTAACGACGAAAGTAACTTTGCGGGGCGTGTCCCTGCCAAACGACATAGTTCGATGAACATTAGACCATACGTGTAAAGATGTGCGACAGTACAGTACAGAAGTTAACTGAAAGAAACACGCAATGAGACGAACAGAAATGACACTTTTATTCGAAGACAAAAATTAACTGAAGTCACCGCGATTCATGCTGGTCCCCTGAACATTACAAAAGGCGGGACATGCGTCTCAGTAGAGTGTCTGATCAGCACTGACGGCAATGCGTGCTGTACAACGTGCTCTCATGCTGGCCACATGGTTGGCAATGAGTTTTTGTGGAAGGGCGTTTCATTTTTCCACCAACTGCTGGATGGTCGTTGGTGCACGTGGATGTGTTGCAATACCTCTCCTTAACGCATTCCACATTTGCTCCGTAGGATTGAAATCGGGCGGCGGGAGGCAGCGGGAGATGCAGGCTATTCCATTCGCCGTATATATTCTCGTTCCAACAGCTCCCTGATTCTATACTGTTCGATGCGGTCACGCACTGTCTCCCATAAAAATGGTCAGAAGCTGAATCCATCCCCAAAAACCGCACATTGCGAAGGAGTGGTGTCACAATAACGTTAGCCGGTAGGTGATCCGCATTTAAAGACTTGGAGGTCAGTATGCCCATGCAACATTATGGCTGCCCATACCGCAACACCTGGACCAACCAAACGTTCTACAGTGCTGGACGTACCCTCATATGGCGAGAGGTGGGAATACGTAGTACACCCAGAAATACTGTTGAACATCACTGTTTTGGTGATCCAGGTTTTATGATGTGGAGACGCATAATGTTGAGAAGTCGTACTGCTCTCCAAATCTTTGAAGTGGTGCACTCATTGCTCAACGTTATTTTGACACTGCAGTCCTTCCCGTGTGCATCTTTAAAGGGGCGCATTCGGCCCTGACTTCATTTTTATGGATTACATTTGTCGACCGCACCAAACAGCGCACTTGTCGCTAGTCCCAATTAGACAATTAAAAGCTCTCTAGCTGTCTAACAAGGAAATCACCCACCAATCGAATTCTTTGTTTTTATATTTATGGTACATGAAGTTCAGAACTCAAATATCAATCGCTCCAACCTGTTCGACGCAACTCTCAAATAGCCCACAGAAAATCGACTTTCAAGTTTTGCGAGGAACTTCACGAAAATAATCCCCTGAAATGAAGACTGTTCCCACGACACGTTCAGTGGCTCAGTCGGTAACGCTGGTAATCGGATGATCACCGATACGGATCTCGTTACATTATTTATTTCGTTTATTTCGAATACCTATATATTCAACAAGAAATTTATTAAATATATGCTGCTTAACACATATCTAATAATTATTTTTATGAAAAATGCATGTCTTCTCGTTTCTAATCACACATTACATGCAAAATTCAAGTTTCCATTGCAAATATAAATTATTAATTACAGATATTACAAGAAATATTGTTAATAAAGATTGTTTAATTTTAAATAATAAATTTATTACATTATAAATTTATTAACGATGTTTCATAAAATATAGACAATTAAGAAGTTATATTTGCATTTAAAAATAAAATAACTGTGTTCGATTTGTAATTATAAACAAGAAGACGCCCATTTTTAATAAAAATAATGATTTTATATATATATATATATAAAATCATTATTTTATATATATATATATATATATATATATATATATATATATATATATATATATATATATATATATATATATATTCGTCAAATATATGATAAAGTATTCCAACTAACAGAGAAAATATAAATAAAAAAAGATTCGAACCAGCGACCAATTGATTACTTAGTACCATTCTCCATAGCAACAGAGTGATCGCCGCCGTCTGTGTGCAAACTGCCGTCGTTTTAGAGAATTATAGTTTCTCAAGGTCCTAGGAAAACTTTTAAATCGATTTTCTTGAGAATTTTTGAGAGTCGAACTAACTGCTTTGGATTGAGTTCGGAACCTCAGGTACTATAAATATTTTTAAAAAATGACAAAAATCAGAATGGCGGGTGGTCTCATTGTAAGAACTTTCAGGAAAGATTTCGATATCCGACCACTGGACTGGAGTATTTCCATAGTTGAAAGTCCAATACACCGCTTCCAACTGGTTGCGGGCAATTCCGCCTGTAATCAACGTAAAAGGAACACAGTTCAAAGTGAACGAAGAGAAAAACAAGAACATGACTCTCAAATATCCACGGAAACAAAGACAATTTACTGGCTGGCTGGCAAATCCATGAAGTTCACTAAAACACTACCATCTAGCTGCTTATTGGCTCCTCGATCCGACAGACGGGCTCTGCCCACCGAACACTTGAATGTTTACGGAGAGGAAACGTCCGCCGAGAACAACGTTAAGTCCAATCCGAAAGCGACGCCCTCGCACGGGAACGTACTTTTGGAATCTCTCAATTTTCTGCACTACACAATACAACTAGGTTGGTCGCCAATGATCGCCCTCCCCGGACTCCTGAAGTACACCAGGATAGCAACACACGACTTCTGCGTCCCACGAGCGCTGCCGGCAGACTCTTCGATCTCGCGAGCCTGGAGTTGCTCCACGAAATTACTTCACATTTCACGCCTTACAGCCAATCAGAAGATAACGTTGAATTTTCAATGGCCATTTCCTGCTTCCACTTACAGCCCTTCAGTAATGTGCTACTTCCTGCGAGGACTTCCACGCGTTTCTCTGCAGTGGCTGTAGTGGACAACGGTCGTCCTGGTGTCGACCACTACTACTTTAGGAGTACCAGGAAAAGACCATACCATCAACTCCACCCTGAAATGGGCCTCCATCCCCCAAAAAGCAATCATGCCGTAGACAACAGCTACAGGTACAGCATACAGACGTGAACATGAAATGATATGTTAAATCTCGTCCGGCCAACTCGATGAAACATTTCCGTGCTTTTCTTACATCAGTTCAGGTGAAAGGTAGTATGGTTACATAAAACCAGGCTCATATGATTCTCCACTCGTGTGCAGAGATTAAGTGCTGTCCCCAATGACAATATGTTCAACCTACAATCCACCCCGTATGTAGCTGCAAAGTTGTCTTTCTGCTCGTAAATAACTTGTATTCGCGTAGCACAGTACTACTGGAATAGGTGAAAATAAACGACTGGATAATGCTTGCAGGCAGGGAGCTTAATAGGTACAATGTATCGGAGAAAATGAGTTCTCATTTCAAAGAAGCTATTGGTTGTGACTGTTTTTCTGGTATTAATTTACTGTCAGTCTAGTTTCATCAAATTGACCAATTCGGTGGCAGCACACGTGTTCTCGCCTTCCAATGTACAGTAAAAACGGCGGAGTTCCTGCGGAACCTCGACGATAACAGCATCCGGAAATGTTTTGAGCAATGGAAGAAACAAATGCAGATGAGTGAGCTCTCAGATGTGACTATGAAGGCGATTATCAATAATCAAACAGTGATTTGTAGCCAGAGTTGGAGTATTAGTCTCGTTTTGTATCAAACCTAGCACGTTGCTTTTCTAAAATAGGAATAGTACACTACTCGTCCACTAGCACTGTGTCGAACGAGAAAGTTGAAAAATGTCAGAGACCTAACTCAAGGCCGAAAAACGATCGCACACTAATTTCCTTACTACAAATAGTGGCTACCTTTTTTATTTTTCTCTAGGCCTCATGCATGATGAACTCTGCCACGTGTCTAATAATTTCTATACATATTGAGAACACTGGAAAACTTCTTATTCTCGAGCTGGTGCTACCAAGTATCCCTCCTTTCCCTTTCGCCCTGAAGACAAAGTAATATGACAAAGTTCTGTTGCGCAAGGATATAAGCGTTATTTGTTTTGGAGGTGAGTTTTCTGGAAGCGCAACACTCGATAGGCCACGAGGTGTTTTACACGTGGGGCGCCTCGACTGCCGCCGCAGCCTAGGTCAGGCGCCAGGCGGCGTGACGAACACGTTCCGGTAGACCGGGCGCCCGGGCCGTGGTGTGGCGTGGCGTGGCTGTACTGTGCTGGGCCGTGCCGAGCGCTATCTGAATGAGTTGCGGCGCCGTTTCGCCGGCAGTGGGCAAGGGCCGCGTATCGACCTCATCTGCGTGCTGTGGAATGGGCCAGGACTACATCCACCCACAATCGCACTCAGCGCGCGCGCGCGTTCGCTGACACACACACACACACACACACACACACACACACACACACACACACACACAGAGAGAGAGAGAGAGAGAGAGAGAGAGAGAGAGAGAGAACACCAAAAAACTACACCAACGGATGCTGGCTTAATGGAGCTGCGTTGGAACGGCTTGCACTCTGAAAAGTGAGCCGACTGTTAACTGCAATACTCGGAGCTGCGTCTCTGAGCGTTTTTTCACCCCCACACTTCCACGCCCCTTGTGGCTATCACGAATACTCTCTGCTGCTACTGAAAGTGACTGACGGGTAAAATGCAATACTCGCACCGAGTCCCGATACAAACGGTATCCACAACGAATGTTTGTGTATGCGAAGAACAAGAAGTATGTCACTCTTACAATGGACTGTGACTCTTCGTGGTCGACGTGTTTTTAAACATTAAAACCACTATGTCACTCACTACATCTCTCACACTACTTAACTCGGTAACTACCGCAAAACATGAACCGCGAGTTTCTTTACCCAGCGGATCAAATAGTCCATCATCCTTGACCCCACACTGTTTGTTTGCTCCACACCACTGTGTAAAGCGCTTTAAAAATCTTGCGAGCAACTCAACTTGACAATGAGTGTAAGACTGTCAGTTGAAGTATCGCAACAAGAGTTAACAATATCCCGGACGCAAGCCCGAAAGATGGTGGAATAGCACAAAATATAAACCTACTGACAAAGCATATACTCACCACCAGTTCACGTAACAAACGAACATTTTGTTCACAAAAGTTACTACGTAAACAGTTATGTGGCTTACCCAGTTCGTACCCCAACTTCTCAATGCATTCTACTTTCGACCATGTAGTCTTCCCCGAAAAGTGCTCTTCGTATAACCGTTGAAATATTCTGCTGGTAGAGGATTCAGAGTTGTTCCAGTCCCACCAGCGTAGTACTCTGTGAAGGTGTTCCACATTACAACTGTCGAGACTCTACCTGTAACAGTGCTCTGAATGAAGTCTACCTTAGGTGGCGGGCCCACAGTAGCATCGCACCCCATAGCCTGTAGCAGATCGCAGCGTACGAGGCCGCCAACCACCTGCAGCAAACCTACAGGTCTTTCAAATGGCTCTGAGCACTATGGGACTTAACATCTGAGGTCATCAGTCCCCTAGTCATAGAACTACTTAAACCTAACTAACCTAAGAACATCACACACATCCATGCCCGGGGCAGGATTCGCACCTGTGACCGTATCAGCAGCGTGATTCCGGACTGAACCGCGTAGAACCGCTCGGCCACAGCGGCCGGCCCCCACAGGTCTCTGACATCCAGACAGAGTTCTCGTCGTGACAAGGTTCTGTCACAGATCTTTCGCTGAGAATATGAGCGGTGGCAATACGTCGTTAATCAGCATGCGTAAAAGTAACACACAACGTTTCCAACGATCTATTCTAGCGGCAAGAGCGTCTCCTCCCAAAAGAAACCCACAACCTACAAACGAGAATGTAAAACAATGTACAAGGCTTTCCTCACTACCTGATTTCCCGGTTTTGTTTCGACTGTTAACTTTTGTGCGTCACAGACACAATCTTCAATAGAGTCCACATTGCACTTCACTGAACTTACCTCCCCTACTCCTTATTCATCAGTCATACGCGAAATCAATACCTATGACCTCTTATAGTGCGAAGTATACCGAAGTTCAAATCTGTTCGCCAACTTACACCCTCTTACACGCTATCTACTTACCAAGCATCCTGCCCAGAAAGAGTAACAATTCCGTTATGAGAATGAGATTTTGACTCTGCAGCGGAGTGTGCGCTGATATGAAACTTCCTGGCAGATTAAAACTGTGTGCCAGACCGAGACTCGAACTCGGGACCTTTGCCTTTCGCGGGCAAGTGCTCTACCATCTGAGCTATCCAAGAGCACTTTCCCACGAAAGGCAAAGGTCCCGAGTTCGAGTCTCGGTCTGGCACACAGTTTTAATCTGCCAGGAAGTTTCATATCAGCGCACACTCCGCTGCAGAGTGAAAATCTCATTCTGGAAACATCCCACAGGCTTTGGCAAAGCCATGTCTCCGCAATATCCTTTCGTTCTGGAGTGCTAGTTCTGCAAGGTTCGCAGGAGAGCTTCTGTAAAGTTTGGAAGGTAGGTAGACGAGGTACTGGCAGAAGTAAAGCTGTGAGGACGGGGCGTGAGTCGTGCTTGGGTAGCTCGGTGGTAGAGCACTTGCCCGCGAAAGGCAAAGGTCCCGAGTTCTAGTCTCGGTCCGGCACACAGTTTTAATCTGCCAAGTAGTTTCAATTCCGTTATGATTTTCTTAAATCGGATGATTCTTTCTGATACACCATGTATTTTACATCCTGCATTTCTTTGTGTTGTTATCGTCTGTGCGTGACATACCTGATCTTAAACAGACACTGTATTGTGTTTCACTTACCATCTCCGCTCACACACCGTATCTTTCACGGGAACATTTTTAAACGGCACTGTACAGGCAGTATTTCCACAGCTTCGACCAGAACTCTACGTTCTCTATAACAAAGCTATTAGTATCTCCTGACGGTGCAGCAACTACAAACTGGAACTGAGACCGTTAGCAGTACTTGATGCTGCCGTACCGCAAACTCCGTGTTGGTTCTACGGGTTCTACGACGTCAGTGAGATGCTGCTGATGATTACATCCTCAGTGAAATAATTATCATTAATCAATATGCTATTATCAAAAACGTGTTTTCTCGGAAATGTTTTCCTAGTACGAAGTATACACTTCATTTATTTTCGGTAGGCGTTCGTAAATCGCTGGAAATCTTTACCACGAATCTCTTGCAACACGATATTCAGATAAAAATTGGACTTTGATGTATCTAATACGTGCACTTCGACTCTCTTGCCATTACATGAGGATGAAACCGAGTAGAAAGGAAGTATGCACTGATAGCGCGTATAAAATCACAAATTCCAATTTTTATTTGAATATCGAGTTGCAAGAGAGACGCTATAAAACTTTTGAGCGATTTATTAACGCCCCACCCAAGATAAATGAAGTGTAAACTTCGTACGGGGAAAACATTTCCGTGAAAAACTGCAAGCATAAACTTCAAGCGCCCTCTATTCTCGACACTGTGATACATGATCCAGATAGCATCTACCGCGCTGTAACTAGGTGCGGGGAAAGAGGATAAAAAATGCGGCGTGCGATGTGACTAATGCTGAAACATTCGCCTGACTACCGGCTGCAGGCGGCCGCCCGCCGTTAGCGTACAAAATTCCTGGGGTCGTTAAGCCGCAGAACTCTGCACAATAAAGCCACTTCTTCACGGCCGGCGCCCGGAAGACATTATCAGCGAAACGTGAGGCCGCAAAATGGCCAAAGTTGCGCCAGGAGCCGGCAGCCGGCGGCCCGTGGCTCGGACGCCAGCATTAATACTCGCCCGGCCGCACCGCGTCGCAGCAGACGCGGGTCGCGTCGCGTCGCCCGCCAAGGTGGGTCGACTCGCCCGACACCGGAGCCAATCTCTCGCTCCGAATTCAATTCCATTCGACTACCGCTTCGGATATCCGGCAGCTTCTGCCCTGTCTGGCCTTGTACCGCTCTCGGTTCCTCGCGCCGGCTCCCCCCCCCCCCCCTCCCCCACCCCCGTCCCCAACACACACACACACACACACACACACACAGAGAGAGAGAGAGAGAGAGAGAGAAACGCCCCCTTCTTCACGCTTCGCTTTTCTGCCAACGTACGAAGTGCTCTCTTGTGACGCTGGCAAAATACGGCGGTCCCACTCAGATTCTTCGATCTGCTGCAGAACGTGCGCAGACTCTACAACCAGTCACGAAACACTTTCCCATCGCAGTTTTTTTCCGAAGCGGACAGACGAAAAATTCATGCGCACTCACCGGTGACCCGTAGCCCACACAGGCGGGGGATTTTTTTTATATGCGGAACCAAAATGGATGTCTTGCTGATTCACTATTTCATCTCCGAGCGGCTTTCCTTTTCAAACATCATACAACAAATCTCCGTCTACATTTAGACTCCGCAAGCCACCCAACGGTGTGTGACGGAGGGCACTTTACGAGACACTGTCATTACCTCCCTTTCCTGTTCCAGTCGCGTATGCTTCGCGGGAAAAACGACTGTCGGAAAACATCCGTGCGCGCTCGAATCTCTCTAATTTTACCTTCGTGATTTCCTCGAGAGGTATAAGTAGGGGGAAGCAATATATTCGATACCTCATCCAGAAACGCATCCTCTCGAAACCTGGACAGCAAGCTACACCGCGATGCAGAGCGCCTCTCTTGCAGAGTCTGCCACTTGAGTGTGCTAAACATCCCTGTAACGCTATAAAGCTTACCAAATAACCCTGTGACGAAATGCGCCGCTCTTCTTTGGATCTTCTCTCTCTCTTCTGTCAATCCGACCTGGTACGGATCCCACACTGATGGGCAATATTCAAGTATATGTCGAACGAGTGTTTTGTAAGCCACCTCCTTTATTGATGGACTACATTTTCTAAGCACTCTCCCAATGAATCTCAACCTGGCACCCGCCTTACCAACAATTAATTTTATATGATCATCCCACTTCAAATCGTTCCGTACGTATACTCCCAGATATTTTACAGAAGTAACTGCTATCAGTGTTTGTTCCACTATCATATAATCATACAATAAAGGATCCTTCTTTCTATGTATTCGCAATACATTACACTTGTCTATGTTAAAGGTCAGTTGCCACTACCTGCACCAAGTGCCTATCCGCTGCAGATCTTCCTGCATTTCGCTGCAATTTTCTAATGCTGCAACTTCTCTGTATACTACAGCATCATCCGCGAAAAGCCGCATGGAACTTCCGACACTATCTATTAGATCATTTATATATATTGTGAAAAGTAATGGTCCCGTAACACTCCCCTGTGGCATGCCAGAGGTTACTTTAACGTCTGTAGACGTCTCTCCATTGATAACAAAATGCTGTGTTCTGTTTGGTAAAAACTCTTCATCCAGCCACACAGCTGGTCTGATATTCCGTAGGCTCTTACTCTGTTAATCAGGCGACAGTGCGGAACTATATCGAACGCCTTCCGGAAGTCAAGGAAAATGACATCTACCTGGGAGCTTGTATCTAATATTTTCTTGGTCTCATGAACAAATGAAGCGAGTTGGGTCTCACACGATCACTGTTCCCGGAATCCATGTTGATTTCTACAGAGTAGATTCTGGGTTTCCAGGAATGACGTAATACGCGAGCAAAAAACATGTTCTAAAATTCTACAACAGATCGATGTCTATAGTTTTGCGCATCTGCTCGACGACCCTTGTTGAAGACTGGGACTACCTTGCTCTTTTCCAATCATTTGGAACCTTCCGTTCCTCTAGAGACTTGCGGTACAGGGCTGTTAGAAGGTGGGCAAGCTCTTTCGCGTACTCAGTGTAGAATCGAATTGGTATCCCGTCAGGTCCAGTGGACTTTCCTCTGTTGAATGATTTCAGTTGCTTTTCTATTCCTTGGACACTTATTTCGATGTCAGCCATTTTTTCGTTTGTGCGAGAATTTAGAGAAGGAACTGCAGTGCGGTCTTCCTCTGTGAAACAGCTTTGGAAAAAAGGTGTTTAGTATTTCAGCTTTACTCGTGTCATCCTCCAAGTAAGCTCCATTTGGATGGCAAAATGCTTTACCAGCTCGCGACGAGTAAACGACTGCCGGCAGCAAACGAGTTAATGAAAGCACGCTGAACCTTACTTACTGTCAGGTAACCACGACTTCGAACATACACTACGTACGTCACTTAGAAAGTTTGCACCGCAGTAACGAAATCGCTGTGCATGCGATGCAAAGGAGAACTAAAAGGTGCTATATGTCAGCGATGGTTACATCCACAGAGAATGTTTATCATGAACCAATATGCTGTTACCCTACAGGCGTTTAAAACGGAATCAGTGTGGAATTTCACCTCTTGCGTAGCACACGTCTCCAATTACATCTGTATTAGCCGTACCAGTTACTTTGGCGCTTCAGTGTAAATGCATTATCGAGACACTATCACAAGTACAGGGCTATTACAAATGATTGAAGCGATTTCATAAATTCACTGTAGCTCCATTCATTGACATAAGGTCACGACACACTACAGATACGTAGAAAAACTCAAAAAGTTTTGTTCGGCTGAAGCCGCACTTCAGGTTTCTGCCGCAAGAGCGCTCGAGAGCGCAGTGAGGCAAAATGGCGACAGGAGCCGAGAAAGCGTATGTCGTGCTTGAAATGCACTTACATCAGTCAGTCATAACAGTGCAACGACACTTCAGGACGAAGTTCAACAAAGATCCACCAACTGCTAACTCCATTCGGCGATGGTATGCGCAGTTTAAAGCTTCTGGATGCCTCTGTAAGGGAAAATCAACGGGTCGGCCTGCAGTGAGCGAAGAAACGGTTGAACGCGTGCGGGCAAGTTTCACGCGTAGCCCGCGGAAGTCGACGAATAAAGCAAGCAGGGAGCTAAACGTACCACAGCCGACGGTTTGGAAAATCTTACGGAAAAGGCTAAAGCAGAAGCCTTACCGTGTACAATTGCTACAAGCCCTGATACCCGATGACGAAATCAAACGCTTTGAATTTTCGGCGCGGTTGCAACAGCTCATGGAAGAGGATGCGTTCAGTGCGGAACTTGTTTTCAGTGATGAAGCAACATTTTTTCTTAATGGTGAAGTGAACAGACACAATGTGCGAATCTGGGCGGTAGAGAATCCTCACGCATTCGTGCAGCAAATTCGCAATTCACCAAAAGTTAACGTGTTTTGTGCAATCTCACGGGTTAAAGTTTACGGCCCCATTTTCTTCTGCGAAAAAAACGTTACAGGCCACGTGTATCTGGACATTCTGGAAAATTGGCTCATGCCACAACTGGAGACCGACAGCGCCAACTTCATCTTTCAACAGGATGGTGCTCCACCGCACTTCCATCATGATGTTCGGCATTTCTTAAACAGGAGATTGGAAAACCGATGGATCGGTCGTGGTGGAAATCATGATCAGCAATTCATGTCATGGCCTCCACGCTCTCCCGACTTAACCCCATGCGATTTTTTTCTGTGGGGTTATGTGAAAGATTCAGTGTTCAAACCTCCTCTACCAAGAAACGTGCCAGAACTGCGAGCTCGCATCAACGATGCTTTCTAACTCATTGATGGGGACATGCTGCGCCGAGTGTGGGAGGAACTTGATTATCGGCTTGATGTCTGCCGAATCACTAAAGGGGCACATATCGAACATTTGTGAATGCCTAAAAAAACTTTTTGAGTTTTTGTATGTGTGTGCAAAGCATTGTGAAAATATCTCAAATAATAAAGTTATTGTAGAGCTGTGAAATCGCTTCAATCATTTGTAATAACCCTGTATTTTTGAATGTCATGACTCTTCTACTCATTATGTTGTACTACAACAGCATTAATTTAATTTTATACTCCTACCTTCGAGTATGTAAAACATTTGAAGAGGACCGTCGGTATGATGTGCATTCATGTATCTATGTTACTTTCGTTTGAAATTTATAAGAGGGTTGGAACTTAAATAGTGGCAACTATTTATTCACAACCGATACAAAAGAGTTACATGTTTGCACCTGTTACTGTCCTTCAAAGTAGTCACCAGCGTTGTGTAGAACCCGTTGCCAGCGATGTGGAAGGCGTAGTATACAATTAGCAGAGCCTGCTCTGTTGATGGTTCGAATGGAGCGATCTACTGCTAGTCGAATCTCTGGAACAGTTCTGAAGCGCATGCCACCGGTCAATGCATAGTATTACTGTTCGTGTTTGGAGCATCGCCTGCGACCAGCTTCGCGAAAGAAGCGGAGACACTTTCTGCGCAACCCACCCATCATTCTGTACGACAATGCGCGGGCGCATACAGCGTAAGGTGTGACTGCTCTGTTCGGTCGATGGGACTGAGAAGTACTGTACCATCCACCATACTCCGCGGACTTAAGTCCTTGTGACTTTTATTTGATTCCAAAGATGAAGGAACCACTACGTGGCATTCGCTTCAGAACTGTACAGATATTGGACAATCAGCAGACCGCTTCATTCGCACCATCAACAGAACAGCCTCTGCTGATGGTATACTACGCCTTCCACATCGCTGGCAACGGGTTCTACACAACGCTGGTGACTACTTTGAAGGACAGTAACAGGCGAAAACTTTTAACTCTTTTGTATCGGTTGTTAATAAATAGTTGCCACTATTTAAGTTCCAAACCTCGTACCATAGCAGCTGACCGCTTCGAGTTGAGCACGTCCGTGATTTGTTAGTAATGGAAAAAACGTCCCCACAAAGTGCATCCCCTAACCTAGCAGTGATCGTGTTCTCACCAACGTCAGTTAACATTAAATACATCTCAAAGTATTACTGTTTCTAGAAGTATTTTTTTGTTACTGTGCAGGAAAACTACACTCTTAAGAAGCTCTTGCTTTAGCTGACGCTTTTGGATTCTGATTTCGTTTGCTAGATCCACGATGTTACAGTAAACGCATCAGAACCACGGGCAGCAGGAATACTTGATTGGAGCCGCATGCTGCCCTTGGGCCGCTGTTTGACGACTACTGCACTAGGGTATAACGGAACGCAAAACCCAGGGGGTGGGGTGGGGGGGGAGTTGGGAGTCCACTTTAGGGCACTTTCCTCTACTACACGTCGAATTTCATACTGATGATGGTGGCCCTATCAGAGGGAATAATTATCCCAGTGGTTGACTTATCGGGAGAGGCGGGAATGAGTAATCAGTCAACACGCAGCCGGGGCGGCAACAAATGAAGAGACGGGCCAGCAGCGCTCGGCGACTCAGGTCAGGGTAGACGGGGCGAGGCGTCCATAATGCAGAGAGTGCTCAGCGGAGGACATCCGGCGGGCGGAGGTGTCGGCCCGCGGCGGGCGCTGACGGCCGGCCTTTATTATTCAATTACGACGGCACACGCGCCGCGGCAAATAATTCAGGCGGCCAGCGTCCCAAGCCGGGCACAAACAGGGCCGCTGTCTGTCCGCCCAGGCAAGCGGTCTCACCGCAGTCTCCTCTGGCTACTGGCTCACGTCGGCCTACCGTAGTACACTTGCGGAGTACAGCAGTTACCAGCTTCAGATACGGATGTGCCGCAGTGGACCGTTTCGAAATCGGCAACGAAATATTAGAACGCAGCAATGACCAAGAATGACGACTTTCTCTGTGGTTTGTAGACTTTCATACACCTTTTGAATCACTTTCAACAACATCGCTATTAACAGCCCTTAAGAGGTTAGCGGATTCAAATTTTATGTCGTTATAGACGTGCGGCCCCTGCCACCGCAGATTCGAGTCCTCCCTCGGCCATGGAAGTGCGTGTGTTGTTCTTAACATAAGTTAGTTTAAATAGTGTGTAAGTGTAGGGACCGATGACCTCAGCAGTTTGGTCCCTTAGGAATTCACACATTTATGTTGTTTTACAGAAATACAATGACGGAAAAAAATCGCAAACCAAAAAATAGAGAAATGAGATTTAGGAAATACATTTGCCTACGTAAAATATTCAAGTGATTAACACTGCAAGATCACAGGTTAATGTAAGTGCGAGGTAATCCATTGAAAATGTGACATGCTGGTACATTAATAACCCGTGCAACCGCCAGAGTGTCAAACGCAACCATGCAAACGTGCATGCCTTGTGTCGTAAAGGTCCCGGATGTGAATTTGTGGGATGGAGTTCCATGCCTGTTGAAGTGGGTCGGTCAATATAGGGACGGTTAATGCTGTTTGTGGATGACGCTCCATTGGAGACAGATCTGGTGATGTCACAGGCCAAGGCCACATGTCGACTCTTTGTAGAGCATGTCGGATTAGAACAGCGGTATGTGAGCGTGAGTTATCCTGTTGGAAAACACCCCCTGTAATGCTATTCATGAAAGGCAGCGCAACAGGTCGAATCACCAAACTGACGTACAAATTTGCAGTCATGATACGTGCGACGACCACACGAGTGCTTCTTGTGTCTTACGAAATCGCATCCCAGACGATAACTCCAGCAGTAGGTTCAGTGTGTGTAGCATTCAGACATTGGTTGGAGGTCCCCAACTGGCCTCCTAAGCAACACACGGCCGTCACTGACACCGAAGCAGAACCAGCTGTCATCAGAAAACCTAACACACCTGTACCCTGCCCTTCCTTCTCAGTTAACACCATTCAAGTCGAAAACGGCGTCTTGAAAGCGCCTAGTTCCCACATTTTTTCATCAACTGGCATACAGTTTTATTCTGTCTTTCCGTAAATTTGGGTTGATTCTGTCGAAGAATACACAGAAGGAAAGCCTTTCCCCACAGCGCCTAATTTCATCTTATGTTGTATTGTGTGGAACAGGGGACCTGGAAACGACGGAGAGGCTTTGTCCCCGCCGTAGCCCTCAGTGGTTCACAACCCCACAACAGGCTACAGCAGTCAACTCACCCCACCTCCGCTCCACACGGAACCCAGGGTTATTGTGCGGTTCGGCCCAAAGATGACACCCCCCTCTCCCGGGAACGTCTCACGTCTCACACCAGACGAGTGTAACCCTAATGTTTGCGTGGTAGAGTAATTATAGTGTACGCGTACATGGAAAAAAGTGTTTGCGCAGCATAGTGTAACTGAGGCGGAATAAGGGGAACCAGCCGGCATTCGCCGAGGCAAATGGAAAACCGCCTTAAAAACCATCCACAGACTGGCCGGCACACCGGACCTCAACATTAATCCGCCGAGCGGATTCGTGCCAGGGAGAACGGCACGCCTTCCCGCCCAGCAAGCAGTGCGTTGGATCGGACGGCTAACCGGGCAGGCTAATTTCATCTTACTCCAATTATGGGTTCAGTTCTCAGACTTCCGAATCTCGATCAATCTAGGACAGCAGCTCAGGCCTTGCATCTCACGTTCAAGATCTTATATTCACCCGCATGTTGAATCGAGCGTTTCTGCTGGGAAGGTGACTTCATAGAATATGTATATCGAGCCAATTTGTGTTCACCAGTGTCCTGCATACAACTTCCACCTCCCAAAATTGATACCGCGGTAGCTCTGAACTGACTGACCAAGTCAAGGAGCAGCTGTTCTCTGTGACACTGACGTCAGCTTACGAAACTTATTCTTATCGACATTAATCCTCCCTCGTATCTGTCATTTCATCAAATCTAATCTGAGATGGAATGCGCTCACGGAAAATTCACGCAATACGCACACTGTCATGATAACGTAACCACGAAGTAATCAGAAAGAGTCTACAAAAGTAATACGTATTTCTCATACTGTATGTTATCCCTATTTTGTGCTTGTCGCGGTTGTCCAAAAACAAACTACGTGCCGAGCTTCAATAACCTTGAGAACTGTGGTGTAACACGAAAGTAGTTGATCCACTGAACGGAACAACGTACCATGAGACTCTTGTCGCTAGTAAAACGCACTATATTTTCAATTTACATTAACGCTCCTTCTGCGTTGTATATTCATATTTCCGTGATCAAGTTGGACTTTGCGCCAATAGAACTGAAATGCGTCCATTCCATGACACTTAAGTACATGACACACAAACGGAATAAATTTAAAATAAATTTAGTAAGCTACGCAATGAAACATGCTAAATTCTTCAAAGGCACGAAGGAACATACGCTTAACTGTGGTCCAAATGCAATCACTAATCATAAATCAAAAAGCCACCAAAGTGCCACCTTTGGCTAACAATATAAAGACGAACTTTGAAAATGAAGAATACGTATGTCAAGTGATGGCTCAGCACAACACTGTTGTGCTGTGTAGACCTAGAACTTAAATCTCTTGGGTAATTTTCTTTCATTCGTTCCACTTAGATCCCGCATTGCTAACAGGAGTTGCTTGTCTCTGTATGCATCATTACTAGGACGAATATGCCTACAGGCCTCTGCCACGGCGTTCCGGTGGATTTAACAACAAGGAGCAAAAATTACAGTTCAGCTAATTTAGTTGTGGCTCGTGATGCAGGCATTCAAGTGTCGAGATGTGTTTCAAAAGGCAACATGTGTCAGAGCAAAGGAAAAATTTAATGCTAACACGTAAGTATAATCCACTACAATCTGTAACACACTCCGTCGATTTGTAGGCTGTAAACATACAAGAATAACTAAAAACAACGTTTCTGCTGTCACTCCATTGAAGGACGTGTTTTTAACATTACGGAGGTGGTCGATACCACTTGGAGACTAACGTCCATACTGAACAACATATACCCTTGTAGTTGTGTTTGGAAAAAAGTCCTATCTCATGGTCACAGCGACAGCAATATTTCACAACTAAACATCTTTTTAATTTGACGCCATATTGACTATTAATCAACCGTGACTGTTTCGAATAAATAAAAAGGCTTTCCAATACCGCTACCAGTCACAAAGTGCGTTGACAACTAAATTATTTATTCAACGGCATGTTTCTAGACAATAACTCATCACCAGGCTATATTGGCATTGCTTGACACTTAACACCTCTTAATACCGGTGTTAAAGATTCTTTACAAGACTGCTGTGGTCACCCTGGAGAGAGAGAGAGAGAGAGAGAGAGAGAGGGGGGGGGGGGGGGGGAGGGAGGGGGGGTAGTATGTTTTTGTGGTGTGACAGTTTTCTTCTCATGCATTGAGGCATCGCTATTTCAATGGCTCTGATGGCCTACTACGGCATCGCTCACAAAATTCACAACCGTGACTTTAAAGCACGCTGCACGAAACAAATCCGCAGGGCGGAACACAAGATGGCGGTCAAAACAAGACTAGTTTCTATTTGAGTATCGATATGTCGATCCTGTCGTTGTCAGCAGCAATATCTTCTGCATGTCTTGCTGTCGTATGACTGATGTTGGTTGGCGTAGTAGATTAGGATCTCACTTTTTGACATAAAACCATGGATGAATATTTCCATTTCGTCCAAAATGTCCACTTTCGACCTCTGTTCCAAAGTATGTAGTACTTTGGGGTCATACAGAACACCTATAAAGTACGTAAAAAAACTTACATTTCTTTTACCTTCTTTATAAATCTTATTGGTCTGTTTCCATCGATTAAATATTTGTAACGATTTAGAACCGCGAAATTCGGTTTTAATCTGCTCTGAATACCTGATCAAGAAAATTTTAAGGGCAGCCTGTAGAAGGAATTGGGGTGGCCAAGTCAACGTCGAGCGTGCCGAGACCACTCAAATAGAAGAACGTCACGTAGTTCTTATGCACGCCTTCTCTTGCCAATACAGAGTCTGGAGACGTCATTTGGCTTCAGTTGAAGCCAACATTTGGTAGGTTTTATATATTAGTTACGCCCTATGAATCTATGTCGTTTCAAAGTGCCAGCAAATTGATGTCTCGAAAGCCATCGTTTATTAATACGGTTTTTAGAGATGAAATGACGGGAAACTTCATATTGGTGGTTAGGGAATTGTCGAATTATATCTTGCGTACTCTATATGTATGGCGTTTCAAGGGAAAGGTACACTGAAGATCAATTAAAAACACTTTTCTCTTGGCACGATCTTACAATTAAATATCAGTCAATAACATACTAGCGATTACATCCTTAAGAAGATAATAACATACAATGGCAATGGCGTATATTACTGAAGGTCAGGGTAGAGTAATGAAGAGAGACACTAAGTTACAAAGTGACGGATGATGTATTGAAGGTTCGCGTCTCACTACATAGAAATGTCTTTTACTCACCTTCGCGTTTTCTGGTACGTTCGGCGATTTTTATTAATTTGATAGAAGTATAATCTATAGTTGAGAATAAAATTCAGTCATCAGTTGCAAATGTGTTTTTATTTCGCTTTATCGGTTTCGATAAATTAATTTGTCTTCAGAAACCTAAATAATTTGGGATATTGTAATCCTTTAGACCTTGACAATACTTTTACGTAAAATATAAGGAGTATATTACAGAAACTTACTCAGTATTGGTTTAACAAATGTCAGTATCATCTTCATGGATGTCATTATACGTCCAAAACTGTACATATTTTATGTGATTATTGTGAACACAAATTTATAGTAATTGAATTACATCTATGTACACATCTAGTCGTGCTAGCAGCAAGGAATATACATAAAAACATACAAAAAGTGTGAATAAAGTATATAAACAAGTTACATATAATATCTTTCAACAAAGGTCACATAATCGTATTATATAGAAGGAATTGTGTAATTTTCACATTGTATAAGAGAAGCTACGCAATCAAAATCGTGTGTATTTTTTAATTCAGGTTGAGCATTCAACAAATCTTTTATATTTAGGTGGGAATATCTGTATACTTCAAATTCTTGTAAAAGGTTCATTTTATAGCTCTTGTCCGCTACATGCAAAACTTTTTATGTTAAGCATCGATCGAGGAGGAAGGGAGTGTTTCCTGATTTCGTTGCGTTCTGCAGAAGTTGACTTACGTAAATTGTCTCAGTCACGTATAAAATAATATTCTGCAGTATTCAATTATGTAAACGAAAGTGCGGTGTCTCTGAGGTGTTTGTTGGAGAGGCATAATGTACAAGAGAGCTAACACTAGTTGCAATAAGATACTTGGAAATTTCTCCTTTGAAATCTTGTATTTCGGATGTTCTAAGGACGATGTTACAGAATGGAAACACCGATCAAATGAGAATGATGTTAGGGTTTTACTAAAATGTCAGAATGATGAAATAATATTTATCTTATGTGGAAGAGTATCGTAAATTTGTATCACACTGTTTGGAATGGAACTTTTACACGCTGTGTTCTTACTGACTGGACATGGAGCTTTCCTTTTTGCCTCATATCACGTTCATGGATACTGAAGTTTTTATTTGTTTATACTACAGACATAACAACATGATTAGCATATAGAGAAGGGATGAAATGTGCGTTTTAATACAGATAAAGTAAGAATTTTACGTCCGTTCATTTCGTACATAAATAGTGTGATTTGAGTGCCAGATACAACAGTCAACTGCCACTCAAGTGCGCTGCAGTAGTGTATACCGCGTTGAGACAGGCGTAGCGTATGCGCGAGCCGCGTCGTTTCGGAGCATTCAGCAGCACGGTTAACCCGGCACGCCCAGCGTTGACGTTGAAATACAAGGCCTACGCGAAGACGGTTTTAGTTGCCAGATTTGACGAGGAGAGGTGTCCAGCGAAGACGTGCAGCTCGCAGGTAACTTATGCAGCGGTGAGATGGAGGACGCAGGTCAATAGGAAGCCTTGGCTGTGGCGCGGTGGGGTGGGGCGGGGTGAGGCGAGCCAGGAGTGCCGCCGGCCAGTCGATAACCACTGACCGCACCGCGGCGCACAGCACAGCACGCGAGCCGACAAGCTTCTTCAGGAGGCGGACGGGGCGGCGGCGGTGGGCGCTCCGGGATAAAATGGTGGCCAAGTTTATCTGCGAGAGCCGCACTGCCACGGCTATCGGCTTTCCAAGCAGCGTCAGAAATGCCGCCGGTGCCCACTCTTGTGTTCGTCCCTTTTAGTAGTGTAAGACGTCGTCGTCTCCTGACCTTCATTGCTTACATATTCCGCCCTCTCAATCATATTCGTCTCATCTAGATGCATCATTCGAACCCAAACTCGATAAGATAAAGCCAATGTAGTATGAATTCATGTAAACGATAGGAAAATAACCAGTAAATCGCAAATGCGCATCGAGATTGAAATACTCGAGGCTGGCATAGGCTGGCATACACACACACACACACACACATTCCAGACACAATGGTCACAAAAGCTTTTAGTTCAGGAGAGGCAAACCGCACCGCACGCCAGGAGGCCGGTCCCTTCAGAGGACGGACGAGTCAACCTATCTACGTCGGCCCCGTGGAGCAGAGAGCGTTTGCCAGAGTGAAAGGCAGAACGATCCCGTGTTCAGCTTAAAAGCAAATTCCGCTGCATTGTGTGGGAGCGCCCAGCCTATGCATTCTTTACAAACATAGCACGCAGTTTCAGAGGTTTTCACAGGGAGACAGCAAACGCCAAACGCCGGTGCTACAGATTTCCGGATTGGTCGCCTTAAACGAAACGTCATTCTCCCGTTTTAGAAGAGCAATGCTGCTTGGCAGACGATATTCCTGACGACTTGAGCTGAAGGAGTAATGGAAGAGACCGAAAGATATACCCCTTCACGTCTGGCGTGGAGAGGGGCCGTTCCGTTGTCGCTCTTCGAGCGAGAACACGTAACGAGAGCGTGTGCGCTCGTACGTGTACTCAAAGAGCGAGGAACGAGTCTCTCCTCAGTACTTCACTGGGAGAGCACCTCTGTCGAGAGTGAATCTGAGTGCGACTCTATATTGAGTTCTTGCAATTAAGCGTTGTTCACTGTGTTGGCCGACACACTTATTGTGCGGTGTGAACAGACAGAGTTATAGTTAAACGCCTGCGAGCGAATTTTTGAGTGGCATCGCAGTGGACTGGTTATCTGACCGGTGTACCAAGCTGAGTAGGCGCGGCTCTCAGCCATTCTGCCAAGTCAATAACAATCTTAAACTCTGTATAGAAATTTCATTAGCGAATCCCATCCTTAAGAGGTAACTTCACATTCCGAAAAGAACCCGGAAATAACTTGTTCAGTTCATAACTGAAAGTGCCATTGTGATTTCTCAGAATTTTTGCAAAATAAATAAGAATTTTCGTTAGTTTTATGTTTTTCTTACACTAACTAGCACTACTCCAGTACCCAAGTATCCCACTAGTTACGTAAGAAATTTTGTGAATTTTTGTGTCATTTCCTTACAGCAGACGACTCCAGAAAATATTTACTGCTGAAAGTTTTTCAGGCATTTCTCTTGAGAACGTTAGGAGCGTCTGTCTGACTTCTGTAGGAGTGTAGGGGGCGGAAATTGCATCTTGCAGGAGCCACAAGGTAAAGGGTACATCTCAGATTAATCCGTTGCGCAGAATAACAGAATAGCACCCACATGTCGCTCACAGTAGTTACGATACGAGCAACTCTGCTGACAGCAGTGGTCGTTCTCCTTTTACCGCTACTCATTACAAACACACTGTTTCTCTTTCTGTTATTTCGTCACTTGCGATAGTGACCGACAGATGGCTTGAAAGAAAACAATTGTAGCAAAGTATAAATTTATAATGTTGATGTACCTTGAATTGCTGTAGAACACCCGCTCAGTTGTAATGAATCCTTGCTTTAATTGCCAAAAATTACTAAGGGAACACGAGCCTAATAATACAACAAACCGATCCATTTATGCAAATAAAAAGACATACATAACTAAACAAGATAAAAAATTAAGTACCCACAGGAGCCTTCACGCTGAAGACGTGCAATATAGCATCCCGCCCTGATAATGGCCTCAGTTCGGCGAGGAAGAGAGTCCATGAGATTCTTCTGGCATGCCACTCATTGATGATTAAATCACGGCATTGCTTGTAACGTAAATCACATACAGACGGCATTTTGAATCTGTCGGAAGTGACGGAAACTTGGCACGCTCACTCAGGAAACTTCAAATAATACATAGGTAACGTTTCACATTCGTAGCATCGTTTTCGGCAGAGAAAAAAAAAATGCAGTGCATTACTTTCAGGGCAACCCTCGTAGTTCAAGAGGGAGTTCGTTCTGTGATATTTTGGGGTTGTTTTTCGTACCATGACATAGGGTCACTCATTCATGTTGCCATAAACAATAACGTGAATGATTCTTCAGCGTTCAGTGAGAGCAGATATTGCCCTTTCTTTTACAAAAAAAATGGTTGAGATGGCTCTGAGCACTATGGGACTTAACTTCTGAGGTCATCAGTCCCCTAGAACTCAGAACTACTTAAACCTAACTAACCTAAGGACATCACACACATCCATACCCGAGGCAGGATTCGAACCTGCGACCGTAGCAGTCGCGCGGTTCCAGAGTGTAGCGCCTAGAACCGCTCGGCCACTCTGGCCGGCTTTCTTTTACACCTTCATTGTGTTGTTCCTTTGGACATGCTCATCTTTCAAGATGACGACAGCTGCGTTTACAGGTCTCCAGACACATACGTTCGTGGTGTGGAGCACAGTGAGGCACCCTTGCCCACCTTGATTGGCTCACTCCATCGCCAAATGTTAATCCCAAAAAAAATCTCTGCGATTATTTGGTACAGAGGGTGGAAATAGCAACGAACATCGTCACTTTTACACCTCTCTGCCGTGATCTATCATCAACGAGTGGCTTTACCTGGATATGGCATACCAGAAGAATTTCTTGGACACTCTTCCTCGCCGAACTGAGGCCGTTATTGCTCATTCTCTTCAACTTCTGATCCTCTGTCAGTTTGTGGGGAACCCACTGCGCACAGATTATCGGAACTTCAGACGCTCTGTGATGACAGTGTGAGCGGTACTGCTACTAATGGCCAACATGAGCCCAATGTCTTCCACCGTCCGTCGTCGGTCATTTTTTACGGCGTCATCCACGGCAGCAGTGACAGAAGCCCGTCCTGATGATGTTTGGTTAGTGGGGCGCTCAACTGCGTTGTCATCAGTGCCCATACTAAGTCCCAGTGTTTACACAGTCCAGTCGAGCCACTGTCACAAACGATGATGGTGGTGATGATGATGATGATGATGATGAAAACACAAACACCCAGTACCCAGGCAGAGAAAATCCCCAACCCGGCCGAGATCGAACCCAGGACACCATGATTCAGAGGTAGCAACGCTAGCCATTAGACCACGAGCTGTGGACTCGAGACTGTCCTGACCGACTGCTGCCTTTCAGTGACACCCGACCACCTGGAAATCGTCTGTAGGACTCAATCACACGCGCACGTGATATAATGTGTTCGCCATACACAGAAGGCAAGCTGGTATGAATACCACTTCCTGACACTCTTTCAACAGTAAAAATTCGCAGAGCTCACTGTTCATCTTCCCCGGCCTCCATAGTGAAGTCTGGCGCATTTGACTCGCTGAGCTCACGTCGAACTCGTCTAACAGACAAACGGCACTGCGGACAACGTTCGCAGTTTTCGTTCCTAATTCGCAATAGAGGGCACTTCCATACACACACCTACTTGCGTTACCAACGTCCGCGCCATGCTCGTTATATAGCTCGTTTTCATTTGACTGTCCCTTACACTGAGTTCCCTTCACAATGTTGATCTGAAAACACGTCGAGATACAGCTGCATTCACTAACAGCATTACGTCCTGCCGGTTTGAAACCGATTGTTATTGACAAGGTGTGACACTCGTCTGTGCTCCCTGTCGGTTAAGATCACTTTTCACCACTATTCTTCCTCCGTGTTACATGCCCTCGAATGGTAAAGATACTGAACAGTCCGCGTTGGCATAGCATCGATTTCAACCAAACTTGGTGCACATATTACTTACTATCTGGTAAGAAATACCGTGGGAGTGAACGACAGGAGGGGACAGGAGGAGATGGACACACGCAAGGGAGAGGAAGACATAGGCAGAAAGGGGGGTAGGGGAAAAATGGACAGATGAGGAGAGGGGAGGAGGTGCAGCGATATAGGAGGAGATGTTATCAAAGTTGTCTGGACTAAGCTGCAGAAATTTGGCTGGCAACCTTACACATCCTCCATACAGTCCCAATCCCTCCCGACGCGAATTCCATATTTTCCGTGAAGGAAGACATTTGTTGCCGTCCATTTGCTTGGAAAGAAGAGGTGCACGCCTGGGTACAATCATCGTTCCATAGGCAGCCGCAAACATTTTTCCACGAAAGTAATGACCGTCTTGTCTCAAAAGTGGGATAAACGTATTAACCGTTATGACGATTACTTTTGAACTAATAAACGGGTTACTTGCGTCTGTTGCCATCTGTCTCGTTTTCATTTGACTGTCCCCTGTAGTAAGTCATTTGAAAACAGCTTTCCGTGAAATACGCCTTTTACTCACTAAAGTTTCCGCACTACAGTGACGGAATATATTACAAGTTGTCTGTCTGTCTGCAGCAAAACGGGAATGATATGAAACTTCCCGCGAGAGGCCGACTACATATTCTTGATTAAGTGGGAGCACGCCGGTCTTAATCGAGGAAGCAGATCCGAGATTCGAAGCGAATAGGTATTGGTGACACTGCTTGAAACCGGTCCGTTTGAGGTAATAAAAACAGTGATCGATAGACGGAAAGTAAGTGTATTTTCCACAAGTAAGTATAGCGGTTAACTCCGTGACGACAAATACGTCGAGTTTTGATGAAGTATGTTTTTTATTCATTTCCGAAAAGAGTTACAGGATGTTGTTTTGTCTCCCGTGCATAGTACACATTGTTGAAATTATTTCAATGAGGAAGTATTTTCTTGAACAGTTACATGTTCAGTAGTGTTACACACGATGTTTTGAAATTTGGGCAAGCACCAGTGCCTAACTGTTTGATTTTGCGTCCTATTTCTTGGGCTACTTCTGTACTGGTAATATTAGAATGATTTTTTAGATTTTTGAAGTAAGCCATTTAAGTAAATTGTAACTCTTAAAGAACGAAACCTTTCATTTCCCTTTTTAAAGTCTACTGGACACCGAAGAGATACCTAAAACACACTAAACGTCTGCGAAAGGACAGGTATATGTTTTGACTGGAAAAAAAATTAGATGCCGGCTACAAATGTTAGATGAAGGACACAATACCCATACCCAGTGTCAAACATAAATTCTTTCTCGTAAAATTTAGTTCGCCGCCACTTTCTGTTCAACCTGTATTTCAAATTGCAACGGCACAAATAGATACTTCTCTAATAAAAAAATGTTTCAGGCGAAATTCCGGTAACGGCACAGAATAAATAATAAACGACAAACATATTCACAGGTTTAACGAAAGCCACAAATGTGAATTAGCCGCCACCTTTAGAATATACTTGCTGTATTTACGTGGAAACTGTTCTTAACAGGAAGGTATCATCATGCAAACAACGTTGCTTAAAAACGTCTATTTGACATCAGCAACAGCGGTAGCATACAAGTACCTAACACCTATCAATATGTTCCACCAGACTCTTCCATAACCTTCACTCAGTCATTTTACTTTGTTCTGTAAGTCAGAGGAGGTGGAAGAAGGAGAGAGAAAAAATTATTCTTAAATGTGTCCATATTATAAGTAATGTTTTGAAGTCTGCGATTTATTGTAAATGTATGAAATCATTTCTACCATTTCTTCTAATATTTAATTAGCACAACGCGTTTCGGCAGCATGCTGCCATCATCAAGTGGATTATAGTTACATTTACATTACATTAATGTGCAATGTGATTACGTTCATATGCCGCTTGCGCCCCTGAGGTTATGTATCGAAACACAACCCTGTACGGAAAGATACCTACATTTTTGTGTGTATTGATTTGATCACAAATACATATAAAAAAAACGTTTAGTCTTCACAGTACAGGATCTGAAACCAGTTTATGTATGCAGTTACGACTACCTGGAATGGTGTAAACACCTGCATGCCAAAGTGTAAAGCTATGATGTGTTTGTTACTGTGTTGTGTGTGCCAGATAACTAAATTCCATTGAAAAATCGAAGTTAATGCACTAACGACGTGAGCGAAACGTGCAAATCACTTAATACATATATTAAAATATATCTGTTATTCAGTACAGGACTGTATTTCGATACATGGTCTCACTGTCACACACAGAAAATGAACCTTATCACACTTTTAGATTAATGTTTGTACATGTCGCTGTAATCAACCTGATGATGGCACCACGCTGCCGAAATGCGTCGTGCTAATGAAATATTAGTAAAAAGCGAATGAAGCAGTAGATGTGTGTTTTTGTAACAAACAGAGTAAGCAGGCAGAATACAAGTGAGCGTGGGGACGTCGGAAAGTAGAAGTGCGAACAGCAGCCTCATCTTCACAGACCCTTGGGCGACAACACAAAAGCGACAAGATGTTGCTCTTATATCATAGTAAAAGTAATAGCAAAGCTCTAGAAAGTGATAATAAATGTTAACACATAATCTATGTTACAACGACCACCTTAAGACCTAAAAGCCCCTCCCAGATACTCCTCCCGTCCCACCTTAGAGCCCCACCATAAGCAGACAAGCAGACGCGCACGCCCACGCGCACACTCACGCACGTGAGAACACACACACACACACACACACACATACACATACACACACACACACACACCACGCTCTCTCTCTCTCTCTCTCTCTCTCTCTCTCTCTCTCTCTCTCTCTCTGTACCCCCGTCCCTCCCTGCCTTCTCCCTTTCTGCTGTTGACAACAATTTCGATTTCGCTTAAACGATCCTTACAACAGCTGTACAAGTACATAAGCGGCAGGGCAGGGCTGCTAGCTACTCACGAGCGGAGGGAAGGCGTCGGCGTCGTCGGCGGCCGCGACCAGACGGAGGGCGGCTCTGGGGCCACTTACCTGCGGCACAACACGCCACACCGCTCCGGCGCCGGATCAATGCCACATCGATCACCGCCTGCGCACGCTTGCTACGGCTGCCGCTCCGGCCACGCCGGCGGCAGCGGCAGCGACCCCTCTCGCCCTGCCCCACGGCTCACGACATCCGACGCGACGCTGGGCGGCGCCACTGGCGGCTTGCATTAATCAACTCCCGGCGGCCGGCGCCGCTTCCGGGGAAATCCACGGAGTGCGCATCTAACAGATTGAAAACTCAACTACCTGTCTCGATCGCTTACGTTTACTGATTTTCGAAAACACGTGGGAACCGCACTGACGGAAATGGAAAATGTCAAACCGTGAAGCACCGCTGTTCCGATCTTTATGAAACTTTGAGGATGTTGATGGTACAGATATCCGCCACCATTGTAAAATACTACACTACCCGAAGTCTTGCCCGACAGAAGTCGCTGCACACTAACATAGTTTCGGGGAGTTAGCCCCATCATCAGGTGTATATAAAATCTGGAAGTTGTAGGACGTCATGTCGATGCCCTAACAAACAAATGGTTCAAATGGCTCTGAGCACTATGGGATTTAACATCTGTGGTCATCAGTCCCCTAGAACTTAGAAATACTTAAACCTAACTAACCTAAGAACATCACACACATCCATGCCCGAGGCAGGATTCGAACCTGCGACCGTAGCGGTCGCGCGTTTCCAGACTGTAGCGCCTAGAACCGCTCGGCCACTCCGGCCGGCAATATTAGTAATAGTTGTGGCCTACGGCCACGAATATTCGTTGCGCCGAATGTGATCTTGAGCAAACTCTTCTAATGCCTGAAACATATACCGGTAAGGTCATGAAGATATCTCGCTTGAGGCTGGTATGAGAATATGTCTTCCCAACCCATCTCAGACACGATCTAGGACAGGCATGGGTAACTTTTTGGTGACCTGCGGGCCTGATTCATATACATTGATGGAAAAAGAATCACAGAACCAAGAACAAATTTTCCGACATACACGAGAGATGGTACGCATGTTCCTAGGTCTGAAACAAGATGCCCATTCAAATTTCTCGCCAGTCGCATAAGAGTGGTGTTAGGAGCTCCACTATGATGATGAAAATCGGTTTACTTTAAATACACGCTCTAACGTTGGTGAGAGTTACTTCCCTTTGAGACTGGACGTGGTGAGTTGACGTTAGTCAAGCAAGGTGACACAAAGTTTGAATGAGGTCGTGTAATAGGGCTAAGAGAAGCTGCATGTTCCTTCTGCAATATTGCAGAACAACTTGGCGGGGATAAAACCACTGGACATGATTCCTGGCAGCGGTGGTGAGGAGAATGTATGGTCGCAAGAAGATCGGGCTCCCGTCGGCCACGTGGAACTTACCGATAGGGAAGACCAGCGTGTTCGGCGTGTGGCTCAGACGCACCATACTGCATTTGCAGCGCCCATCTGAGCAGCAGTTGGCACCACAGTGACACAACGAACTGTTACAAATCCATTAATCCAAGGACAGCTCCGAACCAGACGACCTGTAGGATGCATTCAACTGAACCCAAAGCATCGCCCCTTTGCGACTTCAGTGATATCAAGCGAGAGCTCGCTGGAGGGCACGGTGTAGCTCTGTTGTGTTTTCTGAAGAACGCTCGTTCTGCCTAGGTGCCAGTGATGGCCATGTGTTGATTAAAAGGAGATCAATTGAGGACCTGCAACCAATGTCTGCGGCCTAGGTATATTGGACCTACACGAATTATGGTCTCGGGTGTGCATTTGTATGACAGCAGGAGCACTCTCGTGACTGCGAATTTGTACTTCAATCTCTTGATTCAATCTGTTGTGCTGCCACTTATAAACATCATTCCGGGGGTTGTTTTCGAATAGGATAACGCTCCCCGACATACCGCCGTTGCAACCCAACATGCTCTATAGAGTCTCGACATGTTGCCTTGGCCTGCGCGATCACCAGATCTCAGATGTCACAGGACGACAACTACAGCTTCATCCCAAACAGCATTAACCGTCCCTGTATTGAGCGACCGAGTGCAACATGCATGTAACTCCATACCACAATCTGACATCCGGCACCTCTACAACACTATGCATTCACGTTTTCATGCTTGAATTCAACATTCTGGCGGTTACACCCGTTATTAATGTACCAGCATTTCACATTAACAATGGCTTATCTCGCGTTTACATTAACCCGTGATCTTGCCATGTTGATCACCGAAATATGTCCTAGACAAATGTATTCCCAAAATTTCATTACTCTACATTAATTATTTTTAGGTGTTGTGATTTTTTTCCGTCGGTGTACTTACTTAAGATCAGGGGCCACTTCGGCACGTGACCAACAGCAACGCCCCTAGCGCATAAATCCCAAACATAGCGTCCGTGACAATGTTTATCGGACAACGCACGACCATGTATGGCACCCCTTCCCGACAAGCCATGCCATCAAACTATGCGTTTTTGAGAGAGATGCTTACATTTATTTATGCATTGCGAACATCCGACGTTTAGCAATAGCTGCCTTAAATACGTCCATTGCAAAATACTGCAACGTTATTAGTAAAGAAACTATGTTCATGCCACGAAAATAAAATTTAACGTCTAAAGATGAAATGCCAAGCATATTGAGGTATCATGGGAAAACAAACGCCTATAAAAGCAACTGATTGCAGCTAATTCATTACAGTTATCTTCAGTTTCACCAGATGCAGTGTTCTCATGCATCCACGACTGACAAGAATTATTCTGTCCACAGGTAGGTGATTCGATTGTTGTTCAAACTGAGTGGCGGACGAGTGCCATCACGCACGCGTGGTGGTACTGAAACTTCCACTGATCAGCATCATGAGCTGCAAAAACCACAAGAGAGCCGAGCTTCAGCGGGAACATCAGAAAATGCGTCCTGTACGGGGTACGATATGGGGTGCGACAACAGGGATTACCATTCTTGCCACAAATAGGCAATCATACAGTCTCGTTCAATGATTACCAAATTATTATTATTATTATTTCTTTCCTTTCTCAGACCTCAAGTCTGGTTCGAAATGAAAGTGACGCGGACCTTGATCAAGCGTGACTTCCTTTTAACTGTACGGTATATGTTACATTGCTTTTAGGAACTTTCGGGTAATTGAACATGTATCAATAATTACGGATTTCTGTAGTTGTATATATATGTTTGGATGTAGCTGTATTGCGTTGATGTACTGGTGGATATTGTGTGGTATGACTCCTGTAGTTGATAGTATAATTGGTATAATGTCAACTTTATCCTGATGCCACATGTCCTTGACTTCCTCAGCCAGTTGGATGTATTTTTCAATTTTTTCTCCTGTTTTCTTTTGTATATTTGTTGTATTGGGTATGGATATTTCGATTAGTTGTGTTAATTTCTTCTTTTTATTGGTGAGTATGATGTCAGGTTTGTTATGTAACGTTGTTTTATCTGTTTTAATGGTTCTGTTCCAGTATAATTTGTATTCATCATTCTCCTGTACATTTTGTGGTGCATACTTGTATGTACGAACGTGTTGTTTTATAAGTTTATGTTGTAAGGCAAGCTGTTGATGAATTATTTTTGCAACATTGTCATGTCTTCTGGGGTATTCTGTATTTGCTAGTATTGTACATCCGCTTGTGATGTGATCTACTGTTTCTATTTGTTGTTTACAAAGTCTGCATTTATCTGTTGTGGTATTGGGATCTTTAATAATATGCTTGGTGTAATACCTGGTGTTTATTGTTTGATCCTGTATTGCAATCATGAATCCTTCTGTCTCACTGTATATATTGCTTTTCTTAGCCATGTGTTGGATGCGTCTTGATCGATGTGTGGCTGTGTTAGATGATACGGGTGCTTGCCATGTAGTGTTTTCTTTTTCCAATTTACTTTCTTCGTATCTGTTGATGTTATGTGATCTAAAGGGTTGTAGAAGTGGTTATGAAATTGCAGTGGTGTAGCAGATGTATTTATATGAGTGATTGCTTTGTGTATTTTGCTGATTTCTGCTCGTTCTATAAAGAATTTTCTTAAATTGTCTACCTGTCCATAATGTAGGTTTTTTATGTCGATAAATCCCCTTCCTCCTTCCTTTCTGCTTAATGTGAATCTTTCTGTTGCTGAATGTATGTGATGTATTCTATATTTGTGGCATTGTGATCGTGTACGTGTATTGAGTGCTTCTAGGTCTGTGTTACTCCATTTCACTACTCCAAATGAGTAGGTCAATATTGGTATAGCATAGGTATTTATAGCTTTTGTCTGGTTTCTTGCTGTCAATTCTGTTTTCAGTATTTTTGTTAGTCTTTGTCTATATTTTTCTTTTAGTTCTTCTTCAATATTTGTATTATCTATTCCTATTATTTGTCTGTATCCTAGATATTTATAGGCATCTGTTTTTTCATCGCTTCTATGCAGTCACTGTGGTTATCCAATATGTAATCTTCTTGTTTAGTGTGTTTTCCCTTACTATGCTATTTTTCTTACATTTGTCTGTTCCAAAAGCCATATTTATATCATTGCTGAATACTTCTGTTATCTTTAGTAATTGGTTGAGTTGTTGATTTGTTGCTGCCAGTAGTTTTAGATCATCCATGTATAGCAAATGTGTGATTTTGTGTGGGTATGTTCCAGTGATATTGTATCCATAATTTGTATTATTTAGCATGTTGGATAGTGGGTTCAGAGCAAGGCAGAACCAGAAAGGACTTAATGAATCTCCTTGGTATATTCCACGCTTAATCTGAATTGGCTGTGATGTGATATTATTTGAATTTGTTTGGATATTAAGTGTGGTTTTCCAATTTTTCATTATATGTTTAGGAACTGTATCAATTTAGGATCTACTTTGTATATTTCCACTATTTGTAGTAACCATGAGTGGGGTACACTATCAAAAGCTTTTTGGTAATCAATGTATGCGTAGTGTAGCGACCTTTGTTTAGTTTTAGCTTGATATGTCACCTCTGCATCTATTATCAGTTGCTCTTTACATCCTCGTGCTCCTTTGCAACAGCCTTTTTGTTCTTCATTTATAATTTTGTTCTGTGTTGTATGTGTCATTAATTTCTGTGTAATGACTGAAGTTAATATTTTGTATATTGTTGGTAGGCATGTTATGGGGCGATATTTAGCTGGGTTTGGTGTGTCTGCTTGATCTTCAGGTTTCAGATAAGTTATTCCATGTGTACGTGTATCAGGGAATGTGTATGGGTCTGCAATGTAACTGTTAAATAATTTAGTTAGATGTGAATGTGTTGAGGTGAACTTCTTTAGCCAGAAATTTGCTATTTTATCTTTTCCAGGGGCTTTCCAATTGTGAGAAGAATTAATTGCTTGGGTGACTTCATGTTGCAAAATTATCACTTCAGGCATGTGTGGTATCATCTTGTATGTGTCTGTTTCTACTTGTATCCACCGTGCATGCCTGTTATGTTGTACCGGGTTTGACCATATGTTGCTCCAGAAGTGTTCCATGTCTGTTATGTTTGGTGGATTGTCTATTTTAATGTGTGTGTTATCTATTGTCTGGTAAAATTTCTTTTGGTTTGTGTTGAATGTTTGGTTTTGTTTCATTCTATTTTCACTTTTTTTGTATCTTCTGACTCGTTTGGCTAATGCTTGTAATTTATGCTTCTTTTCGTCTAATTGCTCTGTCGCTTCTTGTTGTGAGATTTTACCTAACCTTTTTCGGTTTTTTTCCGAGATTTCATTTCTTATAAATTGTGTTAGCTGTCCGATGTCCTTTCTCAGTTTTTCTATTCTGATCTGTAGCCTGTGTTGCCATGCTGGTTTTGTGGGTTTCTTCTGTGTGTTGGTTGGTTCTGATCTCTGCCTAGTGTGTATATTTAATGTAGTGAGTGCTCCTATATAAACCAGTAGTTGTAACTCTTCCATAGTTGTATATTCATTTATTTTGTTGTATATGATTGTGTTGATAGTTTTTATTGTTGTTTCGACTTGTGGGTTACTTGGGGGTCTATGCAAGAATGGTCTACTGTCTGTATTTGTGTCTTTGTATTCTATATATGTCAGCTGAAATTTTTCTTCTATATCTAACAAGTGTGTCACTTCGTGTTCTATTTGTGCTTGTTCTGGTGGCTGTCGCAAGATTTCGTTTTCCTCTGATTGTTTAACTGATGCGTGTTGTTCTTTGTTTGTTTGCTCTGGGATGTTTGAGTCCATTACTGTATTTTCTTCTTCTTCTGATTGCACATTATTTTGTTCCAGTATTTGTTGTACTTGTTGTTTGATGTTTTCTAATTCTGACTGGGGTATCCTGTTATTTTTTATTATTACACGGATCTGATCAGTTAGTCGTTGTTCTGTTGAAATTTTTAATTCTGGGTATCTGGTAATAAATGTTATGTATACTTGTGATCTGTATCCAGTTGTGTTGGTTCCTAGGTTTGTTGCTTGGTAATAACAGAACATGAGGTGTCGATTAACTTCATCTGACCATCTCATCCTCTGCCTTTGTTTTCCTTCGAGGGTGGTTGTAGGAAGCATATCCTGCAAAACACCTCTATTTGGATTTAAATCATTTTCCAGTTGGCTAGCAGTGTCGTTACCATTGTGGGCGGGCATAGGGTTCAAGCGTCGTCCCCGACCATGACGGCGCTTGTCCGAGGCTTCTTTAGTTCTGTCCTGAACCAACTCATCACACTAAAAGGGGGGTTAGCCCTATTAGTGGTTTGTTCTTTTCGTCGCCTCTTACGACTGGCAGAACATACCGGAGGCCTATTCATCGTACGCAGTTCCGTTCCCTGGAGGGAACCCTTTGGAATCCTACGAATAGAAGGCATTTCCTGCACAACCACTAAACCTATGGGTAGAAACGGCGCTAACGATTATAGATACGATGCTATGGAAAATCTCCCTCCAGAATTATTATTATTATTATTATTATTATTATTATTTTACTGCTTCCCACACCATGATTGGGTATCGAGAACCGCTGCTTCCTGTTTCCGTTCATCATCTTTTGTATGCATCTGACCGCCACTACACATGCGAGACTCATCGCCGGGACTACAGAATGAAACTCTTTGTCCAAGGTAACACTTGCATACGTTAACCAAGTCCCTGTCGTCTGTGATTTAGTGTCAGCGGTAAGCAACGCTTGGCAATTCGAGAAGTCAACCCAGCTTCCAGTAATGTGGTCCAGACGGCTCGTGAATGTACTCTGCCTGTGAACTCTGCCGGGATTTCAGCTGTTGTCATCCTTTTTTGTCTTGAGAGTTACCGAAACAATCATACGACCTTCCTACAGTGTACTCCTTTTACTCTTCCTGCAAGATTGTCATCTTGAGACTATCTCGTCACCAGTCGTTCTACCGTCATTGAATTGGGGCTTACATTCTATGCCATGTGTCAGTATTATCCTCCCACTTCGCCCACTCCAACGATTGGACCTTTCTCAGTCTCCGGTGACAGGCTGCGTGTGAACGTCCTCTGAACATGCTGTGTTGCGACCACCGCTTCAGATGTTACAGTAACGTCATAAAGTGTTCACATAATTATGTAGGAGGGCTTTCTCCGGAACTGTAAATACTGAAATATTTTACAGCCGACCAGGATCTCTTTGGATTTCCTGATATAGGTAAAACTAAAAAATTAAAATAGCTGGGAGCGGATTCGAACTCTTTGAGAAATACGAATCCAGTGTCTTAATCAAAATTCTACCCCTCTTTCTCTCACTGTCGTCCATTACTTTGATTTACGCCTGGTTTTACTGAACCACATGGAAATTTTGTTTTCAGAATGAGATTTTCACTCTGCAGCGGAGTATGTGCTAATATGAAACTTCCTGGCAGATTAAAACTGTGTGCGGCCGAGAGTCGAGTCTCGATCCGGCACACAGTTTTAATCTGCCAGGAAGTTTCAATTTTGTTTTGTTTGTTCAAAATTTGCTGAATGGTTTCGCTGTCTCCATTTCGTTCGATCATGGGCCATATCTCTATGAAGATTTACAGCCTTCACGTCGTTCTGCAGAGCACCGGCCGATCGCTGCCTTGGTCGTCCCTCCGATCTCTTTTCCACGACTTCCACAGTGTACGTTGCCTTTGTTAAGGTATCGTCCTCGCGCACAGCCTACGTCCAAATCATCGCAGACGGCTTCCTGGGAATTTCTTCTGGCTCGGTGCGACCATAAAACATTTCCTGATAGTATCGTTCGAAACGTGATCCACTCAAGTAACGATTCCCGTTCACATAAGCTTCTTCGTCTCCATGACTCCCACTCTTCGTTCTGCCTCTTTTGTAGCCGCGCAGCGCTCGGTGCCGTAGAGAGCAATGGACAGATGACACTCGTTGACTTCAGATGATCTTTCATCCGACAATCACAGCTGATTCTTGTTGTCGTTCTCAACTTCATCGTGGCTGCTTGCGACCTTACGTTGTCAACGCTTGGAAGATGGCCGTCACTGGAGACTGTAGAATTGGGATACTTGAATTTTGTTACCCCTGACAGATCTTCTCCGTCAGTGTCGATGGTCCCAATTTGTAGTGTATCTGTTATAATGGTCTCAGTCTTCTTTTTGTTGAGTTTCAGGCTGTATCGCACAAATCGGTCGTTCCACTCTTGTGTTTGGCGCTGGATATCAAACTTGTCCTCCGCAGACAACGACATCATCAGCAAAGGGAAGTGTCCCTGGTAGTGGCATGTGCAGGTCTAATGTGACAGTGCCCATCAGAAGAAAAAACAGCAGTGGTCGTAAGGCCGAGCCTTGGTGGACTCCAACAGTGATGCTAAGGTCATTGAACGCTCCTGTAGACGCTTGGACGTAGCTCCTTGGTTCGATATACAGAAACCGTATCCAACTAACAAGACACTCTGGAATTCCATGTTCTCGAAGCGGTAGCCAGATTAGGTCATGCGGTCACCGATCGAAAGCCTTTTAGGGTCTCGAAAAGCAAGGAGCAGTGGCTCAATCTTTCCTTGGTGTTTTTCAACAAGCAGCAGTGCAGGACGGATAGCGTCAGTTGTGCCACAGTTTGGTTCCTTGTGGTTCGGCTACCTCGCGAATTAAGACGAATAAACTTATCGTACGCAGTTCCGTTCCCTGGAGGGAACCCTTTGGAATCCTTCGAATAGAAGGCATTTCCTGCACAACCACTAAACCTATGGGTAGAAACGGCGCCAACGATTATAGATACGATGCTATGGAAAATCTCAGGAAAATGGTTCAAATGGTTCTATGCATCTACGGTCATCAGTCCCCTAGACTTAGAACTACTTAAACCTAAGTAACCTTAGGACATGACACACAGCCATGCCCGAGGCAGGATTCGAACCTGCGACCGTAGCAGCAGCGCCGTTCCGGACTGAAGCTCCTAGAACCGCTAGGAGACAGCGGCCGGCGAAAATCTCAGACCACTTGAAATTTGTGTGTGTGTGTGTGTGTGTGTGTGTGTGTGTGTGTGTGTGTGTGTGTGGGCGCGAGCGCGCGCTTGTACAGTGACTACCTTGCTGAATTGAAAACGGTCGATCGCACCTACGACGTCGACGCCACATAACGTTGATGTAATCGGAACTTGAGGGACGGCATAATGAACGACACGGGAAATCCCTTGACAAAACTCGTGCAGCTACCAAAACTACTCGTACACACGCAAATGCCGGCGTAATGTGATTCTATAGGGCATATGACCACTTACGTAATGGATCTGTGATTACATGCCAACCTCGTAATCGTGTAAATGCTTATAGATGGACAGCCAATACGGATTTTTTTAACACCCACCACGCAAACAAGTAATAATTATGATATTCCTTCTACTTAATTATCATTAACAAAGACCGAATTAAATCTAAAATAATGTGATTTTCACATCAAATATGACAAATAGTGAAGGACTGATTCTTCCCTTCGGCAGAAGTGTATGGAGTTGATATCTACTACATGTCTAACACTGAGTGTGAAATATACTCCTACTCGAGTTTCAGGTAACCTCCAGAAACCCTGATGGTGTCTATTCAACCTTAAAAATAGTAAGTAAGCTTCACTTTTGGCAGCAATGTAAAGTACTAACGTTGCGATAATGCTGAACTTATCTGGAAGACTCTCTTCCTGTAAAAATTTTATCAACAGAAGAATTCAAGTAGAGAATTTCTTACAATCGGATATCAACCTTTTTTTTTTTTTTAAATGTAACACTGAAAGAGACTTCTCAACCTTTCCGCGAAAGACCTGGGAAAGCAGCTTGTGGTACACAGTAGACCGCCTCCCAATTAAGGCTTTGTGCAACTCAGTGATAGCTGACGTATCGACACAAATTACTTTGTTATGTTTCTGATAAAGCTGAAGCGTGGAATACATTTTCCATCTCCTAGCCTTCATTTAAATGACGTACTGCATCTAAGAGCGTTCAGTCCATGTTTATGCCCTGAACCTGAGTGAGGAAATGATTGTTTTTAGGATAATATACTTGCACTCCTGTTTCCTTTTGGTTCCTCTTAACTGTCATTAAGTTTTAAGTGCATGACCTGTTATATATTACAAAGCATATTCCATTTTGTTACCAACTGATTCCTTTTCATGCACTTACTAATATTTAAGCTTTTCTACAACTTCATTCAACATGCAATACAGAATTGGAAGTACATAAGCTTCTCTCTGAAATGCAAACAGTGGAGCACAGCGGGTGGCAGCGAGACGGATTGTTCTCGACATCTGGTAGGACGCCCTCCTGCTGCCACGGAGATGGTGCCCAGCAACTACCGCTGATGGCTGGATTGTCTCCGGAAAAGACGGCTCAGTCCCTCAGTGTTTAAGGCAAAACAGCGCCGCAAGTCGTATAAAGCACAATATTTGAAAACTGTCGCAACAAGTTTGTCAAAGCTGCTCATGCCATTTGAACAATAAATCCACCAATAGTCGAAATTACACGTGGCGGCATGGAATTTACGAACAACCTGCCTAAGAGAGTATCTCCATTTTGTGTAAAGTAAACTACCCTCCAAAAGTAATTAGAGGAACCTCTGGTGATTACTTAATGCTAGCTTCGATACCGAAATTATGTTACTGAAATCATTGTAATTGTCTCTATTAGTATGTGTGACATCAGACCAATGAAAAATGCTGTTTGTGTCCGATTAATTATGCTTTATTTCTATTAACAACTGTAACAGTTGGAATTCAAATAACCTGAATTTACACGTCTGAGAGATTGGTCTGAAGAACGGATCCTAATATTTCACCTCAACCTCAAGAGATCTAGTCCACAGTAACAATTTTATTCAATCCTGTTTTTCCTATTTTTACAACCATTCTGCTCTAAAATTCAACAGCCTCCGGCAAAATATGAGTAAAGCCTACGGTACAGTTGCAGTACAGCGAGACAACTCATGCTTCTGAATTACTTCATTTCAGATAAATACTTGCCGCCCGCCAGACAAAACTGGAAAAAGCAATTAACATCAGGCGATCCGCCCAAAAAATGACCACAATCTGAAGGAACAATCGCTTGCCGATGTCGGACTATGAAACGGGAGCCACGCGAAATAGAACACAACACATTGGTTTCTTCTATTCACAGGGTACATCAAACTCGTTTTACATACAGTGGGAGAAGCTGCAAATAACTGTAACAAGGAAAAAAGTTCATATACTCATATGCCCCATAGTCCTTCGTTCTTGGAACAACTAAAAAGCAGTCATAAATTAGGTTCAAAACTTCCTCACTTTGCTTTCACACACAAAACGCTTGTCGTGTAGTTTCTCAGGTTTTCTTTGGATTTCGGATGTCTATTGTATGAAGTGTTTTGAAGTGGCTCCACAAACCATAACACTCAGGACTTACATCGGCGGGAAAGAGTAGGGCATGGAACTCGTCATTCCCAATCTATCAGTCTAATGGCAAATATGACCCTACACATCTCGAACAATGTGAGTGATACTTGCTGCAGCCTCATAATGCATAATGTAAAAACCACTTGCGGAGATGCGCGTCCTGTACCAGGTCTATAAATAAGGCCTGATTTAAATTCTTCTACATGACGCTTGGGAGGATGTGAAACGTACACGACAAACTAACCTCAAATGAACACTAATGCCAAATACAAGTAAGTGATAATAGCAACACACCGCCATCAGAAATACAATGAATCCACCAGCAGATACTCAGCTATCAATAAGAACAATCGATTATTAAACAATATGATTTTTAATTACTTGTTGCAAAATTCAGTTGGTCATCTTTACATCTAAATGCGGTGAAATTCCAGTAATAAGTCAGAAAACTAAGTATTTTCGGACGCAGATTATATCGATTTTTTCATTTTGTTTTGTTGGTAAAAGTATTTCAATAATCTCTATTACTAGACCACTATACCAGAACTACAGTTCTACAGTTGCAGATTGGCTTCGAGGACAGAAAAAATATGGTTTTCAATATTTCGCGTCATTATTGCCGAATCAAATAATTTAAAATGCTACGACGTATGATCTTATGCTTAAAGTTTAACACAATAAGACATGTTTTGCATTTGTGTGTGTGTGTGTGTGTGTGTGTGTGGGGGGGGGGGGGGGGTGTTGAGGCAGCGTAAGTGACAGCGCGCCAATACACGGGCTGTTCAAATGGTTCAAATGGCTCTGAGCACTATGCGACTTAACTTCTGAGGTCAGCAGTCGCCTAGCCTTAGAACTACTTAAACCTAACTAACCTAAGGACATCACACACATCCATGCCCGAGGCAGGATTCGAACCTGCGACCGTAGCGGTCGCTCGGTTCCAGACTGTAGTGCCTAGAACCGCACGGCCACTCCGGCCGGCATACACGGGCTGTATTTATGCATTTATCCAGTACTTGAGAATGAGACAACAAACTTCAGCGTATTTCAAACCTTCATGAATTTTTTTTTTTTCTTGCTGACTGCCCCCATCAGAATGATAAAGGGAAACAAGTTCATGGCTTAGAACGTTTTCGCCCTTCACCGTTCATGAAATCAATCTTCAGCGTCAAGCATTTACTGCCGACTCCATTCACAACACTGTTAGCAGACATTATTATATCACTGCGCGACACAGAGTTCAGGAGATATGAACGTGAGAGACTCCCACGTGACAAAAGCGCAGATGTCAAAAATTTATGAAATACATAAAACCATACCTAATGGATCTCATCGTAAACTATCAGACTGTAACGAAGGGAGTCAGGTAGTATTAACGAACATCTCAAAAGAAAAATCCGTAACGGTGTTTTTCCAGGTACCTGTCTGCAGTCCTAGTATACGACAAAACCCCCGCGACACAGTGCCGTAGCACTCTGCCAGAGCAGCCAAAATAAAAGTGCGCAGCTCAGTGATAAACTTGAGAATCGTAGGGTAATACTTTTCTTACACTTGAATGGCAACAACATCGCAATTATCGATGATGAGTTACGCGAAGGGTACGGCGACAATGCACCATCGAATGACAATGGTTAGATGGCGTAGACGCTCCCACTGAGGTCTAACAAGTCAACGGCGAAGAATGAAATGGTACAAGATCTCTCTGTCAAGAACCGGTGAGCTCAAAAGAAAGAGAGATCCTGGTGCTCGAAGACTGATGTATTATGAAGCGACAACAACGGAAAACTGAAAAACAGTCCTACATCAGTTATAACACCTTGCGTGACAGTCTGAACGCGATTTAGGTCCCCTCTTACTGGGTCCCGTTACTGCACATACATTTCCAAATAATCTGCCTAACTGAAACAGTAGTGTAAATGTTGCATAAGTCTTAGGTGAATACAGATGTCTTTTTTAGCTGCTTAATAACAATGGACGAGTGCCGGGCATCACTACGACCCTGGGACAGGAGGCTAGGGATATAAACAAATGCATTCACCTTCATCGAAAAACACGAACACCCAGCCATTATCGGATGAGATATGTGGTTTTACCACATTACGCTGATAAGGTTCAAATGGATCTGAGCACTATGGGACTTAACATCTGAGGTCATCAGTTCCCTAGATTTAGAGCTACTTAAACCTAGCTAACCTAAGGACATCACACACATCTATGCCCGAGGCAGGATTCGAACCTGCGACCGTAGCAGCAGCGCGGTTCCGGACTGAAGCGCCTAGGACCGCTCGGCCACAGCGGCCGGCCGCTGATAAGGGGAAAACCATAAGAGGACCATACTCCTGAGAAGGTAATGGGAAGCTGTGAAGACGACGCCTCGCTGAAACCTATCCAAAGTGTGTTTCCGGTCAACGAAATCAGCCCAGCCGATTCAGCACGGGACATGGGCACAACACAAACGTTGCTTCCTTGGGCAATCTAATTTCGCTTCACTCCTCATTATGCTCATACGGCACCCAGTACCTTCTTCCTGTTATCTCGGTTGAAGAAGACAATGCGTGGCAGGCATTTCTAGAATCACGACGAGATGATTTTGGAGGTAGAACGTCTCCCGAATAGCCAAAATGCAGTCTTCTACTACTAACAAGGGAACCTCCCCATCGCACCCCCCTCAGATTTAGTTATAAGTTGGCACAGTGGATAGGCCTTGAAAAACTGAACACAGATCAATTGAGAAAACAGGAAGAAGTTGTGTGGAACTGTGAAAAAATAAACAAAATATACAAACTGAGTAGTTCATTGGAAGATAGGCAACATCAAGGACACTGGGACCGCAGGAGCGCCGTGGTCTCGTGGTAACGTGAGCAGCTGCGGAACGAAAGGTCCTTGGTTCAAATCTTCCATCGAGTGAAAACTTTAATTTTTTATTTTCAGTTTATGTGACAAACTCTTTATGTTTTCATCACTTTTTTTGGGAGTGATTATCACATCCACAAGAAAACCTAAATCGGGCAAGGTAGAAGAATCATTTTACCCATTCGCCAAGTGTACAAGTTAGGTGGGTCGACAACATATTCGTCATGTGACGCACATGCCGTCACCAGTGTCGTATAGAATATATCAGATGTGTTTTCCTGTGGAGGACTCGGTTGACCTATGACCTTGCGATCAAATGTTTTCGGTTCCGATTGGAGAGGCACGTCCTTTCGTCTACTAATCGCACGGTTTTGCGATGCGGTCGCAAAACACAGACACAGACACTAAACTTATTACAGTGAACAGAGACGTCAATGAACGAACGGACAGATAATAACTATGCAAAAATAAAGAAAGTAAAATTTTCACTCGTGGGAAGACTTGAACCAAGGACCTCTCTTTCTGGAACTGCTCACGCTACCACGGGACCACGGCACTCCTCAGCTCACGTCCTCCTTGATGTTGCTTATGTGGCCCATGGACTACTCAGTTTGTATATTTTGCTTATTTTTTCACAGTTCCACACAACTTCTTCCTGTTTTCTCAATTGATCTGTGTTCAGTTTATCAAGGCCTATCCACTGTGCCAAGTTATAATTAAATCTGAGGGGGGTGCGATGGGGAGGTTCCCTTGTAAGTTCTCCGTCGAGTCAGCCGTCACTGGGAAAAATGTGCCGCATTGAAGAGTGAACATGTAGGAAAGATTTAACACGGTCACTAAGTTTCACTGTTGCAGCCTGATCCTTTAGAGGTCATCATTAAAACTTCGTGACTACCCCCCCCCCCCCCGACTACTTTTCTTCTCTTTCTTGGTCATATTACTGCATCGTATCACACATCGAATGACACGGTTACTTATTTTCTAAATCTTCCTAACATTTTTTCTTCCACTCGCAATTCCATTCGTTAACTGTCGCTCGCAAGCTTTGGAGTAAATGTGGGGTGTTTATTTTCGGACGGTTGTTGCGATTACCACCCGTAGCAACGATTCAGATTTGAGCCCGCTTCAGCACTGTGGGTATCTGTTTATCTAACACGTGCGCTCTTATGTATCTGCTCTTTGTTCCCTATAGGAACAACATTATTATGATCATTGCAAACGTATTGTTTCTGTCCTGCCCTCGCACCACGATGCTAGAACAACACAAAACACCGGTGACTGCAGCCAAACCCAAGTGGCCACAATGAAATCCAATTTACCGGTGTAAATAGGCAGCTTAGGCAACGGCACGGTGGTGAGCTTCGGCTCGGCGCAGTGTATGTGGCACAGTAAACCGCGTTCGACGCCAACAGCGTAGACTATTACCAGCGCAGGCGTCGTGCAGCGGCACAACGTCATTAGCACTCGCAGGCGCCCGTGCGATTTGCAGTCAGGCGTCAATGGGAACTGCGCTGCTTGTCAGACCGAAAACAAAAATTCCAAACGTATCGGTAACGACGGGTGCGAACAGTGCACCGTGAATGTAAATTTATAACGCCACTACCTCGATAACGACCGGTACTCACTCCTGGATATACTGCATTTAATTTCATGATCCCGCTGCAGTGACTAATTTAATAGGATCCTACTGATACGCGACCCAAATCCAGTTGTTTGGAGCATAGTAAATTCACACAACGTCTCTCTCTCTCTCTCTCTCTCTCTCTCTCTCTCTCTCTCTGAATGACAAAACACTGCAATCTCGTTACACAGCGCATAATGCTCCCGATATCGGACTCCGCAAATTAGGACAGACGGAGCTAAAGCAAGCGGGCGCTATACCGCCTATTTCCGGCCCTGATTTCGGCTCCAATCTGCGTTTGACATATAGAATTCCCGCCTCAAACATACGTTCGTTCTGTTCGTGACGTTACTTTACGCAGAATTAGCGTTGTTGGCGTTATGGGGGGAATTGACCTCCAACAATATATTAGTAACGATTGAGAGACAACAAAATCAACATTTTGCGGCCATTAGATCTGAACTACTACTGAGTCGATAGCACGCTGCTGCACAAAAGCAGACTATTAATGAACAGAGACAACCATCAAAGCGCAATAAATCCATCACAGTAGAGTTTCAAGTATTCACGCTACCACCGTAAGCTGCTTTTACTGAATAATGCTTTACTGACGACTAATTTCGATAGGAAGTACCAATTTTTCGAGTGCACGTAAAAATATTTTACAATAAAAACATAGAAACCCTATTTGCAATGTCATACCTACTGATGTACGTCGTACACCTGTGACGGACTTGTGTTGATATGGGATTCGGAAATCGAGAGGAATACAGATCGCCAGCTTGTAGTACACTGTAGGCCGTTTGCAATTACAGGGTGTCTACGTGGACAAGAAAAAAAAATTCACGCATTTTTCCCGGATTTCCCGCTTAAAAACACAATTTCTGCCGGATGAAATTACGTATAAAGCGGGTGAAAATACATCCGTGTTAAGTAACAGTATGCTTTCCCTCGGAGCTGTAAAACCTATCAGTCCTTTGAATCGTAAAGGTCTTATACCGGCGGAGGACGTCCCAGCACTTTAGGAAACGAAATCCAGGAAAAACAATGCATTTGAAAAGTTGTTTGATGCGAGACAATATGCACAGAGTTTATTTTCGTATTGCGAAAGTATATACACAAATTCCACAAATTACATCTCGGTAGCTTCCGAAACTCTAAAATAGAGATTGCATTGAGCGATGCATTTTGTCAGCCAGTCATAGCTCATGTCACGTGATATCGTTAGCGAATGACGGCAGTTATTCAGAGCACGAGGCCTACGAGAAAGACAGGCCGCGGCGCGTACGTTACGAAGGTAGGCCGAGCTCGCTCAAATCAGCAATGTGCGTTTCTACACCGGTTAACTCGTAAATAGATGTGTATGTACGCACGAGAATTGCATCGTCTATTGGCATCCACTGTTATTAGTCCTACAATGATAGGAAGTCCGTAGGCCTACTAACAGGCTCTAATTTGGCAATTAAAATCGTGCCAAAATGATTATCAGTTGCGTAGAAAAGTCGAGGTGTTTTGGCATGAAGAGACTTGTGACACTGCTCAGTAACACATGAATATGTTTTTGAAGGTCAATTACACTTTTTGCCATCGATTGCATAATTTTTTATCTATGAAAGAACAACATTAAATATGAAAACTAACTTGAAGCTCGGTCTTTTTTTAGCGTGTATTACACGTTAAGTCATATCAAATACAAATGTGCCGGTAAAATTTTAAATAGTGGCATAAATGACTTATCTTCTGGGTCCGACATTTTTCAAATGGCTGATTCTCAAAGTGTTACGTTTTGAATAAGAGTTATAACGCCCTGTGATTTAAGAAATTCACTGCACATTATCACACGTAATATAAATCATCTTGCGTGAAAATTTACTTTGTAAGTAACGCATCTCAAGTAATATTTTCTGGTGATCTGTTAGAAATGTAAACAATTGTGACGTCGTCACGCACATCGAATGCACGTTAGTTGTTACGGACGTACTGCATAATCTTCGACCTAAAGCCTTTGACACTTTTCGGCGTCGGCAAACTGGTCTGTGCATTGTGTAAATTACCCATTTCTATGCAACTAAACTTTTATTTTGGTGTTATTCTCTGATTTATGTTTCATTGCTGCAGTATTATTCAGCAGTAGTGGACTAAAGTTCTTTGTCAGCGTATCAGGTCTTACACGTCAAACCTACAAAACTTTAACTGAAATCTAGAACAATGAAAAATCCCGGATTTCTAAAAAATTCCCGGGTTTTTCCCGGATCTCCCGGGTCGTATACACCCTGAATTAAAGCTACGTGCAACTCAGCGACAGCTGACCTGTATGAAACAAATAACTTTATGATGTTTTTCACAAAGCTGCAGCGTAGAGTACGGTTTTTCAATAAATTTTTATATTTAGTCCTTTATTTATATCAAATCTGGACCCGAGATCAAGGAAAGAAAAATCGGTTTAAAATTTATTACTCCCCTTTGACTTCTGAATGTAGGAGGGCTGTCCAGAAAGTAGCAGACGTCTTTGTTTATCGTGGCGGCAGGCGGGGCTGCAGCCGCCATCTTGATGCCATAACGTTCCTACATTCACTACGCATCCAGCGCTGGTAGCGTGTTGTCTGTGTGTCTGCTGCTTTGCTCTCAGTGACGTGTGGAAATGTGCGCTGCGATAGAAAATCTCGCCACTCGAGAGGTGCGTACTGTGATTAGGTTTATGATGGTGAAAAAACTGCAACTAATGGAATTTATCGCAACCACTGCGACATGTATGGAAAAGCGATAACGAGTGAAAGACGAATGAGGCAATGTTGCAATGCCGCGCGTGGTAGCCATGCGGTCTTGGGCGCCTTGTCACAGTTCGCGCGGCTGCCCCCGTCGAAGGTTCGAGTCCTCCCTCGTGTGTGTGTGTGTGTGTGTGTGTGTGTGTGTGTGTGTGTGTGTGTGTGTGTGTTTAGCATAAGTTCGTTTAGGTTAGATTAAGTAGTGTGTAAGCTTAGGGGCCGATGACCTCAGCAGTTTGGTCCTATAGGACTTACCACAAATTTCCAATGTCGCATTGATTTAAAAAGTGGTCTTAACAATGTTCACGAGGGGGGCGGCAGTGGTGGGCCTAGCCTTGTAATTGGCGAACTGGTGATGAAAATCAACGATAAAATTCGTGAAAATCGTCGTTTCATGATTACGGAACGTCCGCAACATTTTCCCCTAATTTCACGGAGTTTGGTGCATGAAATCGTGACGGAGAAGTTTGGTTACCACAAATTTTGTGGTAATCAACGAGACTTGCTGCAGCACTGACTTTCCTCGAAGATTACAAGAAAATAGTGATAAAGTTATCGATCGTAACTGCTGACGAGACTTGAGTGAAGCAAGTCGATTGTGAAACAAAACGGCAGTCGACACACAAATTCTCCCAAGAAACCTAGGAAGTGTTTCGAAACGCTATCAGCAAGGAAAATCATGGCTACTGTGTTTTGGGACTGAGAGGGAGTGATTCTCATTGATTTACTTGAACGTGGCACGACAATTAACTCGTAGAACCGTTGAAAGGAGCCTCAGACAGGGCGGCTCCAGCGCGTGGCTAGTACATTCTTAGTAAATCGTGAAATCAAATGTGCCGAAGCAAATGAATGAAACAAATAGGACGGAATCACTGCACTTACTTCCTAAATCAAGGGAAAGTATACTAGTGACAGTGCACAGAGGCGAGAGTTTCTTAGTCTACCATTAGAATTATTAACTTTATTTGCAAGAGAACTGAAAGATCAGTTTTTGATCAAAATTACTTACTTTTGTCAACCTCATTCGATCGTTCTTCTGAACTGGTTAGAAAATTAGCGTTTATTGCTTTCCGCGAAACATGAAAAAAAAATTTGGCTGTGAAATCAAAGGGTGTGCAAAGAACGAAATCGTAGGCTATCGGTATAATGCTGTTTCAGTCAATGAAAGCAAAACGTCCCTGTGACAGATGCCTTGACCTTGATAGTTAGCACGCATCACAGCCCCTTTTGCGAAATTTATCACTTCACAGACAAACATTTATTACATTTCCCTTTCCAAGAGCTGTCAAAAATGGTTCAAATGGCTCTGAGCACTATGGGACTCAACTGCTGAGGTCATTAGTCCCCTAGAACTTAGAACTAGTTAAACCTAACTAACCTAAGGACATCACAAACATCCATGCCCGAGGCAGGATTCGAACCTGCGGCCGTAGCGGTCGTGCGGTTCCAGACTGCAGCGCCTTTAACCGCACGGCCACTTCGGCCGGCCAAGAGCTGTCGAATGACATCTGTTTTGAAATTACGCCGTTCCATCAATAAAAACATAACTGTAAAACACGTAGTATACCGTCAGAACATTATCGCCATACTTCGTGTCCGTTAAAGGCCGCTTAGTTTACTAAAATAAATTTAACTCTTACTTCAACATTTATTTCTTTTTGGCCGGTTTCAAAGGCAAATGTTAAATGTAATATCATCAAAATCTTTACCAATGACGTGCAGATGTGTCGTCATATTTAAAGCCAGTTCCTGTTATGTGGTGAACAGCAATATTTGCCGCAAATTATCATATTTTGCTGTATGTAAATACGATAGTGACAAAATAACTATGCGCACACATTGTCCTGCACGCTCTGGGTGTCGTCGTAAGTGTATGAGGAAACACAAACACTTGGATGAGTGACCGTCCTGTCGGCCGAGCGCTGTTGGCGAGTGGGATGCTCTCTGTCCTGATGACGCAAAGTGAGGAACTAGTTTATTGAAAAGTAGCGGCTCCAGTCACGAAAACTGACAATGGCCGTGAGAGCGGTGTGCTGACCACACGTCGCACCACATCCGCATCCAGTGACGCCTGTATGCTGAGGGCGGCACGGCAGCCGATCAGTACCGTTAGCACCTTCCGAGACCTGTTCGTTCGACGTTTAATTTAACAGGCCCTAGTGGAAAAAAAGGTAGCGACTATCAGAAAAGAAACATTGTGGCTATGGAGTCCCAATTTGAGAAAACTAATGGAAAATTGTTTGCAAATCCCAAATTATTTAGAAAATACGCGCTACGTATGACAGTATGTAAGAAATTTCTCTCAAGATGGTATAAGACAATTATTGTCTCGTACTGCCGTACAGGTGAAGATTTTTTAAAGGTTTTCCAAGTCACTTCTGCACAGTGTAATAGCGCCTCCGTTGTAGTGGTTGTACGCAACTGCGTCTCAACGGGGCTTTAGATCCTAACAAAAGACCACATACTGTTGGCTACTGCACTTCATAACATGAATGGTATCATAGTGTGACTATTTTTCTACATCCATATTCTGTTAGCCACCGGGAAGTATATGACAGGGGGACTGTCCAGTGTACCACATGTTAGGGTTACGCTTAAAAGGCTACGTTGAGAGAAGAAGTAAACAAAAATCTACGACCTTTTTTTTTTTTGTCGTAGTCATGAAGTCGGTACCATACGTTATCGAAAGTCCACTGATGTTAATGAAAGTGTGTTGAAAGATATTTTCATGTTCTCGAATCCACTTACAAGCCAGTACCTCTTTAAAAAGTATGTTGTATGTATAATTCTACACGTATTAACGACTTTATATATTGCGCGTTATGGCAAATCCCTTGGTATTGGTAGTGTTTAGGGCCTCTGTGCGCGCTGCAGCCAGTCTAATCTTGTCTTCACGATCCTTATGGGGCCGCGACGCAGGGGATTGCAACGTATTCTTAGATTCCTCACTTCACACCAGTTCTTGAAGCTTTGTAAGTAGGCTTTCGCGGGACAGTTTGCGGCTATCTTCAAGAGTCTGCCTGCCAGATCATGTTTCTCAGCATTTCTGCAACGCTCTACAGTGGGTCAAACAAACCTGTGACCATTCGTGCAGTTCTGATGTGCTTACGTTCAATATCACCTGGGAGCCCTCTTTGTTAATGGTCCCACAGCCTTGGGCAGTATTCTAGGCAACGATGCGTGAGTGTTTTTTAAGCAATCTGTTCAGCAGGCGGTCTCAGCCTACGTAATCGTTCCATTTCATATCCCTTCGAATTGTTACAGCCATGTATTTGTATGACATGAAATGTATTCTGTATTCGCAGTTGCGCATATGGACAACCATCAGCTGTATAATGGAATGACAACAATGGAAACAGGTGCCGGACCGGGACTCGAACCCGGATTTCCTGCTTAACGTGAGCAGTCGCCTTACTATTAGGTTATTCGAGCGCGACTCACGGTCAGACTCAGACATCCATATGTCGTCAACCATGCGTCTACACCCTGCACTGATACATTCATTTTGTATATTTCGGTACAGGGGAGACATTTCAACTGAAACTCACTTCCCCGCTGTCGGCAGATAAATGCGATATTTATCCTCAGACATACATGCATGTCCGGACGAACTTTGCATTGTAGTTCTGAACAAAGGCACTGCAATACCGTACATATCTGTATGAGCTGACTGGTTCCAATTGTGACTGACTGATATCAAAGTCGTAGGATAGTATGTTTTTGCCGTTTGTGAAACCCACAGTTTTGCACTTCTAATGATTTAAAGCAGGTTGCACTATCGAATAGAAAAGATCGTTGACTCGAAGCTAATTCCACACCAAGCAGGTTTTAGACCTGGAAAGTCCTGTACCAGTCAAATTCTAGCATTGACGGAACATATAGAGGATGGGTTTGAGAATAAACTAATCACCGGGCTGGCACTAGTCGACCTAAGTTCCGCCTATGATACAGTACATCACCGGACACTACTGCATAAAATCTACGAGACCCTGAAAGACTACCACCTAGTCAAGATAATCGAATCCCTGCTCCAAAATAGACAGTTCTTCGTAATGCTTGAGGGGAAAAAAAGAGTCGATGGCGGAATCAGAAAAATGGGCTCGCCCAAGGGAGCGTGTTGGCGCCAATCCTATTCAACATATATACAAATGACCAACCAACTCCAGACAAAACCAAAACTTTTGTATATGCAGACGACCTGGCAATAACAGTTCAAGGCAACAGGTTTGAAGCCATCGAGGAGAAACTAGAAACCGCCCTTTCTATAATGTCAACCTACTACAAAAAGAATTCTCTAAAACCCAACCCCTCCAAAACTCAAGTGAGTGCATTCCATCTGAACTCGAGGCAGGCAAAGTACAGGCTCAATGTTACCTGGGATGGGACATTACTAGAACACACAGATACTCCCACCTACCTTGGCGTCGTGCTGGACAGAACATTGACATACAAATATCATTGCGAAAAAACACGCAAAAAAGTAGAAGCACGAAATTCCCTAATAAGAAAGCTGTCCAACAGCAACCGTGGTCAGAACTTCAGCCCAAGCTTTGTGCTTTTCAACTGCCGAATATGCCTGCCCGGTATGGTGCAGATCCGCCCACGCAAAAAAGGTAGATATTAGCTTGAATGAAACATGCAGGATAGTGACAGGCTGCATGAAACCTACCCCCATAGAAAATATTTACAGGGCCGCAGGTTTCACAAACCCTGACTCACGTAGGAAAGCCCATGAACATACCGAGAAGCTAAAACAAACCTTTGATGCTCGTCACTCAATATTTGGCCTAGAGTGTGGCCCCGGCAGACTCAAATCCAGACGCCGTTTTCTGAGTTGCGCCTTAGATGAGCCCCCCCATCTACTATCCACTAAGAGAGAACACACCAAGCGGCGTTTCTGGCGATTGGAAAACCTGGAGAATGCTTAACCGCATCAGAACTGGGGTGGCTCCTGTGAAATCTAATCTGATCAAATGGGGTTTGTTGGACGAAAATGACGACAAATGTGACTGCGGCACTAGACAGGACATGGAACATCTCCTACAATGCCCAGCCTGCTCGCACAGATGCACCCTCGACGATCTATGGCTGGCTAAAGAAGAAGCATTGGACATTGCCCAATATTGGGCAAACAAATTGTAGTTTCCGGACAAAAAAAAAAAAAAAATCTGCAACAAGTCTGAGGTTACGATTAATATTGTCTGCCAGGTCATTAATATGCAACATAACAGCAAGGCTCCCAGTGCACTTCATTAGGGTAAGTCTACATCTAATTATGACTGTCCATCTACAACACGATGCAGCATCCTTCCTACCAAAATTCCTCTATCGTGTTACAAATTTCTCTTGATACTTCCGTCCGATCGTGCTTTCGATAATGATCGTTGATGTGCCACTGAATCAAATGGTACTCAGAAGTAAAAAAATGCTCCATCTACCTGACTGCCTCGATCCACTGCTTTCAGAATGTCGTGTCACAGAAGTGCAAGTTCGATTTCGCTTTACAGATGTATTCGCAATCTACGCTGGGTGGCACGGGCGAGTTCAGTCTGTTCGAGGTGCCTCATTACGTTTTACCTCAGAAATGTACAGACTGACAAGGAACAAGGACACCACTGTTGCGTGCCGAGTGTACGTGCGACGTTGGCAGTGCCGACCTCGGTGGTGGGTGGTGTGCTGACCTGCCGGCAGCCGGCTTCGCGCCGCGCGCCGCGGCCACACGCAGGGCGGGCGCGCGCGGTCCTGTTAATGCTGGCCGGCCCGGCCTGCGGAGTGAGCGCCGCAGTGGCCGCAGATCGATGCTCGGATGAAGCGGCTCAAATTGCGACGTCCTCGGTCGGCGGAGGGCCGCAAAACCAGACAATCAGCCCGCAATTGCTCTCTCAACGGCTATGTGCAAATATCTGCCGCTCTCCCATCCCGATAAAAGCAAAAAATTAGTTCCCTTTCATTACGTCGCGCTCATACGCAACTGCATTATAATGTCGTTAACCTTCGCGAAATGTATGGTACTACTCAGTGACTTCAATTTTTTCGGGATCGGTATCGGACCACATATCCTTTTTCAGCGGCACGCTACGTATCGTCATATGCACAGTCTTTAGGGTCTGTACTGAAAACGATCGTAAGCGCAATAGTGGTACTACGTAGCTGATTTGGTTAAAAACAAGCGGGACGTAACTAAAGCACCAACATCCACAGTGTGGCTTCGACCGTTACTTCGAAACTAACATGTTTACACAGGGTTTTCCATTTATCTTGACCACTCCAAATAATTTTTTGTCCAGAAGCAAACCAAAAAAATGTTCTTGTAATTGTCTTTATTACGAAACTATCAACAGCAGTATGCTTTTTTTTAAAAATAGCACTCTAAATTTTTTATTTGGTAATAATAATGAGCGTATGGCATTGGTGGCCGGAAGACCCCTCGCGGGGCGGTTCGGCCGCCGCTCCACAAGTTCTTTAACGCCACTACGGCGACGTGCGAGTGCATGATGATGAAAGACACACAACACCCAGTCATCTCGAGGCAAAGAAAATCCCTGACCCCGCCGGGAATCGAACCCGGGACCCGGTGCGCGGGAAGCGAGAACGCTACCCCAAGACCATGAGCCACGGACTTTTATTTGATAATCCACTTCCACTCTTCGGGACTTGAAACATGTATCACATATTAACATAAACATGGTGTTCTTAAAAACGGAACACAAAACTGACTTTGACTGTTCTGGGTCGAAATCTGTAGAAGCGTCACAATAAGGCGAGGAAACATCTGCCATGAATGTGGAGTCTTGTCAGGATTTCGTTCAGAGTAAAGTTCCTCTGCCTGAGTAGTATTACGTTTACTTTCAACAACGTAAAAAGAAAAATAATGGAGATGCATTTTTTAATCACGGACTCCCTTTACTGTATTCATATATTTCTAAAAGCACCACAGTACTGCACAGGTACCTATATTCTCAGTAACAAAACATTATTGCAATTGCTATTCTCCCGACGTACGTTCTACATAGTTCAGCAGCATTTGTACCTCTTCTTCGTTGGTGTACACTGTGCTCTCACAAACCTTCAACTGAAGATGGTCGACTGAACGACGGCAGTGCATTATCCTCGTGTCTCCATTTATTTACTGTCGACTCCAGCAGGCGGACGAGTTACGTTGCTCCGAGTATGTGCAGCGTCGGCTCGTACTAGAGAGTCAAAGTTAATTTTCCGTTGCGTTTTTATCATCAACATGTTTACGTGAATGGTAGACAGTGATCCGATTTTGAACAGGTCTTGAGGAAACAAAGAAGATTACGTAACAAAAGATATAGATGCTATTTACAAAACACGTACACCTATTCGTACCTTGACAACGAAGTTACAAGAAATACTGTCATGCTGGTTAATGCCCCCCTGGTACCTAAACAACAGTTTGATGCATATTTTATCTTGCTTCTGGACAAAGAGTTATTTGGGATGGCCGTGATAAACTAAAAACCCAGCATAAGCAAACATACAGGGTGGCGCACGAAATGTGTTACCATTTTGTTTTTTAATATAAACTTTATTGAAAATACAATATGAAAGGAACATATACTACAATGAAGAGCCGTCCATGGAGATTTGTTCTAACTCAGCACATGCTCAATATGTCCACCATTTCGTTTCCTAACTTCCTTCAAACGAACACTGAAGTTAGTGATTACCCTACGGCACATGTCTTCCGTAATTTCACTGCAAGCTTGAAGAATAAGTCTTCTGAGCTCCATTAAATCACGTGGACGTTTGGGGAAAATTTTTTCCTTTAGGTACCCGCAAAGAAAAGAGTCACATGGATTGAGGTCTGGACTGTTGGGGGGCCAATTTTGTCCGTCATTGAAGCGACCTGGAAACCTGAGTAAAATGACCCGCATGTCGAAATGCTCGTGTGAAAACTCCAACACAGTGTTTGCAGTATGTGGCCTTGCTCCATCTTGCATGAACCACTGCGTCTTGAAGGGCAAGGCAGTAGCAAGAAGCTGTGGAATGAAGCTACTGCGAAGCATGCCCAAATAACGCTCGCTGTTCACAGTTTCTTCAAAGAAAAAGGGTCCAATAAGTCCGTGACTGGAAATTGCTGCCAACGCTGTAATCCTCGGAACATAATGTTGTCGTTCGTGAAGCACTTGTGGGTTTTCAATGGCCCAAAAGCGTACAATTTGTTTGGTAACCACACCGTATAAATGAAAATGCGTCTCGTCTGAAAACCAAACGTTGTTGAGACACTCTTCCCTATCCTCCGCCCAGTCAGCAAACAGTAGTCTCTGCTGCTTGTGTTCTTCAGTGAGATTCTGTGCACAGGTCATCTTGTATGAGTACATGTGGAGGCCACTTTTAACAATGTGTTGAACGGAGCGTCTGGATATTCCCAGTTGCACTGCTGCCTTTCTACATGATTTTCCGGGACTTCTCTGTACAGCACCTCGTACCGCTTCAATATTCTCCGGCGAACAAACAGGCTTAGGCCGAGGTCGCTTCGCTTCCAATACTGTTCCTTCCTGTACAAATTTATCGTACAACCTGTGGATGGTCTTCTTGCAAGGGACCCATCGTGTATTGAACTGTTGTCGAAAACGCTTCTGAGTCACAACAAGGCTTTTCGTTTCATGAAAAAGTAACACAATTGCCGATCGTTGCTGTGTCGTCAGGCTTCCATTGTCAGCCATTTCTGCTTACTAGTCTCCTAGCGGCAGTATCGTGAATTACACGTCATTTCGTAACTCCTTTATTTTTCCAAGCTCTGCTGGTACTGCTGTAGAGATCCCAGCGGGATATCTAATGTGCGTCGTAATTGTGAAAGAAACAATTGGTAACAGACTTCGTGCGCCACCCTGTACCTTACGAAAAGTCTTATTGTCAATTTGTTAAAATGCAACAAGGGTTTGTATGTCAGTGTTCAGTTCTGTTTCCTTCTGTGTTCCACGAAATTGTCAGACGTAAGCAGAACGATAGCTTATTGTTGTGGTTAGATCTTTATTTCTTGCGTCATGCGACTCAGCGGAGAAATCTTGCATTCGTTCGGGTACAAGTATCTCTGGTCCAGCTGTAATGCACCGAGCGACCGGAAGTAATGCGAAGGCGAGGCAAAACGAGTATGTCATCGACTGCTGACGCCTATGCGATTCGTGTGTCCCCGTACAGCAAATAGCAGAAGTGGTTCCCTGAAGCCTCACATTCCGATCACCTCGTACGGGTCGGCGGAGGCGAGACGACCTTACTACACTTCAATTTCCTTTTAAGCGGCCGGAGATGGCTTGCAACGTAACTCGCCATACACGGTACATATTCCAATGTAACCGCCCTTCTCGTGACTTCCTGCCGCTCTGCACGTTTACACCCTTCCCCTACTGTATTCAGCTAGGCTTCTCCAGGTTAGAGGCGTCAGGAAGCGCACGTCAGTACTACAAGCACAGAGAGCAAGGTATCATTGTGGCGACTCCTAACACCAATTGAGAAATTCTGGTTTTCTCGGGGGCCGCTGCGTTACATGCCATGCTAGTGAACTACACGAAAAGAAGAAAACTGTCACTGACGGTTGAAAAATTAATGAGTAAGAGACAGGAGGGGGAAGCTTTACATTTCTTCGAAAATGTTTTACGTAAGAGGGCGAATACTTGTTTCGAAATAACCTGAGGATGAGCGAATATAACTATCGATCTGTACTAGACCTTACACAACAGACATTGGCGAAGCAGGATACTCTCATGAGGAAAGCAATTACCTTCTCTGAGAAGTTATAGGTTACTTTAGTATTCCATGCACTGGCCAACCGAAGTCTAAGAACTATTATTTTCGTACGGAGGCATCCTCACTGCAAGCATCACTTTTCACTGAGATCTAAACGACACGTCTTTCTCGGTAGTATAGTGAACGGAGAGTTTTAATCAGCTTATTAATTTTCACCGCCTTTGTCCCTGACCTATATTCTTTTAACGTACAGCATATTTCTTTTAATATTATACCACGTTTCTTCTTTTTGTGGTTATCTTTACTTCTGATGTCAAAGACAAACGCCTGCAGTTCAAATTGACAGCCCCCATACTCAAGTGTTCTTCGCACCATGTTGCCATATTCTTCCTTGTTTCTTCTTGAAGCCCATTTTTAACATGCCGCGCGAGCTGCGAGCACCACAGCTACGGACAGCTTCACCACAGTACACGTGTGAGTGAATTCTTCGCCTTCTACTGACAGTATTCGCGTGCCATTGTATGCGCTTTCACGGACGGGCACAGACATTTTTATACAGGGCATTTCAGTTGCCCCTATCGATTCGTTTGATCCAACCTGCACTATGTCTGCATCAGGAACGGTGTCCAAACAGGCGATTATCATGTAATCGATATAAGCTCCCTGTCAGAACTTTGGGTGACTCTTAGAAAACAGAATCATATTGTAAAAAATATGAGTGGTTATTGGCTGTGAGTTACAAGGTATTTTTGGACCAAGAAATATCCTGCTTTTGCCATACTTATCCAAGTGTCTCTAATCTTTCTTTGTGTAATTAGCGGTGTAATAATACAGGTTTTGGATGTCTCTGTAAGTTGATTCCGTTTAAGCAGTTAACCTTTTGTAAGTGGTTGAGAAACGTTCCCTTATAAAGTGTATTTCACCATCGGAAACAACGAAATTAACAGGAGATATTAAAATGGGAACTGTACAAGTAACAACCTTGCGGTTGTCCTCATACAGACTTAGCGCGGGTTGCATAAAACGAATCGGCAGCTTCAACCACTCTGTGCACGTCGTAGCAAGCCTAGATGACAGTTCAGTTCTGGAGGATGTCGAGCGGTTACTACAACACACATGAAGAACATATCAGCTCTGTTCAGTAAAATTCTCTAATACAGAACACTAACTTGTACGCAGCCTAGGACCACAAGAATGACAATATACATTTAGTACTGTCGCAGAAAACAATGCTAAATCCAGAATTAATTTTCACTCTGCAGCACATTGAGCGCTGATATGAAACTTTCCGGCAGACTGAAACTGTGTACCTGGCCTAGACTCGACCTCGTGACCTTTGCCTTTTGTGGGCAAGTGCTCTACCAAGTGTGCTATCCAAGCACGACACACGACCTGTCCTTACATCTTGACTTCCACCAGTACATCATCTCCGACCTTTCAAAGTTCATAGAAGCTATCTTGCGAAACTTGTAAGACCAGCAGTTCTGGAAGAAAGGATATCGTGGAGATATGGCTTAGCCACAGAGTTTGGGATTGTTTCACTCTGCAGAGTGAAAATTCATTCTGGAAGCAATCACTCAAGCTGTGGCTAAGCCACGACTCTGCAATATCCTTTCTTCCAGCAATGCTAGTCTTCGAATTTTCGCAGAAAAGCTTCTGTGAACTTTGGAAGATCGGAGATGAGGTACTGGCGCAAGGAAAGCTGTGAGGACGGGTCGTGAGTCGCGCTTTGGTAGCTCAGTTGGTAGAGTGTGTATGTGGGTGTATGTGTATGGGTATTGAACCGGGGACCTAGAAACGACGGAGAGGCTTCGTCCCGCCGTAACCCTCAGTGGTTCACAACCCCACAACAGGCCACAGCAGTCCCCCCACCCCACCACCGCCCCACTCCGAAACCAACGTTATTGGGCGGTTTGGCACCCACTGGACTGCCTCCCCCCCTCCCCCCTCCCCGGGAACGTCTCATACCAAACGAATGTAGCCCCAAATGTTTGCGTGGTAGAGTAATTATGGTGTACGCAGCAATCGTCGGCATAGTGTAACTGAGGCCTAAATCTCTCGCGGCGGCACTGTTTTACCTTGAATTGACGCGGCAAGAAGACCCAGACTGTTTTATACAAGTTTCACAATGCTAACCGTTTATTACCTTCAACTGTACTGAAAGTCAGTCAAGTATCACATGGCCTTTATGAACTTTGGCACGCAGTTCTGACTAATGATACTAGATCGCTGAATGGATCGGAGCTAGGACGTTGCTGCTATCATAATGAGCTATCAAACAGTGGAACGAGCGACGCTGCGCTTTGACTTCCAGCTGCGGCGGCGTACCGAACCTCTTAAGTGCGCATCTTCGCCGACGTCTCTCATTCCTGGCTGCGTCTGACAGCGACTGTTCTTAGCTTGTGGTTCCGCCATGGGATACGAACTTTAGTATGGAACCTCACACTTCGAAGGACACCACATAATTGCCCTTGGTTCTGCTCAGCATGCAGGAACAGGGTGGGGCTAGCTATTTTAGGAAGTCTGCGCAACTCCGAAACTCTTGTTGTACGCTAAAAGAAGTGTGTGTGTGTGTGTGTGTGTGTGTGTGTGTGTGTGTGTGTGTGTGTGTGCGTGCGTGCTGCCATGCTAATGGAGGCGAGTTTTAGTAATCGGTATGATGTTTGTTAAGGACTGTGGGACTGGTCGAAGCGAAATAGGATCTGCGAGTGGCCGCCACGAGAGCGCAGTCGGCCCGCTAGCAACGTGAGATGGTTATCAGACAGGGTGCAGGGCCGTAATAAAGCCGGTGGAGCGGTGCGGTACGACTCGACTCTGCCGGCTGGCCAGCTATATTGGGACTGCAGGGGTAATTTCCGATAGAGCGGCCCGCGGCCGGCAGCTTTAATTATATTTTATTGGCGCGCAGCAGACTTCTCGGCGAGTTGCGGCCCTGATGCATCACCTCAGCAGCCTGCTTGCTGCCAGTGGGCGGAGAACACTACCAGCCCGCGACTCCCGAATCCACTTCCCTAAGAATGCGGATATCGATGCACGGTAACACTGTTCCGTGAATCGTCACTCATGGCAATTCTACGTCTCGAGAGTGCTGGAACTATCTAACGCCTAGAGCACAAGCATTTCGTCGAGAACGTGAATCTCCTAGTGTTTCCACCCAAGACATTCTTACACACTCTCTAGACTGACACAGACGCGAGGCAAACTAATATGATAATGAGTACTGAGGTAACCGGCTCTGCTATAGACAGGGATCGAAAACAAATAGTAGAAAGCTTTCCTGACTTCGTAGTTGCAGACAACACATTCTTATTTTCACTTGCGAATGATTTCGGGCCATTAAGCCACACAATAAAGAAATTGCAGATGGTTCAGATGGCTCTAAGCACTATGGGACAACATCTGAGATCAACAGTCCCCTAGACTTAGAACTACTTAAATCTAACTAACCTAAGGGCATCACAAACATCCATGGCCGAGGCAGGACTCGAACCTGCGACCGTAGCAGCAGCGCGGTTCCAGACTGAAGCGCCTAGAACCGCTCGGCCCCAGAGGCTGGCTGAGGAAATTGCATTTTAGACTAATGTATAATAGCCCACGTGTAGAGAAACACAGTGCTTCATTATCATCAATCGACATTTATGGAATATGAAATGAACTCTACATAGTCATTAAATATCATAATGTTTGAAATTAATTATAACAGTCTAGATCTCAAGTCATGTTTATTAAAAGGTTGCCGGTTTCGATCATCACGTGATCATCTTCAGACCTACACCCATATTGATGGACACTGGCTGTGCACCGAGCGAGGTGGCGCAGTGGTTAGACACTGGACTCGCATTCGGGAGGACGACGGTTCAATCCCGCGTCCGGCCATCCTGATTTAGGTTTTCCGTGATTTCCCTAAATCGCTCCAGGCAAATGCCGGGATGGTTCCTTTCAAAGGGCACGGCCGACTTCCTTCCCTAATCCGATGAGACCGATGACCTCGCTGTCTGGTCTCCATCCCCAAACCAACCAACCAACCAACCAACCAACCAACCAACCAACCAACCAACCAACCAACCAACCAACCAACCAACCAACCAACCAACCAACCAACCAACCAACCAACCAACCAACCAACCAACCAACCAATCGGCTGTGCATCGAGCACGAACCGCTGAATTGCGATATTCAACTGTTCACAGCAACTGCTCAGATCAGTTGACTATCGTCATTCAGCGTTTCCTGCTCCCTTCACAGCCAACGTCGATCAACATGGCTGTAGGTTTGAAGATGATCACGTGATGATCGAAACCGGTAACCTTTTAATAAGCGTGCCTTGAGATCTAGACTGTTATAATTAATTTCTAAGATGATACTTTGATCGCTGATACCTCCAACAATGTTTTCAAAAGTAATATCATAATGCTACTTAATGTTTTCAGTCTCGTCGAGCATCTTTTTACAACATATTCAGCACTGGCTGGATATATTCATTGTTTTCTCTCTACTTACATACAGTTCCGCAATATTTTAGAAATGAAAACATTTTCCCTGGACTGCTACTATTCACGATCGTGACTTCGGTCTATCACGTCATTCTCAAGCGATACGTGTAATAACGTAAATAGCCATACTTCAGGCTGAGGTAGCGAGAGCTGTAAGTTCGTCAAACAAATTCTAACATCTTCATAACAGAATGTTTTCATGAAGTAGAACTGCATTTCAGCAATTTGTGTGTTTAGCTGTCACCTGACAGTGGCGTAACATGTCATAATCGCGATCGTGAACAAATAACTCACGTTGAATACCGGTTCAGACGCGAAGTGTTGTCATTTCTAAAACATTTATCGTAAACGCCGTAACTGCAATTTCGGCTTTACATGACCATCGAGTGGTTTAGACGCTGAAACATAGCAAGTCTCAACACAGCTGAAAGAAATAAAATGCAAGTGAGCTTGTATGGGTACTGGTTGCGATCGACACACAAGCGCGCGCGCGCGCGCACAATTATTCTAAGCCGGCCGGAGTGGCCGAGCGGTTCTGGGCGCTACAGTCTGGAACCACGCGACCGCTACGGTCGCAGGTTCAAATCCTGCCTTGGGCATGGATGTGTGTGGTGTTCTTAGGTTAGTTAGGTTTAAATAGTTCTAAGTTCTAGAGGACTGATGACCTCAGAGGTTAAGTCTCATAAAGCTCAGAGCCAATTATTCTAAGATTTACAATCAACATATGCAGTCAGTAGCACGAGTTGATGACGAATCAAAGGGGAGAGGGGCACGGAATGGACAGGGATTCCATGCCTTCCCCACTTTAATCATTACGCAATGTTGTTAAGTCCTTGGCGACAGTATTAATTTCACAATTTTGTAAAGTTTTACCTACTTCTTCATAAAGGTAAGGTGATGACCATCGAGTTGAACCCACGTTTTCTGAAACTTTTTTTTTTCGGTGAGTCCGTATATAGTAATCGTTTCTAAAAAGTGCGGCATTTGCGACGTTGAAATATCACATATAAATAAAGAAGTTATCGAAATAAATACTAAATTGAACAGACCAAGGACTTATTATGCATGATGTAATTCGAGGTGGTGCAAATAATCTGTGGGCTGGCTCCAAAATCTATCAGTTTCAAGTGCAATACTATCAATGGCGCAGCCTGGCCTTTCTCACATGCACGACGCTTTGACTGAAGATGACGTGACTTTTCAACTTCCGACAGAAAGAGGCTAAATGTATATTAACCGTTTTCTCATGCACCAAAATCAACGGATCTTTATTGTCAAATAGTCGTAAGTAATTTCTCTGCAACATTGTTTTTCACTATCCCTACAAAGAAGTCTTACTTTGAAGTTGCACAGTACACTGCTATTCAAAAATTAGAGTGATGAGCATAAATTTTTTAGACAGATCGAAATTGCGTACGAGGCGGTACAAAATTCCACAGCTCATTTTTACAGCATTCTAGTCAGCTCACACGTCTCATCTGTAACAAAGCTACCTTTTGTGACCCAAGTATAGCAATTAAGAGTGAGGATTCAATACAATTTCTTTTGGAAATGTCAGTTTTTGGAGTTAACGAGATACCTTCTATCAAGTTTAGAAAACTAAGCACGGAGCTGTGGTATATTATTAGTTTTTAGTGGATACATGGCAGCAGCTCTAACAGTTCCCAAGAGACTTTTTAAGCTCTCTTAGCGAGTATATTACAAATCCACTTCTCGGGTTTACTGCCAGAAAACACCCTGTAACGGAAATTTGCCGATGCAATTGTTCACGTTTTCTGGTGGTTCGGTACTTATTGTAGCAAAACGCAAATGAAGAACCCGTCTTGGACCAGCAACTACAAATAATTTAATTCTTACTTCATGTAATACCCGTTTCACTTCTACATGCACGGTACTGGTCTGCAATGTGCGCTTACATGCTTGGCAGAGAAACACGGAACATCCTTCGCACTATTTCTTTACGTCCCGCTTTCGAACAGTAAACGGGAAAAACGAACACTTAAAACTCTCCGCGCGACCTCTGACTTATTTTATTACGATGGTCATTTCTCCCTAAGTAGATGGGCGTCAACAAAATACTTTTGCATTCAGAGGACAGAATGGCGGATGAAATTCCGTGAAAATATCTCGCCGCATGTGCAATCCAAACTCGGGGTGTTGTTCGCCTAGGTAGCTGCGCGATCAGCCCGGCGGACTGCTAAGAACAGGAGCGTGGGTTCGATTCCCGGATGGGTCGGAGATTTTCTCTGTTTGGGGACTGGATGCTGTGTTGTCCTTACAGTCGTATCGTCGTAACATTAAACTAGTGAGATGGCTGAATAGACACGCCCGAAAGCAAATAAAGTGACAAAAAAATATATCCGTCACACTCTCTCCTCTACTTCGCGATAATACGAAACGAGGTGGCCTTATTTGAACTTCGATGTCCTCCGTCAATCACATACCACACAACACAACTCTGCATGAGGAAGGAAAAGCGTAGTATAGGCTGTCTCTCAAGAGATTTGTTCTTTCTTCTACGTTTTCTGCCAGTAACAATCTTTGCTTCGCCTTCGACACGAACGTTCTATATGACAGTCCTGTTTAAACAGCTTGTAATTGTAATCACTAGGTATTCAGTTGAACGAACTGTCTTTACAGTTGTGTGAGTTACCGTGTAAAAAGCAGAAATCTAGGAATATGGAATAAATTAAAGTTCCGCCGTTTACATTAATTCCTGTGAATGTAAAGAGTCACTTGCGTATCATAAGAACGATATTTTCTGAATCTGGGCTGGTAATATGTCAAGGGATCGTTTCATCCGAGGTGTTTCATAATCTTCGAACACAGTTTTAATGTGCTACGGCCCCGGGTGCAGCTAAAGGAAGGCCTTCTATCATGTAAATCAGAACCCCAGAAGATCTTCCTTTACCGCCGTCGTTGACCAACGTTCGCTTATTTCGCTAGGTTTGTAAAGGCAAGAGACTGCGACGTAACTGGTACAAGTGCACCAATAATGTGGTCTATCAAAGGAATAAATACAGCAAATTTGCATGAGTACGTTTCCGACAACGCATCGCGTTTCGTATAATCCTTAAACGTCGTTCACTGACTGACTGTTCTCTATAAACAATCAGCGCAAACAAATTCGTCGGAGGGCCGAGGCGCTGTAGAAGCGTTCGCCTTCGTGCATAAACAGACCAGTGAGATATTCTGCGGAACGCTCAGCAAGACGGGCCGGAAGCCGAAGGTTACGAGACAAACGGCTGCCCTGTTAGCGCGAAACGAATTGCGGCGTCACGTCATTTGCTGCCTTCTGCTGCTGGCCGCGTCTTTGAAACCGGCGCAGCGCGTCCCTGGGATATTGCGAATAACAGGCTCGCCGCTAAACGTAAGCGGCCCCCAAAACAAGCGTAAATCTCGCAAATATTTCACAGCGACGAAAACGACCTGCAAGGGGGCGGGACGTACCGCAATAAGGACGTCCCTGCGCGCACAATGTCTGTCTGCCGTTATTAATTTTCCGCTCCTCAAAATATGGTTTTAAAAATAGCTAAAAAAGAGAGAGAACCTGCTCTGCTTCATCTCTTCTCGCCTTGCCGGTTACCCCACCGTTTTCCCTGTAATTACGCAGAGGTTTTTTTTTTTTAAAAACCAAACCTTCTCGCACAATAATAATCACACCAATGGAGCGGCAGAGTCTGACGCACGGTTCGTAGAACTAAATACCGCAAATGCACAGCAGTTTGAAGAAAATTAAAAACGTTTTGCTTTGGGGTACACATCAGACGGAAATTACGGAGAACGTACAGAAAGATAAAACGGTGGGTGTCAGTAATTCGCTGAGAGTTGAATGACATTTCACAATCCCCTATTCCAATACGGTCAAAATATTTAAGAATGGTTCAGAATGGCAGTCGGTGACGTTAAGAAAACTGATACGTAGAAACTTGCGATGTGTCCTCCCTCTTATGACTGGTTTGGTGCGGCCCATCAGGATTTGCTTATCTATGCCAAACTCATCATTTCATATTAGCAGTTGCACCCCACGTAGTCCATTACGTGTTCGATATACCCCGTCCTCTTTGTTCTTACGTTGTACACTCCCCCTCTAGTACCACGGAAGGCATTCCCTGATGTCTTGACAATGTCCTATCATCCAGTCCCTTGTTGTTCCTTACTTTGCGGTTCTGCAGAGAACCACCACATCTTTTGAATTCCATTATATTATATGAAGAGTATGACAAGGATTCCATCAAGGGTATTCCGTACGATGAGAAAAGCAATGAAAGAAGTGAATTATCTTAAGCACACTTCAATGGAACGGTTTACGGTTACGAAATATTCACTCGTTCAAATGGTTCAAATAGCTCTGAGCACTATGGGACTTAACTTCTGAGGTCATAAGTCCCCTAGAACGTAGATCTACTTAAACCTAACTAACCTAAGGACATCACACACATCCATGCGCGAGGCAGGATTCGAACCTGCAACCGTAGCAGTCGCGCGGTTCCGGACTGAAGCGCCCAGAACCGCTCGGCCACCGCGACCGGCTATTCACTCGTACTTGCAGGAACATAGACATTTAAGAATTGAGACTAGCAGTATTAATAGACTATTGCAGTATCAATATTTTGTTGTGGACCTACTATCGTCTTTCAAGGCCATTATTAGAGGGTAAAATAATTGTTATTTTGAGACACTAATAACGTGTGTTTCAGTTTATAATTATAGCTAAAAGCATTAGAACGGAAACTTAATTTTAAATTTGTTGTAAGAACTAACACGGAGACAGTTTTCAAAGGAGTAGAAAGAATTATCCAACAGAGAACTTAATCTCACTCGCGAATTTCTGACCGACCTCTGCTCTCTACAGCACCCTCCCCTTAGCCACAATATAGGTTTCTCAGAATTTGTTGATATCTTGTGGCTCCAAGCATGCGACTTCGTGCTGGACTAACGTTATGCATGCCTTTGCACAGAATGTACTGTCATCATTTCAAGTCGTCAAAGTGGCGTCAAATAGAAATACTAGTAACAAGCGATCAAACAACCCCATACACGATCTTCCGGCCAATAACGTCATACGTTCATTTCATTTTATTTTTTTAGCCCCACATTCAAGTAACCTCTATCGACTTCTTCCTTTCACTGTTGAATTTTATTTGCTCTGGTAACAAACTCTAATGTCACTGCAAATACTCTTCTAGGGTTTTTCGTCGGATCGAATGGTGCAAATCTCACAATATTTCAACCATACAACTGATCGACATCTTCAGATGTTCGTAGTGGCTGTTGTCACAACTTCAAGACGCGATTGATGATGATCGCGCTGCGGCGTCGACATTTATCAGGCCAGGAGCAGGAAACACGTGTGCGCGACAGGACGCTCGCAGTTGAAGGAAAGCGGCGCTCCTAGTGCCCCTGCCCGGACCCATAGAAGGACAACCGCGCGTGTGCTGTGAGCAATGACAGTGCTGCCGGACGCTCATGTGGTTAAACGCCGAATTAAATCTCAGTAAAATGCTGCGTCGGGTCACGAATAGGAAGTTCTTGGTTCTCCTGTTTTAATTTAATGGCAGCCAGAGCTTGATTCCAGGACCATAGGAGCGTCCGGCAGCAGTCTGCCCAGAGCGCACGCACGGTAGACCTTTCTGCGGCTCCCGGCAGGGGTACTGTGAGCGTCGCTTTCCTCCAACTGTGAGCGTCGCTTTCCTCCAACTGCGAGCGTCTTCCCGCGCACACGTATTGCCTGCTCCTGTCTGAGAAATGTAGACACCGTATGGCGATAATCGTCAGTCGCGTCTTGCAGTAGTGACAACAGCCACCACCACTACCTGAAGATGTCGATCAGTTGTATCGATGAAATATTGTGGGATTTGTACAATGTGATCCAAAGGCAACCCCGAGAAGAGTATTTGCAAAAGATCCGTCGGGAAAGACTGGAAAGCTACACTAATTTAAGTCGCAAAACGAAGGTCTTTCGGATATGATCCATTAACACGTATTACTCAATTTTTCCTGTTGCACGATTTGGAAGGTTAGCTGGAGGCTGCTAAGAAAAGTTTTAGTGATACGGAATTTCCTTCTCTGAGTCCTGTTTCAGCTCTCACTTGCTCACTATTTGATGATCTCTAACGGAAGCTGCAGTACTGTACATATGTACATATAGCTACCGATATTCCAAACTGTCCAAAAGTTTTTTCTGAAGATTATTCTAGCAGTACAAGACAGACGTATTGTAACAAATGGTTCAAATGGCTCTGAGCACTATGGGACTTAACATGTGAGGTCATCAGTTCCCTAGAACTTAGAACTACTTAAACTAACCTAAGGACATCACACACATCCATGTTCGAGGCAGGATTCGAACCTGCAACCGTAGCAGTCGCGTGGTTCCGGACTGAAGCGCATAGAACCGCTCGGCCACCGCGGCCGGCCTATTGTAACATGCTACTGCATTCTGAAACCATATTCTCCCCAAGCCAAGTTTCCCAATAAAAAAATACCTGTAACAAAATTGAAGCTATACAAACCATGAAAAGTACCAGTCACGAAGAATATTGACCTAATGGTTAGAGGCACTAGTCAGCCAGCTGGCGCAGCATTAGTTGCATGTGGCTCTCACGGCTAATAAAACGTGCCTGGTATACGATCTGATGGCATGTGAAGTAAACGTGCCGCTCACGTCGGATTACAGCACGCTAGAGTCCTCAGCAAAACAAACAAACAAACATGTAAATACATATAACATCGTCACGCTGACACAACACCCCACTCGTTGTGAGTGTGTACTTAGCCACACATTTAAGCTTAAGAGATAAACGGCATCCACCACGGACAGGCTACAGACTCTATCAGGCAGAACTCGTAAATTATCTGATAACGATACAGCTGTGAAACTTAACATATGGTCTAACTCTCAAATGAGAATCCAAAGTGCGTTCCCATGCAGGTGTGTAGATTTTCCTTTACCTTAATTCCGCTGAGCGGTACTGGTCGTCTATTCATTTCACTCAACGGCCTGAATGCGACCGGTTGCAACATTAATTAGTAGTAGCGGACCATTAATGGCACACAGTTTTTTTTTTATTACAGGAAATTACGCACATGGTGCGTGGCGCTACACTATAGAAAAAAACTGAAGTTCCCGGTTCCTCGTATCGTCGACGAGGAGATTTCAGACTGAGCACAATGTTAAGGGAGGATATCAATCGTGTACTTTTCAAAGGGATCCGACATTGCAAAGAGTGATTTAGGGAAACAATGACTATGGCCGAACTCTAGTTTCAACCGTCGTCGTCAACAATGCTGATACACTGTCTAAAAGTAAAACACTATACTGTGCTACAGGTTTGACCTGAGCCTAGATTAATACACACTGCAGTTGTGAGAGTGCAATCAGCGATGAAAAGTGTTTCTGCGTCCACACGATATTTACTCGCTGGCAGGATTTTCACCTCTAATTATTTTGGTCCTACTGCCAATGCGACAATACGTCATACGATTATCACTCCAAAGCAAAGCTCGTTTGGAAATACGAAAGTGTTTGGAAAAGTTAAACATGTTCGTCTCTATACACATGATATAGAAACATGATATTAGAACGGGGAAGTAACAGGCTGGCTCTGAGCACTATGCGACTTAACTTCTGAGGTCATCAGTCCCCTAGAACTTAGAACTACTTAAACCTAACTAACCTAAGGACGTCTCACACATCCATGCCAGAGGCAGGATTCGAACCTGCGACCGTAGCGGTCGCTCGGTTCCAGACTGCAGCGCCCAGAACCGCACGGCCACTCCGGCCGGCGAAGTAACAGGGGACAGTACTGCCACTGAAATAGGCGCACACATTTTAAGGATTAATGCACAGAACGAGTCGCTGATCGTCTCCAACTCGTTTATGCAAACACGATCCAGTGAGCCGTGATAACAGAGATAAGCACGAAAACGCTGAGAGCGTTGAACTGATGAAAAAGTGCTCGGTTGTCGGAAGCACGTTAAAAGGTTAGTAAACATAGTTAGAACGGTGTCAACGAGCCACAAATCGTCCAAATAACTGGATTAAAAGACGAGGACGTACAAAGGGCTTCGAAGTGAGTAGAAGTAAGAAGTAAACTTTCAGGCAGGAAAGGTTAAAGGGATTAAAACGTTCCCAATTATTACTCGAATGAATCTGTTTGAGAACTCCAACGTCTGGCACCCACTTTTGGTGGGCATCTTCAAAGTGGGAGTGGGGTGGGGGTTGCAACTTCTATGAATTACTCCACTTTGCTGTGGGTTGAGCATATCTCGCTGATCAGGTGCCAGTTCTGTTTCCGAAGGAGCACAAACAGCGGGTGTAGACTGCTGGCTCTGCGAGGAAGAGGCAGGACTTCCTCCCCCCCCATGCCGCTGCTCACCCCTCGAATGGTCCAAGTTCTCAAAGAAAATGGCTCTGAGCACTATGGGACTCAACTGCTGTGGTCATAAGTCCCCTAGAACTTAGAACTACTTAAACCTAACCAACCCAAGGACATCACACACATCCATGCCCGAGGCAGGATTCGAACCTGCGACCGTAGCAGTCGCACGGTTCCGGACTGCGCGCCTAGAACCGCGAGATCACCGCGGCCGGCCCCAAGTTCTCGTCTGCTTACATTCTCGGCTGTCTGTCATGCTACTGTGTCCGCACAACACGTTATTAAAATTGTTGACGTTCCACAGTTGCACTGGCTGAAGAGGTTTGTAAATAATTGCCGAAACGGTTGACGTCTATTGGGAACGTAAGCGTTCTTCCTTCACTATCAATACACCACGAGCCTATCGGCTTTTTCTGCATTGGCATATCCCACCGTCCACTCACGACCTACTGCATAGACTGTCACACACTAACTGACTAGCAAGTGGCAGTGCATTCTAGAAACACACAAGCCTACTGCAAACAAACATAACAACATCGTACCTAGGAACAACGCAGGATGAATGGCACAAACAAGTGTCGATGTAGTTACTTTGCAAACTACGTATCTCGTAAACAACTCGCGCTATAATTCTGCAACGACTACCACTGACATTCTAATTTGCCCTACTTTCAGTTCGTTAATGACAATAGGCATTGTTCCATTTTAAAAAAGGGTATCTTTGTACAAAAAATACACTTTTTAACTATTATTACGATCTGATTATTGGCTAACAATACGATCCCCTGACTACCATTCCGTTCTGTGAACACCTCATATCAATAGCACTTCCTGTTTCTGCAATATTTGCGGTGCAGGTTCTATGATAATACATGCTGCAACTCTATTCGTGCGCGCAGCACTGCCTCAGGGCGTTCATTTTGCACTGGCGCGGACGGCGGTTCAGAGCGGGTGACGTGCTCTCCAGTGACGGGGGAACAGCTGGAGCGCGCGCGGCCCACACAACACGCGCTGGCGGCGCGCGTCAGATACGCTGCGGATGCCGGTCGCGGCCGGCCGATCGATAAGCGCGCGTGCTCCCCGCCGAGAGCCAGCGCGCGCGGCTCATGGAACGCAGGCTGCCAGGCCCCGCCACCCTCCACGACCTCGGCGTGTCCACCTCAAAACTTGGTTCCGATCTAGAGTACGACAAATGATGCAGTGTAGCCACCAAAGTCATTTCAGTGTCTCACTAATTACATATCTACGTACGAGGTGTAACAGAAAAATAATGAGACTGACAATACTCCGAGTTATCTGGTAACGCTGTGTTGTTCTTTTTGTGTAGAACGGTATGTTCACCTTTCCAGACGTTCAGCCCGAGTTTCAGCTCCGTACATTCATCGCATAAATTTTAAGAGCGCCATCAGTGAAATTGTGTTATTGTTGTGTGTTACGAAAACAGATCAGCGGAGTTAAGAGCAACGTTATGCCATGAAGTTTGGTGGTTAAACTTTGGGAATCAGCGAGTGTGACGTTTGAAAAGTTGAAACAGGTATATGGGGAATATTCCTCATCAAGAGCACAAGTTTTTCGCTGGCGCAAATCACTTTTGGATGGCCGGGAACATGTTGAAGATGATCCTCGCACGGAGACACCTTCAACTTCAAAAAGCGACGAAAACGTCGACAGTGTGCGTCCTCTTGTGTGATCAGACCGACGTTTAACAATAAGGAAGATGGGTGACCCCTTAAACACTTTGAAGTTACATCAAATTCTGACCCAAGTTTTGCACATCCGAAAGGTCTGTGCCAAAATGGTGCGGAAAATCCACAACTGAGCAGAAGAACACTCAAAGAAATGTGTGCGTGCGACAACGAATGGTTCAGTCGCGTGATCACACATGATCAATCCAGTTTAGAATCCAGAATAGAAAATACAGGGTGCCATTTAAAAATGTCGTATCTTTGTACTAAAAAAAATAAAATAAAAAGAAACAAAGTCACAACGAAGGAAATCATACTGATTGATGCCCCCCTGACGGCTAAAGAAGATTTGCTTGAAACATTTTGTAATTTGCATCTGGACAATGAGTTATTTAGGGTGGTTAAGATAAATCGGACACCCTGTACACAGATTTGAGCAGAAGTGCGTCTTGTTCTATAATCGAAACTATCTCTACAGAGTGGAAGGCACTGGGCCAAAACAACAAAACACAAATTATTTCTACTTCTCTTTATTACTCATGTGCAGGTCAGGCAGCAGCTTCATCTGGCGAACTGCTGTGTGTTCTTAGTTTTCCCAGTATTGAATGTTTTTAACAACTCTTCCAACATAAGAAGCTGAATTGGGAGCTTCTGAAAAACCATTCGGTAATAATTCGCAAAGGCCTGAGTTAATTCAACGAGGCTGTAATTCTTATGTGCCGCATTTTGATAAAGCAAGATCGCAACAAAAAATTAATCAAAGTTCTAAGTGAAGTGCGACGTATTGATCTTCATGTACAATGAACCTATTTATAAATTGCAGCTACAGTGTGTCTAAGTTACGGCGGATTACATTTATTATTCCTGGAATAAGACGATGTTCTGTACCGCAGAAGTTCGCGTCCTTTAAATACCTTACAGCATCAAGATGCTTGTTCGTAGTAGCTAGCCGTCTCCTCGCTTCATCGATCTGTGGTGCATAATTTCCACCAGCTGATGGAGTTCTACTAAACGCCAAAGAAATTATTCGTATGGAGATGCTCTGAAGAAGATGCATGAGAAGACTTGTTACGAACGAAACTCCTAAAGTCAAGAACACAAACAGAACAAAAAGCGTTGCTGTTTTCACAGAGCACCTCCTATTATAAAAGACGGGTTGGACCGAAGTTTCATCCAGGGAGATGGATCCTAGTAAATCTTGCTTATCTCTCCCAGGAGGAACATTTCTCGTGATATTCAGCGCCTACAGCTACGCCCTCTACGAAAGTTTCAGTGAAAAAACCCACCCACAGGTACTTCGCACGTGGCTGTGTTTCAACGAGTATGGAGTCGAAGAGCGACTTCTTCAAGGATTGTTGTGTGTTTACAGTTTCGTCCACCAATTTTTCAGTAAGAGCGAAAACCATGTAAGGCGGTTTTATCAATATTTTCTCCATTGGAATGTGTTTATTACAGTGTGGGTTGTTGATAGTTTTTAAGAAAGGGTTCTCTCTCTCATATATATACATCTATACGCTGAAGCCCGCCGAGATAGCCGAGCTCATTAAAGCGTCGCTTCTGGGATACTCGAAGACGAGGCGGCGCCCCGAATAGATTCCGCCTCGTGGATTAACGACGAGTGCTGGTCAGCCGGATGCGGTTTTTAGGTTTCCCCTGTCCACCTAGGTAAATATGGGACTGGTAACCACGTTCCATCTGAACACGCGCTACACAAACTTTTAGAAGACGTTCTCACACTTGAACATACATTTTTTTTCCCTTTTTTTAAGAGATAGGTTGGTTTTATTCCAATACATCACATCATTCCCCACTCTTTTGGCTATAAAACCCTACTTTCCAACATAATCTCTGTTCAACGCGACGGCCTTATGCTATGTTATTGGGAGAGCCTGTACGACGCATGGTAGCACTCCACTGGTCAACGTCACAGCCAACGCCACGTTGCATTAATAATAACCTCCCCATCATCCACGTACTGCTTCCCGCGGAGTGCATCCACCATTGGGCAAAACAGATGGAAGGTGCGAGATCCGGGATGTAGTGAGGATTGAGGAAGAACAGTCCAATAAAACTTTCTGAGCTCCACTTAGATGCGCAGACTTGTGAGAGGCCAAGTGTTGTCATGGAGAAGGGGAAGCTCGTATGCAATTTTTGTGGCGACGAATACGCTGAAGTCGTTTCTTCAATTTCCTGAGGGTAGCACAATACACTTCCGAGTTGATCGTTGCATCATGAGGAAGGATATGAAGGAGAACACCACTTTCATAGTCGCAGGAGACCGTCACCATAGTTTTACTGGCCGTTGGTACGCCTTGGAGCTTTTTCTTAGGAGGACAGGTGGTGCGGCGCCACTCCACAGACTGCCGTTTTGTTTCCGGCTCGAACAGAATGTTTCCTAGCCTGTGGCGATGTCCGACAAAACAATGTCACAGTGAAACTCGTAACGCGCAAGCAGTTCAACACAGATGGTCCTTCGGTGTTCTTTAGTCTTCTGTTGGGCGCCGAGGAACCTGGCGGACACACAGCTTTGAGTACCCCAACCGATAGACGAATGTGTTATCACTACAAACAGACATGTCCAGTATAACAGCAAGGTGTTTGTTTGTGATTCGTCAATCGCCTCGGCAGAGAATATCCACACGTTCCAACATCGCACGAATCGCGGTGTGCGCGGCCGGCCGGCACGAAGGAGATCAGGCAGGTTTGCGTGACTTTGTTGCGATGTTGACAGACGGCTCGCCCAACGACTCGCCATGTTTTCGTTCACTGCCAGGTATCCGTAGACATTCTGCAAGCGCCTATAATTATCCGTTTCCGTCAAAAGAAACACAGTGACAGCTCTCCGCTTAGAACGCCACTATGTTAAGGCCGCCATTTTGAAGGCTACATATAGCGCCGCTGAAGTCGGAATATTCCACGATGTCCCACAACGAATTAAGCATTTTTTTTTTAAACCGAAATTAGCCGAGAAAAAAAAGTGCTGAATTACTTATTGAACGGCTCTCGTAGTTTCCATGACCCTCATGTTTGAAAATTTATTTGTGTGGGAGATATTGTATCCCGAAATCGGATGAATCGTTTTGAAACATACTACGCTTTTCGTCGCGGAAGCTCTTCGGGAAAGCACAGTATTGTTAACGAGTAACCAAATCGTGGTGGAGAGGGGGTGGGTCTTCATAGTGTATCAAAAGTAAAGTAGAGGCACTGAACTTTTCAGTGTCTCGAATGCGTCCAGAGTTTTCTAGATAAAGAATCACGGTTTCTGGAGTGAGCCGCTTCCAACAATCAAGAGCGCGACGCTGCTACCCAACGTCGCAAGAGAAACGTCTCACCTTGTTCTTGATCCGACACCTCCGTTACCAATCTGTAGCAGCTCGGCATGAGGGGGACGGATAAGGCGTCGGCGTGGGCGGGGCGCTGTGCCTTGACGTCCCTGCGCCGGGAAGTGCCTTATTGAGTTAGCCGCAACTCACCTTATTGGGTTTCCTGCTGCTCGGCGGTAGGTGCCGGGGGCCAAGTTGGTGCTACCTGCCCCCATCAGGCCGCGCCGGAACGCCCCCTTAATGTTCCAGTGCGCCCTCGATATCACAACTTCGTCGCCTCCTTCCCACGATCGTTCCAGTGTTAAGCACCCGAATTATCGCCGCCATTGTGCGTGACACCATAGCCGGCTGAGTGTATTTGCTGCCCGTGTCTACACTCTCTCGATTTAACAACGCTGCACAAATGGAGAAACAGATTTCTCAGGACTACGAAAGCAAATACCACCTCCCTCCTCCCCCCCCCTCTCTCTCTCTGCCCCCCCCCCCACAAAGCATCGTACTTGTACGAAATACTTGTATTGCACTCAGATACCTTGTTATGTAGAATGTACATTAATGATTGGGTATATACTTACTGTGGAAGCTTGTGTTATTGCTTTAGTATCTGCACACAACGGATATCAGGAAAACGATCGCACTTCCTCCGCAATAACAACTGGATAACTACTGTTTTTTAAAATAAAATACCCGCCAGAAGTGGCTGTGGTAGACCCAGCACACAATACTTCGACCACTTGAGAACAACGCTGGGATCTAAATACTATTAAGTGATGAAAAATGTAGGAAGAGTCCGAAGCACCAAGTTTTTTGCCTTTAGAACATTTTGATGATGATGATGATAAACCAACGTTAAAATACATTACGTCGTTGGAGTCTTCCTCGGAGGTTCTTTCCTATGCCACAGAAAAAGTTTTGCACTTCCATCAAAGCTATAAGGCCGGTGTCAATTCAGGAGCTACGAAACCTCCCCCTGTATGTTTACTAATTATGTAAGAGTGACAGAAATGACATATTTCGGTACGTATGTCCTGTGAAGATTCTCCTTGACTTGAACACAGTGCCTCTCTTCCCAATTCAATGACACACCTCATTGTTACAGCGGCCTGTCTAGGTGCCTTTCGTCCATCGATTACCGTGAGCTGATTTTCACTTCCGTGCTCACGTATTTGTTTATTACTTTTGCATCCGTGTGACGATAGGAAGAAGCAATTATGTTGCCTATTCACATGTCTTAATTGCGGAGTAAATACGGAATAGCTTGATCCTAAATGGAAGTGTTCTAGTATTACATGACGAAACATTTTCCTCAATGACGACATGATATTTAGATGAATTTGGGTTATCTTGGAATATCATTTACTTTTGTAGTTATACCCCCAAATTGAATTCATTCTTAGCTTTCAAACACACTGTGTCATTCACTTAAACAACATGGCAGTAAGTATTTGTATTCCTCTTAACGAAACTTAAAAAATTATCACCGAAACAAGTTTTAAACAGTCTGGCACATGGAGGCTAATATGGAATAGTCGGTAAATATGGAACAGGTTTGTAAAAATGCCGAGAATCATGTAAATTTGGGCAAAAACACATAGTTTACGTACACAAAATACGATTATGAAATTGCTCGTAATTTAAATTCTCATAAGAATTAGTTCACATACCACTAACAGAATAAATACTTTAATACGGTGACAAATCCGTTACGTTCATTAACTTCAAATCCAAGTTCTCAAACAATTATTTGTTTATATAGCAGAGGTGATTCGTTTCACGGTCTTCTGTTTGCGTAAGTGGCATACCTGATATTCGTTCTCAGCACCGTAGTCAATGCGGATTCAAGGGAATCCCCCGTACTCCATATTGCCCGAAACGCCTTCTGGGACTTCAGAACGTAGCAACAGAACCAACTGTAGCGATAGCCAAAAACCCCGAATTGCATAACGAATAATTACTGCCTATTTTTGAAAAGTTGCAAACAAAAATTCTGTCAAACTACGAAAACAATTTTTCTTTAATCTCACGATGTTTCGACACCAACCGGACTCGCTACAGAACATCACGGAAACATTTCGAAGGACATCCTGCATCTCTTACTTCTGAGTACCACTCGAGGCAAGAGAAATCACGTTATTGCATATTTCCCGACTATTACCTAATACACGAAGTTCAACTATCTTGTCTATCAGTATCAAATACTAGAAACCTCTATGCTTTCAAGGCATTCTAATGTGTAGGATAGAACATCTGTAGAAGCAATAATGTAGCTGGAAAGGAAATATCTGCTGAATGATAGTATCAGCAAGGGTTGTTGTTGAACTCCAAGAAAGAACTTTATGTTGTTATTGCGTAGAAAATTTGGAGCAGATGGCATGCACCGCGAAATGACTAAGAAACTCTTCGTGTCTCTGTGACAATATTTCCCGCCTTCGATTGTAAATATTACCTATTTTCCACTGATTTACAATTTGAGCTGTTACAGAATTTTCAACTGATAGCTGACGCACATGAGGACAAGGCACCATAACCCGTCTGTTCCAAAAAGTTTCGAAACCGAATTAATAACACACTGAGAAACGCGAAGATATTCTACATGCCCCCCCCCCCCCCACACACACACACACACTCACGCTTGAGTACAAGGCACAGAACGTTCATACAACCATGATAAACTATCAGAAATGCTCTTCTTTGGGATGTTGTTTAATTCGCGCGCCACATTGGTTTACATGTCGGTAATGTCGTCAAAGCGCTGATCCTTCATGTGAATGTTTAAACTGTGTTGTTCTGCGGTCGGTTCGTATTGGTAACACCAAGTATCGTCACCCGTGATGGTTTTTTCCAGAAAAGAACTGTCCGCATTTTGCATTTCAATCAAATAGTGGCAGAAGTCCACAAGTCGTTGGTTTTGTTCAGGGATCATGGTGTGTTGGGAGAAAGCTGTACACACTTTTCTCTCCCTCAAAACATTCCGGAAATTCCTTTGGAGACTTAACTTACAGACGTTGCTCCATTGGGATTTGTGACACAATGAAGATAACAAACTACGGTCACGCAGCCATAACTATCCGCCAATGATATTATTGCACTTGGCCTCCAATGACCATTATCTGAAACACGCAGCGACGTTACGTAAACAAAAACTACAGCGGTGACTAAAGAAAAAACATCGTATTGCGAATGTTTTCAAGACAGATGTGCATGTACGAGGGTAAGTGAATTATTATCCGCAGTTTAGTTATATTTTTGTTTATTTTGGCAGTACTGTCGTTTTACGTTGATAAGGCATACTTTGTTTATTTGTTGTTATATTTTTGCAATTTTCAAGCTGCTAGGTTAGCTTCGCTACCGCTGCCGTGCTGTTAATCATGGCTGCTCCACTGTCTATTTGCACCACAAAAGAGCAACGTTCAGTGATCAGTTTTTTGTGGCCGGAAGGCGTATCAGGAGCCGAAATTCATCGAAGACTTTCGGTACAGTACGGGAACAGTGTTTGCCACAACGGAGTGTCTACGAATGGACTGAAAAATTCCGAAATGGTCGCACAAGTGTACGCACGATGAACGAGCCGGGCGACCGTTTACCGCCACTAATGAAGAAATCACTGACCGTTCACGTGAAATGATTCCCTTAGACAGACGATAAACTACTGACGAAGTGGCACATCGTCTGCAAATTAGTCACGGTTGTGCCTACGAAATCATCCACAAAAGACTTGGGTTTCACACAGTTTGTGCAAGATGGGTCCGAAAACACCTTACAAAGGTGCATAAACAAACGCGCTTGGGAGTCTGAGGTGCTGTAGAGAAAATTCACGATCAAATACGAGCTACTGATTCGGTCATAATCATTTCCCGAAAAAACCAGTGGTAAAATGATACAAGTTTTCCGTGATAGTACTTCGCGCATTCAAAATTAAATAAGGAAGCAAGTTAAAGTTTCGTCATCAAGGAGGTCATTAGGAACGGAGCAAAAGCTCGGATCAGGGAAGATGGGGAACGAAGTCTGTTGTATAATTTTCAAACAAACCATCTCGGCATTAAACTTAAAGCGGTTAAAGAAACCGTGCAAAAACTAAATATAGGTGGTTGGAAGGGGATTGCTTGAATGTCACATCCTGCGACAGCTTCAGTCCTACTCAGAACCGAATATAAATTATGTATATTCCTATGTTGTTGTTGTTGTCTTCAGTCCTGAGACTAGTTTGATGCAGCTCTCCATGCTACTCTATCCCGTGCAAGCTTCTTCATCTTGCAGTACCTACTGCAGCCTACATCCTTCTGAATCTGCTTAGTGTATTCATCTCTTAGTCTCCCTCTACGATTGTTACACTCCACGCTGCCCTCCAATACTAAATTGGTGAACCCTTGATGCCTCAGAACATGTCCTACCAACCGATCCCTTCTTCACGTCAAGTTGTGCCACAAGCTCCTCTTCTCCCCAATTCTATTCAATACCTCCTCATTAGTTACGTGATCTACCCACCTTATCTCAGCATTCTTCTGTAGCACCACATTTCGAAAGCTTCTATTCTCTTCTTGTCCAAACTGGTTATCGTCCATGTTTCACTTCCATACATGGCTACACTCCATACAAATACTTTCAGAAACGACTTCCTGACAAATCTATACTCGATGTTAACAAATTTCTCTTCTTCAGAAACGCTTTCCTTGCCATTGCCAGTCTACATTTTATATCCTCTCTACTTCGACCATCATCAGTTACTTTGCGCCCCAAATAGCAAAACTCTTACTACTTTTAGTGTCTCATTTCCTAATCTAATTCCCTCGGCATCACCCGACTTAATTCGACTACATTCCAATATCCTCGTTTTGCTTTTGTTGATGTTCATTTTATACCCTCCTTTCAAGACACTGTCCATTCCGTTCAACTGCTCTTCCAAGTCCTTTGATGTCTCTGACAGAACTATGTCATCGGCGTACCTCAAAGTTTTTATTTCTTCTCCATGGATTTTAATACCTACTCCGAACTTTTCCTTTGTTTCCTTTATTCCTAGTTAAAATGAAAACTTTACGTGGATTCTACGCTAACCGCTGCAGTATTACATATAAGGTAAGCTGGCTGAACGTCAAATTCTACCGCTCGTATGAAAAAGTACACCACCAAGTAAGTTGCAAATTTACGGCTGCCATATGGACAGGCGAGACATCGTTGTCACAAAAATTTAATGAAGCCAAAATACTTTAATTAGATAGGAAATATATCAAATTTCTCGATCCAGATTCACAAATAATACATTTCTTATCGATTTATACACGTACCGGGCCCCACAGCACCTTCATAGTCAGTACATGAACGCATTTCGAACAAAGGCATCAATAATTCAAAGTTCTGCTACCAACCAATCGCAGAGTGTTTCAGAGAAAGTGATCAAGACGGCAGGGAATGGATTTATCCTGCCCACAGAGGGCCATTTCGCATTGCAGATTTCTTTCCGGCGCGCCTGGCGGACTTAGACTCGTTACAAATGCATGAACGCTGACGCCAAGGGGCTTTCCAGGCCTCACGTACAACAGCTATCAGAAAATAAAATCGCGGGCAGTCTCTGCGTTGATTCAGGATCCGTTCAATATTTCGATAGATACTGCCGGGGTCGGCGAGCGAAGCAACAGCGACGCAGCAGAGACAATTCGTTCGCCAAGACGGGCAGTGGAGGCCTCGCCGCCGTCAAAATGAAACCATGGCCGTCACCAAAAAAATAAGGCCACAGAAATAAAACGTAGAAGTTATCTGCTCTGAGGTTACGCTTCAACTATTGGAAGGTACATACAGAAAAATTCTCTTCAACAGAGATGTGCGATATTTATTACACGTATCTTCAAATTTGATCTCCCAGAACGCTTAACTTTAGAGACGAATTTCAGTGATGCTAATCACTTTACTTCCAAGTAACTGATTTACGGAAATGTAACCATTTTTATTTATGTATATATCTGAGTGGGGGAAAGGTTGCTCAACGTTTGCTTCACTGCGAATGCACAAATATCGTCCGAATAAAAAAATGGTTGGTTCAAATCGCTCTGAGCACTATGGAACTTAACATCTGAGGTCATCAGTCCCCTAGAAATTAGAACTACTTAAACCTAACTAAACTAAGGACATCATACGCATCCATGCTCGAGGCTGGATTCGAACCTGCGACGGTAGCGGTCACGCAGTTCCAGACTGAAGCGCCTAGAACCGCTCGGCCACACCGGCCGGCGTCGTCCGAACTCCTACGGGGAATAGGATTTGCGGGTAGTGAGTTTAAAGTACGAAGGACACTGCAATGCAGGTTTCGGTAAGTTGAAAATTTGATTCGGTCAGGGACCGTGTCCGCAAATCCGAATCGGTTAAGGATAACGCTCATGCCAAGCGGAAAATCCGAATTCGAGTCCCGTTCCGACACAAATTTTCAACTGCCGGCATCACATTATCACAATGCCCCACGCGGCTAGCCTGCAGATTTCCTTCCCCTTTCCTTCCCGTCTCTATATTTGGATGTTTACATTTCCATTTATACTTCCAAGCCAACAGTACAACAAATATAAAAATAAATAAAAACTTCAGCGGACCTTCTTACTTCTTCATCTACACTCCTGAGATGTCATTCCCTTTATTTCCACGTCACTGCCATATCGTCATGTATCTACATCTACATCTACACCCAACGGTGTATGGCGGAGGGCACTTTACGTGCCACTGTCATTACCTCCCTTTCCTGTTCCAGTCGCGTATGGTTCGCGGGAAGAACGACTGTCTGAAAGCCTCCGTGCGCGCTCGAATCTCTCTAATTTTACATTCGTGATCTCCTCGGGAGGTATAAGTAGGGGGAAGCAATATATTCGATACCTCATCCAGAAACGCACCCTCTCGAAACCTGGCGAGCAAGCTATACCGCGATGCAGAGCGCCTCTCTTGCAGAGTCTGCCACTTGAGTTTATTAAACATCTCCGTAACGCTATCACGGTTACCAAATAACCCTGTGAGGAAACGCACCGCTCTTCTTTGGATCTTCTCTATATCCTCCGTCAACCCGATCTGGTACGGATCCCACACCGATGAGCAATATTCAAGTATATGTCGAACGAGTGTTTTGTAAGCCACCTCCTTTGTTGATGGACTACATTTTCTAAGCACTCTCCCAATGAATCTCAACCTGGTACCCGCCTTACCAACAATTAATTTTATATGATCATTCCACTTCAAATCGTTCCGCACGCATACTCCCAGATATTTTACAGAAGTAACTGCTACCAGTGTTTGTTCCGCTATCATATAATCATACAACAAAGGATCCTTCTTTCTATGTATTCGCAATACATTACATTTGTCTATGTTAAAGGTCAGTTGCCACTACCTGCACCAAGTGCCTATCCGCTGCATATCTTCCTGCATTTCGCTGCAACTTTCTAATGCTGCAACTTCTCTGTATACTACAGCATCATCCGCGAAAAGCCGCATGCAACTTCCGACACTATCTACTAGGTCATTTATATATATTGTGAAAAGCAATGGTCCCATAACACTCCCCTGTGGCACGCCAGAGGTTACTTTAACGTCTGTAGACGTCTCTCCATTGATAACAACATGCTGTGTTCTATTTGCTAAAAACTCTTCAATCCAGCCACACAGCTGGTCTGATATTCCGTAGGCTCTTACTTTGTTTATCAGGCGACAGTGCGGAACTGTATCGAACGCCTTCCGGAAGTCAAGAAAAATAGCATCTACCTGGGAGCCTGTATCTAATATTTTCTGGGTCTCATGAACAAATAAAGCGAGTTGGGTCTCACACGATCGCTGTTTCCGGAATCCATGTTGATTCCTACATAGTAGATTCTGGGTTTCCAAAAACGACATGATACTCAAGCAAAAAACATGTTCTAAAATACTACAACAGATCGACGTCAGAGATATAGGTCTATAGTTTTGCGCATCTGCTCGACGACCCTTCTTGAAGACTGGGACTACCTGTGCTCTTTTCTAATCATTTGGAACCCTCCGTTCCTCTAGAGACTTGCGGTACACGGCTGTTAGAAGGGGGCAAGTTCTTTCGCGTACTCTGTGTAGAATCGAATTGGTATCCCGTCAGGTCCAGTGGACTTTCCTCTGTTGAGTGATTCCAGTTGCTTTTCTATTCCTTGGACACTTATTTCGATGTCAGCCATTTTTTCGTTTGTGCGAGGATTTAGAGAAGGAACTGCAGTGCGGTCTTCCTCAGTGAAACAGCTTTGGAAAAAGGTATTTAGTACTTCAGCTTTACGCGTGTCATCCTCTGTTTCAATGCCATCATCATCCCGGAGTGTCTGGATATGCTGTTTCGATCCACTTACTGATTTAACGTAAGACCAGAACTTCCTAGGATTTTCTGTCAAGTCGGTACATAGAATTTTACTTTCGAATTCACTGAACGCTTCACGCATAGCCCTCTTTACGCTAACTTTGACATCATGTATCTTCTGTTTGTCTGAGAGGTTTTGGCTGCGTTTAAACTTGGAGTGAAGCTCTCTTTGCTTTCGCAGTAGTTTCCTAACTTTGTTGTTGTACCACGGTGGGTTTTTCCCGTCCCTCACAGTTTTACTTGGCACGTACCTGTCTAAAACGCATTTTAAGATTGCCTTGAACTTTTTCCATAAAGGAAGTAATATTTTGGCTGACTCTTCTCGGAGTTTTAACACGGCGCTCTCCGCAATGCACAACGGCTCTACTGCAGTGCCTACATACCGAGTCTAATAAGTGAATCCACACTGCTCTCGAGTTAGTAATCCCAGCTGTCAAGGGTCCAGCACTGACGCATGGCCCCACACGAGAAACTGCACACACTTTGTAAAACTTTTGACTGCTATATGTGTTGCCAACCCGAAACTAATCCAATTTTTAAATCAGATGAAGCTTTATTTTCTTAAAAAAATGAGTGAGTGTGCTCTGACACGTTACGAATACTTGGCATTCACACCTGGACTTAATTTCCTTATAACATTGAGACTAACATTGTGTGTTTTCCTAGACGATATACCAAAAGACGTGCTCGCGCGCGCGCCGCTCGCTCGATGTAGCGCCTTGCTGCATGGACAGATAGCCCGGCACACGAGTGTGTTAGGCGGGCAGAATACTCGCCAGGTCTTGGTGCCAGGCACGGCGGATGGCGCGCATGCTCTCAACACCACTGTTCCACGAGGCGCGGCGTTTAGCCTTGCTGGAACCTGACATCCCATCAGTCCGCCGCTAGATGGGGCGTCTTCAGGGATGCCGCCTTACAATCACCTTCTTACGTGTCAAGGCTTCCACCGGCTACGTCTTTTTAGCTGACACAAACGCGATCTGCGTTACTGAATACGACAGCCGTAAAGTAAAAAAGAGCAAAGAAAAAATGAGGCGGAATGAAGGCACTACACATGGGAAAAAAAGTGATGGTAGCTATCATAGCACAAAATAAAACGCACCAAATACAGGGGGACAATTATTGAAGTATGTGAAAAAAAACGTAAATTCGTTACAAACTACGGTGTACACACACTTTATTCAACATGTAAACGTCACTGAAGATATACGGATTTAGGTTATGACAAGTCCGATATTCCTGCCATCATCGGCGTTGATGAGATGCAGACGAACAGCGAAATTCTGCATGACCCGCTGAAGTGTCGGAACATCGACACTGTCGATGACCTCCTGAATGCCTGTTTACAGCTCAGCAATGGTTTTGGTGTTATTGCTTGTCTTTAATACAGCCCACAAAAAGAAATCGCATGTGTTCGGATCCGGAGAACATGGTGGCCAATCGAGGCCCATGCCAGTGGCCTCTGGGTACCCCAGAGAGAGAATACGGTTCCCAAAATGCTTCTCTAGGGTGTCAAACACTCTCCTGTTTCGGTTAGGCCGAGCTCTGTCTCACATGAACCACATCTTGTCGAAATCAGTGTTACTTTGCACAATGCAGATGAAATTATCTTCCAAAACTTTCACTTACCGTTCGGTAATCACCATGCCGTCAAGGAATATCGCGCCGATTATTCCGTGACTGAACATTGCACACAACACAGTCACCCGTTGAGGTTGAGGAGACTTCTCGATCGCGAATTCTCAGTCCCCAAAATGCGCAAACTTTGCTTATTGGTGAACCCATCCAAATGAAAGTGGGCTTCGTCGCTAAACTAAGCCACACATCACATACTAATTCCCGCTATGGCCCACGGCCAACCGTGCAGTCTGAACGTCCTAACGCAAACCGTTCGGAAGTTACGACGATTTCATTTCATACAGTTCAATAATTGTCACCCTGTAAGTCTGTAATTCAGAACCTATGACATGTACTACTTCTCTTGATCGCAAAATGAATTCATTACTAAAAAGACTGTTTTCAGCAGCTAGTACATAAATAACCTTTTTATAAATGAATGTCTATTTCTCGCTGCAGCACTAAAACATAATTTCCAGGGACGTTTCTCGTTCGATATTAAAGGCTTCTGCACAGCATTTACAGGTATTTTTGCCTGTCTCGACAATTTCTGCACTTCGTCTCTTAAGAGACGCACTTACACTTCACTTAAAAATCTCAACACAAATCCGCGTCGAAACTTCGGGCTTTCCTGATTTTCCACACTTTTTTTCGTGTATTGTAGGCTGTAAAATACTTCGCTCGAGATCTGGCAATTATTTCAGATTGATAACGAAAGAACTGTAATGATGTTTCCAGGAATAATTGTTTGTTCAGTGTTTAAGTGAAGCGAAAGTGTGTGTGTCTCGACCGATTACCATATGAGAGGTTCCGAAGAAATTCGGAAAACAAGTAAAAAGTAACTTAAAATTCACTTAACATGTCATTCACAATAGGTTAAAAGCATCCCGAAATTAAAAATATTGCTATTGCAGCAAGAAACAAGCGTCGAATTCACAAAACGAAAATTTATTACTGTTTATTCGGCGCGCGTTTCGGCTCTTGTCATCGTCTCACGAAAACCTTAGAAGTCAAACATTCATAGTGTAGAATTTAATGTGTGATCATACAAAAAGTTAATAATGGACTCAAGATGGCATCAGCTGAAATATGTAGCGAATGAACAGTACTAAGTTTCTCTCGTGATCTAGACAGAATGACTCTGAGCACTATGGGACTTAGCATCTATGGTCATCAGTCCCCTAGAACTTAGAACTACTTAAACCTAACTAACCTAAGGACATCACACAACACCCAGTCATCACGAGGCAGAGAAAATCCCTGACCCCGCCGGGAATCGAACCCGGGAACCCGGGCGCGGGAAGCGAGAACGCTACTGCACGACCACGAGCTGCGGACTCTAGGCAGAATGTAGATTTCAATATGCATAATGATCGCAGAATCTTACAGAGAATTCCTTTCCTCCATCAACGAATTTTCTCTCACTTTTCTATTGCTTGCCTACTCAGAACACGGTTACTGCTCCAGTGCTCTCCTTAGAGAATTAGTATGCGCGAAGCCGATGTGTAGTATTGTCTAAGAGACGGTCCAATGACATTTGTAGCATTCTACGGGATCTTGTGTTGTATCTGGGCTTAATTCAAGCATTTATCTCCCAGACCTGGAGACCTAAAGTTATTTTCATCTTGTCGTGGAGCGAATATTCTGACGAGTCTAGAGTTGTATTTACGCTATTTTCCAGAACTACAAATGTTAACATTCAATTTAATACACAGGTTTCTTTCCCTTGCAACTCCTCTAAATTTCAGGTGGAAATGGCTCGCGTAATTTAATGTTCATGATTATGGATGCATTATCTTCATTTCGCAACGTTTTTTTCATTAAATTACTTCTGACGTCATTCTTGAAAGTCTGCGTATGCTAATAATGAACGGCAGCTCTACATTGCGAGTTTCTTCTGTCACGCTAGGCTTTATGCCCGTCTGCACTCATATCCGCTATAATGGTTTTTACCCGCCCATTAACGTCACAGTATAGTCCCATATTTGATCGGTTCCATAACTCGCAAAAAATCTCAATGAATAACAAAATTTTGTTAGTGTAGTATCAGGTCTGTAGCCTAGAAGCAGATCCACTAAGCTCTGCTTCCACTACTACCCCCCCCCCTCCCGACACACACACACACACACACACACACACACACACACACACACAACACTAGAGACCCACTGATATTATCAACGCATGGGTAAGCGCGGTAATTTCAGTGATGAAGTCGCCGACAAACTCATCAAAACCACATTACTGCTACTCATATTAACGCTCTGCGCTAGTGCTGGTTGGCAATTCATATAATATAATTCCACACACGCGCGTTTAACATTTATGTTGGAATCTGAGTAGCGTTATCGACACATCAGAGGCATAACGACAGCAGTTACAACGTCGGACGGCGGAATGTGCACAATTACACGTTTTCACCGTCCAATTCTCGGACTTCGTCTATATACCGACGCAATTACTTCTATTCTGTAATTAATCACACGGATGTCGGAATGAACCTGTTTTTTATGGAACATAAAAGGTGCTCTAACTAATATAGAAAATTACTAGTTAGGTTCTATAAGGAGTGTTTAAATGAAAAGTTACGAAGTCGTGACAACCAAACTGGTTGAATTTGCGAATGCTGCTTCGGGATAGCGTAATGAGACATCTAGGGATGCTAATGCAGTGTCGTCGCTTCCATGCAAAAAAATTCAAAGCTGTGCCCTCAGTACGCGAGGTGTTGCTAACCGTCTTTTTCGATACTCATCGAATTGCTCGGGTACGGAAAAACCACTAACAGTGACGTTTACTGTGAGACACACCGTAGCCTATGCAATCCGAGTCGGAGCTAAAAGTCTGGGCTACTCATTGAAGGAGTGATCCTGCTCCACGACAACGCGCGCCCACTCCTCTCCTGTTGTTGTTGTTGTTGTTGTTGTTGTTGATGTTGTGGCCTTCAGTCCTGAGACTGGTTTGATGCAGCTCACCATGCTACTCTATCCTGTGCAAGCTTCTTCATCTCCCAGTACCTACTGCAACCTACATCCTTCTGAATCTGTTTAGTTTATTCCTCTCTTGGTCTCCCTCTACGATTTTTACCCTCCACGCTGCCCTCCAATACTAAATTGGTGATCCCTTGATGCCTCCGAATATTCCCCACCAACCGATCCCTTCTCCTAGTCAAGTTGTGCCACAAATTTCTCTTCTCTTCTATTCAGTACCTCCTCATTAGTTACGTGATCTACCCACCTAATCTTCAGCATTCTTCTCTAGCACCACATTTCGAAAGCTTCTATTCTCTTCTTGTCTAAACTATTTATCGTCCACATTTCACATCCATACATGGCTACACTCAATAAAAATACTTTCAGAAAAGACTTCCTGACAGCTCAATATACAGATTGAATAATATCTGGAATAGGCTACAGCCCTGTCTCACTCCCTTCCCAATCACTGCTTCCCCTTCGTGTCCCTCGACTCTTATAACTGCCATCTGGTTTCTGTACAAATTGTAAATAGCCTTTCGCTCCCTGTATTTTACCCCTGCCACCTTCAGAATTTGAAAGAGAGTATTCCAGTCAACATTCTCAAAAGCTTTCTCTAAGTCTGCAAATGCTAGAAACGTAGGTTTGCCTTTCCTTAATCTTTCTTCTAAGATAAGTCGTAGGGTCTGTATTGCCTCACGTGTTCCAACATTTCTACGGTATCCAAACTGAGCTTCCCCGACGTCGGCTTCTACCAGTTTTTCCACTCGTCTGTAAAGAATTCGTGTTAGTATTTTGCAGCCGTGGCTTATTAAACTGACAGTTCGGTAATTTTCACATATGTCGACATCTGCTTTCTTTGGGATTGGAATTATTATATTCTTCTTGAAGTCTGAGGGTATTTCGCCTCTCTCATACATCTTGCTCTCTAGATGGTAGAGTTTTGTTAGGCCTGGCTCTCCCAAGGCTGTCAGTAGTTCTAATAGAATGTTGTCTACTCCCAGGGCCTTGTTTCGACTCAGGTCTTTCAGTGCTCTATCAAACTCTTCAACTCCTCTTCTAGGTCACAGAAAGTGTAACGCCCTGCGCGCGCGCACACACACACACACACACACACACACACACACACACACACAGAGAGAGAGAGAGAGAGAGAGAGAGAGAGAGAGAGAGACGCGCGCACACAAACCACAAAGGGAAGTGCTTCAACCCGGACGATGAACTGAAGCACACAATGGAGGATTGGCTCCTGCCCCCACTCAATTTTTGCAAAAGGAAATCCTTCGGCTCGTAAAGCAGTGGGATAGTTATGCTCAGGCCTCTGGTGATTACTTTTGACTTCAGTTATAATCAGAGTTATGTTTTGCACCTCTTTTTGAACACCGCTCATACATCTTGGATGTTTCTACATTTAGACTAAAAAAACAGCCACAACAGGAAAGATGTAAAACTAAGTCATGAGTCGGTATCTCAGTCGGAAAAAGCAATGGCTGCGAAAAACAAAGTTCTGGCTTCGAATGCAGGGCAGATACACAGTTTTTATCTGCCACTAAATTTCTAAATAGTGAATTCTTCACTACAGTGTGAGCGGTCCACATCTGAACCGCACCGTGTCCACAACGCCTGTCAACTGTCGGGAAAACCTTCCCTTAATTGTACTTTGCACAATTATCCTAAGTGTTATTTGGCGTTAATATCAAATTATGTAGAAGAAGTCTGCCATCTGTCATTTGATCTACGACTTTATTTTTTTCTCTTTCCCCGTCCTACAACGGTTTCGTGAACACAAAGACAGACGTATTACGGATCTTCTTGTGCAGTTTCGTGGTTACAAATACATCTGTACAAATCTCTTCAATATTGTATCCGTGTCCTAGTTAATGAAGTCATTGTAACGGCGAACAAGAAGTCACAGCTACCTGGACGTTCACGAGAAACTAATACGATGAAAAATCACAACGTCGAAACGCAGGAGCAGCTCAGTGCATATGGAACAGTCGGAGTAAACTTCTCTATTTGAGAAGTAGGAAAAAAGATTGCGGTTAATGTCACGTCGACGACCAGGTCATTAGAGACGGAGCGTATACTCTGACTGAGGAAAGATTGGGAAAGAAATTCACCGTGTATTTTTGAAGGAAAATATCATACAGTAAGGGATTTAGGAAATCGTACATCTGCATGACCGAACGGCAATTTGAACCACCGTCCTAAAGAACACGAGTCCAGTGTCTTAACGCCTGTTTGCTGCAGAATAAGTCTCTAAATCTGATATGAGGTACTGAGAAATATACGAGTAAAATATTAATTAATTGTATGTAACAAACCCAGCTTGTGTCTGCAAGTGTGGTTACATATCAAAAAACATAATGATATTACACAAGATGGGTTGATAAAGAGTGTTAAGTTTAGATCGACCTGCGTATCTAGGGGTCAGTAAAGATTGCACTACAGCTAGTCAATGTTCACAATCAGTGACTCGTACCAAGCAGCAAGGACCACTCTCTTGGTTGGAAAATACAAACATTAGGAATAGAGTATCCAAACAGTATGACTAAGCCTTGCAGAAAGTAATTATCCTTCACTGTGTCACTGAATGGACAGATATACTAAGTACAAGTTTCGGCCACAATGAAATACGACTCTAACGACGCATTTCACACCGATGTTTCTCTTTTCTAATGATAAATTGTAATGTCTAGCTTATTTGTGCGACACATTCATGTTATACAATAGTATTCCCTCCGCTTGGATGGAACATCATACACACGAACTGTTTAAAGGTTTATGGTCAGAATGGTGATGCACCCACCTTTCTGTGTTGTAAGAAATATATTTCAACATTATGATACACCATACCACATCAATAATGCTCTATGGGATCACCTGACAGTCATATTTTTTTATTTCATGAAAAACTACGGTTCAAATTTATAACTAAAATTCAACTTAATCGGAATAGGAATAGATGTACTACCTAAAGTGACTTGTGAAAATTTGTACCAGACCGGGACTCGAAACTGGATTTCACATTTATCGCGAGCGTTCTCCTGATCACTTAGCGTCGAGTCTCGGTCCGGCACAAATTTTCGTAAGTCGCTCTAGGTAGTACGTCTATACCTTCTGCAGTTAAGCTCAGGTATTAAATTTCGAGTCACGTTAGTGTATCGATGAATCTGCCGCAGATGCGCCGTGTCCTAGCCGTCGCGGTTACCCGACATCTGATGTCTGAGCCATCAGACATCTCGTGTGTTCAGTAGTCATCGCAACACAATCGGACGTACTGCTCAGCAGACGGTCGTACTGAGGGCACGCTGGGAGCTCTCAACTGTACACGAACGCCACAGTTTTGCCCCCGACCATACTGAGGTTTTTCAGCTTTTATATATACGTATAAAATCAGGGCGAAGCCTTATCTTGCTGTGCAAGCGTGTCTGCCTTTTGTGTGCCTTGCACATACTGAAGACAATGCCGATTTATGAACATCGCACTCTGCAGCCTGCGCGGAGAAAGAGAGCATGCGTGTGGAATTTCCGAAGAGCTACGAAACATGGAGCGCGCACAGTGGCGAAACAAGCGGTGCGGGAACAATGGAGGAGAAGCAGCGTGGCCGATTACAGCACGCGAGAACAGAACAGAACACAGCAGCCACAGGTAATCGCCCACGGGCGCGCCGCACAGCCCCGATAACACAACGCCCGCCGGCTATCTCACGCGGGCCAACGGAGAGCGGAACAAAAAAAGCAAAAATTAAAAAAGGAAAAAAGTAGTGCCGCATTTCCAGCTATGCCCAATACGGGACAGCCGACAGCTCTAGCCTGCCGGTGCACAATGAAAGTACCGCCATACTTTACACGGATTATCAACGCAAGAGATAAAGCGCCCCGCATTCCGTAACACTTCAAACAAATCAATGGCTGACGACGAACCTAGACCCAAACGAGGAAGTAATATCGCAAACGGAAGTGCCACAATGTCGATACCGGCCAGTGATAAGCGTCCGTGACCACAAACTCCCTACACTACCCAAATTCCAAAAGCTGTCATTTAGGGCGGTTTAGTGATTCACAAATCAATCTCAAAGCTCGACGCCACAGTTACTGTAACAGAAGTAAACCGAAAACCTGCGACGGGAGGGAGAAGAAGAAGCAGTACCTATACAATGAATTTACACTCGCACAAAATTCTGTTTCCATTTTGGTATCTGTGCACGTGATTTTCGTCTCAAAGACATAAGACTCCTTAATTGTGTGCTTTCGGGTATTCAGCAGAGTTCCTGATTCCCAACTAGGCTAGCTGGAGACTAGGTAGCGAGTACACACAATAATATTACGCTTGGAGATGATGACTGGGTCGGTCGTCATAATGTCGTGCAGAAAAATTTAAGTAGTAACTCGGTTGAAAACCCGAAAGCACATCACCGGTCAATCACACCCAGGAAACCCGACAGATCACAACTTAATATTGCGTCCATTGATGATGGCAGCACACGTGGGCTGTATTCGAGGCATTATCATTACATGATATCCTTGCCGTGCGATGCATTTTCAAATAGAGTCTTCTCGTGCGGGATAAGTGACCCGAAAACATACGATTACTTTCTTTAAGAACAGAACCAAACGAGAAAAAAATCACTTGAGCAACTGGCAAATTAGTGGACAAGGCAGCGAAAAAATGATCTAGAAGTTTACATCACTAGTGGCAGGTCAGGGAGTGACGTGCAGAGGCCAGATATTTGGACATTTGAACTGTGAGCCATAATGTCGGTGTAAGCATCATTATAGACCCGCAAACGAAGAAGAAATGTTACGTGCACTAGAGACTCAACGATGATTCCGTTGCAGGAAGGTTGGAGATGAAAATTGCCCCGCATTTCGGCTTTCACCTTAACCACCCATCCAGCAAAATGGTATACAATTAGAATAATAAAATTGCTTGTCCTGAGAAGCAGTTCCTATTTATTCGCTTGACAAATATGATTTCGATTATTTCACGGGTAGAAACTCAGTTATCTAGGTCAGAGATGTCATTTAACACATTGTTCACTACTTCATTCTGTACCACGGCGAAGCTGCGGCAGCTCTGCCTAAAGCTATACCATTGACCTTTAGTAAAGTCACGGTGTAAGCACCTCGTCCACCAGCGACCTTTGTAATCTGAACCTGCAGATCAATAACTTCCACTGAATGCAATAGCTGTGGCGGTACAGAGAGACATAGTATTACAATACAAATAAAATAATAAAAAACACATGAGTACTCTGATTTAGTAAACATTATAAAATTAGTAATGGAAAACGGAAAAAGAAAATAAACTACAGAGTTTGCTTTTAGTAAATACTAATCAGGTTTCTTTTTCACTATCTTAGAATCCTTGTAAACTCAATGCTTTTTCCCTGAATACTTCTCTTCTTCAGCTTTTATATTATTCTTAATCCTCTTTTATTTTATGTATCTTGTTTACTTCTTATCCCACAGATTTTTAAGATTTTTTGGTTAAAGTATTCTCTTGCATTCAATACAAACGTCAAAAAAATACAAGTCGCCTTTTTCTCATTACTTCTGATGCGTTTTCTATGTTTCGATAAATTTAATCATTACTCCGTAATTTCCAGCCTTCCACAGATTTTAGTGGGCCTGATATTTTCCTAATGATTCGCCTTTCTATGTAGTATTTCTAATTTGTCTAAATTATAGATTAATGTGAGACATTCGGTTTCTTGTAAATATTCTGGCTTCACTACTGTACCGTAACGCCTTGTTTTTGCATTTTTTTGCTGCGACAGTCTTTAGTTATGCCGCATGCACTGCCCATTTTATATATTCTTTCCTCTATAGCAGTTTTTTCGAAACTATTTTCTTGGATTATCTCCGCCTGATATTTAAATTTTTTAACCTCTTCAATTTGGCCAATAACTTTTCAGAAATTTTTTGCATTTTTAAAGTTAGTAAAAAAAATTTTTTCTGCAGAAATTCTTAAGCTGTTCTTACGGGCTACTACTTCCAAAACATGAATTTGTGTTACAGTAAAATATTTTCAGAAAGTATAGCACAGTCATCTGAAAATGCGAGACATTTTATTGCAGTATGTGTGTTACTTCTTCTCAACTTTACTGCTGAAATCTTATAGTCACTCAGTTTTTCAATCCACATTTCCACTGTTCTTTCTAGAACGCCATTAAAAACAACTGGAGATAGGCCACAGCCTTGCTGTGCACCTCTCTTTATTCGGAAGGGTTGAGATATTTCTGCCATAAATTTCACTTTAGATACCGTGTGTGTGTTTCACGAATTAGATTTGCTAATTTTGACTTTACACCAAATTCTCGGCCTATTTTCTCTACATTTGTCTATGACGCAATCAAAGGTCTCTTTGAAATTAACTGATATTACTACAATATTTTGAACTCAATAACTTCAGATTGAATATTTGTTCAGAACACTATCTGCCCTACCTAAAACCAACTTGATATGCACCTAAATGACTGTACAGTGTTGTTTCTGCTCTATTTAGTAAAATCATGGAAAATATTTTATATGCAATTGGTAGCAAACGAATTCCCCTGCAGTTGTTAACGTCATAATACACGTAATTTCGCCGGCCGGTGTGGCCGTGCGGTTCTAGGCGCTTCAGTCTGGAACCGCGTGACCGCTACGGTCGCAGGTTCGAATCCTGCCTCGGGCATGGATGTGTGTGATGTCCTTGAGTTAGTTAGGTTTAAGTAGCTCTAAGTTCTAGGGGACTGATGACCACAGATGTTAAGTCCCATAGTGCTCAGAGCCATTTGAACCAGCCATACACGTAATTTCAAAATTTGTAACGCGCACCGTTATTAGTAGAGCCAGTCGTAGAGGTTTCTGTTAGAGCAATGACATTTGCACTCTCAAATACAATAGCTGTGGACAAACACAACATGTGCAAGAAACTTGTCTGGATAATGTGCCATCGCGGATTTTTGACAAACGTATTGTCCACAAATTTCCAGGTACCTGAAATTGTACAGGGCTACACGTAATAAACTAAAAGTAAGAGCTGAAGGGGTCATCCAATCATTTAAACAATTCGCCGCAGCTGTGGACCACAGTTCAATGGAAGTCATTAATACGTATCACTTTGTTCGACAGTAGGTTCTGGCGAAGATTCTGTCGTCTTATAGGCTAATACCTCCTGCCTTTGTTTGCAGTTGACGGGCATTACGCTTTTCACCACTTCAGTGGAAGTTTCAAAAGTGCAGAGGCACTTTCCGCCGCAGTCGCAGTTGCCTACGTGTAGAGCTCATAAGCGCCGACGTGTTAGGACGCAGTTAAGATTCGCTGATACGGGGACTGTTCGGTGGGACGTACTTGCTGCTATTCTGACCACGGGGATTTGCATACGTTTGCATTTTAAACGGCGGCGCGAGAGGTGAGATGCGCCGCCGCGTGACCCCATATATAACGGACCGACGCTTCCCGACAGCTGAGGCGGGAAGGTATGGCACGAGGCAGGGCCTAACTCGGCAACTTAAGGCCTCACACGGACAACTGCGGCCGCAGTAGTTGCTAGTCCCTCTACCCGAGTTAGCTCCCAAGCCCATGTTAATCATAAATCACATCGCCCACGTCTCACCTGTTTTCCTAAACATAGCTACCAAACAACAGACCTGACTCACTTGTCGTAGCTACGGCAATGAGCTACCTTCATACTACAGCATCTGCTTTACGACTAGAGGTTACTAATCTTTGTATACCAGGTGTTTGTAACTGAAGTGCAGGTACTTGCAGATGCCCACTGTGAGCTGTCACTATCTCACGGCAGCGAACCTTGGTGGATATTCTAATTCGATAATGCGGCAACGATTGCCGTTCTCAAAAAATTAGTTCCAGTTTTAGCAGCCAGGTGCAAATCTGGCACCGGCCGGAGTGGCCGAGCGGTTCTAGGCGCTACAGTCTGGAACCGCGCGACCGCTACAGTCGCAGGTTCGAATCCTGCCTCGGGCATGGATGTGTGTGATGTCCTTGAGTTAGTTAGGTTTAAGTAGCTCTAAGTTCTAGGGGACTGATGACCTCAGCAGTTAAGTCCCATGGTGCTCAGAGCCATTTGAACCATTTTTTTGCAAATCTGGCGCTGTGAATGCAAAAAAGACGCCTATACATGTTTACATACCTAATGGATCAGGAACGGGATGTGGGCAGAAAAGATGAAACAAGTGAGAAAGGCATAATGTTGATTTAATTATTAGCTGCAGGTTGCACAGTTTGTTGAATATGAGACGAGATGCCCAATTCCTAAAATGACGTGATCATCAGTTGCTCGCAGCAGTCTCCTGTGAAATCTGAGCAAGGTGTTCTTCTATATCTGGCCTATAAATCTGGTAGGAGACAGAAGTATCCCTGGTAAATATATTCTTTTCGATATCCCAGAGTCTAAAGTCACATGGATTCAGATGAAAACCTTTCGAGATAACACGTTCGAGGAAGGTTGCATTAAGCAGATCTTTCACTGGGCGAGCGACCTGAGGTGTTGCCGCATCTTTCACATAAAGAGTGGTTCCACACAGATGCGCTCTTCCAAAGTAGAAATCACACGCTGTAGAAGGTGGTGTCGACAGCGAGCAGACGTCACGATATACTAGACAGGACCTCTGGGTATATTCGCTTCGAAGAAGACTTGACCGAGAAAAAACGTTCTTGTGAGTCCTCACAACCCAGTCACATACAAAGAGCGCAACGGCTCTTCGTGCACAACACTCAGTTCAACAACACACTAAATTCGGCTGTTCTGTTTATTTGCTGCACCCTGTCGTGTAAAAGGCGCCTCGTCACTTTTCAGAATATTGCCCGGCCACATGTCATCAACTTCGATCCGCGCCAGAAACAGAAGAGCAAATTCAGAACTTCGCTTCGGATCACGAGGTATCAGTTGCTGCATCGTCTTGAACTTGTACGGGTATCACTGTAATATGGACCACAAAACTTTCCGTACTGCTGACCGTGGGAAGGACATTTCTCGTGACACTGTATGAGCATTAGCATTACCCGGGGAATGTGCTGCATGATCAGTTAAAGCAACATCAACGTCGTCAGTAACTTCCACTGGGACAGGATGCCTTCCTCCTACACCAAGCTCACCAGTATTTCCAAATTTCATTATCATCTTCTTTAGATCGTTTAATGACATCGGGATCCTCCTCAGACCTTTCAATCGCAGATGCACTCGATGCAGCACTACAATTTCTGCCGTTCGCGTAAAATAGTTTCACAAACAGCGTAAGGACTGTCTTCCCCATAACTCACGTTATGGCTTATCAAATGACGGCGTGGATTTCACGCCGTCATACAAGCAGCGTACAGCGCCAGATTTGCACCGGGTGGTAAAAACTGGAACTCATTTTTTCCATCGTAAATCGGTTCCGCATTAACGCATTAGCATATCTACCAAGTTTCGCTGCCATGCGATTATTTCAGGCCAAACTGCACCTCTGTTAGTATCTGCTTTTTAATTACAAACACGCCGTAGTTACAGTCCGTACTAATATTATAAACGCGAAAATAACTCAGTCTGTTACGCTTTCACGAGTAAACCACTGAACCGATTTTCTGAAATATGGTATGGAGACAGATTGTACGCTGAGGAAGAACATAGGCTACTTTAAGAAGTGTGTAGTTCAAGAGTATAACGCGAAATATGGAACAGTTATTACTCTCTGAAAAAGCCATTTAGTATCTGACTTCTCAACATTATCGCGTTTCTCCAAATGCTTTTATTGTTTGATGTGTTCTGCATTATACGTTTCAACGTAATGAATACAATCCTCAACGTGTTTAATCCATTCTTCTACACTAACATCAGTCACAAACGTGAAGCATTTTAGCCGAAGCTGAAACTGCCATGCGCTTTTCCTTAAACCTCCAAAGGACATAAGGCACCCCGATTTATGTATATTTATTCGTATCAGCGGCAGGAGCGGGTCGCGCTCGTCCCCCTTTCACTGGCTCAGAACATTACGTACGTTCACATCCGTAAGATAAGCGACGACTGCGGAACAACATGAAGCACAGCGATAGTTTGTGTACCACGTGTGTTTCATATGGAAACATGGTGACACGTGGTACGACGACGATGGCACAAGGTAAACCAAAAAGTGGCTGTGGGTTGTCTTTGGCACTTTCCGTAAGTGGTTTCTTTCCGATGGTAGCACATTCAGTATCAGTGGCGATACGGTGGTTTGTATGTCAGGCCTCTGGAGCCCTTCAGTGATCTGTTCTGATGATGCCAGGGCTGCCGCCTTTCTGCCAAAAGCGTTACGTGAGTGTTCAAACGGCTTTTAAGCCCAGTGATCCAGCTGGCTGCCTGGATGTCTGATTTCATGTTGTAGGTACTCCACCTTGCCAGTCCCGTGTGACTGGAAGCTGCCATCCATCACATGCAACCCAGATGTATGGGCACAATGAAGATGTACATGCCGTTGCAGGTTGTCATCCGTATCCTCTGTAGTAATCACAGTGCCCTAAGAAAACATGCAACAATATGTTCCTCAAAACATGATGCTATCCCAGAGAAAACATCGTCGCGATGTTTCACTTTCCACAATGTTGTATGGTTTTTGACGGTAATCGCCAGTTGAGTTGCACGACTGCTTACATCCTTTGAAAAAGGTCCGCGAACTGAGGCAGCGGCGGGGAAGTTGCAGGTGTGTCAGGCCAATCCAGATGTCTTCTTTCCTCACCTAATCACGATGCCAGAGTCCAGCGTGTGCTTCTATGATACCGATGGAACAACCATGAGTTGTGTATGTTGAGGAACAAATCATCTGAAGATAGCGTTGATTTAGTTTTAGTTTTCATCCAACTTTCTGTGTAGGTGCCACAAAGAATTACTGCTATATGGTAACCGGCACCGTAATGTTTTATGTAAGGGTGAATATACATGAAATAATATTACCTTCCTGACTGTCACAAACCTGTATAAGTTGTGATTCGTTTGTAGGAAGGTGACAAAGACAAAATGGCAACCTTGCATATGACGTACCGTTATGAATTTCCTGTATTGCAGCAGCACAATTTAAGATACATGCTCGTATACAGAGCTTTAAAAAAAAAAAAAAAAAAAAAAAAACACGCGTCTAGCATTATCAGTGTAATATAACGTTTCGGAATGATGTGAATTTTCTAATGCGTTCTTTATGATAAGATATTAAGTAAATAATTATTTTTTGTTACAGTTTAGCGGCAGAAAGGCGTTATTGAAAATGGAGCACATACAAAACTGCATTTAGCTGTAACAGTATACTCAAATGAGGATTGTAGATTAAATAAATGTGTACGAATATAAAATGTGCCTAATCCAACAATTACGAGCGATACTGAAAATCAAAACAAAAATACAAACAGGAATATAAAAAATTTTGGCAGTAAATTCTTTCTCAGCTAAGATGAAAACAAATTACAAGACTACTTTCCCAGATTTGAAGAGATGATGATCGGTTTAAGCACGTCGGATGCAAGAAAACTTGCGTTCAACATTGCGGAATAATTTCAGTGCATAATCAGCCGCGGCAGGCAAAAAGTCTGCTAAAGGTGTCCCTCCAAGATATATGGCCGAATCCGGGAGAAATGATGAAAGCTCCAAGCATAAGATAAAGGTCTATCCTGGGAGCCGACGAGCAGGCCACGCGAAACAAAAACTAACAAAAGCAAAGCAGCAAAATTCTGGACCTGCAAATCGACATGTGAAAAAGGAAGTGTTTTGAAGACTCTGTGGGGAAGCAACCACAAAAACACATTCGAAAAATATGGGAAAGGTATAGCGAACTGTGCGAGGAAGATCGAATGGAAGAAATTATGAGATGCATTAAATAGGAAATATGCATTCATGCAAAGTTTGCGGGGATGGGGAAAGAAGTGGGGAAGTTGTATCGTACTGCGTGCGAATAATGATGCAAAAAGTAAAACATGGAACATTTCCTTAGACTAGTACGTATCTTTAAGCTGAGGCATATAGTTTAGAAGGGTGGTACAACTTATGCACCCATTGGTAGAAATTAGGAAATCGGACTTCTAATTTGCACCACTTGTAGATGTTTGGAAACTATAGTGTAGGATCTTCGTAAATCTCAGAAGTTTCACTCCGTAAATTAGATACCAAGAACAACATCCTCCAGTTGAGGATGACATTGTAGAAAACAATGGAAACTCCAGGTTGGAATATCACCAACAACATTAGGAAAAGAGTAAGAGTGACATTAACTGTAAAGTTGACCCGTTGAGTTGCGGACAGGTACAACGAAAAGACTGTTACGTATTAAAGCTTTTGGCCAAAGCCTTCTTCAGCAGAGAAAACCACATTCACACAAGCAAGTACACCTGATGCACACTTGACCGCTACCACCAGAACCTCCGCCGGAGTAGTCTCATCCTCCTCTTAACATTGTGGGCATTGTATAAATAATTTCATAACTTCCTCTTTAGGTTGTTGTTGTTGTTGTTGTTGTTGTTGTTGTTGTCTTCAGTCCCGATACTGGTTTGATGCAGCTCTCCATGCTACTCTATCCTGTGCAAGCTGCTTCATCTCCCAGTACTTACTGCAACCTACATCCTTCTGAATCTGCTTAGTGTATTCATCTCTTTGTTACCCTCTACGATTTTTACCCTCTACGATTTTTACCCTCTACGATTTTTACCCTCTACGATTTTTACCCTCTACGATTTTTACCCTCTACGATTTTTACCCTCTACGATTTTTACCCTCTACGATTTTTACCCTCTACGATTTTTACCCTCTACGATTTTTACCCTCTACGATTTTTACCCTCTACGATTTTTACCCTCTACGATTTTTACCCTCTACGATTTTTACCCTCTACGATTTTTACCCTCTACGATTTTTACCCTCTACGATTTTTACCCTCTACGATTTTTACCCTCTACGATTTTTACCCTCTACGATTTTTACCCTCTACGATTTTTACCCTCTACGATTTTTACCCTCTACGATTTTTACCCTCTACGATTTTTACCCTCTACGATTTTTACCCTCTACGATTTTTACCCTCTACGATTTTTACCCTCTACGATTTTTACCCTCTACGATTTTTACCCTCTACGATTTTTACCCTCTACGATTTTTACCCTCTACGATTTTTACCCTCTACGATTTTTACCCTCTACGCTGCCCTCCAATGTTAAATTTGTGATCCCTTGATGCCTCAGAAAATGTCCTACCAACCGATCCCTTCTTCTAGTCAAGTTCTGCCACAAACTCCTCCCCAATTTTATTCAATACCTCCTCATTAGTTATGTGATCTACCCATCTAATCTTCAGCATTCTTCTGTAGCACCACATTTCAAAAGCTTCTATTCTCTTCTTGTCCAAACTATTTATCGTCCATGTTTCACTTCCATACATGGCTACACTCCATACAAATACTTTCAGAAACGACTTCCTGACACTTAAATCTATACTCCATGTTAACAAATTTCTCTTCTTCAGAGACGCTTTCCTTGCCATTGCCAGTCTACATTTTATATTCTCTCTACTTCGACCATCATCAGTTATTTTGTTCCCCAAATAGCAAAACTCCTTTACTACTTTAAGTGTCTCATTTCCTAATGTAATTCCCTCAGCATCACCCGACTTAATTCGACTACATTCCGTTATCCTCGTTTTGCTTTTGTTGATGTTCATCTTATATCCTCCTTTCAAGACACTGTCCATTCCGTTCAACTGCTCTTCCAAGTCCTTTGCTGTCTCTGACAGAATTACAATGTCATCGGCGAACCTCAAAGTTTTTATTTCTTCTCCATGGATTTTAATACCTACTCCGAATTTTTCTTTTGTTTCCTTTACTGCTTGCTCAATATACAGATTGAATAACATCGGGGAGAGGCTACAACCCTGTCTCACTCCCTTCCCAACCGCTGCTTCCCTTTCATGCCCCTCGACTCTTCTAACTGCCATCTGGTTTCTGTACAAATTGTAATTAGCCTTTCGCTCCCTGTATTTCACCCCTGCCATCTTTAGAATTAGAAAGAGGTTATAATAAACAAAATCACGAAACTGGAAGAATGTAGACGACTCTACGTAGAGGGCTGCACAAGATGTCCACGGATACCGTACGCTATAGTGATACCGACGCGTTACGTATAGTGTGGACGACGTGAATCGCTGCAGCAACGCAGACCGTAGGGCACAGTGGCGGGCGTGGGGCGCGCGGGCGGCGCTTCCTGGCGGCGCGCGAACAAAGGCGAGCGCGGGTGCGGGCGCGCCAGCTCTGTGCATCTCGACAGGGGCACAAAGGGGTCCGCGGCTGTGCGGCGCAGTCTGTCCGCCGTCCGCTCGCCCATACAAACACCAACACCCAGCCGCAACTGTGCGTCTCCGGCCCCGTACGCTTACTCACGCACTCTAATGCGGCTAATGGATTAGCGGAAAGGCCGAAGGTCCTCACTGGCTACCTCCATTTAGCCACAACGGACTAAAAAATTAGTCAGCCCTCCTCTCGGTGGGGTGACACCAAAAGCTGAAGTTTTAACACCGCGGATGGGAGCACCTCTGTATTTCTCCCTAAAGCGGCTCTATCTGCTCTAACACTGCTGCAAAATATTAACACCCATTTTGAAAACCCCACTGTACACAGCATTATCGAATTGCAGGAATCGATGCGTGAGGAAGGCCATTCCGACAATTTCGCTTGGGTTAAATCACACTAAGGGATCACTGGAAATGAAGCTGTCGACTGCTTAGCCAAAGAAGCTGTTGCGACACAGCATACCACCTGGACTGCAATCCCAAGTACGGATTACGAATATTATCTACGCAGATGTATGACAGAAGAGTGGCAACGGGAATGGGAAAAAACAACAAGCCACAAAGGTAATACGTAGGCAACAAATTAACCGCCGTTCCCCTGTCCCACGGAATCTCATACAAAGTCAGTGCCTATGCACCTCGCCTCTCTAACAGCCACACTAAAATTTAACCAGGGATGTTTCCGTAAACATCTTCAAGGGCTGCACATCTTAAGACACAGCTTCCTGCTCTTCTGGACCAGAGGTGGACACAGGTCACCTTCTACTCCTACAATTCTTTAACAACAACTTCTGTAGCTTGGTCATCTGTTGTCAGCCTGCGTGACGGCTTCGTTAGCGACCCAGAACCATGGATTTTTTCAAAAATGTTCAAATGTGTGTGAAATCTTATGGGACTTAACTGCTAAGGTCATCAGTCGCTAAGCTTACACACTACTTAACCTAAATTATCCTAAGGACAAACACACACACCCATCCCCGAGGGAGGACTCGAACCTCCGCCGGGATCAGCCGCACAGTCCGTGACTGCAGCGCCCCAGACCTCTCGGCTAATCCAGCGCGGCTGGATTTTTTCACGTAATGTGCAGATTCACTGTTGTCGCAGGCGTCCACATATAAAACCAACATGTCACCGACAAACTGACTGCACGCAAGAGTTCTATAACATTTCAGTTTTACAAAGAAAATACGGTATTGCTCTATCTGTAACTAGGTATGCCGTGTCTACAGCGCGCGAGCGCGAGCACTTTTGTGTGTGTGTGTGTGTGTGTGTGTGTGTGTGTGTGTGTGTGTGTGTGTGTAAAAAAACAAACATTCTATCACTAATTTTCTATCAACACGCATGTAGTTTATGTACGTATGAGGTGGACCCGTATTAATTCTCTGTTCCGATACACTATAAAATCAGTATAAATATGGGGAACAAGCCTCAAAAAATGTCACTCTAAAATATCGATGGAAACAAGCATATTGATTTAATTATTTATTTATTTATTGTATTGCTTTCAGTACACCTCGGCAGGTCTGTCTTGTTCACTGACAAACCAGAGTTACTGGCTGAGCGATCTGGTTGAACGGGTTCTGATTAACAAGGCACACGGATCTTCACATGAAGGCAACATTCGCTTCAGAAAACCACAAAGCGCCCGAGAAGAATTCCACGCTGACTCACGGGGGACGCATTTTCGAATGCCTGTACACTTACCTACTGAGGAAGTTACACGCTTCATCACTCAGGATCATTGGCTACTGACTTCAGTAACACACTTAACAACACACTCTCCCCCAGAGGGCACACGACACCACACATACCCCGCGAGGGCTGTCGACAGACTCCTCGAATCACGAGCCCACAAAACGCTCCACAAACTTCTTTCCAAACAGATCTTTCAGCCAACCATAACCCGGAACAGAATGTACGCATTTTCATTCGTCATCTCCTGTTCCCGCAGGCAGGCGTTCTGCAATGTTCTGTTTCCTGAGAATACTTTCAGAAGTTTCTCCGCAACGAATATTGGAAAACACCGGTCGCTATGGGATAATTCCTCGTCGCTGAGATTAGCCTCGTCGGCTCCGACCATCACACATTTAGGAGGATTAAGGAAATACCGCCCTATCATCTTCAGTAAATTATTACTGATCATGAATCAGACATAGCCTGCCAAAATGCAGTGACAAATTGCAGTTACCAGTCAAATAATAGCAATGTTGGAGTAAATGTAGTGTAAGATGGTAATCTAGCCAACAAGGCATCCTGTGCTTTACTTGGAAGAATACCTAATGTTAATGCACAGAATTTGCAATACCATTTCTCTACTACTAACTATACACTATTTTGTTGGAACTGGCGGTTTATAGCTCGAAGAAACCATTCCAAGGTAGTCACCGCCAGTCACAATTGGTGACGCCAGTAAAAAATCTCTCGATTCTATCGTCTCAAAATAACATTTTATTTATATTTCAACCTAAAAATTACTGTTATTTTAAAGAAGTATCATTCCGTATGAAATATTGCAGACAAAAACTATCCAAAAACTACCAAAAATTAGAAAATATGTACCACCTGTTTTGAAATATCAAGTAACAGACCTTTAAATTTGCGATAAATAAAATAAAAAATATCAACATAAGGCAGAACAAAGAAACATTCCCCCTAGAGCAGGAAACTTGTCCTTGCGACCACATTAGAGTACAGAGCACAGGAACGGGCAAGAAATCGTGTAGTACGACTGCTGACAAAATTTTTCGATTTGTAAGCGCAAGACTCCTTAGCGTGCACGTGTTTTTCTTAAGATTCTGCAGAGGCTGGGGGGTGGGGGTGGGGGGGGGGGGGAAGAGAGAGAGATATGAGGAGGGGGGGCATACTGATAATACGTGCTGGGGTTGTAATGGTTCTTTACTTACGTGACCATTACGGCACTCCAACCACAGTTCTCGATACCAGTAATATCGTACTACTTTTCTGCGAAGTAACAGACATACTTTTGTGACAATATTCACATTTGGTTCTATTAATGTATAGGTACTGCGATGTATCGATATATTACAGTGATATGGTTCTTGTGTGTATTCATTTCTGTGAGACTGTCATAATCTTTGACTTACTTGTAACCGTTTTGGCGCGATTGCGCACAGAGCAGTCTGTTTCACTTTGCAGAAGTTAAGTTATTTCGCTTTGTAAAAGAACACTCAAGTATTGTGTTTGGTTAAAGTGGAAATTATATATATGCAGATTGATACAAAACTGTTTTCTTGATTATGTGACAATTAAGAAGAAGTATATGTGAATTTACAAAAAGTTTCATGAAAATGTGGATCCTGAACACCAAGTCAAAAATTATTTCTACCACAGCATTGTTCTGATCTGGGATTGTTTGATCATTAAGAATTTCCTGAAAAACGCATTTGTTAGGTCTTCAAATATTGCTAAAATACAGATCTGGACCTTCTAGCAGTCAAAGTGGAATCACCCTAGAATCAACAAGATGAGCCATAACAACTTCGACGAAATATACGTGGGAATCCATTCAAGATAAGTGCCAAAATTAATGACATTTTTTACAGAGTCTTCATTTCCATTCTGACGATACCATCCACAGTCAATAACTTTGTTGTTGCCCGATAAAGGGAACATATGCTGCGTGAGCAACATTATTAATCTGATTTCTAACCTACTTTGCAAGTGGTGGTATTGTTAGAAGGTCCACGTGCCATAGTCGTGCCGTGTGGAGCACGGTCGTAATATCGTGCTCGAATGTTCAGATCGTGCGTGTAGAACCGCGGACCAGAGCGGCGCTGGGGGACTAGCGGGTGGTGGAACGCTGGCGCAGCGAGTGCTCGGAGAGAGGAGCCGCCTGCAGCCGCACTGCGATCGGCGGTGACCTTTGGGGGACCCCACGTGCCGCGGCGCCGCCGGCCGCGCCCTACCACACACAGCCGGCCGGCCAGCGGGCGGGGATGCGCCGAGCCGCGCCAGACATCGATCCTGCCACGCGCACCGGGCCCTGCTCCGCCCGGGCACCGCGTCCCTCGTGCGCGCTGCGCTACTCCACGCCTCTCTTACTCCGCTCTAGACATCTCCCCTAATGCAGACCACGGCGCTTCACTCTGCATCTTCATTACACTACGTGATAGACAGTCTCCAGACATCCATGCGTAATGCGGAATTGACCGCCAGATCTCACGAGCTGCGATACCGATAGTACCGGGTGATCAAAAAGTCAGTATAAATTTGAAAACTTAATAAACCACCGAGTAATGTAGATAGAAAGGTAAAAATTGACACACATGCTTGGAATGACATGGGTCTTATTAGAACCAAACAAAAAAACAAAGTTCACAAAATGTCCGACAGATGGCGCATGACAATGGTGTATAAAAGGAGCTGTAATGAGAGAGAGAGAGAGAGAGAGAGAGAGAGAGAGAGAGAGAGAGAGAGAGAGAGAATCAGATGAGCCAGCAGTCGCAGCATGTTGACGTTACCTGAAAAGGCGCTTTCAGTGAGGCTGTATAATCAGAATGGGGAATGTGCTAGTTCAGCGTTACGATCCTATCGCCATAGGAATGGGATTCGAACGGGTAAAGGTCCGTTGACAAATGCAGCTGTGGCGAGAATTACTTCGAAGTTCGAAGCCACGGGTTGTTTAGACGATAGACCCCGTAGTGGCCGACCGAGCACAAGGGGTAATGCTGCTGACACTGTTCAGGAAGAAATGGAGACTGTAGCGGGTTCGTCTACGCACGGGGAAGTCAGCGCTCGTGCAGTCGCACCTCGCACCGGCATTCCATACACTACTGTTTGGTTGGTTCTTAAGCGTACCCTCCGATGCTATCCGTACAAAATCCATCGGCATCATGAACTGTTACCTGGCGATTTAGTGAATCGGAGGGCATTTGCGGTGTGGGAGGTTCAAAAGATGGCGGAAGATGACGATTAGTTGAGTAACGTGTTGTGGACCGACGAAGCTCATTTCACGCTCAGAGGGTCTGTCAACGCCCGCAACTGCAGAATTTGGGCTACCGAAAATCCTAGAACTGTCGTGGAAACTCCACTGCACGACGAGACAGTCACGGTATGGGTTGGATTTACCACATCTACCGTTATCGGTCCTTTTTTCTTCTAGGAAATGCGTGATTCTGGTTTTGTAACTGCTACCGTGACGGGTGAGAGGTACGCCGATATGTTACAGAATCGCATCATCCCCAGCCTGGCTGATAAACACCTGCTGGAACGTACGAGGTTTATGAAGGATGGCGCTCCACCCCATATTGCTAGACGCGTGAAAGATCTCTTGCGCGCGTCGTTTGGTGATGATGGTGTGCTCAGCCGCCACTTTCGTCATGCTTGGCCTCCCAGGTCCCCAGACCTCAGTCCGCGCGATTATTGACTTTGAGGTTACCTGAAATCGCAAGTGCATCGTGATCGACCGACATCTCTAGGGATGCTGAAAGACAACATCCGACGCAAATGCCTCACCACGACTCCGGACATGCTTTACAGTGCTGTTCGCACATTATTCGTCGACTACAACTATTGTTGAGGAATGATGGTGGACGTATTGAGCATTTCCTGTACAGAACATCATCTTTGCTTTGTCTTACTTTGTTATGGTAATTATTGCTATTCTGATCAGACGAAGCGCCATCTGTCGGACATTTTTGAACTTTTGTATTTCTTTGGTTCTAATTAAACCCCATGTCATTCCAAGCATGTGTGTCAATTTGTACCTCTCTCTCTACATTATTCCGTGATTTATTCAGTTTTCAAATTTATACTGACTTTTTGATCACCCGGTATAAAAGGGAGGTGGCGTGCACTGTGTTGCCAGTAGAGAAGCAGTAACTGCAGAATAGGTCCGTCTGCAGAGCTCAATGGCTCTGAACTTGCATCGGGGCAGTCTCTGCACTGGAAATGCCAAGGAAAAACCACAACGCAGAGAGTGACTGTACCAAATCGCATGAAATCCGCTTTCGCTGATTTCATGCGATTTGGTACAGTCACTCGCGAGTTTCAAAAAGCTATCACCAGCCCAATATCCAAAATGATTGTGCGAGTTGCTGTTCTGGTCTTCAGGCCGAAGACTGGTTTGATGCATCTCTCCATCCTCCTCTATCCTCTGCAAGCCTGTTCATCTCCGAATAGCTGCTGCAGCTTACATCCTTCTAAATCTGCTTACTGTGTTCACCTATTTGTTTCACTCTACGATTTTTACCCGCGGACAATTCCCTCCAATACTAAATTGGTGATCACTTCTCAGAATGTGTCGTATAACCGATCCCTACTTAAAATCAACTTGTGCCAAAAATTCTCTTCTCGCAATCGCATTCAGTACCTCCTCGTTAGTTACTTCATTCTTCTGTAAAGAATACGTGTTAGTATTTTGAAACCAACACTTTAATAGTGTTGGTTAGGTAATATTTAAATCCGTCAGCACCAGCTTTCTCCGTAATTGGAATTGTAACATTCTTTCTGAACGTTGGTGCACACCAGGTGGAATAGTTACATCTTGGCTTGCCCTCCCACGGATAACAGTAGCTCTGACGGAATATCGCATACTCCAGGAGCCTCTTAGGCAGTAGAAAAAGAATTATGCTCGATGGCAGAGTATTCCTCATAAGCTAGTACTCTTGTAGTAAATGACGAGGGACGCTTGAGGTGGAGTAAAGAACGACGCTGCCGGACAGTGGATGACTGGAAACGATTGATTCGCAGTGATGGCGCACAGTTTTCCGTTGTGGCAATCAGATGGAAGAGTTTTCGTGTGGCGAATGCCTGGAGCACGTTAGCTCCCATCATGTTTAGCGCCAACAGTTTAGTACGGAAGAGAGGATGCTACTGTATGGGGGTGATTCTCAAATGGATGTGGTACCCTTATTTCACTTAAGAAAACGCTAAATTCGGAAGGATATGACCACATTTTAAGGAATTATGTACTGCGTAAAGTAGAGAAACAGTTCATGACTGATTGTACAAGCATACAATGCGCTCTGCCAGACAATGTCTTGTTGTTGAGAGGCTGTGGAAGGTGTAGGCTGCGTGAGCCAAAGGCGGTTGCGTAGCGAAGGATTTATCTCTATGTTTAATAGTAGTGGGACACAGTTTGAATAATAGTGTGTTTATGTTTGTGCAGTGTCATAAAGGAAATAAATTAAATTTTACCGGTTCTTAATGCGTCTCCATCAATTAGTACCACACAATTGCATTTAACAATGAACGAAGTCTCGACACACACGGCCAACTACAACAAGACGATTGTAACAGAATAATCATTAATTAACCCATCTAATCTCCAAGGAGACGGGAGCTTATATATATATATCCCACATATGGACTGGCCTGACCGCAGCCCCAACGTGAATCAGTTGTTAAGAGTGGCGATATCGTTCCAGAACCCAACATCCCCACCTTCTCTGGTTTAGGCTCTTCAGGAAGAACAGGCTCCCATTCCTCCATAGACATTCAGACAGGTCACTAACAGTGTTCATCCTGCCATGAAAGCGAAGGGTGGACCCGACCCCTATCGATGTTTAAAAACAGATATCCGATTACTTTCGATCGGACAGTCTTCGTCGATATTGTCCGACTCTTCCTGGAACGCACACGCTCGAAATTTCAATAGCAAACCTCTCTGTGATGCACGAGCTGTCTCTTAGCCTCTGCCACTGGATTTTGTTGAGTATCTGCTTGATGCTTCCCCTTTGAGTAAACGACCCCGCGCCGAAACGCGCTCCTTGTTGTATCTTCTCTACCTCTTATTAATCCTACTTGCTGAATCCCAGACTGGTTTCACAATACTCAATAATCGGCGGAACAAGTATTTTGTAAGCTATTTATTTCGTGGACTGATCATATTTCCTTCGGATGCTTCCAATGTCTCTCAACCTGGCATATGACTTTCCCACTACCAATTTTACGTGGTCATTCCACTTAAGCCCGGTTCGGATGGTTAAAACTACTCTTAGCTATTTTACGACAGTTAATGTTTCCGCTGACTTGACGCCTATAGTGAACCGGAAGGTTTCCCCCTACTTAGGCGCAGTACGTCTACTGCCCGTCCCGCACCAATCGTCGATGCTGTGCAGCTCTTCCCCATTTTCGCTACACTCTTCCAGCACTGCGCCCTTCCTGTAGACAACAGCATCGCCAGTGAATAGCATCACGAAGCCTTCAACGTCGTTAATATTAATCGTAAACAGTAATTGTCTTGGAACTCTCTTGGGGTAATTCCGAAATTATCTTCCGACTATGTTCCGTTGAAAATGGCATCTTGATTTCTGTTTATAAAGAAGTCCTGAATCCGATCACAAACCTGGTCCAATGTGTTGTTCACCAAACGACAGTGCGAAACTTTATCGAAAGCCTTACTGAAGTCAAGGCACGTATCAATCTGGGCGCCTACGACACACTGGATTTCTGGGCGAGTTGAGTTTCGTTAGACCTCTGTTTGCGGAAGCAGTTTTCATTTTTCAAGAGTAGATTTTTATCCTCCAAAAATGTGATAACGCGTGACATAAAACATGCTCCAAAAGCATACGAAATTGTATGTTCCGCAGATATATTACGTGTCATCTTTATCTATAATAATCAATAAAGGCTGAAGCATTGAATTAAAGGCCGGCCGCGGTGGCCGTGCGGTTCTAGGCGCTTCAGTCCGGAACCGCGCGACTGCTACGGTCGCAGGTTCGAATCCTGCCTCGGGCATGGATGTGTGTGATGTCCTTAGGTTAGTTAGGTTTAAGTAGTTCTAAGTTCTAGGGGACTGATGACCTCAGATGTTAAGTCCCATAGTGCTCAGAGCCATTTGAACCATTGAATTAAAATTTGTGCTAAGACCAGGATTCGAGCACGGGTCTGCCGCTCGCTAGGCAGATGCTCTAATGACTGTGCCACCCTGGGCACTGTGCCTAATACAGCTGCACGGATTACCCTTATAAGTCTCCCTCCCTAATACAATAGCATAGATAAAGCTGACATTTTATATATCTCTTGAATACATAATTTTATGTCATTAATATACACCTATACCTGAGGCATAGGTTCAATGCTAAGCTGCATTCCAGTGTTGGAGAGCCGCTGCAATACTGATACGAGTTAAAAAGGTGAACATCAACATGGGCTGAGGCGTGAATTGGAGTATGTTTTAGGGGGGGGGGAGCTTACTGGGGTAATTGTGCAGCTGTCTTAGCCGCAGTGCCAGATTGGCGTATCTGTCTCGTGAGAAATGTTCGGAACCCGGCCTTGGTACAAATTTAAATTCATTACTTCGGCCTGTATTCAGAACCACGTTACAAACGTATACAACACTTGACGTCAGCGCCCTAGACCTATAAATATGTCCATCTGTTTGACGATCCTTATAGAAAATGTTAATGACGTTCGTTTTTTCCACTCATTACCCAGTTTCGTTGCTATAGTGACATACAATAAACTACTACTAGAAGGAGAGAAATTTCTTTCGCATATTCCTTGAAGTACCTCACAGGTTTCACCGCTGGTCCAGTTGCCTTTCCACTGTTGAGCAGTTTTACTTGATCTTCAATTCCGCGATCGCTCATCTCAATATCTGCCATTTCGGCATTCGTCCGATGATTTAGAGGAGGAACCACGGTACAGTCTATAGACAGAGAGAGAAGGAAATTCTTATCAAATACGACTAACAAGGGGTACTGGACGCATTCAAAGAAGGGAACCAGGAATTACCTCGGACCGGTTTGATTCGGGGATGAGCGACACATAAATGCTGAAGAAGCTAAACTGGCAGACGGTCGTAAATAGGAGTGAACTATCCGGCGAAATCCTGTTTATAAGGTTTCGAGAAGCAGTAGGCCTAATGAGGGGTTGTGTTTATCCAAGATAGGTGCAGAACATAAAGGTAGCATTAAGCAAGCACCCCGTTCCTCTCCTGCATGTATATCTGTAGCTAACTGGAAGCGCCCTGCTTGCACCCTAGCTAGAAACTCTTCAGAGGGCAATAGCTCTATAAAACAAAAATCAATACGCGAAACAGTGTGAAACAATAATGATAATTTATTGAAATAATGATCGTAAAAATACTCTCAGCTTTGGCTTCCAGAGAAGGCCAGGCGCTGATGTCGAGTTCTGTAACTATCTAGCGTAACACAGTAGACGGTTACTAACTAATCAAACTTAACTTCAATATGGACAGTATTTCTCTTAAATTGTGTGCTCAATGTATGGATGTCATTCTGTGGGCTGTTTGACGGATCCAGAAAAGTAGTTCCGGTTTTCTGCGCTTTCTGTGTTTGCAGAAGTAACTACTGGCGAATGGAAGGTCTATTTGACTGCCTTACACGGGATCACAGAGTATTTATTCGTACGAGGGCCATCCAAGAAGCGACTTGACCGTACTGTATGTTAAGTGTCACGTGGTCACCGCCAGGTGTGAGGCGCCCCCTGACGATGACGCTGTCTGTATGCCGCGGCTGTCGAAAAGATAGTACAAGTAAAACAGGAAAACAACACAGCTTTCCTGCGTGTCATTCCCTTAAGGCTTAAGCCGTCGTGGGACCATACGACCAAAATCCACTTTATCATGAGACGAGTCGGTATATAATTTATAGAATGCAGATGTGAAATTTATAAACCAAAGAACAGAAGTAGTAGTAAAGCACGAAAAAAGTGTTGGATAATATACTAATAGATAATACATTACTGAGAAAGCTTCTAAACCAGTGCGAGGAACTACCGCAGAGAATAGAAGGCGTTTGAAACAAGAAAACCTTTTAATTTACATTTGAATACCAGGGGTTAAACGTTCACGTTTTAGACTTCTACTGGAAGCCTACTGAAAATGAAACCTGCAGAACACACGAACCTTTCGTTACAGTGCTTAAGGAAGTATTACGCATGCGCATATTGTTTTTCCGTCCATTGTTCACTGAATGAATATTGTAATGAGTTAATGTCATCAACCACTAATACCATGTTGTTATATATACGGGGACGGCAGATATATAATTTCGAGACACCTCAACAATGACCTACGCGAAGTTCGTCAACTGATACTGCGAACCAGTCTGAACGCCATCTTCTGCACTATGAATATTCTCCGTCAGTGGACAGAGCTGTCCCAAAATATTATCCGTTAGATATTAACAAAGTTTGCAGTCATATTTCCACAGACGATTCGAAAGTCGTTTGGCAGTATAATTTGAAGGCTTGTACTTCAGTACGCAGACGTGGTACCAAAGTACCGCATTCACAATTGAAGCCTGTCATCCTCCGTTAACACCGTATGAAGTATAACTATGTAGAACACAGTAAAAGCAACATGAGCGCTCTCATACTGGTTATTTGTGTCATTCACTTGCAATAAACATCATTTTAACCTAGGCGAAGAGATGGAAGTTCCCGAGAGCCGAATATGAAAACACAAATATTGACTGAACGTTGATTAAAGTCAGCAGTTCACAGCAGTGGCCGGCTACAGTGGTAATTACAGAGCTGATATGTTTGACAGCATCCGTTCTCCGGAATGCATGGACAGTTGGCATTATTACCCGTTAAATCAAATAGGTTATTACGCTTCCCGAATATACTGCTGCGGCATGCGCGAGCGCCATTCTGCTTAACTAACAATGGAGACGGTGCGGGAGTGGAACGCAGTCCCGGAGTAGTTACAGACACACCACCACACTCCCTTGCCACATGTCTTGCGTGTCGTGAACAAACAGCATGTCAAACTCTGCGCGAGTCCCCAGTCTCCCACCCCACCTCCATCACCGCCCCACATTACTAAAACGACCTTAACATTAACACACGTGCTGGCGTCAGTACTTACATTTCGGAATAAATTTTCACTCTGCAGCAGGGTGTACACTGATTTGAAATTTCATGGCAAATTAAAACTCTGTGCCGATCCGTGACTCGACAGTGGCTCCTTAGCATTCCACAGGCAAGTAGTCTACCTACTGAACTATCTAAGCACTATCCACGGACCGCCCTCGCACCTTTACTTATGCCTGGCAAAGGTCCCGCGAACGACTAAATCGTTTCCTCCTGTACATTTCAGTGTCGATGACAAATGGGTTCTGTACATCACAGCGCACAATGACAAATTAGAGAACCTCTTCGCAATCCGATAAACGTTACACATACCCATTGTGAGAAGACGTTGCAGGTCATCACAAAAGCAAAGCATTTTTTCGTCATCAGTATTCTCAATAGTTTGATGTGGCCCGCCACAAATTCCTCTCCTGTGTCAACCTTTTCATCTCAGAGTAGCACTTGCAACCTACGTCCTCGATTATCTGCTTGGAAGTAACCCAATTTCTGTCTTCCTCTACAGCTCCCTCTAGTACCGTGGAAGCTATTACCTGATGTCTTAACAGATGTTGTATCATTATACCCCTTCTTCTTGTCAGTGTTTTTCATAAATTCCTTTCCCCGCCGGTACTGAAGAGTACCATTTCCATGCCTTACCTTATCAGCTCACCAATTTTCAAAATTATTTTGTAGCACCACATCTCAGATTCTTCTATTCTGTTCCGACTTTCCCACAGCCCATGTCTCACTGCCAAACAATACTGTGCTCCAAACACAAATCCTCAGAAATTCTCGACTGAAACGTGTCAGCTGGTTGGATGAACCATGTTTGTTCTTACACCAGGTCTACGACAGTGTCCAGATACGGCGACATCCAACGAACAGCACCTCGCCACAGATGCAGACCGATGGGCGGCAGTATTACGCTACGGGGAACACTCATCTGGACTTCTTTGGGAGTTACGGTAGTAATCGAAGGCACTGTAACCGCTGGGAACTACGGGAACATTATTTGCATAACCACCTGCAACCCATCATGATTGAGGTCGTCCACGATGACAATGACATCTTCCAGCTGGATAACCGCGTCAAGTCCAGAATCGTGCTACAGTGGTTCGAGGATCACCATAGAGAACTCAAACTGATGTCTTGGCCACCAAATTCGCCTGATCTAAACCGACGGAAAACGTCTGAGGCGCTATCGGGCGCCAGCTACGCGCCTCCAAACCATGGGTCCGTAATTTACGGGAATTGCGTGACCTGTACGTAGAAATGCTGTACTACTTATGTCCAGAAAGCAACTAGGGACTTGTCGAATTCATGACACGAAGAATCGCTACTGTATTACACTCCATAGGTAGACTCACACGCTGATACGCAGGTGGTCATAACGTTTTGGCGTTGTCACCGCAGGCCAACGGTCAGTAGGTCTGACTAAGACACAGAAGAGCTGGGGACGATGCCCACTGGCATTGAATTTTCGTTTGAGAAGCACAACGGGCTCTACTTAAAAAGTGAGAAGTAGCGCGTCTCGTTTCGACAGAAGATGTTAACAACCGGCAGAGAGGCCGCCAACAACGTATCCTTTCAGTACCGTCGGCCAAAGATGGCTGAGAATACGAAACACAGACGGGACGGCAGCAGTTAGTCTCAACAAACTGAAGTAACGGTAAGTAATTTCAAATTTTACGCTATCGCCTCATTCAGTCTTCGCATCAGCTATAATTTATTTGCGGATTCGACGCACAATTGTACATCAACCCATACCGATGCAGTCTTCACACGTAGAGAAAGGCCGGCATCAGTACCATGCTCCTAACACAACTTCACTAATAACTCTAGTATTTTATGCAGGGATCATTCCTCCCTCGTATTTTCTGGAGTGTTCAGCTTTAGTCTGTTACATCTTTTAGTATACAGGGTGAAGCGAAATTCGCGCACTCCTCACATGCCAGCGATAAAAAAATGTCTGTCACAAAATTTCGTCCGCCGAGTACATCCAGGAGAAAAAAGAACGTTGAAGGGTGGCAAACTGGCAACACTGTAACCACATGTATGGTTACTACCTCTGTCAGCACATATTAGTCTTACTGTACAGTTGGTGCAATGGGTAGAGTTGTGGGTTAGTATGCAGGAGGTCGTTGGTTCGATCCTGGGTTGAAGCATATGTTTTTTATTTGGTAAATGTAGTTAAGGTGGTTCGGTATCTGGCATCTTAATCGTCAACAGCGATTGCAGCAGGTCCTCTTGAAAACATTCGCACTTACACACTACAATCGTACGAATGGACTATTAGTCAGCTTTGAAAGAAGCCCTTTCCACGTCGTGGGCGTGAATTTATTCGCACCACTTCATCTACTAGATGCGAAACCTATTTTCTTCATACCCTCCTCCGATGGTCCCATAGATTAGTACCAACTATTATTCATGCCTTATTGAAGTCCATTACATTTCGTTAGGGCCTTACGTTACCACTAGGACAAGCAACGAGACGGCCGAAGTGGCCGAGCGGTTCTAGGCGCTTCAGTCTGGACCCGCGCGAACGCTCCGGTCGCAGGTTCGAATCCTGCCTCGGGCATGTATGTGTGTGATGTCCTTAGGTTAGTTTGGTTTAAGTTGTTGCACTAGACTGATGACCTCACATGTTACGTCCCATAGTGCTCAGAGCCATTTGAATCTTTTTTTTTTTTCTTTTATTAGCAACGTGCTTTGCGAATAATATCCAAACTCAGTTACCATTTGTATGTGTCATCACCATGGTTCCACTAATTATGCCTTTCAGCACTGGGTGTGGAAACCACATGCTGTTTAGTACATATCTCAATGCATTATTATTATTATTATTGCTCTATCGATGTGACTGTGGAAACATCATGTCTATTGCCGTTAGGGTAACAGCGTAATTCGAAACCGAGCATTCCACAATCAGCAGAGTCTGCTTGAATCACAGCGTGTTTACACTGAATGCGCTGTCCAACAAACAGCGACTAGTTGCGAGCAGAGTAATGCGCCCATGACAGACTCCATTTTACATGTGTACACATGTCGAATTTTCTCATTGTAAACCTCTAAACCTGTGTGGCAGACGTATAGCATACACAAACGATGAATATGTGGATATGCTTCTGGCGCTTGGTGCATCTGGTAACCGGGCTGGCGTTGCCGCTCGTGAGAATGCTGCTAGATATCCTTATCGACGTCATCCAAATAAAAATGTCTTTTGTCGTCTGGGGCTGCGTATTTGGGAGTCAGGTTCTCTCCTTCCACCATTGCATGAAAGAGGTCGTCCACAGACTCTCCGTACTCCAGCTACTGAGGAAGCTATTCTGGAGGTCATACCTCAGCGAAGTACACGTAGCATTGCAAGGCAGCTGCGTGTCTAGCAACTCACGGTCGTTAACTTGCTGCACGAGCATCATCATGCTTTCGCCCAATACCCGCATACTGCAGATCGCCATCAGCGGATGCAATTCCGTGAATGGTTCCAACCACAACAGGAAGCCAACGATGACTTCGAAATATGGTCGGATGAAGCAACATTCACTCAGGAGGTGTCTTCAATACGCACAATGCCCACAATTGGTGTGAGGTTAACCCGCCCATCACCCGCGACCGTGGCTATCAAGTTCGCTTTGGTATCAACGTCTGGGCCGAAATATTGGGCGACAGATGTTTGGGCCCCTACATGTTGCCTGACCGGTTGACTGCACGAAGGTATCGTGCATTCCTCTCAAACTACCTGACTGATGCGCTGGAAGATGTTGCACTACATGTTCGGCAGAGGATATGGTTCCAACATGATGGTGCACCTCCACAATCTCCAATTAATGTACGACAGTATTTGGACAGAACATTTCAGGGGAAATGGCTCAGACGTGAAGGTCCAGTTGTATGGCCACCTGATAAAAATTCCCTGGATTTCTTCCCGTGGGGACACTTGAAGGAGCACGTGTACTCTACTCCGCCGACGAATGTGGAAGAATTGGTAGCGCGTGTTCATGCTGCTCTTATTACTGTGGACGCACCTTTACCGTGAAGGGCTCAGAGCTGTATGATCCGGCGGGTTGCGCAATGTTTGGAAGTGCAGGGAGGTCGCTTTGAGTATCTATTGTTCTGAGAACAACGTATTCTGTTGTGAAGGTCATGCAGTCATTAACTGCACTATGCTATCATCTTTAGCATCTCGAAATTGATATTGTTTTTGTAGTTATTCTGTCATATAACAGGTCATTTGTTTCAAATGTCTATTTCTTATTTGTCTAACCACGTATATGTTATGTTCAGCGTTACCAAATGTTGTGAATTTAGGATACATGTGACCTAAGAAACGGTGTATATTACAGTACGGAATGTCAGAATGAAATTAGCAAATAAAAAAATGCGCTCGAACCCAGGATTGAACCCTCCACCTCCTGCATGCTAACCCAAAACTCTATCAAACTGTACAGCACGATTAATATGTGCTGACAGAGGTAGTTACCGTACATGTGGTTACAGTGTTGCCAGATTGCCACTCTTCAACGTCCATTTTCTGCTGGATGTACTCCAAGACAAAATTTTGTGACAGACATTTTTTATCGCTGGCATGTGAGGAGTCGCGCTGCGAAGTCCGAGTGCACGTATTTCGCTTTACCCTGTATTTCTCTGTTGCGTTTGGTTAATGCTTTTCTACTTTCTGTGATGAATATTATAATTTGATATAAAATAGGTTTCTGATACTTCCCCTCTCGAAACAGAATGTGCTACAAAGTGAAACAGTTCCAAAATGCAATTAGCGATGAGAAAAATCTCTCAAGCCGAGAGTATTCCAAACATTTATTTTCATAAATTTGAAGTATGAAATGTTTGTCATTATGAGTAATGTACCAAACTTGCCACACTGAGGAAGCGTTTTTATTTTTTAGTAAAGGAGGGAACGTAACTACTGTATTAGAATTATTGAACCAGTTAGACACACTAAATCACAATAACTAATATTTTCATGTGTAACAGTGTTTGTAAACCCACCTACACATGGAGAGATTTAAGTGTTCTGCACGAGTTGATCCACTTTCAGTTCCCTAGAACCTATACGTTTCCTGATGTTCGGAACACAGTGCATTTGACATGCTAACTGCAAGTAACTTGGTAACCCAGTCGCCGGAACTGTCGTACAATACCTTAAACTGCACGAAGTGCCATGTAATTTAAGATGCGCAACTTCGTCAAGTGTGGCGCCGCCCTCGCAGGTCTGTATTAATGGAATATTAAAACACAGTCTCGCTTGGAGACTGTAACCCACGTGCAGTAGCAAACAAGTTAAGGAGAATCTCACAGCTGCTAATCTCAGGTGACGTCGTCTAATGGTCGTTGTCTCACGCACAGTACGACAGATTCTGCATTTCTGTCACTAGGTAGTACATATAGTGATATGTTAACGTGTTCCCACTTGACTGGATTTTAGTTGCTGGTTTAATAATTCGTTAATTTTTTGACACCGTTACTTCCTCAAATTGTAGGTGTTATTCGTATCTGTGCTAGAAGTATTTCTTTTTCTTTTTTATTGTAGAGCATCATCAGCGACAAATTAAATTACAAATTTACAATATCTTCTTCTCTATTTCCTGCTTTGCAAACTTTAGACAGAAATGTACGCGTGCAACCAACTATTCCTGTATATAAATTTTTAGTTTCTCTGTGATGATATTACTAGAACGGACTGGATTTAACAGCCGAATGACTCTGGTGTGTGGAACACATGAGCGCTCTTTAGCAACGCTTCGTAGATGCACTTCTGTTTCACCCGCAGACACTTAACGGACGATCAAACGTGTAACACAGCATAATCGAAGGACGAAAGATTAGAGTTTAACGTCCCATCGCCATCGTGATCATTAAAGTGAGAGCACGCGCTCGGAATATTTTAAGGATGGGGAAGGAAAAAGGTCGTGCCCTTCGTAAAAGAATTATCCCGGCATTTGCCTGGAGCGGTTTAGGGAAATCACGGAAAATCTATATCTAACTGGCCGGACGTGGATCTCATCCGGCGTCGTCTCGAGTGCGAGACCAGTGTGCTAACTACAGCGCAGATCGACAAGTCCTCGTGGTGCTCATCAATGCAAAGTGCCTCTTCTACAAAAATTGGCTACAAACAGTTCTTCAAACGTTTACAGTCATATTGGATAAAGATGTATCACTCATTGCTCTCTGAGCAAGTAGGGGTTAACCAGAGCTCGCTGTCCTTTCTCACCGAAAATTTGGAAATTTATGATAAGTACCTATGGGACCAAACTGCTGAGGTCATCGATCCCTAGGCTTACATACTACTTAATCTAACTTAAACTAAACAAACTTACGCAAAGGACAAAACACACACACACACACACACACACACACACACACACACACACACACTCCAATCTCCGACGGGGGAGACCCACGCGAACCGTGGCAAAACACCCCCTAGACCGTGCGGCTACCCCGCGCGGCTTTTCTCATTGACCGAACACTAAAACAGTAATAACGTTCTTTGACGTTGAACGTCTACAAAAAAAAAAAATACTTTAGCATTTCAGTTTTCCAGTACTACTGTGAACGAAGTGTACGTAAGTAAGGGATGTTACATGTTGTCGGCTTCCGCTGTAAATCTTTCATGCATTATGCGTTGTGTGGAACCAGAGGCAAAGCCGGGGAGAGAGTGGGGTTCGAACCTGACGATGCGAGTCCCCCCTCCCGCCCTTTCCAAGAAGTACACTTGCTTCTTTTTGCACTAAAGAAAGAGACTCACAACAGTCTCGAAAATGTTCTTGCTATTGTAGTCGATATTATAGCAGATTAAGGAAATACCTTATTTATAGGCGGCACATGACGGAGCATTTCCACGAGCCCAGGTCCCACAACCAAAATCCTGGATACTGTGTGGAGTACAATGGCCGACGCAAGGATACGGGGACACTGGGTTTCACAGTAACTGATCTACACCTTGTATACTTTTGAACCGAATACCACTGCAGTTCGTCGAATATATTTAGCCTCTACCCCATTTGCACAACTTTCACTCAGTCACCAGCATCTAACGCAACAACTCTACAACCTGACTGCCTGGTAATTTCTAAAGTAAATAAAATTACAGCACTTCGGCCGTGTTTTGTACGGATAATTCAGTGTTACTGCTTGCCTTCCACCCGGAGATTCCGGTGTACTCTTTCTCGTTCAGCACATAGGAAATAGCGTCGATGTGCTCCAAGTCTGCGGCAGTATATACCGGGACGGAGACAGAACGCGACGCTGACGGCGCCCGAGCCCGTAACGGCCTGCCGCGGTATTTAAGAGGAGCGACGCAGAAATCCCCCCGTAACGAGCGAGGCCGCTAATGAGTGTTTCGGCAGGGCGCTCCTGCGGTCGATACCACTCATAGCCAGGCAACACCCTCCGACAGGTACGAACGTCGGGTGTCGCTGGTTTCACAACCCCCAAGGCGAAAAACGACAGCCCTCCTCCATTCTCAATTTCGACTAAAATATATAAAAGGAAATACAAACGAAAAATCAGTACTGACTCTCGAAACACTTTTCCTCGTTATCTTACGGGGCAGGGAGATGAGCCAGTCCTGGATGGAAACCGCGCGGCAGTTAGTTTTCTACAATGGCCAGTCTGGGTGTCTTTTTTAGGCGGTTTTCCACGCTCCTTTACGCAAATGTTGGGCTGGTCCCCAATGTCCGCATCAGAAAACAGGTCATACAACCAGCTAACACATGTTCACGCATAGAATGAGGTTTACACGAACTGAAGACAGATAGCGCACACGGTTTCTCCCCCCCCCCCCCCTGGATTAATTAATTGACGGCTGATGCTGCAGGAAAGCGATGCGAGCAAAAAAAAAAAAAAATAAATCCCCCATCACTAATACAGCGAACCTCTTGCGACGGAATAAATGCTAAGAAAGGGTGAGTTTGAGATTATTCTGAGAGATTTTTTGGATTCAAAAGGATGATGATAAAAATGTAACACGACCAGAAAAGATACTCCTTTAGGCTTAGGTCTGGACCAAAAATATTTGTCCGTAACTGCAAGTGTAGCTTACCATTTCCCTGCAAAGAAAGAGCTAGGGTATCACTTTTTTTTTCCTTGTCTCGATTAGAAGAGTTTATTCAGAAGTGTCCCGTTTACGTTACGAACGTCTAGGTTACGTCACTTCTGATCACTCGTTACTATCATCTAGAATACGATTTATTCCTAAGCTGCTAAGTTTTTAAGTCTCATAAACTATACATAGGGTGATAGCAAATTCCATCAAAAAAATCGGATTTTGTTCACGATACTTTCTACGTATTTTAGTATAAGGAGGCCTTAGTCTCTGATCGCTTGTTACTGGATAACTGTATTTGGTTTGATATCTTACCCCCCATTTATCTTTGTACCTGTATTGCAATGAAAATAGCTGCAGAGTAGTGCTGTGTCGATGATGTGTGTGTCCTGTCTGGAAACAAACCACTCGTATTTCCTTCGCTCACGGTGCCTGCATCGTACAACAGTAATGTCGACATCTTTTCTTCGGCCTCAAACTGCCATTCACTACTGCTCGGTTTTGTCTCGGGTTTTATTTTTGCGTCAGTGTTAGTTGAACGTTAACGGTGAAACACACCAAAACGGATAGTTTTACTGATTAAGAGTTGGCCAATATGCACTTAGTGTATACGATACAAAAGAAATCATTGTACAAGTGTTTTCCTTATTTTACGAAGGGCGTTCAATAACTAATGCTACACTTATTTTTTTCTCGGTCAATTTCGGTGGACCATTGTGGAATATTCCCGCTACAGCCCCTACAGTTTCATAGGGGCTCGCAAAATGTCTACAAGACCTGGCAATGAACAAAGGCACAGTGAATCGTTGGGCAAGGCGTCTGTAATCACAACAAGGTCGCGCAAACCTGTCCGATCCCCTACGCGCCGGCCGGCCGCACACAGCTGTGACTCCTGCAGTGTTGGAACGAACGGACAAGTTCGTACGAGGTGATCGACGCATCACAATCAAATACCTCGCTGCAACTCAACTGGACGTCTCTGTTGGCAGTGTGGACACATTCGTCCACCAGTTGGGGTACTCCAGTGTGTGTGCCCGCTGTGTTCCTCGCCTTCTAACAAAACAACATAAAGAGTAACTAAGGACCATCTGTGCGGAACTACTACGCGTTACAAGGCTGACCGTGACAATTTCTTGTCGAATGTCGCCACATCACCACGTTGGCTCATGTCGACCAACGGGGGCGGTGGGGGGGGGGGGTGTACCGTGCAGGTATTCTGGCCCTGCCAGTAAGACGGCATAAGGAAGTCGCACTGAACGGAGATTATGTTGAAAAGTATGGTTTTGTAGCCAAAAGAGTGGGGAGTAATGTGTTTATTGGAATACTGAATAAAACAAACCTGCTTTCACAAAAAAGTGTTGGATTAGTTATTGAACGCCCGTCGAAATAATACTGCACTGATCTGCCTCAGTAGGAACCCTCTCCTACCACATAGTCGAGTAAAATATCTATTTTGCACTTTTTTATTAATTAACGAATGTCGGTTATATACCCTCAGCGTATGCTGTATAACACCGAAACTTTAGAAAAAAGTCTGGTTTAATGTAAAATGCGGAGTGTTGTTCGATTTATTATCATGCAGCGATTAACTGCTCGACCTTTTCCCCAGTTTTCTTTTTTTTTTTCAGTAAACCCGCACGTAACGACGCTGCCGCCACTGTGCTCTATCGCACACATTTCACTCCGCGTTCATTACCGGCGCGCTGTAAACACGGCACCAGAGGCGTGTCGCCGCCGGCGTTATCTGCAGACGCCGTCCCAGCCCGCGCCGACGCCCACCGGCGGTTCGCCGCTCGCCTCGCAGGCAATCGCCGCCCACGCACCAAGCAGATCGCATCACCGTGTGTGGGGCCAGTGCTAATTACATTCGCGCCGTTAATACGCCGTCCCGCTTAAACTGCGTTTACCGAGAGAAGGAATCCATCCCGCCGGCCTCATCTGCGTAATTAAAAGAGCCGCGCCGGACAAGGCTTCAATTTACTGTGCTGCTTCCATTGGCCCAGCGCGAAAACTCCCCCCGCTCCCTCCCTCCGCCAACTTCGGCGGTGCGCAAACTCCGCCCGTGGTGTTCCGCTATCTGAGCTTCATCAATTGCTGGGATTAGCCTCATGTTTGTCGGCGCTACGTCTCGCCTCAGGTGAGGAAACGAGAGTTGTACGGAAATTAGAGCGAAGCCTGTGCACCTACCCCGTTAAAATACAGATTGCAAGCTTCACTTATGTGTCATCGGAAGACGTCAGTAGTGCCATTGTACGTGCGAACAACGACTATAGAAGCAATTTCTTTACTTGAAACCAATTGCGAACACCACTCACGTAATTTTAGTATCTCGTCAGAATGTAGTCAGTCGTGAATGCTATGATTAGGCCCCCATTCTTAGGCAGGATACCTCAGTACAATACAAAAAAACTGTGAAGAATGCGGGTATAACTTTCGATGTGTAGATCAACATGGAAGATAATGCTGTCGACACGCGCAGGAAAACTTCTGATTTCTCTCTATGCCCTCCAGAAATTTCCGATATATCTCTTCAGCGTGTAAAAAATAAACTTGGGCACCAATCATTCTCTTGAACCTCTACTATTGTGCCGTAGTCTCACATGGTACGAACAGTGGAACCTCTAAATCGTTGAAACTAATTCTAATTGTCTATGTGCGTTCCCATTTAACCGTGACTACTTCGTCGTCTCAGTGCGGTCGTCCATCAGGTACTTTCACTGTAGTAACTATCATTTCATCATAATCGTAACACAAAATCTCACTTATACAGTTTTCTAGTTCTTTCAACCACGAAACCAAAAATTTTTTCTATCTCCTCGGCAGTCTGCCTCCGGATGAGTTACCCAGCACTTTACGAACATTTAACACCCTTTGGCTCTTAATCAATTGCGAAAGTACTTCCTTTTGTCATTCGTCAAAAATTTTGGTGTACTGCAACAGAGTGATACAAATACTCACGTCTTCTCCAACAAACGTTTCTTTCTACTCCAGCTTTCACTCACGTTTTCTTTTCTATTCCTCTCTTCATTGTGTATCTTCGATCACGTTCTTCTTCCTCTTCTTCCTCTCCCATCGTTTCCCTCACGTCCACTGCTCTTACAGCCCGCATTCTGTATCTACCTACCTGTAAATTATCTTCACAATGGTTTTTTCCCCCCTCATGAATGCGAGAAGCGTTTGGCTGCATAAAAATTCAGCTTCCACCACTTCCTATGGTGACAGCGATGAAGTAAGGATTATTGTCGTAATTACTTCTACGTCCTTGATCCATACTCCTCGTGAAACTTCTTATAACACTTGCAATACAACGTGTGTACTGTAAAATACGACGAATGCCGACTCGGATGTTCGAGAGATCCAATACCTTAATCCTGCCGTAAATCAATAAACTGACGATGTATGTATAAATGTTTTCCTTTACTATGATCACACGCAAAGTTACGTCTAATGAACAACTCAAACTATTTGTACATCCTTTCAAGTGTGAATCTTTTCGTTGCAGATTTCGTTCATGTATTTTGTTTCCAATACGTCGGTTAGTTCTTGTTCGTATGGCTCGGTTTGTGTTGCAACTAGACGTACACAGGGTGTCCCAGGAGGAATGATCAGTATCCAGGGATACCGTTGAAACGATCATACGAAGCAAACACCGGCTCTAAAATCCATACCGGTACTGCAAGAGCTATGAGCACTTGTTCAGTAGAAAAAAATGTTTCACAGTGGCGAAGATAAGTAATTCTAGCGGCTCTTCAGGTATGCACTTTAGACCCGTATTTACTGGACATTCTTGTTTTGCTCATACTGCCACCTCTCTAAATATGTAAAGTGAAGAGCTCGCAGTATAAGAGATTTGTTTCACAGTATCGAAGATGAACAAGGGCTCGTACCTCTTACGGTATGCGTTTTAGGCCCTTGTTTACTGAACGTTTTAGCTTCGAATGATAGTTCCTGGCATATCCCTGAATACTGATCGTGCTTTGGGACACCCTGTATAGGAGTAGCAGATGTGTCTACACTGGCGTTCTCGTTTGACTAGTGTTGCCGCCGTCGGCATTTTTTTGCTTTTAATGGTGGCTGCAGTTATGGACTGAGCTGAAGCGTAGATCGAGGTCACTGTTACGTTGGGAACTCACAGTTTGGTTATGATTTTTCCAAAACTGACTAATGTGTAATGATCATTTTTTTAAATACATGAGCATTACACAGTTACACTTACGACCTAAGTGAAAACCGTTATATTTGGACTGCTTTCTGATACGCTTGAATACGAGGTGGTACACAAAATTTCTCGGTATGTGGAATACCCTAACTTTCGTCACCTACGACAACCTATGACAAAATGTTTCCACCACACTTTCACGCGTTATTGCTCTGATGGTCTTGAAGCCATGGTAGAATCACATTCCCACTTTCCTAACATTTCCTGGAGTGATGCCAACTGACGGCCGTTCGGAACGTTTCTCACCTAAGGCTTTTACTGTAGAATTTCGCTCAAAAATCTGATGTGATTCTATGCCGGTTTCCCTACGCTTAAAACAAAAATTTCTACGGACACGCTGCTCTACTGGGTCAGTCATCGCAAACCGCAAACTCGCGTAAGCACGACAATGGAAATATGCTCACTAACAACTGACCAAACCACTCATCTCACAGCCGTTATCAAACTGATATAAGGACGACACATGGGGAGACACCTAGCGGTATTTGAATATACTGAAAACCATTTCTTCCAAAATTCAAATTTCGGGACCTTTTGGATACCAAGTCGTATCACTATCATCCTCCCCTGAAACCCACTATTCCCCTAAATAGTAAATGTCGTGTGACTAGGGCCTCCCGTCGGGTAGACCATTCACCGGGTGCAAGTATTTCGATTTAACGCCACTTCGGCAACTTGCGCGTCGATGGGGATGAAATGATGATGATTAGGACAACAACACCCAGTCCCTGAGCGGAGAAAATCTACGACCCAGCCGGGAATCGAACTCGGGCCCTTAGGATTGACATTTTGTCCCGCTGATCACTCAGCTACCGGTGACGGACACTATTCCCCTCAACACCCCTTATTTCCTCAGTTTTAGTATCGGTAATGTCTACATATTTCGAATGGTTTATCACATTGCAGAATCATTTTGGGAGATTCGAAACAGTGATAAAGGCACAACATTTTATATATTTTAACAACATGAGCTTCCCAGTAGCAACGCGCCTGAGGTAACGGGGACTGGCACCTGATGACTGAGCAAAGTCCCCGAAACGTGTTGTACATAAAAAAAACTAAAAAGTTAAATGACTGGAATCGTTATGTTTACTAATGTTTTAGACAGACACCCACGGGAACAATTTACGAAATAAACGAGGGGCGTTCAGTAAGTAATGGAACGTATTATGTTCTGAAAGCAGGTTGGTTTTATTCATGATGCCAATACACCATGTTATTCCACATTCTTTTGGCTATAAAATCCCATTTTCCATCACCACCTCCATTTAATGCGACGGTCTTACGCAGTCTTACCGGGAGGGCCTGCATGCTGGTCGATATCGGAGTCAACGTCTTGCTGCATTAATAACCCACGTACTGATTCCCACGTGGTGCATCTTTCATTGGGCCAGGCAGGAGAAAGTCGGAGGTTGGGAGACCTGGGCTGTCGGTTGAATGAGGGAGAACAGTCCAACGAAGTTTTGTGAGCTCCTCTCGGGTGCGCAGACTTGTGTGAGGCCTTGTGTTGTCATGAAGTAGTGAAGTAGTTTGTTTGTATTTTTGTGGAGACGAACACGCCGAAGTCGCTTTTTCAATTGCCTGAGGATAGCACAATACATTCAGAGTTGATCGTTGCACCATGAGGGAAGAGTGATGAACCTTTGTTTCATCGCCTGTGCGGTGTTCAACAAAAACCGTCACGATTAGCCTCGTAAAGTGCAAATAATTCAGCACAGATGGTTCTTCGTTGCACCTTAAGGTCTTCTGTTAGGCGGCGAGGAACCAAGCGGGCACACACCTTTGAGTACCCCAAGTGGTGAACGAGTGTTTCACCACTACCAACAGAGACGTCTGGACGAGCAGCGAGGTGTGTGTGTGTGTGTGTGTGTGTGTGTGTGTGTGTGTGTGTGTGTGTGTGTGTGTGTGTGTGTGTGTTCCGTCGATCATATCGAATGAGTGTCTAAGACTTTCCAACAATGCAGGAATCACAGCTGTGTGAGGCCGGCCAGAACGCGAGAGATCTGACACGTTTGCGCGACCTTGTTGCGATGACGGAAGCCTCGCCTAACGACGCACCGTGCTTTTATTCACTGTCAAGTCTCCATAGATATTCTGCAAGTGCCTATGAACATCTACAGTTCTCTGGTTTTCCGCCAGAAGAAACTCTAGACAGCTCTCTGCTTGGATTTGTAACAAACGCCATTTTGAAGCGCCACCCATTGGAACCTCATGTAACTACAGGGCTGAAGCGACAATATTCCATGATGTCCCACAAGAAATTCTGCATTTTTCAATCGAAAAAAGGCGATAAAAATATGCGCTGCATTACTTATTGAGCGCATCTCGTATGCCTCGTATTTTCAGGATATTAGTTAATTTGAAGTCCTTAATAAGAAGACCATCTCCACTCCAAACTCCCTGCTCCCTAGGACAAAAGCAATGGGCTTCTCATGTTTTGTTTTGATATTTTCCTGTCGTTAGTGACACGCAAGATATTCGAGATTCTGAGAAAATAATGAGTAAGCTATAGGGTGACACGGGTAATGCTCGTATACAGTATGTACAAGTACCAAATGGAAACAATAGGAACGGATGATCAAGAATAACGTGCTGGGATTAAAAAGGACGTTATACTCTGAAAAATGCTCGAAATAGGTTCGAGACTAGCATCTAAGTTCGGGGTGAGAGAATAAGAGTGATACGATTCGCTTATGATACTTCTATCATCAGTGAAAGAGAGAAAGAATTACATGACGTGTTCATTGGAAAGTACAGCATAACGAGTAAAGAATATGGGATAAGTAAAAACGTAAGAAAGAAGAAAGTAATGAGAAGTACTGAAGTCAGAGTAGCTATTAAGGTAACATAAAAATTGGGTCACGAAGTAGACGAAGTTAAGGAATTCTGCTACCTCGGAAGGAAAATGACTTACGACGGAGAAAGGAAAGAGGACATAAAAAGCAGACTACCACTGGCAAAAAGGGCATTCCTAGCCAACAGAAGTCTACTAGTGTCAAATAGGCCTTAATCTTAGGACGAAATTTCTTAGAATGTACGTTTGGAGCACAGCGTGAGACATTCATTGTGACAAAATCGGAACAGAAGAGAATCGCAGAATTTGAGATGTGGTGTTACAGAAGAATTTTGAAAATTAGGTTGACTGATAAGATAGAGAATAAATTTGTTCTCCGGAGAATCGGCGAGGACAGGAAAACATGGAAAACACCGACAAAAAGAAGGGACAGGACATCTCTTATGACATCAGGGAATAACCTCCGTGGTACTGGAGGGAGCTATAAATGGTAAAAATTGTAGGGAAAGCCTGATTTTGAAATACAGCCGACAAATAACTGAGGACGTAGGCCCCAAAAGCTACTCTGAGATGAACAGGTAGGCACAAGAACTCGGTGCGGCGGCGTCAAGCCAGTCAGAAGATTGATGACGTCATCGATCTCTTGTAGATCGTGTCATTTACTAATCCCACCGAGAGCGTTTATAGAGTGTTCGGAGGATAGCCGGATGACCCGCACCAGCAGCAAGGCCAGAGAGGACGGACAACGCAGAGCAGTGGTGTGGTGTGGGGTGGGGCGGACAGTCGTGTCGGCAGCGGGGCGCGCCGCCGGGCAGCTGGGGCGAGCCGCGCCGCAGGGACCGGCGGCCGACCACTAAATGGATTACATCGGCCGGCAACCGGCTTTAATTCCCGGTACACGGACCCGGTTAGCGCGTTACACGGCGGCGGCGCCGCTAACCGCAGTTTTACACGGATCGCTTCTGCCGGCCGCAGAATTTACGGTCACTAATTCCGTCATCTGCGTTAGCCGGCGCGCGCACGCCCTAATAAAGAACACTGCACCATTCCCGATATTGTAGTCGCGCGCTTCGGTAGTGAGCGGTGACAGCTGCGAGCGTGACCGGCCGGCAGCTGGTCACACTGCGAGACACATATTTAACGGGCTTTTACTCCACATTTCCTTTCGTTGTAAACGGAACCTTGATAAAGTGAAAAGCACGATGGAAATATATCGAGGAAGAACTAACAAGAGACATAGCGCAAGTTGCGATCGCAATTGCAACGAAGTTTTGGTTTGCATGTATAGAGTTTTACATGTACATAACAAATATGCGCACTGTATTTGCCATCGACAGTCACACTGTACTTGACAATTATGGGCATTTCAGTCGCCCTCGAAATGTAGAGTTCACAATAACTGAAGTTCTTCCCGCGTATCGCTTTCATCGGTATTAACTCCTTCACATATCCCAGTCTCGTCATATCTGCATTCCATGCTTCAATGGTTACACGTTTTGTTACTGTCCGTGAGCCAAGATGGTATCTCTGTTGAAACCTTGCAGCCTATCCCTGGAGAGATCCAGTGAATCGAGCCAGTCCTCCCTCTCCCTCTCTCTCTCTCTCTCGCTCTCTTTAATCCCAAGCAGGAATACCCCTGTCATGAACATCAGCGGCTAGAACTGTCCTCGCCAATCTGAATTTTTCAGCTACATAATCGTCATGCGCCCGAATATTTAAGTGCTGGCCATCCTTCTCCTTTTCTGCCACGTGACGCATATATCGTAGACGATGTATTTCTTGAAGCCTACGATATCGTTTCTGTACTGTACTGAAGCTTAATCTTTTAGTTGTCCCAGAATCCCAGAATTCAATTACCTGCTTTGCCTTTTCAACAGACATATCACCCCACCTTTCCACTCCTGTAGGCTTGGCAGATAAGCAGACGACTGGCTTCCATCACTTCGTAACAAATTAAAACCCAGTCGAGAATCTGTGCAATCATCAGGATCGGATTGCTCCCGCCACTGATCGTCAACTGGGAAACCTAGCGCTGCCGGTCACAGCACTGCAGTCGGCGTGGCTCCACATCCCTGTCGGTACCAACCAGAACCTCGCTGACACTCTTCCTGCAAGTCTCGCAGCGGTCCGCTGTGCAAAGCGTGGTTATTCAGGCTTCTGACACGTAGTTACATTACTTTGGATGTGTGGCGCACAAATAACAGCTCGCAAAGAAGCGTGCAAGAAGTCAGTCTTCCATTGATTTCTCCGTTAATGCACCGGGAAGAAACCTTAACATACGGTACAATACAAGATATTCCATGCCGCACAACCCATAGGGACTTATGGAATATGTATTATCTCGATGCCCTCATACAAGAATATAAAGAGTGGAGAGTGAGGAGACGTGCAGGGAACGACAGGTGTGATCAGACGTTCGGCAAGCCAGAAGCCGCCAGAAGCCGCAAGAGGGATTGGGGGGGGGGGGGGGGCTGTTGTAATCAGACGGCAGACTGTGCCACTTGGCAGCGCGGGCCGCCGCGCCCAAATGATCTCATTTGCGCCGCCCTCCTGCCACCGCCTGATTACGACCCTTTTAAAAAGCGGATCGCTCGCTTTGAGGAGCACTCACCTCACCTCCCCCGCCGCCGCCCCCCAGCGCGGGTCTCGTTCCGCGCTGCCTCCCGCTCCGCTCAGTTTCGCGCCTTTGTTCGCCGGGTCGCCCCGTCTCTTTTCTTTGAAGCCTGCGGCGCAAGTCAGTTGCCAACAGCTTCGCCCGTGTCTTCCCCCGCGGTTGACCGGACGGGCTGTGACGACTGCAGACTATTCAGCGACGACACGCGGTTTATTTTCCTTTAAACATTTCAGTGTTGCTCCAATGCCGTGCAAGCTACAGAGACTGTCGCGAAAAGGCAGCGCACAGCTGAAGCTGTCACATCCACAGACTTGTCTTGTGAAAAGGCTCCAACAAAATTTCTCTATGCCGAAAACATGTCAGGTGCTGGTTTTTTTTTTTTTTTTTTTTTCCAGACCAATCTTCCGCTTTCTTTTACGCCTCTCATACCGGAAGACTGCCTTCACGTTAATGTTTGCTGCTGGAAGTGCGCTACGATCACCTAGCCCTTCCAAAACAGCTCAGAGGTTTGTTTGTGTGTGTGTGTGTGTGTGTGTGTGTGTGTGTGTGTGTGTGTGTGTGTGTGTGTGTGTGTGTATGTAGAGAGAGAGAGAGAGAGAGAGAGAGAGAGAGAGAGGGAGGAAGGGAGGGAGGGAGGGAGAAGTAGCAGATCTACATCCATACTCCGCAAGGCATCTGACGGTGTGTGGCGGAGGGTACCCTGAGTACCTCTATCGGTTCTCCCTTCTACTCCAGTCTCGTATTGTTCGTCGAAAGAAAGATTGTCTGTATGCCTCTGTGTGGGCTCTAATCTCTCTGATTTTATCCTCATGGTCTCTTCGTAGGAGGGAGCAATATACAGCTTGACTCCTCGGTGAAGGTATGTTTTCGAAACTTCAACAAAAGCCCGTACAGAGCTACTGAGCGTCTCTCCTGCAGAGTCTTCCAGTGGAGTTTATCTATCATCTCCGTAACGCCTTCGCGATTACTAAATGATCCTGTAACGAAACGCGCTGCTCTCCGTTGGATCTTCTCTATCTCTTCTATCAACCCTATCTGGTACGGATCCCACACTGGTAAGCCATATTCAAGCAGTGGGTGAACAAGTGTACTGTAACCTTCTTCCTTTGTTTTCGGATTGCATTGCCTTAGGATTCCTCCAATGAATCGCAGTCTGGCATCTGCTTTACCGACGATCAACTTTATATGATCATTCCATTTTAAATCACTCCTAATGCCTACTCCCAGATAATTTATGGAAGTAACTGCTTCCAGTTGCTGACCTGCTATATTGTAGCTAAATGATATAGGATCTTCCTCAATGTTCGCCATGCTGACACTGCGTGGTGTTTCAAACGTCGCTGCACAGTCCGGGTAGATACTTGTATTGCCGGAAACAAGTCCATTTCAGGACTGTCGGCACGTGGCGTGGCTGTACGATCCTTCACCGGCAACTAACAATGTGTCTCCTTTAGGGCGCCAGTCTCGCCGGATCACTGAGATCTCGCATATCGTTGCGTATGGTTCACCTGAACCCATCTATTTCATATTCGCGTTAACACTCTTTGAAACCTAACCAACGCTAAGAGCCATACCGCAAAACGATAAACCGCAGTCTCAACAGTCCACGACTCAGCCACCAGCAAACTCCGTCACGCGCTGGTGTAGTATACCATGTTTTCCGTTCGTAAATTTCCGTCAACCAGAGTTATTAGAGTTCGTGCGTTAGCGACCTTTTGCGCTCCTAACTGTTCACGTGGCTATCATCTTTTGTTCTTATTGCAGTAGCATGAATAAAGAGGAGAATGGTTGCAGGTTCTGTTAAAGCTGACACAGCATATAGATGTGCAAATTTTTCTGGCTTGAGAACGCCATCTTGTAAATTTTAATAAATTGGTTCAAATGGCTCTGAGCACTATGGAACTTAACATCTGAGGTCATCAGTCCCCAAGAACTTAGAACTACTTAAACCTAACTAACCTAAGGACATCACACACATCCATACCCGAGGCAGGATTCGAACCTGCGGCCGTAGCGGTCACGCGGTTCCAAACTGAAGCGCCAAGAGCCTCTCGGCCACACCGGCCGGAAAATTTTAATTAATTATTAATATATGATTGAATACGAGAAACTGTCTCGCTCCATATAACTGGCGAGACCTAAAGTTGAAGTACGTAAGTTTTAATTTACAGCTGAGAGTAAGCTGGATTTCTAGTCTCGTTATCAACTCTTGGACCGGCTTATTAGTACCTTATGTGAGGCTCCAGATTTCTCACTCTCCGGTTTCGAGAAATTACACCGATCATAAACTGACGCGCCTTGGTCGTAGCGTACTCACTTACCCGCCATGGACTTTGGCTCTGAAGTACTAACAATTACTTGACGTGAACTGTTGTTGTTGTTGTTGTTGTTGTTGTTGTTGTCTTCAGTCCAGAGACTGGTTTGATGCAGCTCTCCATGCTACTCTATCCTGTGCAAGCTTCTTCATCTCCAAGTACTTACTGCAACCTACATCCTTCTGAATCTGTTTAGTGTATTCATCTCTTGGTCTCCCTCTACGATTTTTACCCTCCACGCTGCCCTCCAATACTAAATTGGTGATCCCTTGATGCCTCAGAATATGCCCTATCAACCGAACCCTTCTTCTAGTGAAGATGCGCCACAAATTTCTCTTCTCTTCAATTCTATTCAGTACCTCCTCATTAGTTATGTGATCTACCGACCTAATCTTCAGCATTCTTCTGTAGCACCACATTTCGAAAGCTTCTATTCTCTTCTTGTCTAAACTATTTATCGTCCACATTTCACATCCATACATGGCTACACTCAATACAAATACTTTCAGAAACTACTTCCTGACACTTAAATCTATACTCGATGTTAATAAATGATCTATAACAACCAAATAATAAAAACCCCAAAAAAATATTATTAGGCTGTAAAACCACACAGGTTGGTGTTTCACGAGGCACAGTACGATATTCTCACGATGAGAAATGCGCGGTGTGATGTTTCCTAATGTACATAAAGTAGATGGTGTTACCTACTTCATGCGATCGTGCTGGTATACTGATCATTTGCGTATGTAAACATGCAGTACACTTCATCTCAGTTTGACGTTTGTCGCATGTCGCTTTCACGGTATTGCAATTTTAATGGTCAGCACGTAGAAATGAAGGAGCGTTACGCGTCGGACGGTCTGATCCTCAACATCTACGGAGGCGACTTGTGCAAATAAAATGCGTATTCGAGAGAAACCAGGGAAGAAGGCAACGCTGTGTGCACGGCCGGCAGCTGGTAGTACCGCGAGCAGGCGCCGAGGGGCGCCTCCGGCAGTGAGCCGTGAAACAATACACAAGCAGCGCAGCACAGCACAGCTGCGGGCGTACATCGATCCCCAGTCCCGCCCGCATCAACGCCTCACCGCGGCAACAAGTTACCCGTCTGGACCCACCCGCGTCAATAACACGCCACACACACGCAGTCTTCCGTTCAACGTTGACGGCCGACTTCCGCCCGTCCTGCACGCATTTCCTTGCCGTCTGCACTGCCTCGAAAGGCAGAGGGAATTTAACGAGCCACAACTGTTACCGGTGACACGGCATCAGCGTACAACTCACATACCTTGGTTGTAAATACCGTATGGAATTCATCATCTTCTTCATAGTGGGCGCCACAGCTATAAATTTATGAAATGAGACATTGAGACATTTGAACGAGATACATCAACTAAGAAACTGATCTACAAAACAATGTTTGTCGATAATTTTAGTCACACTGATTACAATCGAAACCGAAACACAAATTCAAATCGTAGTTTCCACACAAGATTATTTATATTGCACACACAGCAAGTGATTTTTTAAATTTCCGAATATCCCCATTTTGCCACGCCACTCGTTTCGAATAACTTCGTTGTATTAGCTTTACTTTAGGAATACTCATAAACATACATACATAGATCTATAAAATGTTTATTGCGTCTATAGTTTCATTCTCTGGTCAGCGTTATATGTTTGCACATTTTTCCCCGGCTTAAGCGCAACGACTTTAAGCCAGACCATCGATAACAATACCATTTGTAAATAAAAACACACGCAATCAAATGTTGCGAATCTGTCATTTTCATACATGTGGCAGCTTGTTCCAGACAGCTGTTTCTCTGTAAAGCTGAAGGCATTGTGTAACGGTTTTGTGGCAATGTGCTTTTTATACAGCTCAACATTCCAGAACAGCTTAAAACACCTAAACTACAGATTTATTCACAAACTTTTGTTACCATTCAAATGGGATGAATATTTATCTGTTAACCGTGCACCAAACATGTAAGTCATTCAACTTTAGCATAGTAATTAAACTTTGGCACAAAGACTATTCAACTATCAATGCTACAAGCTTTAATGTTTTTTTTTTTTCTTTTTTGTAGATGATGTACCATAATGGCTGATCGTAAAAGAGTTGTAACAAGCTTAATCGACGTATATGATTCACCGACTGTAGTCGCTCGAATGTTTTGGTACTGTATGGTCGTGACCCATCAGACCGTTTAACAGTTCGCCGCGTTTATCAAAACTTTGCGAAAACTTTACCAGTAAATGGCAACTATCAAGGAAATGCAGGCCGTCCAAAAGCCTGAAGATCTGAAATGAACGCTGCTGCTGTTGTGCTGGGCGGTGTATAGTGCAGAGTCCTTCGAAGTCAACCATGTGATGCCGTTTTGAAACTGGGATTCCGTACTCAACTGCTTGGCGTATCTTAAAATACGACCTTGTGATGCGGTCGTTCCACCTTCAGGTCATCCAATCGCCAACGGAGTAAAAACGTGTCAGAACTGAATGCTGTCGGATACTAGCTGAACTAACAGAGAAATCAATCCGTCGTTCAAAATTTTTGACCACACTGGTTCGACAAGTTTAGGGGTGCACCTATTGCTTCACCTGCGCTCTACACAATGCGTTCGTCGCAGCACGCTTTTCACTAGCAAGTTGATGCATGCTTATTGATTAATCTCCTCACACACAATCAAACGCCACCACTTCGAATAAAATTGTGTGGAAAATTCTTTGTCAACAGCCTCGGCCAGCTCTCTACGGCTTGAATGACCTAGTTTCTCGTAGAGTATTTTTGTTTGTACTTTATGTTAATCTTTGGTTATAAGACACACTACAAGGTTTCTTGCAGTTGCATCAAACAGATGTCCATGAGAAGTTCTACGCTGATACATGTTGATTACACAAAAAATGGTTCAAATGGCTCTGAGCACTATGGGACTTAACATCTGAGGTCACCAGTCCCCTAGAACTTAGAACTATTTAAACCTAACTAACCTAATGACATACACATCGATGCCACAGGCAGGATTCGAACCTGCTACCGTAGCAGCTGCGCAGTCCCGGACTGAAGCGCCTAGATCCGCTCGGCAACAGCGGCCGGCTATAAATAAATGTCTAATGCTTTTTGAACAGCCTTCGTGCAGTGTACCCCGAAATTTACGCAAGAAAGTGTGGAATTTGTAAACGGAAAAAATTTATATGATAACAAAACGACCGAAGACAATGTACTTCCAACGTCTGTGATACAGCAGGCCGATAGCCTGGAGTTCCAATACTGCCAGTCACTTCTGATACAACAGTTTCAGTTACAAAGCTTGTGTAAAGGTGTAGTACATGATAATACAACAGCAGCAACAAGAACAGACTTCGTCAATCCAGTGGAGTGCTGTTCGAAGATTAAAATGTGAGATAGGTTGGATAATAAATGCCTGTCTCTCAACAACGGAAGAAATTAACGCTAACACGAAATGCAAGAATAGGAACGTAGCTGAAGAAGAGGCCACTAACGATGCCGATATTTCATTTGCATCGATTCTTCTTCCACGTAAGGGCCTTCTGATTTACATGGCGGAAGAATCAAGGCCACATTTTCCTGTGAATGAGGATAATAATGCACTTGCACCTAGTACAAACGTGTAAGTTACTTACTCACTACCGATGCTTGCATATAAAAATAAAATAATCCAAATTAAACGGGCGTCTCTCCTTTTCAACTAGAAGGTGTAAGTTTTCAACGGAATTTCCAACAATGGATCGTAACCATAGATGTTCCTAACCATTGTCAACACTTACTTTGCACGTTTAAGATGGCAGCACTCACAATAGCGTGGTAAATTCTCATCCTTGAAATCAACTATCCAACAGGCCATTAACTTTTATAATGGAATGTAAGCGTGGAACATAAAGCATTTGCATCAGAGAAAGCGGCCGCAGTGCAAATCGGGCACAGGAGGTAGAATAGAAAAGGTATGCCTGTCGATTTGTCTTACCTATATTAACATGATTATTCTCCCATGCGCATCCCCTACTGTTAAGCACGTCAACAAAAATTTTATTTTCTTACCGCTAGCCGAACAAATAAAACCACGCCACGCATGGAGAGTCTGATCATAGAAGAGGCATTACTTCCAAAAATTTCCTTACTTACCATATCCCCTGAAGACAGCGGATATGTACAGGCACTTACCTGAAACAAAAATCGGAAACGCTGTCACTTTCTTGTATAAAATTCACATCAAACAAAAGTAAAAATAAACATAGTACAAACACACACAACAGACAGTAATGAAATACTACGTAATCACAAAATCTACTCTTTCAAAGCATACTCATTAATATGAAGCGTGCTAGTTGTAGTAATAAATCCACGATAACCGGAGCTGCTATAAGTAACGACTACGCTAAGATTCTCGATAGATTTACTACTAGAAATAAGAGTTTTTTCATACATGTAATTTCTCATTCCCTGCATTTACTCCACTGTAACGTTAAAAAAATCCTGATCGAAAGTATGTTTTTTTACACTTTATTAGACAGCCTGGCAACTTGCGAACCACAAACCTATAGCACAGACAGACAATCCCGAAATGCAGCTTGTGACGTAAGTGAGTGTCCTTACATTACCGCAATTCAGGCTTATATTTTAAGGAAATTAAACAGATGCGTTAGTTTCTTAAACCTGTATAAAGATAAATGGTTTAGTACCGAGGTATCCACGTAAAACAATGATACCGCGTGTATCCGAATTTAGTATACACGTTAGAATGGTGTCACGTTACTCGTGTGTCTTAACAGCACAAAGTCGCAGAAAGTCAAAGTGAATAAACATAAGAGATTTCATGGGCAACATGGGGATGTTACCAGCGAAGAATACGGAGACGTATACCAGAGTGACGTGAAGCACTCAACCATTCGCCCAGGCCTGCTGAAGAGGCGGCCGCAAGCTATTCACGGCAGGGCTTCAATAACGCACGACAATTCTTGCACGTCTATCAGGAAGTTCAGCAGAGTGGTACATTATCAATCACAACAGAATTGCTATGACAACAAAAAAATCAATACGCATAAAGCCGACGGGCTGACATCAAGAATGCTTTACGGTATTTAAAATTGTGTTTTAATGCTGGATGTGTAAATATCTATTATCAGTTCTTCATGTACAACGATGTCACCACCAATATAATCTTGCCACAGCCTGATTAATCTGACATCAATTTTCGTTGTTATCTTGTGCCAGTAAAATCGGCGAGTACACAAACAGCGGCAATGTGTAATGATGTATACGGAAGTTGTTTTCGTGGCTTAAAACGTCGTTAAGATATGGTAGTAAACAGGAACAGTACAATAATGATATGGATCCAATTACATATGTGATTCGAGCCGTATAACACAAATCTAAATACACTATCTTATTCATTTATTCACGATAATGGAGGTTAAAAGCCGCGGCTGCAAATTCAATCATTTGAAGGAACCAGTATTTCCTACAAGCTGTGGTTCAAAGAACCATTAAATCAACTGAACATGGGGAAGGATGAAACTACTACTCATAGAAATACAGACATCCCACAAAACGGGAGATAATTTTTAACATTAACATGAATGGCACTTACTCTTATACATGTTTTCTGACTTGTCAATGGTATCTGAACCGATACGGAGTCACTCGTAGCGACAACTCAGCTGAGCGACAAAGAGGACAGCGAGCAGTCCGCCTGTCGCGTAGGCAGCCTGCAACCCATGACGACCTGGTTCGCATCACTCACTCAGCTCTCGTTTATGTTGTTTATGTTCAGTTGGCAAAATTAATCTCGCTGCTTCTTATTTTTAACTGCTTTAATAATAATCCTTTTACCTTATTAAAAACGAGAACTACAATCCGATATCTAACAGATAAGTAAGTCAGCTGCTTGTTTTATTGCCTACGCGAGACAACTATTTATAAGGGAGAATTACGGCCGTAGATCTACGTTCGACAAATTCCTGCTGTTTTCCTTCTGTCCAACAGTGAACCAGTATCTCTGACAGACTGTCAACATTACCGATATTTTTGTCATCCGTATCTACTTCTGTTTTCTTGCTAGCATCTGATCTGCTAATGGTACCCTATTATTTCTCGCTCTTCCGCTGAACATTTAACTTGCTCTGCATATTGATTCCTTTTGCACTGCTGCCATACTTTCTGTTACAAGTCTTTACTCACAATTCGAGAATGACGTAACAATGAGAATGACATTTCTAAAATTCATTATTTACTTTTCCATATAGTATTATTATCTTTACTTTCTCAGACGTTAAGTCTGGTTAAGAATGGAAAGTGATGCGGACCTTGATCAAGCGTCACTTCCTATTAACTGTACGGTATGTGTTATATTGCATTTAGGAACTTTCGGGTAATTGAACATGTATCAATAATTACGGATTTCTGTAGTTATATATATATATGTTTGGATGTAGCTGTATTGCATTGATGTACTGGTGGATATTGTGTGGTATGACTCCTGTAGTTGATAGTATAATTGGTATGATGTCAACTTTATCCTGATGCCACATGTCTTTGACTTCCTCAGCCAGTTGGATGTATTTTTCAATTTTTTCTCCTGTTTTCTTTTGTATATTTGTTGTATTGGGTATGGATATTTCGATTAGTTGTGTTAATTTCTTCTTTTTATTGGTGAGTATGATGTCAGGTTTGTTATGTGGCGTTGTTTTATCTGTTATAATGGTTCTGTTCCAGTATAATTTGTATTCATCATTCTCCTGTACATTTTGTGGTGCATACTTGTATGTAGGAACTTGTTGTTTTAAAAGTTTATGTTGTAAGGCAAGCTGTTGATGTATTATTTTTGCGACATTGTCATGTGTTCTGGGGTATTCTGTATTTGCTAGTATTGTACATCCGCTTGTGATGTGATCTACTGTTTCTATTTGTTGTTTACAAAGTCTGCATTTATCTGTTGTGGTATTGGGATCTTTAATAATAATAATAATAATAATAATTATTATTATTATTATTATTATTATTATTATACTCATGTACTAATCATACAGTAGTGCTGATCACTAGAGAGATCTGGTTATGTGTAAGAGTCAGTCGTAAGGCCTTAATCTTGCCGCGTGGAATAACTGCATTAATTAATCAATTAATTAATCTATTTACATAAAAGTCATTCTCCTGACAGGCTGATACGTCATCACCCAGCCAAACTTCTAAGAATGGAAACCCCAAATTTGGAGGGGATGTTCGTTTTACACTGTAGGCGTTGTTTAAGAACGGATTTTTCGAAATTACACCCATGTGAAATGGGGGACGATAGATTTTTTGAAAATATGTAGCTATTAAGTCAATTCTGAAGAACTACAAAAATTGGTATTTGGTATGTCAGCCAGAAATAAAGAAATAAGTTTGTCATCATTTTTCGAAATTCAAGCACTAAGTGGGTAAAACTGTGAGCGATTTTTTAAAATTAATCATTATCAAATTACTACTAAATCATGTTTGAAACTAAGTCTACGAAAACAGATATCTGAGTTCTCTGTAAGAAGACGTATTCATGCGTTTCTGGAAATTCAAACCATAAGGGGGTCAAACAGTAGATGAAAAATTTTACTAAAATATCTCATTATGAAAGTATTTTTAAAGCTAAAGTAAGAGCTTCCGGGTTAGAAAACCAAAATTTTTCACTGTTTTTGCAAATTCAACACTTAACGGGGTGAAATATGGATTCAAATTTTGTAAGAAAATGTTTCTTTATATTTAAAGATGTTCAGATCTAAATCTATGAAAACTGGTACTTCAGTTCTCGGTTAGATATAAAGAAATGTGCGTTATGGATTAAAGTAGCCCATGCTTCTATAGTCTTACTTAGCGCGAAAAGTTTATAAAGGTTGCAATTTGTGAACATAAAATCTCGATTAAAGAAGAAGAAAAAAAAAAAGTGCAGATCATAAAGTCTATGCGAGAAGTTTTGGTATGTCACAAATACAAATTGTAAGAGACATAACAATAATTTATAAACATATGGGATGTGAGAAACGCAAAAATCGGAAGTAGCCTGGTCTACATCAATGCTCCACAAGCCACTTTATGGGCTTTGTGGTGCTTGGCGGAGTACACTTTGTCTACCACTTTTGTCCTTTATTGTTACAATCACGAATGGTACTTCATATAGGGAGGCATGATCAGTTCTGTACAGATGGCGTAACCATCTCGTCAGTCTCATATTTATCGAACCGACCACAAAGATGACATCACAGAAGGAACCTTATTCTGTTACGAGTCCGTCACATTACAGATGAGCTAGCTCGTTACAATTGTGGAGAAGCTGCTGTTACGTCGTATGACCGTCTAGTGTCTGCCACGATGCAATAAAGCCACGGCGTTAAGTTAACGAATATCGCACCTGTTCCCATTAAAGAGCAGCCAGAAGCCCGCCGGCCGGCTAGCTGGCTGGAGAAGTGTGCTGATTTGTTAACCTGGTTTCGCAGCTCGCAACAAAGGCCCTGAGAGCGGCGCCGCCGGCAGAGGAGCGCCGTCCCGGGGGAAATACGCGCCCGACAGGGGTAATGGAAACGAAGTTAAATTATTGCCAGGCTCTTCTCTATCTCCATCAACGGGCCCGTTCCCGCTCCCACTCCCACTGTAAAAACTTTTACACCCGCTCCGGGCCGCGCTTCCTCAGTGAGGCACTGAAATGCGACAACAGTCTCTCTCTCTCTCTCTCTCTCTCTCTCTCTCTCTCTCTCTCTGTGTGTGTGTGTGTGTGTGTGTGTGTGTGTGTGTGTGTGTGTGTGTGTGTGTGTGTGTGTGTGTGTGTGTGTGTCGTCGTCGTCGTCGTGCACACACTGGAATGTAGTCGGGAACGTATCTCAGCCCATTATCATACTGCCAAAAAACATCTGTATCCTCAGTAACAGTATTCATTCAGCTGGGATTTGGTGCGTAAGCGCGCGGAAGAGTTCCTCTGCACAAAGCCAAAAATTTTCTAACTGTCAGTGAAACACTATTTTGTTTGTCACAACTTGTAAGATACACAACAGAGTTTCGATTAATTGGATACAAATCAACCAAAACGTGGGTTGGCAAACTTGTAATTGCCTTAAAACAAAATTTTCCAAGGACGCAAAAACTGACCGCATTGCATGATAGAAACATGGACCAACTAGATGCGTACCAGTTGGCGGTGGGCTGGACAGATGGGGGGGGTTTCCCTCTCCCTGCCAACCACCGTTTATGATGTTCTGCGTTGATGTGCGAACGTTCATTTGTGACAGGTCGTTGTTCTTACTGTTTCCGATAACCTTCAAATAATGAAGAAGTACACGAAAGGCAACAGCAGACATAGCATAATTCGGAAATATCCGGCTGGAATCGCAACAATATCGGACATTAAAAAGAAGAGTGATATCATTATACAACATGCCAATGTACTTGACGTGAATAAGAATCTGTCCACAGAGAAACGATGACAATGACAGAAAACCAGGATTTAGACGCTCTAAAAAGCTTGAATAATTGTCCTTCAGATGGGTCCTTCACTGCAACTGAAGATTCACCAAACACCCAATTTTTATCTGAATCTCCAGGACTTGAAAAATGCGACTTAAAAAACCTTTAAGTCTAGCTCTAATGTGATTTTGATGGCCATGGCTATAAACTACTGACGAGCGATGAAACAAATGAAAGTGTCATCGACGACCAAGACCTTCGCAAAGAGTCTTGGGAGAGCCCATGGGATAATGCTGTCCAAATGCTACGTCGTCACTTCTCTGTGTCATTTGTAGGACGTAAAATACAAAATATACATATACGGTTTTGTATAATTCGGTGTTTATTTGTTCGACATTCCTACCAACTTTGGTACCATGTATTTTCCTAAATGATTGCTTATCTGGAGGGGAAATAATATGAGTTACCCGAACGGCTACGGGTAATTGATGCACTACTGGATTTGAATTTCAGGTCTACGCACTTTGACAACTTTTGAGTAGTTTAAACCCACAAAGTGAGCTTCTGAAAGGTTGTAAAATATGCACCAATCATAACCTTTTCAAAGGATTCAAAATTTTTCTACAAAAAATTCCTGTAGTCGTAGAAACAGATGAAAGACAGATGCTGCTTAATCTGGCGAAAATACAGTGGATGTTTTGAAACTAGATAACTACACACGGCGACACTACCTGGCACTTCCTAGCTAAAACGTGTTTACGTAAAAGAAATGTCACAGTTCAACGTCTTAAACTAATGTGTTCTAAGTGATATTCAATACCAGTTATTAGTGCGTTACTTCGTGTTTTTTTTTAAACGTACATGCGCCTACGTAAGCAAAAAGAAATCACTGCTGAAATAGATAGTTCGCTTTATTGATATCATGTCAGCACTCCAGGACTGCTCCCGTCCAAATGAACATGAGGAACCTGTGCCTGGCTACCTCGAAACAAACGCTGCTGGCTCCACAGAAAATGCAGAGAGTAGTTGTACACCGAAAATAATAAAGTACAATTCCCCCACATTCTATCTAATATAAAAACACAAAATTTGATAGTTATTGACAAAATACAATTATTGCGTTCAATTTATTAGGAATGTTGGTTTCAATTCAAGTTACTGGTGAGTCACAACAGTAAGACCACCTGCTTGATAGCGGGTTGGTCCACCTTTGAGCGTAATAAAGCAGTGATTCTACGTCGCACGGATTCGACAAGTTCTTGGTACGTTTATGGAGGTATGTGGTACCGATTGTCTACACACAGGTCACGGGCCGGTGGTCTTTGAACGCGCAGCTGGCGCCCGACATCGCCACCGGGTTCACATCACGAATTTGGTGGTCAACCCATCAGTCTGAGTTCACGACCATTGTCCTTATACCATTGTAGCGCGATTATTGACTTGTGAGATGGACATTTATCCTGCTGGAAGACGCCGTCAGGGAAGACATCAATCATGAAACAACGCAGTATGTCCGCAATAATACACACGTAGTCCACAGCCGTCATTGTGCCTTCGAGTACTACCAAAGGCACAGGGGACGCCCAGGTAAATGCTGCTCATAGCATAACACTGTACACTCCCTTGGTGGCGTGCATGTTTCGACCAGGTTTACCTGGATGACGGCGTATCTGTACACTGACATCGACTTGGTGTAACAAAAAATGCCATTCATCCGAGCAGACCACACGTTTCCACTAGTCCCCGGTCCCATCTCGATGATCCCATGGCCACTGAAATCGTAACTGACGATACTGGGAACACAAATGGGTCGCCTGCTTCAGAGCCCCACGCACAACTATGTGCACCAAAGAGTATGCTCCAAAACCCTTGAGCGTGCACCAATCACTTATTCGTCAAATCTGCCACATCTCTACCTATCCTGCTTTACAGAGCCGGCAACCATCCGACATCCACAGCATGTAATTAGTAATGAGACATGGGCGTCCAACACCAAGTCGCCTGTTCATATTGGCCTTCATTCGCTTTCCATGGATGCTCAAGACCGTCGGACGCGAACAGCCTACCAGCTCCGCCGTTCTCAAGTGCCGCGCCAGGTCAATCGGCCCTCTGTCACTCGTATAGATTTCCTGCTTTTGTGACCCGTATCACCGCTGGAATAAATTCCCCATTCGCCTCTGACTCGTTTATATAACAATGGATGGCATTCACCCTTTCGGTGGGCAGTGGCCCGTCAGTGTATGTGGCGCACAGGTATAATCACGCTCACAAAGTCCAAAAGCTTACAACTTCTTCGCAACAAATATTTCGAGATCTTCACAATGACTCTGGGGATACTGTCATTTGTGAGATAAAGATGTTATTGTAATGTTGTACAACCGTTAGCTTTATCACTCTCAAATCACCTTTATGATCCTCCTTTGTTTTCTTATCGAGCTCCTTCTCTCGAATTAATTCAGCAGTTGGTCCAGAATATTTGCACAGTATTCGTCAACTGTTGTTGAGCTCTTTGCATTATAGGAAAAATCCCGTGTGTCTAAAAAAATATATACAATTATTCCGGGAAATTTCGCGTTTTTGTGCAATTGTTCTAATTACTTTTTATCTTCTGAGGGATATGTCATCCACGACAACATAACGATAAGAAAACCTGGCCTTTTAAAAATGATTTCTGATAAAACTGTCTCCGAGTTTGGTTATGTCCTGCATTCAGCAAATGCGATACCCATCTTGAACGAAGCTCTCTTAATTAATTCAAGGTAACAAAACGTCGTGAACTAATTCTTCTAAAATGCCCATGACGCATTTATTTCGTACAGGTATACCACTGTCGTCGATCGTCCAACACCAAACTGAGCTCCTTTTCCATGGCCCCTGTGGACGCAATTTTGGGATTTACAGTTTGTCCACCAATAGTAACTGTTGAAAACCTACATAAACCTGGATGAATATTCTTTGGCGATGTATCACCCAATTTCATGACGACATTGTATTTCATTTCATTCGTTTGGGCGAAAAGCAGATGAGACGACTCTTGTGAAGAGATGTATAAGGAAACAGTTCTACGGATAAGACTGACACTTCAATTACGTTACTGAGCACCATGCAGCAAAGCAACAAAAATATGATTACATCGATATCAACGAGGACGCTAAGGCCACGTCAACATGTTTACACCTTTCACTCTTACGTCCCTTTCCTGGCTTTCTGTGATCGCAGTATTTGAATGTGTTATTTGACTTTCATCAACACTTTACCAAAGTACATGAGTGTTCAGTTAACTATAGTAACTATTCCTCCGTAAATATCTTTCCTCGCTCTTATAACACATATGTCAATATTCGGGTCAACGTAATCCACTTACGCCCAACACGAGGAAATTACTAAAAAATAGATTTAATTACTGGATAATACGCTGTAATAAAAGTTCCACTCATCCACGACTGCCAGAAGAGCTGCCGGTTACGTAAAGAAAGCCGAGAACCGAGGTATCGAGCACACCGAAGACATCACGTGAAGACGTGTAGGTTAGTGCCGCAGTATTTTATGGGAAAAAGTGGAAGCTGTTTTAGGTTTTAACATTTGGCCGAAAGATTATCAGGAAGTCAGCACACACTCGAAGCAGAGAAAGTTAGGGAGCGAAGCCGAGTGTGTTCTTTTCAAAAGTTCCCAAGAAAATTCGATTTTCAGATTTCCAAAAGAAGTCTCGAACGCTGCTGGCCTATAATAAAAAGAAAATCTAAATACCGATATTAAGAGGCTAAATAATTGAATTGTATTTCCATATTTTATTTTTATTGTTTATTACTAATTATTATATAGCCCGTTAAGCTGAAGACAAGAAATAGTATCTTGCAGAAACGTTGTGATACCACATGGGGTTCAAGAGCTCCAACACTAAAAACTTCTGCTGCTGGACTGTTGCATCCTGTGGCAGAATATTGTGTTGCAGTTTAGATCAACAGCGCATGCATCAGACTCGTCGACAGGTAGCTCAACTAGACTACGCGAACCGTCACACGAACAATCAAAAGCTGTAGAACTTTCTAGTTGTCTATCGTCAGCCGTGTAAGTCCCCTCATTTTTTCGGCGAGGCTCTGCTCTCAAGCGGGAGCTTACAAGAATAGCTGGTAGTCCAATGTCCCTGTACACGCGTGCTTTCCTGTACTCAGCAGAAGCAGCCTTCGCTCCCGTCATCCACCTGTACAACGTACAATATTTCTTATGATCAACAAAGAAACAATAACAAACCGTTGGCAATATCTATGACAGAACAATGCTACTCCAGAACGGCTGAAGATGCCCTGCTTCTCGTCCAGGCAATCGGATTCTGAAGAGTGCCACAAGATCTGGTCCGCGCTCAACAGAATAAGAACAAACAGTGGAAGATGTGCTGACTCAATGTACAAACAAGAAGAAGAAGAAGAAGAAGAACAACAACAACAACAACAACAACAAGAACAATAATGTCTGTGGACTCCTGTGCGTTGTAAATACTGTACATTAAATTAATTTACGATTATGAATTTTTCCATGTTTTACATGTGTGTATATGTACTGTTAAGAAAAAGCTTTCCTTGGGTGGTGTGATACTAGTTACGAGCTAAACCAGTAAGTAATTATTACATATTTTTTTACTCTCTAGAGAGAGTGCTGCTCAAGTTCAGTGTATTTCAATAACCTAATATTTGGCCAAACGACCCGCTTAAAGCCACGTATCAACACTACATCAAGTTTAAGGGGAAAAAGATGTAGACGTCGTGTTAGTCCGTGATTAGCAACCTCCCTCAAACCAGACGTTGTGTTACTCCGCGACTTTAATATGGTCGCTTGGTCGAAACTAGTCTATGGGTAATTACATCACCTTTTCCGTACTTCCACGATGTCGTTTTTCAAAGTTATATTTCAGTTCACTCTCAGTGATACTACAGTTATTTGCCGGCCGCGGTAGCAGAGCTGTTCTAGACGCTGCAGTCCGGAACCGCGGGACTGCTACGGTCGCAGGTTCCAATCCTGCCTCGGGCATGGATGTGTGTGATGTCCTTAGGTTAGTTAGGTTTAAGTAGTTCTAAGTTCTAGGGGACTGATGACCACAGCAGTTAAGTCCCATAGTGCTCAGAGCCATTTGAAGTAGCATGCATTTTATGGCAGTGAGGACGAGGAGTGGCCTCATATTTAAAGAGACGTCCATATTCACTATCTGTGTAGAGGAAATCGTCCGGACTAACCGTTAGGTCACATCATCACCGGAGAATATAACGCACACGAAGAGGATAGCTTCATGCAGCAAACACTGGAAATGTTTCAGAGGAAAACGTTTCACAACAGGTAACATAAACGCTACTAAAAAAATGTTCAAATGTGTGTGAATTCCGAAGGGACCAAACTGCTTAGGTCATCGGAGCCTAGACTTACACAGTACTTAAACTAACTTACGCTAATAACAACACACACTCACCCACGCCCGAGGGAGGACTCTAACCTCCGGCGGGAGTGGTCTCTACTAACAACAGCTATCGACAAATTAAGTAGACATTAGCTGCGATCAGTGCACATACCGAGAAAACCCGTGTCCTCTCGCAGATTTCAGTCCCAACGAAACCTTCGTTCTTGGAATTTCAAACAAATTTTGTGCCGGAAGTAATTTTACATTAATGATGCTCTTAGGCGTCTATGGAACAATGGTTAAGTGAAATATTAGTACTTAGAATATAGTTGGAGAAAACGCATGTTTGTCGTGCATTATTATGTGAGAAACCGAAAACAGTAGACGCTCAGATGTCCTCGCAGAATTTTACAGGTCGCAGTGTATGTTTCTTTGAGGAGGTAAATACCCATTCTAACGTGAATTGGCCATCACTTCGCACGGGCGCCGCTGCTTTCGTCATCCTACGACGAAAAAGAGTTATACCTCAATAAACCTCAATGTAGGAGAAATACGTTGTTGTTAATGCTACCTTACTACCAATGGAATATGTTGTTTTACTGAAAAAAAGGTAATGCCCTTTTCATTTACGATGGTTCACTGAACTGGTACTGCGGCCCTGCGGTCGTTACTAGCGGCGATGGAGGCGCGCGTAATACCACCACATAATATGGCGGCTGCGCTAGCCATATTCGCAGGGGCCAGCGCCGCTTAAACGCACACAAAGCCGCTAGGCGCACAGAGCCGTTACCGGTGGACAGCGCAGTAACCGGGGACCGCACCGCGTGCGCCGACCGTAATGGTGACGTAGTACGACCAGCCGTTGCCGCAGCTTAGAGCTATAGGCCAGGGCTGACGACATAATATTCAGTACGACCCGCTTCTTGCCACCCTCGTCTAGTACCACAGAACCCACCAGTGGAACAGCAATAACCGAAGCACGTTCGTTAATGTGTTACGGTTAAGTTCTGAGATAGGGAACCGGAATCTACTTCGGCACTTACATCCGAGATAGTACGCCGAGATACTCTCAACTAGAATACGCAAGCCGGAATAATGATTACTGGCCTCCATTATCGGCCAGCAACTCTCTAAGACTTACCTCAGTCGGTTCGTCAAACACTTTTACGCTAGTGCTGGTCTGGTTTTCTACTTTCACATTAAACGTGAGTCGCTTAAGACGTAATACCCGTTTTAATTGGTTGTCAACAGATGACAGTACTCAGGCAGCACGTAACTTTCTCGTAGGCTTAATCCTTCTTACTTACAGAAAGAGAGAGAATGAGGCAAGTACTTTTTTAATGGGATGATACACTTCTTTCAAAAGCATTCTAAATCTCATTAAGAGATTAGTGCAGTCATATAACGCTTGTTAAAGTTGGCGTTAAAACCTTTGGCAAAAGCATTCCAGTAATCTGTTGCTGTGTACGCTAAGTGGGGTCTTCGTGCCACTCTCTGCAGTTAAATGCAGCAGGAAAATAAGAGTGAGGACACTTAAGATCAAACTTATTCCCTCCTGAAAATATCTTATGCGACATAGATACAGGGTCAGTAACGACTTTTGTAAACGTAATTACACCTTAAATTCTTGTGCATGAAATGAGACGTAGGAAAACTAGTTCAGATGTTTCCAGAATGAGATTTTCACTCTGCAGCGGAGTGTGCGCTGATATGAAACTTCCTGGCAGATTAAAACTGTGTGCCGGACCGAGACTCAAACTCGGGACCTTTGCCTTTGGCGGGCAAGTGCTCTACCAACTGAGCTACCCAAGCACGACTCACGCCCCGTCCTCACAGCTTTACTTCTGCCAGTATCTCGTCTCCTACCTTCCAAACTTTACAGAAGCTCTTCTGCGAACCTTGCAGAACCAGCACTCCTGAAAGAAAGGATATTGCGAAGACATGGCTTAGCCACAGCCTGGGGGATGTTTCAAGAATTAGATTTTCACTCTGCAGCGGAGTGTGCGCTGATATGAAACTTCCTGGGAGATTAAAACTGTAAAGTTTGGAAGGTAGGAGACGAGATACTGGCAGAAGTAAAGCTGTGAGGACGGGGCGTGAGTCGTGCTTGGGTAGTTCAGTTGGTAGAGCACTTGCCCGCGAAAGGCAAAGGTACCGAGTTCGAGTCTCGGTCCGGCACACAGTTTTAATCTGCCAGGAAGTTTTATTTCAGATGTGTAGACCTTGTCATGCTTCAGTGAAAAGCTTTTGCGGAAGCAAATAAGCAGTCGAAAGGCTTGGTACAAAGCCGTGCTGAAAAGTAATGCCTCCGAATTCTTTTCTGTGAAACTCTTAAAGCTTCTTAAATAAAACAAAATTTATTGGCGTTCTACGTCTTTATTCTTCATGTTTGCATGTTTATTTCTCAAAATAGTCACTCTGGCGGCGAACATATTTCTCCTAACGAGAAACCAGTTTGTTGATACCGTCACTGCAGAATGTTTGACATCGTTGGCGGAGCTACAACCTTACCTCGGCTTGCACCGCTTTATTACTTTCAGGAATTTACGGAGGGTGATCGACGACAGTTACGCCAATGCGTTGTATTATTGCAGATGTCGCAGCGATCGCGAGTGGTCTGATATTATCGTGCTGAAGGAGACGGTGCCCAATGTGTGGACAGGCTCTTCTAATCAGAAACTTTATTACGGAACGCTGTTTGTCACTTACCGGTATAGTTACGTCACACACCACCATGTTACACGCTACAATTCGCAGCCCTGTAGCGGTAGGGCGCTGCAAGTATGTAGACGTCCAGAAAAAGAGATGCAGAACATTGATAACGTTTGTATTATTTAATATGCTTCAAGAGCAGTCACTTGAAAAATTTGGAGGTGTTACTTTTCAGCAAGCTCTCGTACAACGACGGAGCCTAGCATCAGACCCCCTCTCGACAGTTTTTACGTCAACAGCCGATTTACCGGAAGGTTTCCACGCCAGCGTTAATAAGCACTGCATCACTATACTCATCTTTCTAAGTGCTTACGAATGCCGTTAAAAAAGGTTCATCGTTCCAATTAAAAAACCGCACTTGCGTCAATATCTCTGATAGTACAACAGTTACGAAAACTAGAAGAACAACAAAATTACGGCCGGCCGGAGTGGCCCAGCAGTTCTAGGCGCTAGAGTCTGGAACCGCGCGACCGCTACGGTCGCAGGTTCGAATCCTGCCTCGGGCATGGATGTGTGTGATGTCCTTAGATTAGTTATGTTAGTTAGGTTTAAGTTCTAGGGGACTGATGACCTCAGATGTTAAGTCCCACCTCAGATGTTCCCATATTGCTCAGAGCCATTTGAACCATTTTTTGAACAAAATTACGTGCCTCTCTGTGTATCTGACTAAAAGCCTCATTCCGGTATCCTGAACCGTTCATGAAATAAAAGGAGTGATAGGTCTCAAAGCAACTCGCCTTTTGTACACAGCGCAAACAGTTTGTCCAGAAAGTTTGCCGGAATACGATGACTGGGCTCTATCTATTAGGCTCCTTTATCACAGTTTCGTCTGTCAGATCCCACTGTCAAATTCCAGGGTTCCAACAGAAACGACTATTTACGTGAAGTGAGAAACTACTGTTCCAAACATTTCAACAACTTTTGATTTACCACAATTTTAAGTAAAGTCAACGAAGGACAGAATACTAACTAATTGTGGCTGACAGGTATTAGCTCCGAAATTATAGCTTACCCGAGATGGGAGCCACGTTTTTGGATTGCAATTTCAACACACAGCGCAGACAATACAGCAAGTTTTAAATTAACTGAATTTGTCACCTAGCACACGTACTCTGCTCCAAAAGTGACTCATACCTACGAAAAGCCGTATGTGTCTCCATACATTCACTACCACTGTATTCATCCCTCTATGTTAATGATGCACACTAAGTACCAGAGAAATCTGTGGAGGTGACGACTACAATGACATGTAATATTTTAAGATGCTTCAATGGAAAGTATTTCTTTCAAACGTAGGGTACCTCCACTTACTTCTATAAAATGTAGTTGCAAAGGAAGCTCTATAACCTTGTTAAATTGCCCGAATCATCGCTTCGTAGAACCGTGACCTTTCATTTGCCTTCGCCCTCACTGATGCCGTACCTCAAGGGACGACTCATAGGCGACAGTGGCCAGAATACGAGGAGCTTGTAGAAATGTGCTGCGAGCGAGACGAAGTGTACAACGTATAGCGACACTGATTAGCATGAAAACACTCATCAGTGTACTCGGAACAACGCTCGTCACTTCTACATTGGTAAATCAGTCTTAACAAGGGTCGCCAGCCTAGCTTCAACAAGCGAGCCAGGGTCAAAATTGTCACTACGCCAACATCAATGAAAAATCACTAAATTAAGTTAGTTATATCACCGTTTGCTGACTAAAAGGCTTTCTGAAATTATACGGTAGTATGCAGGAAACCAACATCCAGTAATACAGTTCCAACTGCAAAAACTGTTTATGACGGCGGAAGATAAAAAGAACCGGGGAAAGAAAGAAGAACTTCTGAACACACTAATTACTGGTATGCGCTGAACTACACCAAAAGAAGTAAAATGTGCGCGCGAAAGAGAGACAGAAAGAGGGAGGGAGAGAGAGAGAGAGAGAGAGAGAGAGAGAGAGAGAGAGAGCGCAAGTTCTCTCTTTAACAATGTCGACGTTTTAAACTTGGTTTCACAATGCGATAAAGTAATATTCCTCCGACACGCAAACCCACGCTTTAATGCAGACAAATGTCTTTGAATCAAACTTTTGAAGTCTGGTAGCAAAATCTGCAGTAACTTTTTGAGAGAAGACCTAACTTCCCAGATCTGCCTTAATGAACTACTTTAACCTTACTTCGCTTGCCAAGCAGTATCAGCTGGATTCGCATTTCTATACAGTACTTCGCTTAATTCAATTAACGCAGGTAAATGAGAAGGTAAAGAAGAAATCATCCCTTTCCAAAGCGAAAGAAGTATGCAGGTATTTCGCTTGAGTCAAGAACGTCTATTTAAAATCACTCCCGTGGCCGAAAATTTGGGGAATTATGATATTACGCCCTACATCCAGCGAAGCGACAACACATTTCAGTAGATTACTCTTCCTTTCCATTAGGAACTGCGTCAAATGTGTATGTTCTCTCAGGTTACCAATAAAGTTTATATCGAAAGCCAGTGCCGACCGATTAGAATTATTACATACTGCAAACAAATATTTATTTGGGCGTTACCGAGCTTATCTAGATTTTGCGCACCAGTGCAAAACACTGTATCCCTAGGAACGCAGTTTCGATTATTTTCCTCACGTTACCTCCATGACCCAGTTGTGCCTGGATAAAAATAAACACGAGAGAGAGGGAGACGGAGGGAGAGCAAACAGTCATCCTAGCTCCGAAATGTAAAAACCATTTACCGACGTACAGCTCGTTATTAAAAGTTTCTCGCGTCCAGGACGGTTTCATAAAGCTGAAGCTCTAAAGTACTTCTAGAAATGGCCAATCAACAACTGGAACAGACATGTTTCGCCGAAAACGTAAAAGATGAAAGCGGTAAGGAAAAAGATGTGACGGAAGTACACTTACTGTTCTCCAACGTTCTCATTCTTAGCTTGTTTCAGGATTAACAACAGTACTCCTAACAGACTGTTACAGTTACTGTACGTCGCTGCTCAACACATTTTGTCCTTGCAGAAACCTCGGGTATTGTATCTCTTGCTAAACAAACCTCAAGGATTCGTGGCCGTGATAAGGAGTCCGCATTATTAATCTCTCCTAGTTTTTTTCATTACAGAGCGGAGTGGCAAAGCGGTAACTGCCGTGATAAGTTCCGTACGGGTGCAATATCTACGAAACTGCAAGCGAAAGGCAGCAAAATATGTGTGAGACATGGTGGAGACAAAATAACAAACGGTTCTTCTTCATTCGAAAACTTTTCCACCTTCCTATTAGAATTGAGATGTCCCTCATGCAGCTGAACAAGGGTAGGTAGTAAAGCATTCGCGGTAACAGGTCGACATCTGTGAACGAGAAGTTTTCAGACCGGACAGATTAAAATTGTTCGCCTGAGAAGAAAGGCTTGTAGTGCGGCTGGGAAACGAAATTTCGGAGGAAAGAGGGCCGGGCCCCGACTGTTTCGTAAACAACCGCCCCGGAGCGGTAAACTACTTGGATTAAGTCCTCCCGGCTTCCACCGCGCGCAGGATTAACGTTCATTAGCTCCGGCTCCCCAGAGCGGCTCTTCCTCCCACTTCCGTGGTTGTTCTCCAAGAACAACTTGCAAAGGCTGTTAAACCACGTACGCATTTCTCCGTGGATTGTGTGTTCCAAATTCAAAGAGTTCTTCCTTCCTATCTCCAACAAAGATCGTACGTCGTATAAACAAGATGGAAACACAGGGATTTTAAGTTCAAATATAGCTCCGACTAGTATAAACGTAACATTTTGCAATTCACAAGATGCCCCTGAACGAATAATATAATTACACTGCTCATTTATAAAAATATACCTTACACGAAAACACACACACACACACACACACACACACACACACACACACACACAAGCGCGCGCGCACTTGCCCCCGAAACTTCGTAACTTGAGATATTGTGTCGTGAGTTTCTGCAGAAGAACTGAGAGGGTTATTTTCCGCAAAGTTGTTTTTCATGGAAGGGCGGTAATTTCCTGCTGGTTCGTCAGTATTCGACATGCTTCTGCATTACTCGGCTCCAGGAAGACGAGTTACAACGCGAAGCGAGCCTTACAAAGTTTTTTACAGCTGTAAATTAAACACATAAAACATTTATGTCTCACAGATGAACAACAAGCAAGACAGTACACTTTGGGCAGACTAAAAACCACTGCAGAATATTCTGTAACGCAGATGGCCTCTTTTTGAATTGTAAATAAAGTCGTAGCCGATCTGGTGAAGTCCATCTACATAGCAGCAGTGCCTTCTGAATTTCTCCGGAGGAAAAGTGAAATAATAAGTGGTGACCGACAATGGGGTCTAGATTTTATGTCTACCATGTGCGTCTTAGATTGAAATAAGTAGAGAATAATGTTCCCATCAAAGAAACGCACATGAGCAAATTCGTGGATCAAGTAGGGTTTACAGAGGGTTCATTTTCGCTCAATGCAGTAAGCGCAACCTCGTAAAACCACAAGGCCTTCTCTTTTCTCCTGTCAACTTTACAGTTTATATATAAGTATTTCCACAAAAAACTTTCACTTTTGAATTAACTGCTGTCGGTCGGAGTACGAATCAAGTGGATCATTAATGGGACGGATCAGAGAACCGCGAACTCGGAACAGACTTGGAGAAAAACAGAAATGAGTGGCACCACTTAATTAAAAGAAGCAAACTGTTGAGAGGGCACGTGCTGAGGCATTAAGCAATCGTCAATTTGGTGATGTATGGAGGTTTGTGGTGTAAACAATGTAGAGGAAGAGCAAGGCTTGAGTACAGCAAGCAGGTTCAAATGGCTGTAGGTTGCATTAGTTACTCAGTGATGAAGAGCCTTGCACAGAGTGGACTAGAGCTGCATCAAACAAGTCTACGGACTGAATAGCGGCGGCGGCGAATCAGATCCCATAGGCGAAACAATAATGCGGAGTTAGATTAGTTCAATTAGGTAATAATCTTGAGGAATCACCTGTTACATAGAAATGTCAAGCCGTGGACATACAAACACTCATCGCTTGGTCTCAATTCAAGTACGAAACACTTCTGTCATCAGTGGAAATTAATTCATCCCCATCTAATAATACTTATATAAAAAGACTGCTTATATGTATGTATGTCATTTCACCTTGTTAAATTTCACTGAAATTTGTACGAAGGCAACACACACAGTTTTCATTAATGAGAATATGAAGCTACAGTTCACACCTGTCGGTTTCATTACCATTCACTTTACTGCCACACTTACAGCTTGTGGAGTTCTTTTAATAGCAAAATTCCATAAGAGGAAAAATTCTGCATTCAGACGATCGCATTTGAAAGTACATACATTCCACAGAGGGAGGTACACACAACGAGTAAATCCCTTCAATATGTCCAAAAGGAACACGATATCGAAACACCTGTTTCGACCAGAGGCTGTACGCAAAGTAACGACTGTTTTGTTCACTGACCAAAGCTCAAAACATTTCTTATCCATCAACAGACTTAAAGTAAAACTGTATTTCAATTTAATTACGTGTATTTTCATGACATTTGAAAACCAGTTAAGAAAGAACTACAGTATACTGACAGGACAGTTATTAATGACTGCAGAGAAACGCATCGCAAAAAGAAGAGTACAATTTGCTGAACATGAAATTGTTTCCAAAGCACACTTTCATCTGCTTCGTCGTTCCAAGGGTTTATACATTATTTATACAGCCCAAGTTACGTGGGACACATTCTACACGTAAAAAATGAAGTATGACATGTTTCTCAGATGAATGTGTAAACTACAAAGGACAGCAATCGTAATAAGTAGGCGTACTGCGGACGATCAAAGTTTAGTATAATGGAAGGTCGTAAAACATGAATGTGCATGCTTTCATCTGCACAGGCTGAAGTCTGATTACAGGGCGGATGTATGCGTCAAGCGAGAAACGACTGTAGTAAATCACGCAACTAATTTGTACCGTAATTACAGTCATTATACGGGCAGACGGATTTTGTAACAGCAGCCTATCACCCCGGAGCGGAATGTAAACACGACGGTTCGCGAAATATTCCAGTTATCAACTGCGGTGTTTGCTCACTTGAGCTTATCCACTGTACTAAATCCTTCGTCATACATACAGTTTGTCGTCTTATTGCTGGACAGACGTGCGCATATATTCCACGCATTCGCATTTCGTAAGTCGTCAACAGCACTCTGTAAAACGTCAAAAATAGTTTCGCAATTACAGCTTCTGTCTGTCTGTTACGTAGTGAAACAAATTCAGTCAGGACCATTCACACGGGTATGCCAATAAAAAAATAAAAAAGGTCGACATGTTATTCGCCCTGCTCTACCCCAAAATCACTTACCCACCTTCCAGTAAGGTTACACGTCTTCAGTGTTTCTGATACCACCACTTCAGGCGATTTTCTGCCTTTGGCATTTTCACTTGTAAATCTTCGCAATCAGAACTCGATCTCGATTAAAATAGTAAGTAGTTAAAATGAGAAATTCGACCAAGTTGACTTTAAAAAAAATCCATACACGTCGAGCTCATAAGTGAAAATATTGTCTGCAAATAACTTTTCATTTTACAGATTATGCTGGAACTTCGAGTCTATGCCTCATGTTGGTAACTAGTTGTCACTGACATTAACCGTTTTTTTTTACATACCTTATTACAATATCTATCCAGTCATTCATACCAATTATCCTACGTGCAGAATAAACGCGAAAGTCTTAGAATATTCTAGCACTCTACGGTGTGAAAATGAAAGAAACCACTGACCTTATTTTCAAGAACATTTTTGTAAATAATTACTGAATAGAGTAGTTGAACAGATGTCGGGAAAAACTATGTTTTTGTCTGATTTTAAATATTGTTGTTACCTCTCTATGCTAACGCCAACAGCCCTGCCGCAGTGGTAACGCCGGTTCCGTCAGATCACCGAAGTTAACTGCTGTCGGGCTTGGCTGGCACTTGGATGGGTGACTGTCCGGGTCTGCGGGGTACACCCAGCCCCTTGAGAGGCCACTGGAGGAACTACTTGACTGAGAAATGGCAACTTCGGTAACGAAAAGTGATAACGGCCAGGAGAACAGTGCGCTGACCACACGCCCCTCCCTCCATATCTGCATCCAGTGACGCCTGTCGGCTGAGGATAACACGGTGGCCGGTCGGACCGTTAGGCCTTACGAGGCCTGTTGGAACAAAGTTTTATCCGTCCTAATGCGCTGATTTTTAAAAATTCTGTCATAATGTATTTCTGAACATCCTCTGTGCTTCCAAACAACAGTAAACTAAGTTACAGCACAGCTATCATTTTACAGTGTTATGAGGATTCGCAGTTGACTCCATAAATAGCATGTGCGAATTAACGAGTAAACACAATGTATGAATTGACGGCTTTTAAGCTTTGTTTCCATAACCTATATCACTACAGTGGAAGTGCGAAACATTGCTGGTTTGCACAGCTTTCTAAAAGGTTTGTCTGCATCACCATTATTTACGGCCTGGACTTGGGCGCTGTGGCCATAATGGTGTCCTCGGGTTTGCATAAACAACCACTAACTACTCCTCTCTCTGGCGGCCTTTGTTGCACGTGTCCTCTGTCACGATGCGAGAATTAGTGTTTGCACGACTAGCGATCGAAGTAACGTCGAATCGTCGCTAGGTCGATAACGTCGTTAAGGAACAAATCACCACCACTGTCGTCGTCAGTGCCGCCGCCATGAGTGTGACGTGGAACAGAATACACATAGAAGTCTTTTCTGACTTACGTTATTAACTTTTATGCAGGGAAGTATTTTTTTTTTCTTTTAATAACTGCCAGCACTGAAACGTAGCGCATTCCAGTTGTAGTATGTTTTGTATTCAAGCTGCAGGCAGTGACACATTAAATTTCTTGCCTCATTTAGTCACTTTGTATTTCATGAATATCGTTATCTTTCAGAGAACTATGATTCAAAATGTACAAGGGAGATACTATGACAGTGACACACTGAAGTCGTAAGGACCCCATTTGAAGCGGAAAAATTTTGTCCAAAGATGCTATAACGCTTGTGACTGTAGTAACATAGAGGAATAATGTTATCCACAGTCTTGGAGCCATATTAAAAAATAAATAAAAGAATTACAAGCATGTTAAAAATAAAGATAGGAAAACAAAGATAAAGAGAAACACACAAAGGCGAGAACTGAAATTTCCTTAGTGGAGACGTAAGCACACGCAAGTTACTGACATAACGCATGTATTGAAACAAAAGATATGAGACTGTTCGCAATTATTTGTCGCGACTACCGTGGCCGCTACTTGTTTTGGGACTCAGCTTTAATAGGCTTCAGGTTACTCGACAAACGCAGTTTACTGAAGACATGTTTTTGACACCTCAAAAATGTTTCTCTTCTTTTCGCTTCATCTCGAGTTGTACAGGACATCTTTCGTTCATAATTTTTTATCCAGAGCTGCGTCACACGAAATATCAGGATCAAAAACATGTCGAACGCATCTCTGGACTAAACGTTAGAGTTGAAAGTGTTTCACGGTCCACAACCCGGAAGAGTCATCAAGAACATGTTCTTGAATTCCAATGGAAAGCCTAAACGCCAGAGGTACTGTGCAGATTCACGGAAAAAAAGAAAAAAGGACAAACAGCAATGTTCTTAACAGTGGAAGGAAATACTGGAGTCGTATGTGGACTCAAATAGCTATTCCTTTGAACACATTCACTACTGCCGGAACACATGTGATAGAACAAGCTTTGGCAGCATCAGTCTCGTTTCTCTATAATAGCGTCAGGTTATGCAGGGTGGCCAGAAACTGTCTGAAAAGCTTGTAAGGCTATTGCAGGGTACGTTGTACCGGAAACAATTGTTGAGTTGGGCTGTTTCCGAGTTAATTAACAATGATGTTACCCAATCAGGCCGTTGGGCGCACACATTCAGGAGACTCACCAGGTACAACTTGTTCAAATGGCTCTGAGCACTATGGGGTTTAACATCTGAGGTCATCAGTCCCCTAGACTTAGAACTACTTAAACCTAAATAACCTAAGGACATCACACACATTCATGCCCGAGGCAGGATTCGAACCTGCGACCGTAGCAGCAGCGCTGTTCCGGACTGAAGCGCCTAGAACCGCTTGTCCACAGCGGCCGGCCCAGGTACAATTAGTGGCTGTTGTTCTCATAGCGTAGATGATAGCGCACGAGACTGCTGAGCCTTTGGGCCTCGTGTTCGATCTTTACTACCATTCCATGTCCAATTTTTGCATCACTCTCTTGTTCGGTTTTAGGAAACTAAACGAAGAACATGTTTGGCGACACAGTCTCTGGCGGGCCGCTTGAATTTGCGCGTAGAACGGCCTGACTGGTTAGCTTCAGTGCTAAGTAACTCCGAAAAGGCGCAACGAATCAAATTTCTCTTTTACTTACAATTATTTCTCAGCACAGCCTACCCTGCAACACCCCTACAAACTTTTCAGAGTGTTTGTGACCTCCTTGTACATTATTTGTTAGAAGGGAAGAAAATGGACCAACACATCCGTACTAAAGTGCTCACCCACTGCCACCACATTTAACATTTTGATAAAACTGCTCCCGTGTAAGGTCACAATTTAAGTGTCACACACGAAGGGAAACGGCAAACAGTTCCTTAATGTTTGTAGGAAACGCGTTTCATTTTGTGCAAGACCTTGTACGTTGTTGATGAAAAAAGAAAGTAAGAATTATTCTGCGTCGCAATAGAGGCGACTGAGCATCATATTTGAGCACAGAAATAGCATCAAATTATGTTTACTGTACAAAGGGCCTTAGAATAAATAAGGAGAAATCGAGGATAGTTCAATATTTTCGAAAAGATAAATTATATCGAAAATTTTTATTTAATGGAAGTGGGAAATAAATATGCAGTAATCGGTGTGAATAGCAATCCAGAATGATGCTAGAACTATTCCACTTGCACGAGCACGTACCATCACAGAGTCAAGTTTGAGAGCACCGTCATTACAGGTAGCACAACCTCTTTATTACATTACGATCAACGCATTGTATCTGAAGATACTTCCCACATCCCATCAGTATACAAAATACGCGAACGAGAAGCAGCAAGACTGCCATTTACTGAGTACTTTCGTCTCCCATATCTGAGTGTTATCCAGACGTTCGCAGATCAATAACGTCGTTGCCGCCCTCGTTTCGTTTTTACTGCGGCTGGCACCACTCCCGAAGCTACTACTGGAAAAACACCTCCTTCTCGTCGATAAGACGAAACAGATGCTGAAATTTTGTTTTCGAATCAGTGTTCTGCGTCACTGTTTTTACATACACACGATGGCGTAAAATGTTTATAGATGCTATTGTCAACATTTTAAAGTACATCGTTAAAAAAGACATGTTACAGAAACAAATTTAAAAATATGAAGTTAGATTCTACCTTAAAAACAAAAGTAGACAGCAATAACGGAGACTTATCGAACCACCATTTAAAACTAATCAGAAACAGTCCTAGCTGATTACATCACTTTTATTATAGTATGAAGCTATGGGAAGAGTAAGACAGATCAGGCTGACTAGTTCGTAGATTACACGAAGAAAGCAGACAAATGAAAAATAATTAAAAACATTAATAAATCGGATACTTCTTGTCTCAGTAACCGAAACATTTACATGTTCCTTTACCACAGGACTGTAGCACTTCACTTGAGGATTTTAGGAAACGTTATGAAAAAACACAGAGATACTGCGGGAAAGGAGAGTTCGAGGTATATCAGTCGAAGAGGCTATAATCAGAGGACGAGCCACAGCATTAGGCCAAGAATCACATATGCTGTTCGATGAATAAACAAATCTGAAGTCAAACGATACAGTTACAGTTAAAGAAAGTCAATGGTGACTGCTTTACTTTTAATACCTCAAATTTTCTTGCGGCGTGTGTTGCATGAACACCAACACCTCCCAAGATTCTTCCACAGCTATGGCAGAGCAATGTGACACAATGGTAAGAAGGTAGACTCTTACTCCAGAGGAAAGCGATTAAAAGTTCTGTCTGGCCACCCTGTTTGAGCTTATTGTAGCTCCCCTGTGGCAAATGTCAGGATGGATTCTTCGAAAAGAAAACGGACGATAAATTCTAACATGTTTCACTTCTGAGTTTCCCCAAAGGAGTATTATAGCACCACTGCTGTTCAGAATGTACATAAACGACCAATTTGAGAACGCAGGAAGATGTAACAGTCTGATCGCGGATGATACTGTTGTGTATAGGGAAGTTAGAATATCAGAAAATTTGGCGAAATGCAGGATGACCCGCAGAAGATCTTTACTTCGTGTATGGATTGGTAGTTGACCATACATGTAAACAAATTTAATGTGTTGTGCATAAACATGAGGAAAGATGTGTTACACGATTGTTGAACAATAACTAGACACTGTTAGACCTATCAAACACCAGCGACAAATTTTCGAAAAGATGTTACCATCACTTGATTGTGTTATAATGTTTTATTTTCAGTGTCTATATTTGGGCCCTAGACCATTTCCAAGTGTTAATAACGTCAAAAATCGTCCGACTTGTGTGAAATAAAAGTCATCGACGAAAAATACGTATCAGATTATACAAACCAATTGTATGTCTAATTTACCTTCAGGGACCTTGCGTGGCTCCAGAAAAAGAAAATTAAAATTACAAAGATTGGCGCTCAGACGGGGGCTTCCCAGCAGTCATTATACCGCCAGTGTAACAAGAAAGGGGGTACACGAAGTTCCCTCCATCACAAACTGTAAGGTAGCTTTGGAGGTACAGACGTGGATCTCGGCGTTGACGGTATGTTCAACTCTAACATTTCTTTTCCGAAGCTAGGAATTACTCGACAAACGCACGTCACCTTCGTGGATCATCGATATGCTGTAGTTGCATTCAGATTTTGATTTTAATTTATCTTGAATATCTTAAGGCGAATGGTGAGATCGTTCCTTTAAAAGGACACAACTGATTTCCTTCTTCACCCTTGTCTAGTGCGATCGTATGCTGTGTCTCTAACAGTCTAAAAGTCTAATTTACATGGTGTCCCAGAAATTTGCAGTGCGAGGTGGCCGAGCGGTTCTAGGCGCTTCAGTCTGTAACCGCGGGACCGCTACGGTCGCAGGTTCGAATCCTGCCTCGGGCATGGATGTGTGTGATGTCCTTAGATTAGTTAGGTTTAAGTAGTTCTAAGTTCTAGGGGACTGATGACCTCAGATGTTGGGTCCCACGGTACTCAGAGTCATTTGAACATTTTTGAACCCAGAAATTTATCAACAAAATCTCAGGGGTTGTAGATGTTATCTTGAGGAACAAATCGAGGATAGGAATCAATGTCTGGGAACGTCATCTAACGACGCTACAGAGCGTCGAAGTTATTGGTACTGGCGCCTGCCACTAGACCACCCTTTCAGCAGCAAAAGTGACTTTGTACGCTGTCGGATTGTACGCGGAACGCCTCGCAATCCTGTATATTATTCCGTGACCGCGACTGATTGCCACGATTGTCAGTGAAGAAGGCGCATAGCTGTTGCATAGAAAGGCCTTGTCTCCCAAGAATGCGATGCCCTGTTGCCTCCGAGGATGACAGCTTCGGACACGGGTTTCCAACGGCAGTTAATTTTTTTTTCTTCTGGAACCCTCTAAAATCTTAACCGTTTTCCGGTATGCAGGAGAAAAATAAATTACAGATGGAAATCTGTGTCCGAAAGTGTCATCTGCCACGATAACATAGCATCGTATTTATAGAAGACAAGGCATTTCTACGCAGCGGCTGGCTCCATCTTCTCCACTGGCGATCGTGGCAGTAAGTCGCGATTACTGAGTAACTTAAACATTGCGAGACGTACCGCCTACGTTCAATCAGCGTACGAAGTGACGTTTGCTGCCGAAGATGTGGCCTGGTGGTAGGCGCCGGCGCCTGAAACGTCGACGCTCTGTAGTGTCGTTGGATGAAATTTACGGACACGGGTCGGCATCCTCGCTCGTTCCTCAGAACACCCTCTACAACTCCTGGACGTTTGTCACAACATTTCTGCGACACCCCGTATATTAAACCCTGATCTGGTCTTTCCTCACCCAAGTGCCAAGCTGCATCGGTCAGTCGCTGTAACCACATACTGTATTAGTTTACAATAATTATACAGATACATTAAACAGCTTCTAGACGCAGCTAAAACTTTGTAGATCTAGCATGGGCGAATTACGTCTTTCTGTAAGGCGTGGAAGTCTCGTCTGCTCCCTCATTCTTTTAACAGGATTCCTCCAAAGCAAAGGCGCAGCACATCATCATCGCAGCAGCACTCCATGTAATTCTCTGCGAAATGATACGTGGGAAACACGCAGTACGCAGGGAGCGGGGTTCTGTGGAAATGTTAATAGCAGCGACCTACGGCCTCGAAATGGCCTTGCGCAACTTCCGACGTAGCTGTAGCTACAGCACGTCAACGGTGACACACACACACACACACACACACACACACACACAATGTACGTAACAGACTGTTTCTATACTGGCTGTTTAAAAATTTTTGTCCCATGCCAAACGTTTGGAAATAAATAACATCGGGAATATGGGCCGTTCTTTGCTATGCAGCCATTAGTCTACTGACACTACAGGTGATGCTCAGTGCAGTTACTAATTATTTTAGAAGAAACAACAACGCATGCGATCATATCTGGCTGCCCTAGGATATGGTCACACGCCCGGAAAACGCAGTTCTGTAAAGTGTGGACATTTCTGGTGGGTGTGGAATACACTAATGGCATAAAATGTCCCTACAGTCAAAATCTAAGGAGTTATGTAGTGTGAGCGGAGATGTCTGCTAAGACCAATCCATCACTCATTAGAAGTTTCATTTACATAAGGTCTAACGAGGCGCATAAAATGCATTGAAGCCCTATCGTATACAAACCACATGCGCTATTTTTCTGCATGGGTGATTTTCTCCAATAGCATGGACATTTTACTGTACAATAATTTGTGATAAAGAAACACTTGTTAATTTGTCTAGTAAAGTGTACGACCCTTTGACTAGGTCAGCCACAAAAGCTGTCCGCACACTGACACTAAAGCGAACCTTACGCCCTGCTCAAATTAATAACTGTTCGAGAGTTTGCATCTCCCCACACGTGGTTATTATGTTAATTTATTATTTCAGTCTGTGAATTTTAGCGATAAAAATTTCTACACTCATTAAGACTCGAGGGTCCACAACAGGCGTAAGAAAAAAAAATCTATGCTGAACGGCGTTCCATTAACATGATTACGAAGTCCATGCGGTGGTTGCTGTCTGAATGACCGGTACTACTAGCGGAGGGAAAGTGGACGAAAGACACCAAAAAATCCGACAATATGCGACTACACTGGACACCTATCTCGGCCTAAGTGAAGACAGTACGTACCATGAGACGTGTTCCTAGCGTACATTACTGTTTTTGTTGCTCTTTTCATCAGTTCGGAGACTGGTTTGATGCAGGTTTCCCACGATACTCTGCCCGGACATGTCTATCATTTTCAAATAACTGCTGCACCCTTGGTATATTTGAACCTGCTTACTGTATTCATCACTTTGTCTCCGTCTACAGTTGTTCAGTACCGAACTGACAATTACTTGAGGCCTCAGAATGTGTTCTATCAACTGATCCCTTCTTTTAATCAAGTTGTGCCACAAATTTTTCTCCCGATTCTGTTCAGTGCCTCCTCACTAGTTACGCGATCTATTCATCTTATCTTCAGCATTCTTCTACAGCATCGCATTTCAAGAGCCTCTATCCTCTTCTTGTCTGAACTGTTTATCGTTAACGTTTCACTTCCATACGTGGCTACACGCCATACAAATAGTTTCGGAAAAAATTGCTAAAACTTAAATCTGTATTGTGTATTAAAAAGTTCCTCTTTTCCAGGAATGCTTGCCTTGGTAAAGCCATTCTGCATATTACGTCCTCTCTATTTCGGCCAATTACTTTGTTGCCCTATTTACAAAACTCATCTACTTCTAGTCGCTCATTTCCTGATCTAATTCCGTGATTTAATTCTACTACTCTCCATTAGCCTCATCTTATTAATTCTTTTCAACACATAATCCATCCCATTCAAATGCTCTTCCGAAGTCCTTTGCTATGTCTGACGGAATTACAGTGTCATCGGCAAATCTAATATTTCGGTATAGACGAAAATGTTACAGACACTCTCAGAGAAGTGAAACAGAAATTTTTGGAAGAAAGGCAAAGTTCTTTCCATGAAATGTCAAACTTTGCATTTAAAGAATATATATTTCAGATACATCGTGAAACAAATTTGCTTTATTCATGGTATAGTTAGCGTAAGGATCACGTAACTAATTAGGAAGCACTGAACAGAACTGGGGACCCAAGATATTTTGTGCCACAACTTGACCAAAAGAAGGGATCGGCTGATAGGAAGAATTTTGAGACATCAAGGTATCGCCAATTTAGTACTGCAGGGCAGCGAGGGAGGTAAAAATCGTAGAGGGAGACCAAGAGATGAATACAGTAAGAAGATTCAGAAGGATGTAGGTTGCAGTTGTTATTCTGAGATGAAGAGGCTCGCAAAGGATAGAGTAGCATGGAGAGCTGCATCAAACTAGTCTTCGAACTGCAGTCAACAACAACAACAACAACAACAACGACGATGATGATGATGATGATGACGATGACGACGACTCTGCAAGAGAGACACTCTTGCAGACTCTACAAGAGAGGCGCTCTGCATCGCGGTGCAGCTTGCTGTCCAGGTTTCGACAGGGTGCGTTTCTGGATGAGGTATCGAATATATTGTTTCCCCCTACTTATACCTCCCGAGGAGATCACGAATGTAAAATTAGAGAGATTCGAGCGCGCACGGAGGCTTTCCGGCAGTCGTGCTTCCCACGAACCATACGCGACTGGAACAGGAAAGGGAGGTAATGACAGTGGCACGTAAAGTGCCCTCCGCCATAGACCGTTGGGTGGTTTGTGGAGTATAAATTTAGATGTAGACGACGACGACCAATAAGCCTAGGATATGAGAAAGTAGGGCTCATACGGATAATAGCAGTCCATCATTTCTCCCTCGTTTCGCAAGAGAACTGAGCAGGAAGAGGTACAAAACACTCTCTCCACTGTGCCAAAAGTACGGCTTGAGAATTTATACGCAATCTTAGTTTATTATATTTGTCCAGCTGTCTGATATGGAGTCCAGACATTCAGTGAGAGACACTGTAGTGCCATACTACAGAATCCTCTTCTACCATTAACAGCTGACAAAGTTTGGAAAAAAGAAGCTTCATAGAATGTAGACCTTCTGTGTAGCTGGGTATAAAAAATAGGCTGTAAAATGCCTAGTTAAAGCCTTTTAGTTAATTCATTGCGTCAGTTACACCTAGGTCGCAGTCTCGCATTCAGCAGCCGAAGAATCTCGCTGAACGAAGCTTGGAAAACAAGCTCTGCGACTAGTTTCTGTGAGCACTGTAGGGCGTCGGTGCGCATGCAGCGTTAGATCGAACTTTTCTCATTCTCTGCTAGAGGGCTGGATTTAGGTTTTCGGTGGCATCGCCCTGCTAAGAGAAGTTTGCGCAAGGGGAGGAGCACGGAGTGGAGGGCAGCAGAGCAGATGAACGTCAATGCCGAAAGACGCTCGCCCCGCCCGCGCACCAGGGTATGGGCAGTAAAGTGGGATTACACTGGTTGCCCAGGGGACACAAGACTGCGAGACACGCTCGGCACTTTTTACAACCCTGTCATGCGGAGCGGGCCTCTTATAAGCCCGCAAACGGGAATGCTGTCGGCGACGGCACGAGTTACAGGGCGCCCTTAATGGAGCATAGCGTCTGGGGCAGTGGCGCGGTCTCTCAAAAGGCGTCGGTCGAATCGGCTGGTTACACGTTACGGCGGCGCTCTCGGGAGCTTCGGTTTTGCGGAGGGTCTCATCCATTTCTCAAGGGCTAGTGGAAAATCCTTACGGTGGATACTATAACAGTTTTAAAAAATAATTTACTCGTCATTCAAAAAGAACCTCATCATCATCGGAAAGCACCTGTTACACCATTTCTTCCGATTATCTTCTGGTCAAGAATTCGTCTTCTGCGAGAGGAATGAACAGGGGTATACAGTCTCTCTTGGGGACAACTGACGGGCTACTTGAAGGAGAGGTAGCGGCCATCGTTCATCTTTTTCGGAGCAAACATTAACGGCCAGTAGAGCTGGGTGCTATCCGTACGCCACTCCACAGCGCCGCTGGCAGAGCATGACACAAAGATTTTCTGCAAAATGTTGTACAAGAGATCTAATTACGTAGTTGTTACTGTAACTGTTACTATACTACTAAATCCCCTAACATCGAGGTACGTTCACTGTCGCACTGCCCTTCAACTGGTGTGTGTCACTGACCTACCTATTACGCGAATGAGGCCATGCGACATATGGAAAGAAATAGTTTAAAGGCAGAGCACTCCGAAAAACACTGTAGTAATTGCAGCTAAGAACTAAGTATAATTTCTTTTTAGTAGCACGTGGTGGTGTCATAGTGACGGACAGAACTGCAGTGGAGTCTCGGGCGGTTACCAACTGATTTAAGCGCCTCTGTAGACTCAGATAATCAATGCTCGTGTAACTACCTTAACGGAAAAAAAACTACGGCAGAAAGGTCAGGATTTAACCACCATTCGACAACGACGCCGTTACACTGAATACAAGCTCCGGTTGGGCGACGGAGAGGACGAATTGGGGCGCATCTTTTCCGAAGGACTTATCGCGTAAATGGCCTCAGTTTATTTACGGAAACAACGAAAAACATAAACCTGGCTGGCTGGACGCGGACTTGAACCCTGATGTTCCCGGAAGCGAATCCAAAATCGTAATTACTGGTCTACCGCGCTCGGTCGAATAACGTTAATTTAACTCCAAAACAAGTAGCATTTCGAATTACTAAGCTACATTACAGATGTGTGGAACGGAACTGAGTCCATTACAGGTCCCTACGAGGATAGCATAAGCGTTACTGTAAATTCCTCAACTGTATCATGATGGCGTTGCCATAATGTCAAATGATACACGACGAACATTATGCGACTAAGCTTTCAGGTTGCGAGGGCGAAAAATTTGCTGACGCTCCTCTTCCTCTCGTTTTAGCAAGTGTCTGAGAATTACAAAAATTTTAAAAGCTTAGAGTTAAGACCGACAGACGCATAGCGCTCTGCAGCTACACCATACAACGTCGATTCAATACATCGAGAGATACGAGAAATTCGGTTAGTAACGCTGACGGAATTTCTGCAGATTAATTCAATAATTATTTTCTATCCACCGCATTGTTCGCGACTTGCTGCAACACCACGAAACTACTGCTAGCTTAAGGCAATAATAGTAAATGATAAAAGCACCGTGTGGGTACCTGTGACACTCAACAACTTTTATTGGAGTGTCCGCCAAATGCTTTATGTTCAGCTAATCCATCACCACTGATTACCGTGTATCTAGATCCCTAGGAGGTCAATAGCTGACGAGACGTTCTGGACTGGTGATAATGTGAAACGGAGGAACTGTTTGCATGTACAAACCCGGCAAAACCAAAATTCTGGTGCTCCTATTTAGTTACACTACGTAGGAAGGTGCTAACATGTTTTCAATTCTGCTGTACAATGTAATCCATCAAATCAATTATCAAGGTTATTTTTTTTGCGTATGTCCTGTAATAAAATCAGGTTCCGAAATATTTGTCTCCAATGAAGTCAGAAAAATTATAGCTTCGCCGAAGCCTCCACTACTATTCATTAACTGTAGAAGAAACAGGAGTATTTTCTACAATTTTTCTGTGCGACCAAGACAGTGACAAGCGACTCAACAATCTTTAATTCTTTTAGTACATTCATTAGAACATCTACACTGCCAATCCAGAGAGATAAAACTCAAATTCATTCTCTGCGTTTCGCTCTGTATCTGCTTTTGTGGTGCTTTTAGTTTCACGGGAATATGCCTCACGTTGATCGTAAGTTCTATGTGTGTATCCCTTCATAGAGACAGGTCTCACCCTTCAGTCAATCTCACGGTAGGTTTTTTTTACATCTACATCCATACTCCACAAGCCACCTGACGGTGTGTGGCGGAGGGTACCCTGAGTATCTCTATCGGTTCTCCCTTCTATTCCAGTCTCGTATTGTTCATGGAAAGAAGGATTGCCTGTATGCTTCTGTGTGGGCTCTAATCTCTCTGATTTTATCCTCATGGTCTCTTCGCGAGATATACGTAGGAGGGAGCAATATACTGCTGGACTCTTCGGTGTAGGTATGTTCTCGAAACTTTAACAAAAGCCCGTACCGAGCTACTGAGCGTCTCTCCTGCAGAGTCTTCCACTGGAGTTTATCTATCATCTCCGTAATGCTTTCGCGATTACTAAATGATCCTGTAACGAAGCGCGCTGATCTCCGTTGGATCTTCTCTATCTCTTCTATCAACCCTATCTGGTACGGATCCTACACCGATGAGCAGTATTCAAGCAGTGGGCGAACAAGTGTACTGTAACCTACTTCCTTTGTTTTCGGATTGCATTTCCTTAGGATTCTTCCAATGAATCTCAGTCTGGCATCTGCTTTACCGACGATCAACTTTATATGATCATTCCATTTTAAATCACTCCTAATGCGTACTCCCAGATAATTTATGGAATTAACTGCTTCCAGTTGCTGACCTGCTATTTTGTAGCTAAATGATAAGGGATCTATCTTTCTATGTATTCGCAGCACATTACACTTGTCTACATTGAGATTCAATTGCCATTCCCTGCACCATGCGTCAATTCGCTGCAGATCCTCCTGCATTTCAGTACAAGTTTCCATTGTTACAACCTCTCGATAAACCACAGCATCATCTGCAAAAAGCCTCAGTGAACTTCCGATGTCATCCACCAGGTCATTTATGTATATTGTGAACAGCAACGGTCCCATGACACTCCCCTGTGGCACACCTGAAATCACTCTTACTTCGGAAGACTTCTCTCATTTGAGAATGACATGCTGCATTCTGTTATCTAGGAACTCCTCAATCCAATCACACAATTGATCTGATAGTCCATATGCTCTTACTTTGTTCATTAAAAGACTGTGGGGAACTGTATCGAATGCCTTGCGGAAGTCAAGAAACACGGCATCTACCTGTGAACCCATGTCTATGGCCCTCTGAGTCTCGTGGACGAATAGCGCGAGCTGGGTTTCACACGACCATCTTTTTCGAAACCCATGCTGATTCCTACAGAGTAGATTTCTAGTCTCCAGGAAAGTCATTATACTCGAACATAATACGTGTTCCAAAATTCTACAACTGATCGACGTTAGAGATATAGGTCTATAGTTCTGCATATCTGTTCGACTTCACTTCTTGAAAACGGGGATGACCTGTGCCCTTTTCCAATCCTTAGGAACGCTACGCTCTTCTAGAGACCTACGGTACACCGCTGCAAGAAGGGGGCAAGTTCCTTCGCGTACTCTGTGTAAAATAGGATGACAGAACAACAACCACATCTGTATTTGCTGCAGAATGTCTTTAGATGGGCCACTACTGACCTGTTACAGAAGATGTTCTACACATTTTTTTCCCCACTAGGCTTGATCCCAGAGATTTCCTCAGAGTAATGTCACGTTTCATATAAGGTGTCACATGTACTCATAACATATGTTACTGCGCAGAGACAACACATCTTATGACCACAAACTGTAGGGGATGGTATAGTTTACCATCCACTGACAAACAGGTCATTAAGAATGGATACAAGTTCACATGCACAAGAAATTAGGAAAGAACTGACTGTGATATTTTTCAACAATAGATCCTAACATTTTCCTGGAGGCTTGGATGCAGATTTTAAGCCAGATTCTCCTAAATAGTTGCCTAATGCCTTGACAATTTTAACCATTGTGACACCTCATTTTGTATCAAGAAATGTGTCTGCCCCCTTGGTCCTTCCGTCACCTTTAAGACAACAAGGTGACAATTCTGTATGTCCAACACTCACTATCTTTGGAATAAGTATCACTATGTTGCTATGAGGATGGTTTGGAGGGTTTCTACATGTCAAAAGCATCAAAGAAAATTGTAATAATTTGTTGCCAGCTACATAAAATATTTAATAACAAGCAAAAATGCGATTTCGTGTGTGTGTGTGGGGGGGGGGGGAGGGGGGGGTATCAGGTCTTGAGCAACTTTGATAAGTCTAGTCTCATACACAGACTTGATTTTCTGTATGTGAGTCTATAATTTTTGAAAACAATTTCTGCATTTACCCCCGTCACAGCTGTTTTCCATCTTTCAGTTTTCTTGGTTAAGAAGAATATTATTGTGATGTCAAACTGCTCTTCAAATAATAAATATGCCTAACTGATCTACATACCTTTCTTCAGATCACTATCAGACAAGGAAACATCAGAATCTGTGTCGGAATCAGAATCTGAATTTTCTTCATTGTGTTCTTCTTTGTCTTCCTGCTTTATTTCAGCATATGTCTCTTTTTTTTCTGTTTTCGAACCTGCTGAATTTTATCATCAACCTTACTTTTTGCTTTCCGCTTAATGTACTTAGAGATATCATCCCATTTATCTTCTTCAGTGTTAACCTCATTCACTGTGAATGAGAAATCTGTGTCAAAATCAATCTTTCTCTTCTTCTTTTGTTTGCTTGGTTGAAACTCTTCCTCTTCATCAGAATTTTCCGAAAAATCCGGTATCTCTTCATCATCACCAATCGTTTTAATTAAATCGTACATCTCTTATATTTTTAACCACGCACGTGCTCCGTCAAAACAATAAGGGATGGGGGCTACGGCAGAGTCAGTTTTCAGCGAACTGGGATCTGACAACATTCCGTCGATAAGGATGCATGAAGTTTAGCTCCTGAACAGTGCACTTTACACAGAGTACAATGCAGTAGTGATTCATCGTGTAGCACGCTTATGCGACGCCTTGTTGGTAGAATATCACTGTTAAGGCGACATTTCTTCTGGTGGCCTGTCTTGAAAAATGTGTCATTGAATTCACCATAAAATCTTCAGAACATTCAAATCATTCTTTAACTCCTTCCAGACGTTACCGATTTTTTTATTATAAAGAGGATATCTCTATGGTCCAATGCTGCAGGTTCTGTTCTATTCAAATTTATCTTTATTGTAACTAATTGAGGTCGGTGTCTGTCTTATGAAACTTAACTTTTCCGCTTGTGTGAGTTTTATTACCAAATATTAGTTGACCACTTGCGACTTGGGAGCACAGAATCTTTATGCGGCCACAAGGGAGGTAATAATTAGACACGCAGCGCAACTCCAACTTCCAGTAAAATCTTGGTGCTTCAAAGGATTATGTGTCATACAGCATAAAGTAACAACAGCACACAGGCATCTGAAGAGGGCAGAGCGTTTCTGAAACGCGAGATTCCACACTATTTTTTGGAATGGCACTGATTCAAGCAAAAAATGTAAGCAACTGCATGAGTTCATGACCCATCGAAAACACCCAATCCCCTTCCTCTAATATACCACAGAACGTATTTGGCAATATACAGTAGGTCGAACATGTTGTTTATGGCTTATGTGTACCCACACAACTTCTGTATGATGTGCAAAGAGGTTAAGTAAAAGTCTTGCAGGGTGACAATTATTGAACTGTATGAAACAAAATCGTCGTAACTTCTGAACGGTTTACGTTAGAACGTTCAAACTGCACGGTTGGAAGCTGGTATGATGGGAATCAGTTTGGTTTGGTTTGGCGAGAAGGCCCACTTTCGTCTGGATGGGTTCGTTAATAAGCAAAGTTGGCGCATTCGGGAGACTGAGAATCTGCATTTCGCAATCGAGAAGTCCCTTCACCCTCAACGGGTCACTGCGTGGTCAGCAATGTCCAGTCACGGAATAATCGGTGCGATATTCCATGATGGCACAGCGACTACCGAACGGTACGTGAAGGTTTTGGAAGATGACATCATCCACATTATCCAAAGTAACCCTGATTTCGAAAAGACGTGGTTCATCCAAGACGGAGCTCGACCCCATCGAAGCATGAGTGTGTTTGAAGTCCTGGAAGAGCACTTTGGGGACCGCATTCTGGCTCTGGGGTTTCCAGAGGCCACTGGCATGGGCCTCGATTGGCCGCCATATTCTCCGGACCGGAACACATGCGACTCCTTTTTGTGCGGCTATATTGAAGATAAGGTGTACAGCAACAACCCCAAAATCACTGCCTAGCTGAAAAGAGCCATTCAGGAGTTCATCGACAGCATCGATGTTCCGACACTTCAGCGGGTCATGCAGAATTTCGCTATTCCTGTGCACCACATCAACGCCAATGATGGCAGGAATATCGAACATGTCTTAACCTAAATCTGAATATCTGTGGTGACGTTTACTTGTTGAATAAAGTGTGTTACGCCGTAGTGAATACCAATTTATGTTATTTCGTACATTTCAATAATTTTCATCCTGTAGGATGAAAAGTGTGAGCAGCAATAGCATCTCCACGTCAAGAGTGACTTTCGTCTCCAGTGCAGCAGTGACAGGTTTGTGACTGCGGAACTTCTACCCGTCGAGAACTTACAGATGGTAAATATAATCGTCGTTTAGTTTTCCATGTGTGTAACTTTCATACACAGTGTGAGACTCGCATAACTCGGTAACTGATAGCAGTGTATGGGCCGAAATTGTGAGATTGTCTACTGTAAATGGCTTCCGATGATGGTTATACTTTCGGTAGTCGGAGTAATCTCAGTACCATTGCTTTAGTATACTGGTAGTGTTGTCCACCGTTTACATACCCATAAGTAATTAATATTGATAGGCGCCACATTCAAACAAAATCATCGGTACGTTGCTACATTACGTCCTCTCCCTTGATACGACCTCAGTTCGATTTAGGATATTAGAATGGCATGTTCGGGGGGAAAAATGTGAAACTAAAGTTACTTTAATACAAAAGTATTCTGGATATCGTGCAGCGTCATAGTGTAAAGTAACTACAACGGCATAAAATCGAAGGTTTATTTCTCAAGACTCTTTAAATTTTCTCTTACGTGAACTGTGAACTCTATGGACATTCCTTGACATGCCGGTGGGGATCATCATCTTTTACAGCGTTCTTTTCTCTCTTGCATACCCGCCACCATTATCCTGGAATCTAACTACAAGAGCCAGAACCAGATGTTCGAAGGCAATTTCTTATCACTGAATACCTATAGATGGAAAATTTCACATGACAACTCCCGGGAAAAGTTTCCCACATTGATGGAGGAACCTAATGTGATAGTCGCACTCGCTGATAGGGCTGATTGTTATCTTTAGGAGCTTAAGATTCTCTGGCCGACTCTCCCATTAATATTATTGTGGAGAAAAAACTATTTGCCAATATGCATTACATAGAATTTCAGGAGACGGCATACAACGAAATGAATTACCACATCATGGACTGAAGATAAGGTGATAGCTCGAATGAAGGACAAAGAGGTGGCAAATTTTTCAAGTTCACAGAGTTATTAGATGTATATAAGTTTATCCCCATCACAGTTAACATGGGATTCAGTGTATATGTGGAGCTAGAACATAGTGAGAAGCAGAAAACATAATTTACATATCTAACCACATGAAGCACTCTGTGCCGCTTGTAATAACGTCCACATAAACGCAGAATTCGTAAGGAAACATTCATACATTCATGTGCGAAGAGTATTTATTAAAACAGTAGAATCTTGACTATTCTATGACAAGCGAAATGTGGCCGGAGAGTTCACGTATCGAAAAACATGGAACGGAAATCTTTAAGTACAGATCTACGAAAGGTGCACATGTCATGTCTCAAAAACTGTAAAGCCACTGGAGAGCTCGGCCTGTTACTTTATATTATCATATGGCTCAAAGTAAGTATCGACCTATTAAATTTACCACAGGAAAAAAAAGAAGAACGTCTGTTGAGTTTTGTATTTCTACCTCAAAATATTTAAATGGAGACGTCTACCACCTGCTACGCAACTGTTCATCCACCTGTATTACATCGTACGGGTTATCTTTACAGTCGAGTATCCCGTTCCTTGAAGCGTAATGTTCCAGCCACAATAGCAAAATCATATGTACGAACCTACGACTCCTATCTGGGAAACTGAATCACCACGGTTATGAACACAATACTACACGCATCCTTACGCCATTTCTCTACTGACATGAAGATCTATATCAGCAAGCGTGATTGAAACAGTGTCCTAAAAGCCTTTTGGCCTCACTTTAGACGGCACTGGAAGCAGCCTGCACGGATTATTACTTTCAAAATATCTTTATATGTAAACAGATACATGTAGGATGACGTTCGTATCCAAAATACAGCGCAACATCCGCGAGAAGTTGTCAACTTTAAAAATGCCAGCACCTTTACGTCGTCATGATGCTCCAGATCTATGGACAGCTTTTACAGGTGCACCTTTAAAGAGTCCTGTGGAACTGAGAAACGTTGCAGGTCGTGGAAGTAATCGCGCTTCTTACGAAGTATTTGTTGCTGAAATTTCTCCGCCGTCCAAATGCCAGAAATGCACTCGTTTTCCGTATCTGCAGTTATATTCGATTCATTCTCTTCGCGATCTTTACGGATCATCATATATGGTCCATGACACATATGTTAACATGTCCCTTTGAAACCAGATTCATGAAATGTTTACTCGCTGCTGCGATCTCATAGACTGAATACTGTTCAATATTTGAGGTAACATTTGATACACTTCAATTATCTGCAAGAGCTCCACGTGATCTAAACGGCCAGTAACTTCACTGTACACTCTTAATTCCCTCAGACGTAACCATGGGTGTACGACCACACATGATCCTGCTGAAGCATATAATACGACTGTAGCAATTCTCCTTTTCTCAGATAAATTAAAATTTCTCGCCATTTCCGCAGGTAACTAAGTTGTTCTTTATAATTTTTTTGTGAATAAACTCAGAAGAGAGTTTCCTCTCAAACGGTTTTCAGTTATTTGAAGGTAACGGACGACTGATTGCAAGAAGGACACAACAGTGAACGAAATATCATGGCATGTTTACAAGTAGCCAAAACGGTAAAGTGACCCTTTTTTTATCAGCAGACTTCGTACGGGCCGCTTAGGCTTGATGCTGGAGAAGGTTTCAGAAGACTCTTTGATAGCAGTGGGTGGTATTACTGAAGTTGTTAAATATCATTGCGCTCAATAATGTGCGGTGAACGTACCATTTACAATGCAGGAAACAATATCTGCCGCTGTCACACTTCTAGCCGATACATTACGTGTTTGGATTGTCTTATAACCACTAGCGAGAGGTAAAAATGGTAAAGCTGCCGTCAGCCCAAAGGTTGTTTTGAACAAGACAGTGCTTTACTAGAAATGTTCATTTTGAAGATGTTATCGTTTGCATTACTCGGATCAATGGACTGACTGACCAATCAAGCTCAAAGGGGATCGACAGTTTAAGTGGACCACTGATCGCGGTTGAAATAAGCAATTTTAGGTTTAACAGACTTTGAAAGCAGTGAAAGGAGTTGTGACAGGTAAGAATCCTAGGACTGGCCAGACCTAGTATCAGTAGTCTAGCACTTTACCATTGAGCCACTCTTTTTGACGAATTATTTCGTAAAATTTAAAGCGATTTGCCATGTGGCTCGTTGCCCAACAAATGTCGCACGTGCGCCACACTAACGCGTTTCGAAACGATAAACAAGAATAATCCGCCTGACCAGCTAAACGAATATCGTAGCGAATGACGGCGTGAATGAAGCAGAGTGCGGTAGTAGTCGCGCGCAGACGACACGGGAATGCGGAGCTGCGCGCTTGCCGGGAGCAGGGAGAGCAGTGGCTGGCACCTGTGGCGTACGGCGGGTCGGGATCCTCGTCCTCGGAAGCGGACAGTTCGCGGTGGCACTCGACGAGGGCGGACTGGTGCAGCTGGCAGTGCTCCTGGTGCTGTTGCAGCGACCGGCCCAGTCCGCCGCCCCCGGGCCCGCCGCCGCCCCCGCCGGGCCCGCCGCCGCCCCCGCCGGCGCCCCCGCACAGCACGACGGCGAGAGCGCCGCCGGGCCCCAGGTCTAGCGAGGGCCGGCGAGAGGCGACAGCGGCGGCCGGCGGGCCCGGGGGCGGCGGCAGCGCGTCCGCGGCGGCGGAGGGCGCGGGCGGCGGCGGCGGCAGCTGCTGGTGCAGGTGGTCGTGGCGCGGGTGCGGCGGCGGCGGGTGCGGCGGCTGCTGCGCGCGGCGCGGCGAGCGCCCGCGGTCGGGCAGCACGGACGTGGCGCTCCAGTAGCCCCACGCCATGGCCGCTGCAGTAGCCGCAGCCGACTGCGCCGCGCTCGCCTCGCCTCGCCGGCCGCACCGACCCGGCCTGCCCCGGCCCGCCGCGCCGCCCGGGACGCGCCGCGGCGCACCGCGCGCATGCGCACTGCGGCGGCGCCGCACCGCGCCCGTCAAGTCTCCTTCCCTGGCCCCCAGCTTCCAAATTAACCCTTCTTCCAAATGCGCACTTTCGGACACAGGTTATCAAGCGTGTCGGGCAGATGTCTCCACTAACTGCTGGTTCTTGCTTCAGTTTAACTGCGTAGAACAAATTTTATGGATATAGTGGCTCTGTATCCTACTGCTATGAAACCATAGTTTTCGATATACCACCACCACCAGTAGTAGTAGTAGTAGTAGTAGTAGTAGTACTGCTGCTGCTGCTGCTGCTGCCGCCGCTTTGGATTTTAGTATCATATAAGCACGGCAACAGTAGTGGTAAAACTACGGCCCGAACCAACTGTTCGTGCGACTCGCGTTACTCAGCCGTACTATATAATACACTACTGGCCATTGAAATTGCTACACCAAGAAGAAATGCAGATGTTAAACGGGTATTCATTGGACAAATATATTATACTAGAACTGACATGTATTACATTTTCACGCAATTTGGGTGCATAGATCCTGAGAAATCAGTACCCAGAACAACCGCCTCTGGCCGTAATAACGGCCTCGATACGCCTGGGCATTGAGTCAAACAGAGCTTGGATGGCGTGTACAGGTACAGCTGCCCACGCAGCTTCAACACGATACCACAGTTCGTCAAGAGTAGTGACTGGCGTATTGTGAAGAGCCAGTTGCTCGGTCACCATTGACCAGACGTTTTCAGAGATCTGGAGAATGTGATGGCCACGGCAGCAGTCGAACATTTTCTGTATCCAGAAAGGCCCGTACAGGACCTGCAACTTGCGGTCGTGCCTTATCCTGCTGAAATGTACGGATTCGCAGGGATCGAATGAAGGGTAGAGCCACGGGTCGTAACACATCTGAAATGCAATATCCACTGTTCAAACTGCCGTCAATGTGAACAAGAGGTGACCGAGACGTGTAACTATTGCCACCCCATACCATCACGCCCGGTGATACGACAGTATGGCGATGACGAATACACGCTTCCAATGTGCGTTCACAGCGATGTCGCCAAACACGGATGCGACCATCATGATGCTGCAAACAGAACCTGGATTCATCCGAAAAAATTACGTTTTGCCATTCGTGCACCCACGTTGATCGTTGAGTACACAATCGCAGGCGCGTCGTCGAACTGTTCGTGCAGATGGTTGTTGTCTCGCAAACATCCCCGTATGTTGACTCAGTGATCCAGACGTGGCTGCAAGATCCGTTACAGCCATGCGGATAAGATGCCTGTCATCTCGAGTGCTAGTGATACGAGGCTGTTGGGATCCAGGACGGCGTTCCGTATTACCCTCCTGAACACACCGATTCCATATTCTGCTAACAGTCATTGGATCTCGACCAACGCGAGCAGCAATGTCGCGATGCGATAAACCGCAATCGCGATAGGCTACAAAATGGTTCAAATAGCTTTGAGCACTATGCGACTTAACTTCTGAGGTCATCAGTCGCCTAGAACTTAGAGCTAATTAAACCTCACTAACCTAAGGACATCACACACATCCACGCCCGAGGCAGGATTCGAACCTGCGCCCGTAGCGGTCACGCGGTTCCAGACTGAAGCGCCTAGAACCGCTCGGCCACACCGGCCGGCTCCCTTTAAGTCACTACATATATACCTCCCCCTACAATGTCAATATAGTATCCTAAGCAAAAAAGTTTGACGGCTCCTGGTCTAGAATACCCCTAACAGATTCTCTAATACAAAATGTATCATGGCGAAAACTGACACGAGTGTAAATCTATTTATTTATTTGCTACAATTAGCCCACTATCTAGAAAACACATTATGGGCAGTATACGGTGACAAAGACAAAAACGATCCAGTAAATAAGAGTCACAAACGAGCCGCTTTATAGTAACTGCGAATTTCTGATTACTAAACGCAACTGACTTCGATATCAAATTCTGTCCTACTTGGGCCACCCGAACTTTTCGATACAGGATGTCGGCTTTGTTCTGCAACATAAAGATGATGTGGCGTGTGAACGTACATGGGCGGAAGTAGAAAGAGAATCAAACACTGGGAATATTTGTTTTGTGTTTATATCAGTTTTTGGAATGTACGTTGTGGTGAAAGACTGATCTGTAACGTAGCGAGAAGTCTGGTCTAGGTTTGAATGTGACAGTTTCGGTGTCAGTCGGCGGAGGCAGCGAATGCGAATACGAAACCATATATCTGGTGACTTAATGATTTGTGGCGTAGGGCAAGGCTAGGTTAAGTTCAGCGGCGACAGCTTGGTTATGAGTTGGTGAAGAGGCATCGAACGGTTTAGTTACCGATGCCCTAGTTAGTACAAATGCGTTTGAAATGTAAACTTTTCGTGTATGTCGGTCGCCATATGATTCTGCTCCAATTGAAGTAAACATCACTCACTTTGATACAGTTGGCCAATTGGAGCAATAAATTGTGAATACTCGTCAAATTTTACTTGATCTATGGGTGCTTGAAGGATTTCCCAGCTCACTTCACTATTGCATCCAAATGCGACGATGCCACGTGAAACAACTCCCTTAACAGGTACAAGTGAACTCGTACAGTAAGGTTCATCGCGCGAAATGCTGGCGTAGTTATCTCGAGAATAGGTCGTTTGCGGTTCCACTTCTGCTTCTATTGTCGTATATTTTTAGCTGAGTCAGAATTCGCTACAAATTACGATACACCCTGTCTATAAATGCTTTATCAAGTACACATAGCAGCACTATCATACTGTTCGCCGATGATATTATCTAGAAGACAATATCACAGTTCGACGATTGTAAAAAAATTGAGAAAGAATAGGTCAGAAGTTTCACATGACGTAATGGATGACAACTCTCTTTTTTTCCATGTAGATTAATACAAGGCAGTATGTAGAACAAAGAGGAAATAACAGACTACAAGAGTAGAGTTGAACACCTGGAGCACTTCGTGTGGTTTAGATAATTAGGAGTTTTATTAAAAATCGAGCATGCACAGTTTTCGATCAAATATCTCTAACTAGTTATACAAGACTGGCAGTGCACCACAACAATAAGGGCAAACAAGACCAATACGGGAAGAAAAAAGTTCTGAACATTTTGTTTCGGAAACGAGAGCTATACAGCGACCTCCAGCTTATGACCAGATGAGAGGAAATGCAGACGCCAACCAAAAACGCGGTGAACTACACCACTAATGATACCGTAAAGTAAAAAAGGCGAAATGCATCTGGGAGAAATGAAATACAGTACAGCAAGAGAAGGCGGTTTTTATTTACAGAACAGATATTTCTGTGCTTGCTGCGGATGATGGCACGCAAACAAACTCGTCGTGGTCATAATGTTTGAATTGCTACGACGGATTTGTCTTTCCTCTTGTATGGCAGATAGACTGCTGTAACTCACTTCATTTCTCATTAAAAAAAAAAAAAGTTTCCGCAAGTTCAATGGAAATGACATGTTTTGCGTAGTTTCCACTTCAGTAGTATTGCTTCGATGCGATGATGGCAGTCATTGATTCAGCGATCCTACTGTGGATTTATGGTGAGGCTACTACTTGCTTCTTTTATAAAGCAGACCTAGTTATTAAGACATCAAAGTCATTGTCGACAAGAGACACTACTTGGTGCTCCACGAGTTATACTTAGCCTTGGCGTTGCATTACTTCTTAGTAGTGACACGACATGTCGGAAATGAATTTAACTAATGAGTGGCATTCACTACGTAAGGTCCCTGAAGTTATTAAATTGTTATTAGATTTTATAAGAAAACTCTACAGGCATAAATATGTACACTTTGACCAGCTGTTCAGTGCAACAGTTATATGTATTACACTTTAGTTCCAGCATCCCACTTACTTATTCAATCTTTCGCCAAACATACTGCGTTCAGGTATTTAACTACACACGCTAAACGTCTTGCGTGTGGGCAACCACGCGGACTTCCTGTCACTAGCGGTTACCTATCTTCAACAATCTGGAAGCAGAAGTTTCAAAACTGTATCCCTTAGCTGAAAATTATCTACCCAGCAACAATCTTTATTTAACATGCTAAGCCGTATGCCCAATCACGCTCAATCAAGGCATCAGGTTCATCCTGTCTCTACAACACAATTCCAGCAAAGCAGCACTGGGCCCTACGACATTATAAGAAGAATTAATCAACTACTGGTGGCTCTCCGAAGTGTAATCTTTCTGCTACGAACGGAAAAGCAACCGTAGTGATCATGCAACCAAAGCAAGTAGTTGAGTAATGAAACCATCTAGGTATCAAGTAGGAACACTAAACATGTAACTGTTCTTCAAAACTATGCTCCAAGTTTTAACCGCCAAAACCACGTCAAACAAAAACGCGACGCGCCATGGAGTACTGCACACTAAGAGGTGGCAGAAGCCCCCTCTCATACTTCTATCTTACCCTTAGTAATTCGATTTTCCTCTCTAATTGCATGCGGTGACAAGTTGCTATTCCTTCACACGCGGACTTCCCACGCAGCGTCTCTTCGCAGAAACTTAGCGAAAACACTTTCTGGCGGGCTACCAGCGAGGCGTGGGAATGACTTGTGTACCCAGGCAGTCTTGGCGGGCAAATTCCCGCGTTTTCTGCAAAATCGTAACTGTGATTGGCTTGCTCAGGGCATAGCTCCGTGCCGTAGCAAAATCGGCGCAGAAATTGGCGCCCAGAATCTCCATTGGTGGAATGGTAGTGCTTCGGCAATAGGGTGGAATTTTCCGCCGGTTTTCGAGTTGCTGATTGGAACGGTTAACCACGGCCACTGTCGTGGAGGAGGGAATGTTCTGTTTTCGGCCTGTATGGGTGCTCTGGTGGTAGTCGGCTCTCGCCTTTCGGTCGGAGTAGGTTACAAGACTGAGCTCTAGCTGCTCTGGACAGCCTGCCTTCCGTTGGCTGTCTAATATACTTTTATTTAATTGTAACTGTTTGACGAAGTTGCTGAAGTTTCGACTTCAACGTAACTTTCCGAGTACAGTTGGCAATTGAGCGTTCTGCGTACAAGCAGCCTATGTTGTCTGTCTTGAGCAGATTTGGCTAAAGTTGACTGTATCGGAGTTACTGTGTGACTTCGCTTGTTAAAATCAATCACTGTATCGTCAGTGATTGTGTGGCGAGCCTTCTTCGTCTCCCTCAGAGGCGCATTTGTATTGATAGGAAGTCTTTAGTCTGGAACAACCAGACCAGGACAATTTGTTTCGGGCTATACTCGCGACATTATCATCACCACGACGGGACGTCGAAGCAACCAGCCATCGCTTCCGGTACGCCAGATCTTGCCCTTGCAGTTAAGAAAACAGCTTGGTAATGTACACTCCTGGAAATTGAAATAAGAACACCGTGAATTCATTGTCCCAGGAAGGGGAAACTTTATTGACACATTCCTGGGGTCAGATACATCACATGATCACACTGACAGAACCACAGGCACATAGATACAGGCAACAGAGCATCCACAATGTCGGCACTAGTACAGTGTATATCCACCTTTCGCAGCAATGCAGGCTGCTATTCTCCCATGGAGACGATCGTAGAGATGCTGGATGTAGTCCTGTGGAACGGCTTGCCATGCCATTTCCACCTGGCGCCTCAGTTGGACCAGCGTTCGTGCTGGACGTGCAGACCACGTGAGACGACGCTTCATCCAGTCCCAAACATGCTCAATGGGGGACAGATACGGAGATCTTGCTGGCCAGGGTAGTTGACTTACACCTTCTAGAGCACGTTGGGTGGCACGGGATACATGCGGACGTGCATTGTCCTGTTGGAACAGCAAGTTCCCTTGCCGGTCTAGGAATGGTAGAACGATGGGTTCGATGACGGTTTGGATGTACCGTGCACTATTCAGTGTCCCCTCGACGATCACCAGTGGTGTACGGCCAGTGTAGGAGATCGCTCCCCACACCATGATGCCGGGTGTTGGCCCTGTGTGCCTCGGTCGTATGCAGTCCTGATTGTGGCGCTCACCTGCACGGCGCCAAACACGCATACGACCATCATTGGCACCAAGGCAGAAGCGACTCTCATCGCTGAAGACGACACGTCTCCATTCGTCCCTCCATTCACGCCTGTCGCGACACCACTGGAGGCGGGCTGCACGATGTTGGGGCGTGAGCGGAAGACGGCCTAACGGTGTGCGGGACCGTAGCCCAGCTTCATGGAGACGGTTGCGAATGGTCCTCGCCGATACCCCAGGAGCAACAGTGTCCCTAATTTGCTGGGAAGTGGCGGTGCGGTCCCCTACGGCACTGCGTAGGATCCTACGGTCTTGGCGTGCATCCGTGCGTCGCTGCTGTCCGGTCCCAGGTCGACGGGCACGTGCACCTTCCGCCGACCACTGGCGACAACATCGATGTACTGTGGAGACCTCACGCCCCACGTGTTGAGCAATTCGGCGGTACGTCCACCCGGCCTCCCGCATGCCCACTATACGCCCTCGCTCAAAGTCCGTCAACTGCACATACGGTTCACGTCCACGCTGTCGCGGCATGCTACCAGTGTTAAAGACTGCGATGGAGCTCCGTATGCCTCGGCAAACTGGCTGACACTGACGGCGGCGGTGCACAAATGCTGCGCAGCTAGCGCCATTCGACGGCCAACGCCGCGGTTCCTGGTGTGTCCGCTGTGCCGTGCGTGTGATCATTGCTTGTACAGCCCTCTCGCAGTGTCCGGAGCAAGTATGGTGGGTCTGACACACCGGTGTCAATGTGTTCTTTTTTCCATTTCCAGGAGTGTATGTCCGCAGCACCGGCAGACTAGGGAATTTGCACTGTGATAATCAGAGCTCAGCAGAGCGCGCCTGTTCGTCTTTTCTAACTTTGTTCTGTCTTGGGTGTTCATTGTCTGAGTTCACTACCGTAGCAGAAATTAATGTTAAGTTGGCTGGGTGTTTCTCTTAAGATTTGAGTTGCAAGGAATTGGCTCCACATACCACTTCGTCATAAATGTCACATAATCTAGTTTATGGACAACTTCACCTTCACAGCATTTATCTGAGTATCCAATTTGATCCAATTTGATGTATTGTACATGTTTCATGTGTTTTGTTTATGATTTTGAGTTTAGTCATAATAAATCAAATTGTTATTTTGGACAGAACTTTCATTCTGTTAATCGGTAGAGCAACACTTTCATTTCTCACTACTTTACTGAAACTTCCCTTTATTTAATTAATGTCTATCAAATTAAATTATTGCAGGTGCCAAACTCTTTTCTACTCCACTTGCAGGGTCGATTACAGTCAGTTCGCGTTTCTTCTTAATCGATGTGAAACAGCAAAAGTAGGAGTTAGAAAAGGGGGGGGGGGGCTTAGAGCATCAGTTCCATATGAAGATTCGAGAAGAATTTAGTGTTAAATACACTGCTAGCCCCGGCACCTCGCAACTCAACGCAGAGATGGCTCCCATTTGAGATGTCTCAAAATATCCTGCTATACTAAACTTCCACCCTGTACTAAAGCGGCATTGGGACGATCAATGCACAACGCTACAGGCAGCAGGGCTTTCCCTGCGTATCATCCAACGCTTGCTCTACTGATCAAGAGCTCCCCAGGTGATCATCTTTCAGCTGCAGTAATCGACAACGCAACCCAGTTGAAATACACTGCACACGATGCACACTGACGCAGTTTTACCACTACACTACTACACCGATGTCGTAATCAGTCGCTTGCAGATATTCCGAGGTAGGTCGTCTTAGCCACGAACGCTGCTGCTTTAGCAATAAGCGATAACGCTGCGGCAGACTGACGTATCAGCCAAAGTAAATTATGTGAAGACTTTTTTTCTGGTTTAACGCACAAAAGATAAGACGTTCACACCACTCTACAACAACGTACACTTCCATTAACGTCGCCCATCTCGTATATGTTAGCTGCAGCTGAGGTCTATCAGTTACCTTCCGAACAGAATGTGGATTCAGAAGATTATAGAGAACACAACCAGAAACAAAATCATTTATTTTAAATAATAGGTCCCAAGAATCACGTTCACTGACACTAAGTCACACCATAATCTACCTATTGTTATTTCGTATGTATTATAGGTCCTGTGGACGACACCTGGCATTTTACCGCTTTATCCCCAGATGGAGAAATAGCAAACACACACAAAGACGTACAAGAACCGTTTAGATACATTGTCTCTTTGGTGTGTATGTAATTCCTCGGCACCTATGTAACGTCTATTGAAATTATAACTGTAGCCGGCAGGACAGAGAGTAAATTGGTCAATACTCAAAGAGCAAAACAAACACCGCCTTACTTCTGTGAAGGCAAGCATTAGATTTCAACTATGCATCACACATCCGATGTTCTACTCCTGTAGTAGTAGTAGTAGTAGTAGTAGTAGTAGTAAGTCCCAAAACTGGTTTGATACAACGCTCCACGTTAGTCTACACTGTAGAAGTCTCTTCACCTCTGCATAAGCACTGAAAACTAAAGCCACTGAACCAGCTTACTGTAGTCAACATTTAGTCTCTCTCAACAAATTTTATCCCCCCCCCCTTCCTAGTTTTCCCCCATTACCAAACTGACCATTGCTTGATACCTCAGAATATGTCCTACCATCCGAACCCTTGATTTGAATACGTTGTACCGTACATTTCTTTTCTCCCAAACACTATTCAGTACATCCTCATTAGTTATTCGATCTACTCTTTTTGTCTTCAGCATTCTTCTGTACCATCACATTTCAGAACCTTCTATTCTCTTCTGGTTCGAATTGCTTATCGTAAACGTTTCAGTTCCACAGAAGGGAACATTCTTTTCATAAAAGACTTCCTGACACTTTAGTTTCAGTGTTATGAAATTCCTATTTTTCGTAGATCCTCTCCTTGCTATAGCCATTCTGCATTTTGTATCCTCTCTAGTTCGGCCATCATCATCATCAGTTAATGCTGCCCGAACAGCAAGACTCAGTTCCTATTTTTTGTGTCTCATTTGCTAATCTTATTTCCTCAACATCGACCGATACTACTCAACTACGTTCCATTATCCTTGTTTTGCCTTTGCTGCTGTTTGTGTTATAATTTCAAGATACTATCCATCCTGTTCCACTGCTCATCCACGTACGTTGTAACCTCTGACACAATTACAATGACATTGGTGAACCTCAAATTTTTATTTTTTCCCTGAATTTTAAGACACTTTAGGAATTACTCCTTGTATTCCTTCACAGCTGGGAAGCGATGATAAGCTTTAACCATCTCCCACTCCCTTTTTTCGCTCCCTGTTTTTATCCAGACTACCTTCATAATTTGAAAGAGACTATTCCAGTTAGAATTGTCAAAAGCGTTCTCTAAACATATAAACGTACATTGCTTCCCTTTAACCTATCTTCTGGTATTGCCTCGCGTGTTCCTTCTTTTCTCCGAAACCGAAATGGTTCTCCTCCGAAGTCGCCATCTGCCCTTTTTCCTTTCTTCTGTTAGTAATTCGTGTCACTATTTTGCAACTATGACTCATGGTTCTTCAATAGTCACACCTCTCAGCACTTGCCTTCTTTGGAATTGGGATCATTACATTTCTCTGTAATGTCTGAAGGTATTTCCCCTAACCATTTTTTCAGCACCATAAATTGTCCTTTTTCCAAATCTCACAATCCTTCATTGCGATGAAATAGACCATGAAGGCAGGAACATGCGAACGGGCAAGGGGCAGTATCCAAGAGGTGTACAGGGGACGGCCCCTCTTAAAGAAAAGACCGAACAGCTACTGGAAGCCAACAGAGGGCAGCGGTTAGCCGCTCTGGGGGATCGGGAGAATGCGCGGGGAATCGGCAGCACGTGTGAAACACGCACGCGATTACAGAGGAGGAAACTGCGCAAGGATTCCGGTTTAATTACGGAGCAGTTGCCAAAGCCGCAGCCGTGCCACCACAAAGCCCGGCATGCTTCTCTCAGGCGCCCGCCCGGCAGCTGCCGGCCGCCCCCACTCTCTCCATCTCACCCCCCCTTCCCCCCCTCACCACACACACACACACACACACACACACACACACACACACACACACACACACACAGCTTTGTCTCATTTGGCAGAGGGGCCATTTCGCGCGTGATGTCCCGACGCAGGTCATCACGGCGGATGAAGCGAGTGAAGCGAATAAAAGCGCAAATTCACAAAGCTAGAGCCTCTCACACAGAGAATAGAATTTAACGTCGCGTCGGACTAGACCTCTCTAAAAATGGGGCAACCAGCTCAGTTGGTGCTCGAAGTCCGAAGACATCGGGCGCGTATCTGCACTCTAACCATTATCGCTTGAAACTGTGTAAAACATGGCAAATATTACTTATTACTTGGCAAAGCCAAGTAGTTACCTCGCCGTGGTGGCAGCACCGCAGTGTTCATGCCCGAGAAACATGGAGGGGAGGCAGTGTTGGAGTGCACTCCTATATTCTTACAGGCGGGTAGGTATTACATGAGGCCTGTCTATCGCCACGTTTTCAAGCGACACAGTATGCGAAAGACTAAAATTAATATCTAAATCTGAAAGCGATGTTCGCTGTTGTGTTTGTGTGACGGCCGAGAATCTATTTTGCTAACCCCGTCAAATATCTGTTTCCGAGTGTCACGTATCTAAAACGAATAGATTATGTAAATCGGCTCTGTGAAATGAATCACCGCCTTCGTAGATTTATTTTTATTATTATTTACTGGAGGCGTCAGATCACGCGCATTATGGAAAATAATTGTGAAGTTATCAATTGCCGAACTTTACTGTGATCAAAAATTTTGGACGCTTACAACGATTAGAAATATTCAGAATGGTTAAAGACATTGCGAGCAATCAACAGAGAGTATTTCCCGTGATTTTCTACAACATTGAAATTAGCAGTGTTGCAAAAAGTAGTGGCGTAGTGGACGGGATTATCACACAGTTGTGATGAGCCAGGCATTGCCAGTTTGAGTCCCAGCAGGAACCTTCAAAATTCTTTATTATTCACCTAAATGATTTGATTCATTTACTTTGTTCAATTAATTACATTTATTTTATTTTTATCATCTGACATGTCGTTTTGATCATCGTATTCGATGATGCTTCAAAAAGTCGATCCCATCCCTCCCATTGTGAGTTATCGAATGTTTTGTCACCCGCAAGCAAATGACTGAGGACGAGAGCGTTTGCCAGTACGAGAAACTGGTGTAACAGTTTTCAAGTTAGCTTGATACGGAGGATACCATGGTTGTAGCCAATTTGTTTTGTTAATTTAGGAAATGTGTCAGCATTTGTGTATCTTATTTCGTCAAAGACAAGTAAAATGTGATTCTCCTCATATAAAGACTACATGGTCCATTTCTGATTGATAGTCCGACATTTTAGTTTTTGAGTCATATACGAGAAGTGAACTCTTAAAGAAACCCACGTTACTGCTTAATGCACAACAATTAAACGTTGACCGGCACTTTCATTGGAGAGTACTCCTCACACCGTGTCACTCTGCAACCTTTATTTACGGTGTAATGTACGTGAATCCATATCTCACCTAATTGAATCATTGGTCGCTTTCATTCTGCTGCTTCATTTTTTCGTAAAAAAAAAAACTGATGATGTATGCCATTTTTCAACTAGACCTCACGTTCGTAAATAACCACATGTTCATTATGGCACCTTTTTAAAACTAAATCTCAAGACAGAACAATTATTTTTCTAAGAGTTTCCTTGCTAGCCTTAAAATTAGTTCTATGTGACAAAAGCTGGGCAGTTTTCGCATAGTTGGTTTTTCTTTATGTTGTTCATAATAGCTAGAAATTGCTGGGTCATACTACATGTATCTTTATAGTGAATAGAATACTTACAGTGAGCACCTAGCATCTTCTGCTTTTGTGTATAAACTCTAAACATCCTTCCGTAATTTGCATATCGCCCTGTTGTTCAACTTTAACATTTTGGCTGCACGTTCTGTCGCCTTCTCCGCCGGTACTATAAATCCCTGCTCTTCCTCACCATCAACAGTTTTATTCACGTAACGTATGCCGTCGCACCTGCCCGCGAAGACACTTTCGCCTCACCTTCAATGCTTGCACTGCGGGGTAACAATGCGCAATACTTTAACCGGAGTGTGACTTAAAGTAGTCAGTTGATAAAGTTGGTTCCTGCTACTGCCGCATTACCAGTTCTCCATGCTGGGTAATACTAGTCAACAACAATATTACAGCACCTGGGTGCGGGACGCTTCGACCAGCGTATCTTGAGTTTATATCGTGGTATTTCTCGAGGACACGCTGAAGCACTTGAGAGTACACGAGTGTGTATTGATTTGTCTGTTAAGATCGCTCGCCTTTCGTCACAGCGCAATCACAAAGAACGCCTGGGCACCAACTCCCCGCAGCACAGCTACGACACAGTGGTTGCCGGCCTGTCTGCTTCCACACTTCACACACAAGGTCGTGCACAACGTAACTAAATAAGACATATCAGTTTTATAAGCAGACTATTTATTTCCTGCAGTATACACCACTACTGTCGACAATATATTGCTATTTCTCTGGAAGCTTATAAATACAATTTTTCCAAAATATGGGGGTTTTCCGGTTGATGAACTCATCGAGGTTCAGTCTGCGCTCCTCAAACAGGTTGAGACGTTTGCCATTCAGGAAATTCTGCCTGGAACGTAATAGATGAAATACAATTAAGCGCGGAAGAAACTGGTATAGCCATGCGTATTCAAACAGGTAGAATACGGCGCTGCGATCGGCAACGTCTATATAAGACAACAAGTGTCTGGCACAGTTGTTAGATCGGTTGCAGTTCCTACAATGGCAGGTTATCGAAATTTATGTGAGTTTGAACGTGATTTTATAGTCGGCGCGCGAGAGATGGGACACAGAAACTCCAAGGTAGCAATGAAGCGGGGGTTTTCCCGTACTACCATTTCACGAGTGTACCGTGAATATCAGGATTCCGGTAAAACAACAAATCTCCGACATCGCTGCGGCCGGAAAAAGATCCTGCAATAAAGGGACCAAGGACGAGTGAAGAGAATCGTTCAACGTGATAGAAGTGCAACCCTTTCGCAAATTGCTGCAGATTTCAATGCTGGGCCATCAACAAGTGTCAGCGTGCGAGGCACTCAACGAAACATCATCGATATGAGCTTTCGGAGCCGAAGATCAAATCGTGTACCCTTGATGACTGAACAACACAAACCTTTACGCCTCGCCTGGGCCCGTCAACACCGATAGCGGACTGCTGATGAATAGAAACAAGTTGTCTGGTCGGACGAGTCTCGTTTCAAATTGTATCGAGCGGATGGACGTTTACGGGTATGGAGACAACCATGGACCCTGCATGTCTGTCGGGAACTGTTCAAGCTGGTCGAGGCTCTGTAATGGTGTGGGGCATGTGCAGTTGGAGTGATACGGTACCCCTGGTACGTCTAGATACCACTCTGACAGGTGACACGTACGTAAGCTTCCTGTCTGATCACCTGCATCCATTCATTTCCATTGAGCATTCCGACGGACTTGGGCAAATCCAGCAGGACAGTGCGATACCCAACACATCCACAATTGCTACAGAGTGGCTCCAAGAACACTCTTCTGAGTTTTAACACTTCCGCTGGCCACCCACTCCCCAGACACAAACAATGTTGAACGTATCTGGGATGCCTTGCAACGTGCTGTTCAGAAGAGATCTACATCCCTCGTACTCTTACGGATTTATGGACAGCCCTGCAGGATTCATGGTGTCAATTCCGTCCAGTACTACTTCAGACATTAGTCGAGTCCATGCCAAGTCGTGTTGAGGCACTTCTGCTTGCTGTCGGGGGCCCTACACTACATCGGGCAGGTGTACCGGTTTCTTTGGCTTTACACTGTATATGAATGCGTAGTGTGTGTTCGCATTCATGTAAGTGACTCGCCTCGATGGGCAATGGATCCATCCCCTCCAGTGTGGAATTACAAGAACGTCCGAACTCCTGCGGTAATCTCAGAGTAGCAAGCATGAAGGAAATGGGCAGCGACTGCAGACAAGTGGCGCTCAGAGGGAATACTGGTCGGCCGTGAGGCGTTCCGAGATAGTCGGTTCATTTGCAATAACACAGTGTCCCGGGTGGCGCTGTGGTTAACGCACCTGTCTAATAAGCAGGAGATCCCGGGTTCCAATCCCGGTCGGCTACACATTTTCACTCGTCGCCACTGATTCCGCCTGATGTCTCGATGCAGCTGAAATCAGTAATCCTTTCCCTTTCTCCCCCGTCACCTTCAAATTACCACCTTCCGCGGGCATCGTGAAGTGGTTTTTCCCTTACCATAGTAAAATAGAATACGACGTCGGAAATGTTCCTCCTTGCTTTGAATAGCTTGTACACATACGTTCACGCTGTTACATTCAACGCTAGGCACAAACACACACTGACGTATTCAATGGCGCGTCACGTTGTCGACCTCCACGTCGTACGGGCTGTTAAGGAACTGTGTTGTCCTGGGCGGCGGGAGGGGGCGGGTACGGCGGGTGCAGGACTTGCAGGCGCTATAAATGGAACGCGCGTGCAAAACGAACTTACGAGACAACCTAATACAACTGTCTAGAAGGCATTCACAGTGTGATGCGTTTCCCGTAGTCACGACTATACTGTAACGTCGCTGCATGTTTCCGATAACGGACACGGGAGGACAACTGCAATGGTATCGTGGTCGGCTAGCAGTTCAGGCGGACGGGAGCGTAGACACACACATACCTGGAGACCAAGAGATTTGTTATCAACATGGCAATAATTACAGTTACGGAGATTTTGCTCTTAAAATGACGAATTCACTGACTTGCAGAACATTACTCTAAATTTAAAAATAATTTATGCTCATGAAAGGTTGGAAAATTGCTCTAAGGGCTATGGACAGTATGGGTGCTGATAATTGCTTATCCAATGCGTACATGTCAGTAAAAAAATTATTAAGCAAAACTAGCTAAAAATATAACGTTGTGCATGAACATACTCCAAAATCACTCTGTGCATTGTCAAACCACAAGACAATCAGTGTCGAGCAGAAAAAGTTTACGAAAAATCAACGAAGCACATCTGACAAGAAATTAGTAACTCCCAGGAGATGACAAGCTAATACTGCCTAACACCACCTCCAGCCTTGTTAACAGGGCAAGTAGGCCAAGGCATTTTCTATGCTACGAAGGTCTTGTGATTTAGTGGACCAATCGAGATGCGAAAGGGTGGCACAGAGTTCGTCAAACTAGGAGCGTATGCGTGCAGTCCTGTGAACACAGCTGCTGTCATCTTGCACCACAGGAGAGTCCACAGTAGGCTCATCATGAAGGTGTAGAGAACAGAAGGAGCACACTTGGGTATCGAGAAAGTTTAAATAAACATCCTGGTTCGTGTTCGCGGTAACCTGAATGAGCGGGACCAACTTATGGTAAGGAAAGTACCTCAAGACATAAAAGAACCACCGCTTGCCCCAACTGCACGTTCCACGCTCACTGCGAGTTACACGCTTCGTTGGACCGCCTGTGGTTCCGATATATTGCAACATTTAAAGAGGGGCAAAACTGTAACTCATCGGACTGCACAACACAACTCCGTCAGCTACTGCCCAGTGTCTGTTGTTTGGTCTACTGAATTGCTGCTGCGTTACGTAACGCTGTGAGATATGACCTTTTGCGTGGCACTCTACTCAAAATGTCCACTGAATGCAGTTCCCCTCGCATTGTTGGCTCGGAAACTGGTTTGCGACGGTCCTGCATTTGAAACTTCCCGGCAAATTAAAACTGTGTGCCGGACCGAGACTCGAACTCAGAAACAGGTCCTGAGTTCGAGTCTCGGTCCGGCACACAGTTTTAATCTGCCAGGAAGTTTCATATCAGCGCACACTCCGCTGCAGAGTGAAAATCTCATTCTGGTCCTGCATTTACTGACAGCAGCCACTCCTGTCCATTTTGAACCCGACTGCAAGTGACAACACACGTTACTTGTCTCCGGTCCCTGTCAGTTGAACTCCTTTCCGCCATATGTAGTGCCTCCACATCGATCCTTCTTAATGCGCTGATTCTAGGGAATGCTAACATTTTGACAGGCGAGATAAACGTATTTTGAAACAACATATTTAAGGAGGGACGTTGATGAAAAATTCACACTATTTAAAAGATATACCAAATCCACTCTTTTGAAGATGTGGCAATGAAATTTTGTACCATGGTTTAAATAAATTTAACATATTTACTGTTACATTACTTCGATTATATATTTCCTAATCGCTATCCAAGCGACGCAAGTTTGGTAAGCGATATGTCGATCCAGCTTCAACACAGGGAATTACGAGAGCGATGTTGCTCGTTAGGTGGCGTCATTGCGCGAGAATATCCAATAACACGCAATGCAAATGAGCTACATGATTGGGAACAGCAATATTTAGTAGATGGCCGAAACTCACATGCAGTCATTGCTTCTACAGAACTAACACGAAACAGCCAGTCCGGACAGTCAGTTGTTTATCAGACTATTATCTAACTCGCAGTAACTAACATAATCACCAGCACTCCTTCCCAATGTACACGGATACGAGAAATGTTATCTGTAGGTACTGCAGTATTTCTTCATACCCATAAAGTTACCACGAATGAGACCGGCAAGTAATCAACAGTTAACTGAATCCTCGCTCTTCAAGTGGTTGTGATGACAAACGGACGAGATGTTCAGATAACCAGACATGTAATTCAAGCACTTTCAACCACCATTTCATTTCAAAAGAACGCTCACTTCGCCAAGGTATTTGGGGATTTTTCGTTGAAAAGGATGGAACCTTCCTTAAGATGGGTAGGTGAGACTAGTTCGATTCTAATCCACACTTCTTCCCTTTCACCTCATTGAAGGATATGTGTTGTTAGTCACGTAACGTAATTCGGAAATGAAGTAATATACATGAACCGGCAAGAGTACAGTATGCTAAGAAACAAACTCCACAAAAGTGTGGTGTTCAATGTTACAAAGTGCACCCTTTTTTTCTTTATCGGACGGTACGACATTGTAAAGCGAGAAAAATCAAGAATGAAGTCTTTACAAGAAATTAACTTCTAACTTCGTGTTTGCAATTCTCATTCACAACTGAATAAAAGTTTCAGCCAACTTCCATCGGGTTCATTCTGCTCCTCAGGTGGTTTGCACCAAAGAACAACTTAAATCAGTTAACATTTTTCCAGGAGAGATCGACGTTTTCTTTCGTTTAAAAATCTCATTGCGCTATATACGAGTAAATCTCTTTCACTGAGAGGCTCACTTTAAGTCCGAGTTCTAGTTCATTAAAAAACTGCGCTGCACATGCCTTCCATTCCACTTCGGGATGCGTGATTTGACAATTCTGTAAATTTATTATATTCTGTTTTCATTACGTACATCATCGGAGCGTTGCATTCATTTTGAAATTGCGCTATACAGTGTACAACAAACTGGGCACTAATTATGCTAATCTACAATGGCTGAACAGCACGCCAGAAAACTCAATTACTCGGAATGATATTTACTGCCATTACAAAACTAATTTTTGGAATAAATCTATGCATGTACTTCAAATAGACAGTCCTTAATTAGAAGCGCAATGTAACAAGAACTAAAAGATGAGAAATTGTCCGAAGCACGAACGAGCCATGTTCGCTGAAAGAGATTAGTGAGATTTCACGAGACTATCTTGTACATGAATGAAGACAAAAATTTGAGCCGAACTGTAACTTCCGCATCAAAACTTTAAGTTTACCTTGGCGCCAGTTTCAAGTTTTCGATTCTTGTGGTTACCGTTAGGTGTCTCCCTGGTGCGGCCAACCCACTCGCTCCGTCGTAGGAGAGACGGCCATACCATATTTGGAATAGTTAGTCTCCCCACGAAATTTGGTTTCTTTTTTCTTTTTTACAGAATTTATTTTATTTACAGAAGTAAACTAAGTACGTTCCTATGACCGGTTCTACTAAATGCAGATGGAGAGAAGGCAACTTCAGATTGCTATTAATAAAGTAAAAATGATAGTTATTCGGTCAGAAAAAGTTCCACAGAGTTAAACATTCCAAGGAAAACCCTAGAGGGAAATATAAAAACCAGCTGTGATCGAAAAACTGCAATGGGTTCGGGTTAGCGTTTGCGTTTAGCCAAATGAAGAACGACTTATGTGATTTCCTACAATTTCTCAACAAAACGTACCTGTAAGAAGTAGTTCAATAAAACATGTTATTGGATACTCTTTTAAATACATTTCCTCGTCGTTTTTAAAGTTTTTTGACAGCTAGGCATCTATTCACAACACTGATACACGGGAAAAACGGCCATGTATTACATAACTTAAAAAAAGTCTTTCTTAGTTTGAAATGTCGTCTAACCTCGTGAAAGAAATCTTGTTTTCATGAATATTTAAAGCGATATGTAAATTTCCCAGCGGTTTTTTTGTATATTATGGTTTGATACTGGCATCTGAAAAAATCACGGCCATCTATCACTAGTCTTGTGAAATCAGGTGAACCATTCTGAACCGTCCTATACTGTACGAGCACGTCGACAATTCGTAGCACTCGCTGTTTGGACTAGTTTGTAAATAATGTTGCACCTGCAGTTTGTACACACTATGTTAACAACTTATAATTTTCTACTGAATATGCCCATTTTCTCTACATGTATTGTAATCGGTAAAATATTTTTTACTTGACTAATCCATGTATAGGCTCGACAGTTGAAACTGTAACGATACGGCAGGAAAAGTTAAAGGGAAGTCGCTATATGTTACGGAAACAAAAGCGCGCCGAAGGAATAAAACGAGTTCGCGGAGAGAGCACACCAACTAACAACAAGGTGCCTGTCAGTCGTTAGCTATCAGAGCGTACGTGTCCCTGTACGTATGTCAAGATGAGGTGCCTTCCAATCCAAGGAATTACAACGTTGAAACGATGTTGGTTCTGAATCTAAAGAGGTGAAAAGCTAATACCATGCTCCATGGCAACAGCTAATTGGCAGAAGAGGAACATGTGAGCTGTGGAAATGCTGAGGCTAACGTCTACTTAATACTCGTCGACGCTTCGTATTGTTTTCATTGTAGTAGTAAAAATGTATGGAGCAGTATTTATTGTGTGTTTATTACGAATATACTGACAGAATTCAGCTTACGTACGAGGTGTGGCTAGAAAAAAACCGGACTAGTACTGGTGAAACAATAAAACGAATGCAATAAGGCTGAAAGTCGCGTGGCCTGTCACGTGACTCTCGCTCCGCCTACTGCTCGAGTTTCATCTGCCTCCTGCACTCAGTCTGCCCGTGGCGTCTGTTTTAAGTAGTTGACGTTTTGTCTGTGCGTCGGAAAATGTTGAGTGTACAGAAAGAACAGCGTGTTAACATCAAATTTTGTTTCAAACTAGGAAAATCTGCAAATGAAACGTTTGTAATGTTACAACAAGTGTACGGCGATGATTGTTTATCGCGAACACAAGTGTTTGAGTGGTTTAAACGATTTAAAGATGGCCGCGAAGACACCAGTGATGACACTCGCACTGGCAGACCATTGTCAGCAAAAACTGATGCAAACATTGAAAAAATCGGTAAACTTGTTCGACAAGATCGCCGTTTAACAATCAGAGCAGTGTCTGAGTTAACAGGAGTTGACAAGGAAAGTGTTAGGCAGATTCTTCATGAAAGTTTCAACATGAACAAAGTGTGTTCAAAAATGGTTCCAAAGTGTCTCACAATTGAACAGAAGGAACGCCGAAGAATGATTTGTTCTGACATCCTGGAAAACATTGAAAGTGATCCCACCTTCTTACAAAATGTTATTACTTGCGATGAATCGTGGTTTTTTACTTACGATCCCGAAACTAAACGCCAATCGATGCATTGGAAAACTCCTGGTTCTCCACGACAAAAAAAAGCACGAATGTCAAAATCGAAATTCAAGGCAATGATGATTGGTTTTTTTGACATCAAAGGGATTGTGCACATTGATTGGGTACCAGAGGGACAAACAGTGAATCAGCGTTACTACATTAGCGTCCTGGCTACCCTACGTGAGCGAGTACGGAGAAAACGGAACGATCTGTGGAGAAAAAAGTCATGGATCCTTCACCAAGACAATGCCCCAGCTCACAGTGCGTTGTCAGTGAAGACGTTTTTGGCAAAACACAACATTCCCATCTTAGATCATCCACCCTACTCACTTGATTTGGCCCCCTGTGACTTTTTTCTTTTCCCTAAAGTCAAGTCAGCTTTGAAAGGAACTAGATTTGAGACTGTTGAAGCAGTAAAAGAAAAAGCGACGGAAGTAATGTATGGACTTACCGAAAATGATCTGCAGCATTGCTATGAACAGTGGAAAATTCGTATGGAGCGGTGTAGAGACCGAGGAGGAGAGTACATTGAAGGAGATAACATGAAATTGTAAATAATTGTAAATAAATGTTTTTTCCAGCATCAGTCCGGTTTTTTTCTAGCGCACCTCGTATGTGTCCAGACCGTCACTGGTCCAAGTCATGTTACCTATGACAGGATCCAGCCCGAATCCTAAAACCTATTTTCTTGTTGTAACTATGTGTTGTTACTATAATGAAAGTCAGTAAGATTTACTAATTAACAAATTCATTGTTCTATCTGTGACATAAGTATAAATATGCGAGTGCACTTGCGATAATAAGGTGCCTTCGTAAAGAAAGTACGTCTGCAGATTAACTTCAATGATAACTGTAGAGGTGAATTTATTCAGAACAACGCTGATTACTTTCGTAATCGTTAATGTGAGGAAATGATTTTCTTGCTACCTAGAATCCCATAGTAAATTGCTAAATTAATACTCCCATGAAACAGTTATGTAAATTGAGTTTAAGGACCACAGCTACTTTGGTAAATGTCCAATTTAGACTAGAGACCTTCCTATTACGTTGCAACAACTAGTTACAATTATTTTGTGTAACCTAACAAAGACAGTGTACAATCTGCACTGCTCTGTATACTGATTATCGTGGGGGTTAGAAGGCGCGTAAGTAGCTTTTACTCCGGGTAACTAAGCGAAGCATTATGAACACGATCACAGTCAAAATGCATTAAAATAATAACACGAGCAAAGGAGCGTGGTATACGAATGTGGCAAGTACATCTGCAATGCAAAAAGTAAAAGACTTAAAACGCTGCCCCCATGACTGACACAATCGTCAAGTAGTTAAGTTTCAATTTCTTCTACCAAGTAACAAACTGTCGCAGTAAGAGCACTGTGCGAAGAACCCTCCGACATGGGCACGTAAACTGTTCGATATGACAGAGCACTCACATGGAAATGTTAGCCGGGCAGCATCAGTGTCGGCACGCGGAGCGGCGCAGAATGCAAACCGGTCCCCCGCACGGACCACTTTCGCCACATGTGAACGGCGGGCGACTCCCGGCGGCCACGCGGCGGTTCGCACAACACCGCTACCTGTCTCACCGGCCAGTGCTAAGTGGCGCTGTCCCTTTAACGCTAACGCGACATCTGACGACGAATACGAACCGCTGCGCCAATAGCTGCAAAAAACAGTCGTCGCTCCCATACTCATCCTCCCATATTATTAACGTTATATATGCATTATTCCTGAACGACGTCTCAACTACAAAGAAACTCTCGAAAACTGACAAGTTTACTGATCATCGAACCGAAACAGCACAGTGTATTGCTCAGAATTACGGACAGTTACGGTTCAACGTCTCCTCGGTACTTAGATTATTAGATGATTTACGATTAAAGCGCTGAACGAAAAAGGTGTTCGCGCCCTGAGGTCAATAGAGGCGGAGTGCTATCTCACTGCAGAACGATCGTGAAGGAAATCATCCTTGGGCCGATTAAGAGAAACATTTAGTGTACAAACGGAAATACAGATCAAGGTGCGCGAACACAGCATTGAGCGCTGTCCGCAGCTCGTGGTCGTGCGGTAGCGTTCTCGCTTCCCACGCCCGGGTTCCCGGGTTCGATTCCCGGCGGGGTCAGGGATTTTCTCTGCCTCGAAATGACTGGGTGTTGTGTGATGTCCTTAGGTTAGTTAGGTTTAAGTAGTTCTAAGTTCTAGGGGACTGATGACCACAGCAGTTAAGTCCCATAGTGCTCAGAGCCATTTGAACCATTGAGCGCTACGTTAGCTTCCTTGCATATTTCCTATAATCATTTTCCTGAATATACCAACAAATCAATAAATCGTTTATTTGTTCTCAAACGTCTGCATATCTCCCAATAGTCTAGAATTATTCTAAATAATTTTAATAGCTGGCCAAAAGCAGGCTTGGGTTTTTCGTTTAGATTAATACAAAGACAACTTATTGAACAGGCATAATTAACAGTTCTCCCTAATTCCCGATTCAGAAATTCAGTGTTGTATAAAAGAATCCATAAAAACATTTATAGTATGTAAAGTTTATCTACAAAAAACGGCAAACTGAGATTGTGTTTGAAGCTGTGTGACATTTCCACGGTGATTACATATTTCCATGAACTTGAGAAAACAAAATCAGAAATGTCAACAGCATACTTTCCTTTGAATCCTATAAAACACCGGGATATAAGCTTTCGTTCAGTTTAATAGAGGTGTCGCTAGAAAACAAGCATTAATATACAGATCGGCATTTCTATGTTTATCAAGTGCAAGTTACGTTGTTCATTCAAATACCTGAATACAGCGCGAAATACAGAAGGCACTTGAATAAAGAGCTACACAACACCACAAAGTAAACACCAGCTGCTAAGGGCAATTTCCAAAGCCGTTCAGTATCCGTAGTATGAGGTAACGTACTGATGAATGAATACCAGTAAAGTTCAGAAAAAAAAACATTGCGTGCCACTGAACTGTAATCAAGATCTTTGTGAAATAAATGTTATCTTGATTTCTGTTGCTCGTATTATACTGCTCATCAAAGTCATGTACCTGCGAAACTCTGTACCGATGTTTGAAGATTACAGAACCCCAAGATTACAGAAGCACATGCCGCTGAAAGAATAATACAGCATATCAGGTAATTATTACAACCAGTATGTTCACAAGGGTCATAATCGAGGACTATTTGACAAAAAAGCTGAGTCGCTGTAACACATATTTAATACCTTCGCATAACCGTTCGCGGCAAGGCTTACTGAGAATAGTAACACCTAGAACCGATAGAAATCAATCCTTGACTCGCACGAACCACTTCTCAATTCTTCTTCAACGCATAATGCTCCTCTTTATTTACCACTACTTATTCCCCTTGTACTCTGACTACGCTTCCACTTCGAACCATGCTGGCATTCTAACCGGCTCTCTACTTATTAAAAAGCCACGTTTCCACACTCACGACAAGAGCAATAGCATTATCGATCGCCCGAAGGCAGTATTCTTACACTATGTAGGCACCACGTGGTATGTTACCACAACAGAATTACGTAATCACTTTTTGGAAACCCTGTAATTCGCACCCACTGGTCCCCAGTGGTTCCAACCAGTACACCAGGGCAAACATTGCGGTCGCACTACACTACACAGCGTTGCGATCATGTTCAATGGGGTTGCAGACCTACGATGTCCTTAGAGAAGGGTTGAACCGTCCAAAAGTGTCAAAGTTTGTTAAGAACATCTTCCTGCTGCTCATCGCATAACGAACTGTTCTCGTCCGCGAAATGTGTGGGAATCAAGGCCCCAGCGACAGCGAAAGGGATGGTTGCCCCTAACTGCGGCTTTTTCGTACCGACTGAGCGGTGTTGTGTCTGGGATGTTTCCCTTGGCCACTCGTAAGAAAACCTTGTGATTTGAACGCTATGCCTCGCGGTTCAGATCTCCGCAGGGGCGTCAGGAGACAAGTGAAATATGGCAAAGAGGGGTGTGATGACCTTCTCATCGTCTGACACGTCCACGATGGCATTGGCCAAACTTTTGGTGCCAGAGTGATATCATTAACCTACCTTACACGTCCCGTGATGATCTGAGCTGTGGGGTTTTTATGGCAACTGTCGAGGCATCGCTGTTTAAAGCGTCGTCGAGCCCACGGAGCCTCCTCTGCCTCGTGATGACTGGGTGTTGTGTGATGCCCTTAGGTTAGTTAGGTTTAAGTAGTTCTAGGCTCTAGGGGACTGATGACCTCAGTTGCTAAGTCCCATAGTGCTCAGAGCCAGTTGAACCATTTGAACCCACGGAGCCCGTCGCAGGGCGCCACGCTTTTTCACTTTCACAGGAGAAGGTTGCAAGCACATTTCTGCCGATTTTCAAACTTGAGTGTCGCAATGGGTAGGAATTACGGGGTTTCGAAAAAGTGATCCTTTAATGCAGTTGCACAGTGTAGTTCCGAAAATGGTGCGTCGGTACCAGGGTGTCCACATTACTGTGCCTACTCCAGGCTGTATAACGCCCGATGATATGAAATGGCGAGTAAATCATATCTGTGCCCAGAGCACGCAGAGGGCAGCGGGCTACGAGCGAATATATTTGGTGGCATGCCGGCGCGTCGGCACGGTGCGATGTGGGGTGTTCCCGACAGAGAGCACGGAGTGCTGCGCGATTTAGTGAGGGGGGGGGGGGGGGCGTGGGCGGGGGGAGGGGGAGGGGGGGGACGCCATTAGCGTGCGACAGCTCATTCATTTTAATTACAGCCGCACGCAGCTGGCAATCACGGAGCGCAGCGACTCTGCGCCCTTAGGGCCGACTGCCACGTCATGACGACTCCCTGTCCACAGCTCTCTCCAGCGTCGCTTTTCCACTACCAAGAGCCCTGCTCATGACGCACACGGTGAACACTGGCACTACGTCTGCGGATTCCGAACCGTCCGTCTGCAAATGAATGCAGTATGGTCACCAATGACGAGCGTCTTCTGACAATGTAGATCTTTAGCTCTGATAGAACTGAGACTCATATGTCTCAAAGGAAATATAATCATATCAAATCTACAGATCACCCACGCCTGAGGTACAGGCAGGATTTCCCCATCACGCCCAAAGCTGGGGTGCTATTCCAATACCGGAGAGTCTCGGCAATAGTGACAATTTAAGAAGGGGAATACAAGTTGAAGACGTGAATTGAAGTTTCTATTAGGGAGGGCTTTGGACTTAGGTAGTCCGTGATGCTCTGTTACTTATACTACTAAGTTGGTGTAATGGCTAGCACACCTACCTAGTAAGCAAGGACACTCGGCTTGAATTCCCGGTCATGGCACAAATTTTAATTCATTTCTTCAGTTTGCATCATAAATGTAGATCTTGTTTTCAAGACATATTGCCTGATCGATAAAGTTGTGAGTATTCCACATTAAACAGACTTTTCTTCTGTTAATATTTCGGAAGTCAACCGTTTGGCCATCTTTGGGGGGGGGGGGGCGTTAAGAGTGATGGTAAAACACTCCTGTTCACCTTACAGACCGGTAGACCGGCGCCAATCATGGGTACCCATAAAATGATAATGGAACAAATACCGTACAGGCGGCATAGGCATGTGCTACAATGACGCCTTCTGTGAAGGACACTTTATCACCAATTCTTGTCAACAAGCGAACAGTACCATTGTGAATGAGAGCTAACTATTAACAGTGCCGAATTCCACATTAATCACTCATCAGCCGCATTTCAAGGCTTTCTTTAAAAACGAATACCAGGTTGAAGATACAGATATTGAATACTTTGAGTTCTCTTAGGCTTCAGCGTGGCCTGCCTGAATACGACTACGCTACTCGGCGAGGTAGTTCTATCAGGGTGTATCAGGCGGACACAACATCGACGTTCCTGAACTGTATGTAGTACATGCCCAATATATGACAATCCACAATGACAAGGAAACTTATACAAATATAACACTCCCTGTCTGCTACCGCTACACCATAACCTTAAAACTGGAAACAGGTTATGAAATAAAACTATTTTGTTAAAGCAATTATGGTATATAGCAACAGAGCAGTGTTACCCTCTGAGAGGAATTTTGTTAGGTTGACCGTGCTGTACCTAACGGGAATGGCTTATCGAAAATGAAATTCAGAATTACGTAAATATTTGAACAGTACGAACAAAATTTTGTCTATCTGTACTGTTCAACTGAGAAAGAAAACGGTCGCCAGCCTAACTAGGCAAGAGAATGATTAACATTCTCGTTTAAGAAAATAGTTATCAGTAGCTATAACGGATCCACACAACCTATACTTTGTCACACGCAAGTGCAGTGAACTATTACACATACATATGTTTACGGTAAGATTGGAACTAACAGAGCAGCAGAAACAATTTGCAAAATTATAACAGCTACCGAAACACACTATTACTTTCAGGGCTTACACAAAGTGAATGGTCTTTATAACATTACTATTGATATGCACTTCTAATACACCAGAGACACAAACACTTAGTGATCATGAACATATAATTTCCTGCTATGCAGTTTTCCACTTTTACTACCGTGACACATAAAATTAACATCTATGTAAGATACTGACTCACTTTCTGCGATTAACAATAGGCAGTAATGTGATCATTTATTAATCAAAACTTTATAAGCCTCAGTCTGGAGAAATTTTAATTTGAAGTTGGCAACAACACATTAATAAGCAGTTTTACTAGGAAAATTATTTCAGCAAGCATCATTAACTTTAACTCACTCTCTTGCCACATTAACTTTATCTTTCTTTTTACTAAGTTCAAGAGGCATTAATTAATATAACATTGGTCATAAATGTTCTTTTAGTAAGGACACTCGGATATCACTTTAGCTCAAACGGAGAGGAACCTGAGAGGTGTTATGATGAGGAAAAACTCAAGGTAGGTACATAAATTCAGATAAAATTTACCTTATATTTGAGCACAATAACACATCCATTAAGCTGATCCTTCACTGTACATCATTATAGCATTCCGATGCAATGATTGCGCAATGTGGTGGCAACTGCATGTTGGTAGGTGGAATTGCAGGCAGAATTGCTGGACTCTGTCAGTTCTTGGTGGTGATGATAGATACAAATTCCAGAATAGTTCCAGCTATTTATCCATCCATCCGAGGCCTTGGAAAGAGCAGGAAAAGCCTCTCTCGAAATCAACACAATATGCATCTTTTACATGGCAGTGCACGGACTCGTAGCTCGTCTCCGACCGGTGGCTCGTCCCGACTGCTGGCTCGTCCTCGACTATCAGTTCCACCTTTCCTACCTAGGCCAACCACAATTTGCACGCGCTACACAGTTCCGTTCCCGAGGGGAACCACAACAACTTTTACATACAGAATAACTAAGAATCCTAAGTGAGGATCAGCAATTTACGTAACAGCAACCAAATACATTAAATAAAACAGAACATTTGCACATATTGACGTTTCTACCAAAAATTATTCACACAAAATTACAATCATATACAGTAAGTTTTGTTCCCTCCAAATGGGACAAAGAATTTAAATGACAGATACACTATACAGCACAGAATCAAATCATGACATCAAAGTTTTAACAAGGAAAGGAGTAAACAATTTTGTGTTATCGTTCAATCAAACAATATTTACAGAAGCTTAACGATGTAATATTAAATGAAACAAAAGCAATATAAATCAGTAGAGCTTAGAGCTATGGTGTTACACAAAGCTGTCTTTCGTACAATCAGGACATCTTTTACAAAGTTAACGACCGTGGCTATCCTTGATGCTGACTGAAGAATAGCCGTTTCTATCACACATCCTATTTTAGGAGACAGATTTCCTACGAAACTAAGGGAGACTATAGACCTTAACCTTTCCTCTTCAGCTTCTTGCACCTTCGATTCGAACTGCAAAGCCACGAGTATCTTCCATGATGGATAGGCACCACCATCAAAAACATTTTTTGATGTCTTCGACATCTCCCTATATATGTTTCTTACCAGTGTTCGTAATCGCCCTGTGTGCAAGTGCACTGAGGTCATCATTCACGTCTGTGCAGCATGACAGTTGTCCACTTGCAGGTACAGAGAAGTCTTTTTGGTGTATGAATGGCACCATATCCTATGTTGCCGTCGGTTTTACGGTTGACCAACACATCAAAGAACAGAAGCATCAGTTCTTTTCCGGCTCCGTGGTAAACTGGGTGTTCCCGTGAATGGAATTCCGATGGTCCACGCAATTATGGAGTTTCTCCTCGCAAGTGCCTTATCCCCCTACGCATTCATACTTCATTTCTTATCGTCATCCGCGGATGTTAAAATTTTGTAATTCATTTTAACCCATATGCTTCACCGGAACTTAGGACCATATTTTCGTCTGCTAAAGTCAAGCCTCGAAATTTACAGTCCACAGACTAAGAACACAATGACCTATCACGATTACATTTTAATGTAACACAGCCTGTCATATTCCCAGTACTTTCTGTAACTATAACTTCCCGTTGTAATTTATGAAACTGAGTTTGTGATATTTTCAGTTAACGTTTCCGCAAAGCTGTAGTCCCATCTTGCATACTGCTACACATTAGCCACATAGCTCATGCATGAAAGGTACGTAATACAGTAAACAAGTGACTAAGGCAAAAAAATTTTCACTTACGTTTTTTAATCTGCCAGAATAATACATACTTATCAAAGTCGACGTGACGACAGTTAACTGATAGCTGGGTTAGTGTAAGAAGTCCGCAGTATGCGAACGCCTGTACGAATCGGTCGAACTAGATGGGTTTACTGTTGCAGACTACTTGCCACCGAAGACGATTTGGTTGGCGCTTATAACAGCACTTGTTTGGTGAAGAGAGCTGCGTTGGCGGAATTTATTAAATACCTCTCGTTAAGCGGCATCCAGAATCTTTGGTAAATTTGAAGCCATTACTCCATTCATTTTAAGAATGTCATCGTTCGTAAGTGCTAGCAACGAACTGTGCATTAGCACTGCAGAGAAGCAGCAGTACAGACGATAAGTGAGTACCGTGGTGACCAATATGAGATACTGACTAAGCAGTAAGGAAATTCCTTGGGTAGCTAAGAAGCATTCATTACAGCCTCTCCTGATACATATTGATGTGCCACGGTTAGTGAAGGACGTGAAAGTCCCAATTTCAAAGCATTGTGTAAATTCTTCCAGTAAAAAACATTACGTATAAAAACAAACGAAAAAAGTGGACTTCAACTCTGTGAAGGACATTATTTAGTGATACGAAGAAAATTCACTACACTGATTTACAGGGTGTTTCAAAAATGACCGGTATATTTGAAACGGCAATAAAAACTAAACGAGCAGCGATAGAAATACACCGTTTGTTGCAATATGCTTGGGACAACAGTACATTTTCAGGCAGACAAACTTTCGAAATTACAGTAGTTACAATTTTCAACAACAGATGGCGCTGCGGTCTGGGAAACTCTATAGTACGATATTTTCCACATATCCACCATGCGTAGCAATAATATGGCGTAGTCTCTGAATGAAATTACCCGAAACCTTTGACAACGTGTCTGGCGGAATGGCTTCACATGCAGATGAGATGTACTGCTTCAGCTGTTCAATTGTTTCTGGATTCTGGCGGTACACCTGGTCTTTCAAGTGTCCCCACAGAAAGAAGTCACAGAGGTTCATGTCTGGCGAATAGGGAGGCCAATCCACGCCGCCTCCTGTATGTTTCGGATAGCCCAAAGCAATCACACGATCATCAAAATATTCATTCAGGAAATTAAAGACGTCGGCCGTGCGATGTGGCCGGGCACCATCTTGCATAAACCACGAGGTGTTCGCAGTGTCATCTAAGGCAGTTTGGCTCTGAGAACTATGGGACTCAACTGCTGAGGTCATTAGTCCCCTAGAACTTAGAACTACTTAAACCTAACTAACCTAAGGACATCACAAACATCCATGCCCGAGGCAGGATTCGAACCTGCGACCGTAGCGGTCTTGCGGTTCCAGACTGCAGCGCCTTTAACCGCACGGCCACTTCGGCCGGCTAAGGCAGTTTGTACCGCCACAAATTCACGAAGAATGTCCAGATAGCGTGATGCAGTAATCGTTTCGGATCTGAAAAATGGGCCAATGATTCCTTTGGAAGAAATGGCGGCCCAGACCAGTACTTTTTGAGGATGCAGGGACGATGGGACTGCAACATGGGGCTTTTCGGTTCCCCATATGCGCCAGTTCTGTTTATTGACGAAGCCGTCCAGGTAAAAATAAGCTTCGTCAGTAAACCAAATGCTGCCCACATGCATATCGCCGTCATCACTCCTGTGCACTATATCGTTAGCGAATGTCTCTCGTGCAGAAATGGTAGCGGCGCTGAGGGGTTGCCGCGTTTGAATTTTGTATGGATAGAGGTGTAAGCTCTGGCGCATGAGACGATACGTGGACGTTGGCGTCATTTGGACCGCAGCTGCAACACGGCGGACGGAAACCCGAGGCCGCTGTTGGATCACCTGCTGCACTAGCTGCACGTTGCCCTCTGTGGTTGCCGTACGCGGTCGCCCTACCTTTCCAGCACGTTCATCCGTCACGTTCCCAGTCCGTTGACATTTTTCAAACAGATCCTTTATTGTATCGCTTTTCGGTCCTTTGGTTACATTAAACCTCCGTTGAAAACTTCGTCTTGTTGCAACAACACTGTGTTCTAGGCGGTGGAATTCCAACACCAGAAAAATCCTCTGTTCTAAGGAATAAACCATGTTGTCTACAGCACACTTGCACGTTGTGAACAGCACACGCTTACAGCAGAAAGACGACGTACAGAATGGCGCACCCACAGACTGCGTTGTCTTCTATATCTTTCACATCACTTGCAGCGCCATCTGTTGTTGAAAATTGTAACTACTGTAATTTCGAAAGTTTGTCTGCCTGAAAATGTACTGTTGTCCCAAGCATATTGCAACAAACAGTGTATTTCTATCGCTGCTCGTTTAGTTTTTATTGCCGTTTCAAATATACCGGTCATTTTTGAAACACCCTGTATATACAGTGTGTTACCGTTCTAATATTCGGGTCATAGTCTCACTAAGTTCCACAATCACATAGGCTTACACTACTTGGCAAACCATCGTTTTAGGGTTTAAATTTTATGATCCTCTCCACCCAGAAAACAACTTTGTGCCATATTCTACTAATAAACACAATGATGGAGATCACCTGTTTAACAGCGTGTTGGTCCACCTTCAGCATCAAACATAGAAACAATTTTGAATGGAACGCATTCCTCAAGTTCTTGGTAGGTTTCCAGAGGTATATGGCTCCAGATGCCTAAGCTTATGTCACTATTCCCGAAATTTATGTCTCGGTGCTTCATGGACGCGCAGCTAGTGCCCTATAGCGTCCCAGATGTGTTCGGTCGGTGTCGACAATCAGGCGATTTTCGTGACCGAAACATCAACGTGAGATGACCGTCATGCTCACTAAAATCACTGCGGCGTACTTCAGGCCTTGTGACACGGATAATTATCCTGCTGGAAGGCAACAATCATGAAGGGATGCAGGTGGTCCGTAATGATGTTCACGCAGTCCACCGATGTCATGGTGCCTTCGATTACTACCACTAGCCCCACGGAAGCCCGGCTGAATGTCTGAATAGAACAATAGTGCCCCTAGCGGCCTGTGACCATGGGGCGGTGCATGTTTCGAGGAGGACATGAAACGCGAATTTTCATCAAGTCGCGGTCCAATCTCGATAATCCGCGCCCGATGCAGTCGTAATTGACTGTGTCATTGGTTTAACATGGAAACATGTTGGGGCCGTCTATTGCAGAGATCCACTTCGCACTATGAGCGATGAACGATAAACGTTCTCTTCCTAAACACTTAGGCTTGAGCCATCACAGTTATGTATCATCAGATCTACCACGAATCTCTGCCTATCGTGTTTTACAGAGCGGCCATGCTTCCAACATCCACGTCCTGTGATGAGACGTGAACGTCTGCCGCCTCGCTGAATACTCGTGGCTTCACAGTTTTCAACCACTTTTCACATATGCTCACGAGTGTATCATAGACACAGGAAACAGGTTCGCGGTTACCTAAACCCTTGTTTGCACGCGCCGGCCCGCATCAATCTGCCATTAGCGAAAGTCGCTGTTGTCAGTGCCGTACCGCACCCAGAAGGATTCCTATTCCTCTCTGTCCCGTTTTATACGTTCCATGCCGACTTAACGTGCCAACACCACCATCTCCACCACCACCACCACCACATCCACCACCACCAACAGGACGGCACTCAGTCTCGCGGTGGGCAGTGGTCATAATGTTTGGCTCATAAGTGTATCTCTAAAATGAGCCACAGACAATGCGCATAGTTCGAGTATCAGGTGACAATAACCATGTCACTAGCAGAAATATTCCACCTGATGATGTAAATATTGTGTGCGAAACCGGTCGTGTCTCTGCATAAATATTTTTAACAGTCGCAGCGATCCTTCCTATTCAACATGGAATATACGACTGAGGATGCCCTACCTTGTTATTTTCAGAAATATTCCAGCCGGAAAGATTCCGGCAGGTATCAGGCAGAGGATGTGTAACACTTTTCGCCTAACATCTGCAAGCCGGCAGTCACATTCCAATTTCTCGCTTACAAGAAGAGGCAATACCAGCGAGTGCATTTCACACCACGGGTTCACTGATCTCCAGTTCCACAGTCCGTCTGCGTGGAAATCCGAGAACACAGTCAAGTTGTTAGCTAGCAGACCAGCGCAAAAAGGCGCCGAGTAATTTCAGAGAAGAGCTGCCTGCAAGGCGGCCATCTCCGACAGAAAAGAAAGTGCCCCGGACGGCAAGTGGTCTCCCGTTTACAGGCGAGTTGGTCGGGATGAAGAGACCTCTGGCCGAGACGTTTCATTTGCTCCGCGCCACTTGATGCCCTCTGACGCTTCGCCACCTCTTACTTTCACCAGACTCCACCAATAGCGTCTACGTGGTTCTTCACGAGAATATCAATATAATATGGCTGTCGTCCGTACGCCGGACTACTTTATCAAACGATTTAATGTTCGAGGAGGATATCAGTTAGCTTCCTGATGCCTGAAAACACAAGACCGCAAGCTGCTAAAAGAAACAAGGCAAAATAGAACAAACATGCTAGCTCCCTAAAGTACTGGAACGGGACTCAAACCAGGATTGTTGCGTAACGCCAGCGACAAACTTTGAGCTACTGAAATACTGCCTAATACTACGTTTAAATGTCAGAATGTTTCATTACAATCAATTCTCCACTGCTGGATAACATCTCATTTTACTCACGCAATACGTATAAAAAACGGTTTCCACAGTAATGGCAAAAACAATAAAAGTAAGCTATCGTTCACCATATAGACAGACACTGGACTAAACAGCTGGCTGTAACTTCGATTCCGTCCAGGTATTACTTATTTACTGTAAATGTAATACATAAAGAAGACAAGTTATGACCAATGACATTATTCTTTGTCATCACATCCGTGCTTGATTACGTATCATCATGTACTAAAGAGAAGCCACTGTAACTTCCACGATACGCCAACTTATCGGCAATGTCTATCAGTCACGTTTGTTACCCAACTGTCAAGCGAGACCATACGAACGGGAGAAGGATCATACTGTAGAGATTTTGTGATTATTCGTGTACCTTACGAGTTAGGTACGGTTCGTACTCAATTAGAGAAGCGACCGTACCTATGCCTGTATAAATATTTGTATTTGAGGTTTCTGCCTGTAGATGGGAATAATACTCGAAATCGCAACCGCGATAAATAAAAAATAAATGCTTTAGCACTCGCGAGTGGAAACATCGGCGTTTATAATAAAGAAGCTCTCCCGTTATAGTCTTTGACTGCGCATCGCATTTAACTGCCAATTACTTGTCATTCTCTATTAAGTGTTGCGTTTAACGTCTCGGCGAAGTCCAGAAAGTGGAGATGGAGTTGCACAATGGGGCTGAAGGATACTAGCATGATTCAAACCCCTTCCGAATACGTGCAATACTAGCGAAGATGTGTTACAGTTATGAGCTACGTCTGGACACTATTACATATCTGGGAATCTAAAAGCATGTACCCCTATAAGCAATACGTTTACAGGAAATGTGATTCAAGCTTCTTTTCAGTACTACCTGGGTAAAAATACATTAATGACATGAATAATTCATAAAGATAGGCTTTGAAATGTTTCCCTCTAATTCATAATCATATCCCGTTTGAAAAGATCACCACAGTACACAGTATATACCTAATTTTTAAGCCAGTTTTGCACCCCATCAAGCCAAAACAAATACAGTGACTATATTCTAACGGTTCCGCGGTGTGCAACATCGGGATTATTGGGGTCCTTACAATATGAAACCCTCAACTACGATTGGCAACTAGGATGTATCAAGGTGCAACTTACGCTGTTCAGAAGATTCCTCAAATCATTCCAAGTGCTGTGGCACTTCTTTTAACTGCAAAGGATTCCTTAGCGAGATGGGAAGATATTCGCTTTTATTGCGAGTGACAACAGACTTGCAGGGATATACCGAGCGAGGTGGCGCAGTGGCTACCACACTGGACTCGCAGTCCGGAGTACGACGGTTCAATTCCGCCTCCGACCATCCTGATTTAGGTTTTCCGTGATTTCCCTAAATTGCTCCAGGCAAATGCCGGGATGGTTCCTTTGAAAGGGCACGGCCGAGTTACTTCCCTGTCCTTCCCTACTCCGATGAGACCGATGACCTCGCTGTCTGGTCTCCTCCCCCAAATAACCCACACCCTTGCAGGGATAGGAGCAACCGATGTATTTGAAGAAAGATTTTGTTAAGATATGATATTAATTTATGCAATACACACTGTTGTTGGCGACCTCAAACTCATCAGAGACCAATGAATCGTAGCAGTACCGTACTAGACTTTTTCCCTTTATGTTTGCTGCTTTTCGGCTGCTGAAGCGCTGACTGGATCAACAGCAGCAGCTCATGTCGAGGACTTATAGCACACGAGTTGAAAACTGTAAATTCAGTACATCTAGGTAACTTTCTGAAGTCATCTGTACGATCCACACGGCACAATAAAATCTAAAGCGTATCACTTGTAGTAACCACAATGAATGGAATCAAACGCAGAGCATAAACAAACAGCTGTCCTTTCACTGCAGAGTTTAAATGGCGGCCAGAGGGATAGAGATGATGAAGTCGTCACGCGGTCTAAAAGAGCTAACAAGTAACCAAACTACAAGCCTTTTGTGAGGGCCGACGCAGCGCTCTGCTTTCAAAGTCCGCCTCGGCGAAAACATTCGCGCGGAGACTAGCGGATAGCGGACGCCCCCGCGCACACGAACCCCCCCCCCCCCCTCCTCGACAGCGAGTGAAACGCTGTAAACAGACTGCACTGCGGTGCTCCCGCTGCATACAAAGCGACGCACACGTCCTCCAACACAAGGGCGATTCGCGAGTTGTGTTTAACGATGTGTGGGACACGTTGAATAGCGGAGAACGATGAGGAAAGGTGGGAGTTCTGAGGCAACCCAATTCATCAGAAGGAAAACACTCCCTCTATGGTGAGGCGACGACTAGCGGATCGTCGTCAAACACGTAGCAGAAGACACGATTCCTTCTGCAACACTGAGTACACATTTATAACGTTCATACAAATGTTTTTAGAACTGACACTGCAACAGATAACATAAAAAGACTTTCAGAAATGCATCTTGTTCTCAGATGTAAAGCAGTGTGGGACATAAAGCGACGATACATACCGCACATAGCACTTAAGTACCGTCCGCATAACTGAAGGAGGGAGATGATGTTCAATCTGTGCATTTAACAAGTAGTAAAGTAAAATAAGGTAAAAATTGGAAACGGAATAACAAATAAAAAAAACTTTGAAGTCTGCCGATGATGTAATTCTATTAGAGACGGCACAGGACTTGGAAGAGCAATTGAACATAAGGGGTAATGTCTTGAAGAGAGATTGTAAGGTGAACTTCAACAAAACAAAAATAAGTGTAAGAGACTGTGCGCAATTGAGTTAAGTGATCCTGAGGGGATTATATGACGAAATTACGCATAAAAGTAGATGTGTGCTGTTATATGAACAGAAATGTTACTGGTCATGCCAGAGGCAGAGAATGTAAAATACGAAGTAGCAACACGAAAGCGAGAGTTTCTGAAAAACAGAAATTTCTTAATCTCTAACCTAAATTTAAGTGTGAGGAGTTGTTTTTTGAAAGTATTTGTGTGGATTGTATTCTTATAAGGAAGTGAAATGAAAACAATAATCGGTTCAGACAAGAAGATAATGGAAGTTTTGAAATGTTGTGTTACAGAAGAATGCTGAATATCATGTGTGTAGATCGGATAACTAATGAAGAGGTTTGAATGGAACTAGAGGGGAAAATTTATGACAACTTCCTCTACATCTACACCCGGTTCGAATCCCAGTCTTGGAACATACTTTCAATAGTCGCTCCAGCCTGCATATATATATCATACTCTGCAATTGGCAGAATGTGCATAGAATTATTTTCTATTTCTCTACCCCTCTGCTCTTGAATAACACTCATGAGAGTTGTAATTTTATTAGCAGACCCGCCACACCGAAAAACGCCTTTGTTTAATGATTGCCACCTCAACCCGTTTATTATATCCATGACGCTCTCTCTCGCCTTTTTGCGGTAATACAAAACGAGCTGCCCTTCCTTGAACTTTCTCAGCGTCCACTTTTAATTATATCCGGTACAGACCCCGTACCGCGCACAATACTTCAGAAGAAGACGACAACCGTAGTGTGTGAAGTCTTTTTAGTCCATTTGTTTCACCTTACACCTGCCTGGATTCCTTCACAATTGTCGTGATTCAGCTTGCCAGAATTTCTTAACCATTGCCTAGGTTGTGATTGCCTGCTTATGTCGAGCTAAATGAGGGAAAGGAAACCGGCCGTGTCATTTTCAGAGAAACTACCCCAGCAAAGGCCTCAAGCAATTTGAAGACGGACTTTTTTATCTGAATAGTTGAAAGAGTATTTGAATTGTCGTTCTCCCGAATGTGAATCCATTGTCTTAATCACTTTGCGACCTGACAAGGTGAAGTAAGACGACAGTGATTTCCTAACAAACGCAGATCGACTTCCTACTGAAGTAGAATTGTCGACGGTACCCAAGTGATTACTTCAAAGACATATTCTAACTACAAAGCGAAAACGTAGTTCTATTACGAAACATCACGATGGAAATAATACATCAAGTTGACTAAATAATACAGCAAGTTCAGTGTGTGTGTGTGTGTGTGTGTGTGTGTGTGTGTGTGTGTGTGTGTGTGCGCGCGCGCGCGCGCGCGCGCGCGTTTTCAGTAGACGAGCAGACTACTCTTTGGAGGATAGTTTGGAACACCTATGGTACTTCCCAGTAAACAAGAATTCCGTTCTTGTTGCTAGGGGTCCTTCAAGCAGACTCAGCTCACCCGCGCAGTCACTTGTAAAGCTTGGACTCCTACTCTCCTTGTGCGCGACATTTCTTACGTCTCTGAGCCTCTGCCAGTACACAGTAGACGAGTAGCGCGGCCTTTTGTTGGCGTCTCCGACAGCTAGACATCTCTCTGGCGGGAAGAAAGCCGAGGGTCTGCAGAAGTTGCTTGTTAAAGATATTCCCGCGGGCCACGAGAGGGAAGGGAGTGAATGGCCAGTGGGCTTTGCCGCGAAGAAGCTCACGCATCGATCCAGTTAAGGTGGGCGGGCGCAGGCCAGCGCGCATGCGCGAAAGGCGCCGCGCGGGACTTCCGACTATTCACTCTGCCGGAAGGGAGCCGACTTCAGAGAAAACTAAAGAACACCACCAGAGACTCTCCGAGATCAGACTAAAGGGCGAGCTCCCGTATCCAACAATAGAAGCCTGCAGCAAACATACCACGGTAGCCCATCCTATTTCTTGGAAGAACTGGTTCTTTATTCTCCAGGAGAAATGAATATTTAACTTCTCAGAAACTGTACGCCGAGAAGGTGTCAGTTATTACCTTTGTCGATGCTTCCCCTAGCGTTCATCTTTGTAATTAGATGATAAATATATACAGATGTAAATGAAAGATGTAATACTACGTTTGTACATGCATTTATAGCCAAGCAACAACGTATTCTATTTTTAAAAGCCAGAAACAATAAAATGCGGTTAATGCAAATACGAAAAATGCAATATTCATTACTGTATAAACTGCGAGCTAGGTCCGACAAAAATAATTTACCTTCCAAAACAAGGAATTTATCTCTATCGAAAAATTATTTAAAAATTCATCAAATTCTTACGAGGAGTGGGAACCCACATCTACAAAGAGCTCATTATTTGTTCTCCTTATATTCGATTCATGGGTAGTGCCATAAATCTGTACACACATAAGCACAACTTATATTTTGTCATGCTACTTATGTGATCCCTGTACGATAACACACATTTTTAGTCCAACACAACATGTTCAGCCTCAGAGTATGAGTGATGAGTATGTATTTTTCCCTTGGTATGGAGACGGAAAAAGAGAGGGGGGAGGGGACGAAGGGCGGGATGGAATGGGAGTTGGGGAGCATGGGGGGGAGCGGGGGGGGGGGGGGTGGAGCGAGCTAGAGATTAGGAAGCAGTGTGGAGGAAGCGAGTATAAGGGAGTCGCGCATACGGGAAACTGTACGTAAAGGACGGACAGCTATTCAGATTCTGAGTGTCATCTTCAAGTGAATTTTTAAACAAATGTCTGGTTCTCCAAACAAAAATTGTAGCGCTGGAATGGTACGAACACTGACGATACAAGACGGCTATCCAAAAACGTAACAAATAAATAGCCATCGATACTGGATGCGTATTGCTGCATACACATTATTTCAATAGAAAATTTCACTCGAGTAATAGATAGCGCAGTGGAAGTGAGAGAGGTTTAACGGTTGCTAGCTGCTCCGTCTTGCGGACTACTCACCTGGAGTGAGGCGCAAGGTGGCGACAGCGCGCACAAGAAGCAGCGTGGTGGCGGCGAGAGCAGCGGCGTCCCGGTGGAACTGCCGCCTATGCCGCGTCGAGCCTCCAAGGGCCACGCCCACGAATGTAGCGTAAACAACAGGGTGGGGCGGCCTCGGGGAGGGGCGCGTCAGGCGCCGCACAATACCGCCAAGGCGGCGGCCAAGCAACGCGGGCAAGCATAACCTCCACAACGGCGCCAAGCAATGCACGCAAGCCCACCCACGAGAACGGTGCCAGGCAATGCGAGCTACCCTAATCACATCAATGGCGCCAGTAATGTAGGCCAGCATAAACATATCAACGGCGCCAGGCAATGCAGGCAAGCCTAACTACGTAAACGGCACGAAGCTATGCAGGTAAGCCTACCCACGAGAACACCAGCGAGCAATGCAAGCTACCCTAACCACGACAACTGCGCAAAGGAATGTCGGCAGCGCATCCATGACAACAGTGCAAAGCAGCTGCCCTAACACTTAACATGGAGCCTGCCAATAAAATTAGGTAAGAGTCTATGGCACATCATATTACACTCTAGCATAATGCAAACAACAGTGCAAAGTAATGTAGGCAAGCACAATCGAAAAATGCGAAACATTGCAGACAGGCCAATACCTCGACAGTATTGATGCAATGAAAGCAGACCTGTCTTCAACTGCAACATAGAAATACAGGCAAGGATAACCTTTGTGCATCATTCGTGCGAAGGTTCAGTCCAACCATTTTCCTTCCTTCTTACTTCTCTTTTAATGTCTTCGTAGCCAGGTATAGAACAGTCATATCCTGAATGTGGTTGTGGGAGGAAGGGGGGGTGATTATATAGTAATTTCAATTTAAAATACATATTGCTGCCACTAACCACATTTATTGTATTATTGTTTCCATTATGCATTTATGACACTTATACTTCCATCTTGAGTATTGTTTGTCCACCTAACAAGGAAACATTACCAACTTAAACTCATATTTTAAGAAGAAAAAAAAGCCTTGCAAGATTCCAGCAATCAACTCCTGCGCGAAAATCTGGGCCATAATTCTGATATTAGGCAATTATTAGCTGATGAATGTACAGCTTTCAAATATGCGCACACACTGTCACTCGTCTCGCCCCAATGCAGCCGCTTAATGCCCGAGCTTGAGGTACTGTATCGTGCAGTGAGAAAGAAAAGAAAAAAAAATGCACTCCGTCTTCAGGCCACGAGTGGCCTACCGGGACCATCCGACCGCCGTGGCATCCTCAGTGGAGAATGCAGATAGGAGGGGCGTAAAGTCAGCACACCGCTCTCCCGGTCGTTATGATGGTATTCTTGACCAAAGGCGCTACTATTCGGTCGAGTAGCTCCTCAACTGGCATCACGAGGCTGAGTGCACCCCGAAAAATAGCAACAGCGCATGGCGCCTGGATGGTCACCCATCCAAGTGCCGACCACGCCCGACAGCGCTGAACTTCGGTGATCTCACGCGAACCAGTGTATCCACTGCGGCAAGGCCGTTGCCTGCAGTGAGAAAGAAGTTTGTGAAATACTGTTTTCCCATTGCTAACATGCTATGTTCGTTGTGTCAGGGTGCGGGATTTGTTAGCTGTAGCAGGTGTCAGAGATCTCTTTGTTTTGAACATTATGTCACGGTTCAAAAATACAATATAAATAAATGAAACGAAGAAGTCTGCTGTTATTAACATCGCTGTTGTGCGTTATTTCTTTCGATTTTAAAGCTGGCACTCTTAAAGTGAAATGTATTTCCAGGAGATGCGCTATTCTTCAATGTAATGGCATGATTAAATTGTGAACCGAAAATCAACAACATCGTTTCGTCTTACTTCTTCAATTACTTAGGTTTATTGATTTCAATTCTGGGGCATACATATAGGAGAACAGTAGTACAAGCATACTGTTAAAATAATACTAGTCGTATTATTGCGTGAGGCTGACATATTACATACTCAGATTACTTATTTTTCACGTGCAATAACATCTGTTCTTGAACAAGATTTCAGAACATGTTAGACTGATGTGTCCATCCCCCGCCCTTCCCGCCTCCTCCCCCTCACCCCACCTCTCTTCCATCGCCCTCAATACCACGCGAATACGAGGGCTCTGCTTATCATTCCGCCGCAAACCACTTTGCGTTCGTGCATTAGGCGTCTGCAGTGTGACGTAGGAGGTGCCAAACAACCAGTACGCGTACTGTCTACATTTCTCCGCGGGATCGATTGTCAGAGAAGATATCTTGCAAGTGCGACTTTTCTCCTTAAATTATGAGATAAAGATGGTGGTGTTTCCCTGTAACAGCAGTACAAGAAAGAATTAAGACAGGAAATAGAAAAGAACCACAGAAGAGTAGCGTGTTTCGTCATACGTTAGCTTAGTAAGCGTGAAAGCATCACGGAGATTCGCATCCAACTTCACTGGCACACACTGTGAGGTTTACTGTCGAAATTCTTTGAGTGTACTTTACTATGGGAGTCAACCAATAAGTTGCAACTTCCTACACATATATCGCGAATGGACTATGCAGGTAAAATCAGAAAGTTTAGAGCTCACAACTAATCTGACCAAAAACAGTTTTTCCCTCACACCAATCGCAACTGAAACATAACGAGGGCAGGGGGCGGGGTGGAAGGAAAGGGGGGCGGGGGAGTGACAGTGGTACACCACGTACCCTCCGCCACATATCATGATGTGTCTTGCGGCGTACAGATGTAGAAGTCATCAGTTGGATTTGTAGCGTCAATGCTTTGTATCACAGATGTCACCACACTAACACTTTACACCAGTTAAGTAAATATTTTTTGCGTGCTTTCATGTTGGGTGCATCTTTTCTGAATGTCATCAAGAGACTTATTTACTTTTGTATGTTAAATATATAAAATAATTTGTTAACTACTCTAGTTCGTGCGTAGGGAGAATGATAACAGTCGTTAATATTCAATTACCTAACATTGTTCTCTCGATTTTAATCATAGCTCTAGGTAGTGACCCGTAAACAACTCTATCGCTACAGCAGGAGAGTCATCTGTCTGTAGATACTTTGTGCTACCCGTGTGAAACTGTGGCGGGTCGATAGCTACATACTAAATGTGACTGGTCATACTAATGTGCATTTTCAGTAAATACTCAATATGATAACTGTCAAATATACCCTAAAATGTTAGCATTTAAAATAGTATTAATTTTATGGCAGAAGGCAGGGTGCAGGAGACAGAGCATAATTTCTTAGAAAATAAAAATTCAAAACTTTTGTAAATTTGTGTTTACTAAAAGGAAAACATGGTACGACTTTTTAACACACACTTATTACCGTCAACGTGATTAAATGAGTCAATATGAGATTTCTACATAGTATTTTGTTGTGCATCGGTAACGTTCACTTACGTACCAGTACTTTCTACAATCACATTTTAGTAGTGTCTGGTAACACGGGAAAGGCATCACGAATTGATGGTACACCGCTACTGGAAACTTTGAAATCCTAGACACATTTCGCAGTTTCAGTCGCAAGAAGAATAGCAGCGAATGAAGAAATACACTCATCGTCATAAAAAGAGCTGCACCCGGAAGGGTATTGAGGATTGCTATTATTGTTGGCAGGCAGACAGATTGTACCACACATATGAAATGAGTACACTTTCAATTATGAAGTAAGAACATGTAATGCGTTAGACAGCCACAAAATGTACAGGCAAGTATGGCGTAGGGCCCTCATGGTTGTGAATACAAGCGTACAGATAGCACGGCATGGACATTTACAGGCCTCAGATACCGTCTTGTGATACCCCATCTCGGGTCGTTTGTACCTGAGCGTGCCGATCTCTCAGTTTGTTGGGTGAAGATGAAGCACTGATGACACGCACCATGGCATCCCCATACATTCTCCATCCAAGAGAGATCTGGCGATGCGGTTAGCCATGCAAGAGCATAGAACCTACCGTTACGTTCGGAAGGTGGCAGCGGTATGAGGATGCGAGTTGCCCTGTTGAAATAGGGCATCGGCGTGGACGTTCATGAATAGCAGAGCCAGTAGCAGGACCTTATCCACGTGCCGTGCAACTGTCACAGGGCCCGTTAGGAGCACTAACGGTGTACAGGCCCATACGAGATCACTTCCCACACCATCACATCACGCTGGCGCAACGTGTGATAGGAGACCACAAATCGCACTTCGTGGCGCTCTCCACTGCGCCTCCAGACGCGAACTCTGTGGTTGTCGGCTCCAAGACAGAAGCGAGACTCGTGTATAAGACGACCCGCTGTCGGTATGCGGGGCCTCATATCCAAGGCGTCCTAACGATTGGCGTGCGGCGGGCCCTACTTCATGCAGCCTCTTGCCAATGGTACTAGCATAGATGGCAGGACAGCACATTGAACGGCACCTACCGTTGCCGTTGTACTGGGCCCGTTTGATGACAATCCGTCGGTGCCCCCTCCTTGTGTGGTGCATGTTGGACGTCCGGTTCCTACATGTTGTATAAGCAAGCCTTCCTGTATCCATATCCGACAGTAACACAAAAACAGTGTCGCGCGGTATACGACGATTGAACCACCCATTCACTCGCAGCCCCACTATACAGCCCCTATCGAACTCAACTAGTAGACTGCTGTGGAACATGTCGCCTGGGCATAGTGTACGTTGAGGTGAAATGCTGGTGATGCTACCCGCTATCGTACGCGCTGGCACGGCCGTTTGGGGCCCTCTCATAATTGGCACGACGTCACGGCTCACTCACTCTCCCCCAGTGCACAGCCAACGTGGAAAAGCAATCACTGACATAACTAACGGTGTCCAACATACACATCCAGCCTGCAGTGTTCGGTTAGGTCCTTTTGGGTGCAGTTCCTTTTATTATGATGAGTTACATTTCAGGAATAAATATGGTCGAAGTACACTTGTCATAATCAATATCCATTACATCGTCTCATTTTCTTAAAATTGAGACTGGATTAACACATATGTCTAAGTAGCACAGCAGGGTGCTAGTACGGTTTCTGAAGATTGAATCTTACAGAATGCTTACGTTATGTAAATAAGACTGAAAAAGAAGCCTGTGACCATTGAATGGTACGTACATTTACAGTACGGTTTAGCTATGTAATCGAAGCATCCATTCATCTTTCAGCCTTATATTAAAAAAGTTTTGACTTTTGCTCCTTGAGAGACTGCTCAGAAAAATCAAATATACACTTTGTCTATGCCCTACTCACGATGGAGATTGCGGTAGTCAGCAATTCAAACAGTGAGATTCTTTATACGATGCCAGAACCGCCGGCGCCACACAAACGTAGAGCAGGCAGCGAGCGAACAATGGCTTGGAGATGCCCTCCTCTACTGTGCTGAGTCACGTGGCGTATTCCTGTGACATGCGGAGCAGAATAAAGCGACTAGCGCAGCGACGGGAAACGACTGTTTCCAGTCTGCATGCTTACAACATATGCATCGGTTGCCCTCTTGTTGACGACCTAAGCTGCGAGTCTGGACACTCTGGTGTTTCACATCGGCTGCATTTCTCAGGGCAGTACGATGAGCTTGGTCTTTATTCACGGACTTGCAGAATTTCACAGTGATCATTCTTCGGGCAACCGCAGCTACCTCTCAACATATAACGAACTTGTAGCTAGTGTTATTGTTGAAATATATAAAAAGAAGCTCCGTTCCAACAGAGATATAGATCTCCGAAACGCGGGGTGGGCAAAATAATTCAGATGATATAGATTGGCTCTTACCATGTGGGTTGTAACTTCAGTGGATACAGAGAGAATTTTATAGATGTGGGAAACCTACGTATTGCAAACTAAATAGTACTCAAAGAGGAAATTTGCTCCTGAGAGTATCAGAATCTTTGTACGACAAAAAATACTGATCGTGTCGAACAGCCTGTAAAGTTGTTTGGGTATTATGGATCCGATATTTAGGAACTACTCCTCTTGAAGCGAATTCCAGCATCTTGACAAAATTGTCAAGATGGTCACTTGTTGGCAAATTGTCTGTTGGCTTCTGTCTTTGGCCGAGGTTTGTTTCACGATTTTTCCGACGTTACACTAGTACGAGTGGCTGGCATTCTCAAAGCTTCACACTTCATTGCTGGTGGTGGACTGGAGTCGGAATCGCAGCCGCAGATTACGTGTACTCGGTGCGCCGTCAGCGGGATTTTCAGTGGTCATTACCGCTGATATTCTACCATTGCTACGCTACCTGCAATATTAGGTCGTTGCTCACAGGGATCCAAGATCAGTTCACGTTGAGGCTTTCCTTCTCCTTGGTGAAACAGTGTGGTAGCTCTTCCCCACAGTAAGAGCTTCCGTGTCGGTGAATTTTATTGTATGGTGCGTTTCACACAACGTCTGTTCACCACGGTCGGTTCCTCCACCTTCCCCAACCTACAAAGCCGCTTAATGTTCGGTGATCCTGATGTTGACTGAACACCCAGTCATTCCAAAATAGGCTTTTCCACGTGTTCATGGTATCCGGTATATTACTGACATTGCAAGTGGGTCCCTTTTTGTCCTTCGCCAATCCGAACAGTCTTTGACCTTTTTTTGGCTTATAAATAGTATTTACGCCGTGTTTACGCAATATATGGCAGATTCTGTCTTTCACCTTGGGAACATATGGCAGAATGGCCGCTTGCACATTTCTTCTTCCGATCTGCAGCTTCACCGAGTGATACTTCTCATGTAACTGGTGGAGCATTCATTGCACGTCAGAACGCTTTCCAGGTGTTACATCTCGCGTCTGAGGTGCTGCGCCTCACATATTCGTCTTGTGCGCTTTACGACAATGTTAATCGTGCCTCTCTTCTGGCTCAAGTTGTGATCTGACAATTTTTACAAGTATCGGTCCGTGTTTGTCGGTTTCCGATACACACTGCGTCCCACATTCTTACAATCCCTCGTAATTAGCACTCTAGGAAGTGTAGCTGTTGATCCCTCTCTAAAGTAAATTTCATGTTGGCACGGACACTGTTCAGAAGCTTTAGGAAGTCAAGGAGCTGTTCATTACCATGGCTCCACACAACGAAGATGTCGTCGATGTATCTGTACCATATCTTAGGTTTACAAGGTGCCAAGTATTAGTATTTCGAAATGTACCATAAAAGTGTTGACCACCACTAGACTACGTGGACTATTCATGGCGACGTCTTCCAGCTGTTTGAAGAAGTTGCCACTCCAAATGAAATAGCACGTGATGCGACATGCATAAAAGAGCTTGGTGATGTGTGCGAAAATGGAACTGATATACCGCAGAGAACCGCTGAGTGACAGTTCGGTAAACAAAGAACCAACATCAATTATCGACATGCGCGAGGCGTGAAACACTGGAACTTTGAACAATGGTCAGTAAAACATCTTCCTGTGTGCGACATCGCGCCGCAAGCTCAATGGTATCAGGTCGCGAGAAAATACACGATAGGATGGATACCGCACTCGAGACGCTAGCGAGCCCGATAATGAAATAATGTGGGAAGCGTGTTCGGCTGTCCGTGCCGATTAAATTTAACGGCCGCCGTGTCCCGCTTATTTCCCCTGACAGTACACGCTCGGAATTTATTGCTCTCTATGAAGGGCCGTAGCTGCAGCTCTCGCGAAACAAAATTCCGATCCATTACCAAACGGTGCTGTCCCTGTGTGCAAACGTTACCAACTTCTATAATCTCGTCAACTCTGAAGAGCGAGCAATTTTCAGCGCCATCGCTGGAAGAAAAAAAAGAAAAAAAAAACTCTAGACGAAGGATACTGCTTGGTAGTAAAATTAAATCCCGATTTACCATTATTCCTATAGAAAAGGCAAATATAATTTCATTTCATATCAGCATAATCTTACCTGTGTATATTAAAATGTACGAATTAATGTAAACTCTTCCATTTACACCAGTCTGTGACTTTGCTGAGTACCTCCGAACGGCTCCTATTCCCGGGAAAGCTTCTCTCTATTCGTTATAAGGACATTACATCAGTGATAGCCACACGTAACTTCGTGACAAGTAAATAAAAACACCTACAGCCGTCCTTATGATTTTATTTTATTTTGTCGCTACCAGTTTCAACACTTCACTGCGTCATCTTCAGGCTGATTTTGATACGATACAGGTTGATATGATCCCCATGCATACCACATCTGTTGCCAGCATCACTGGATACGCAGATAATGTGTGAACACTCCAACCATCAACTGCCAACTTTTCTTTAGTTCCATTTTTCTAGGACTATTTTGGAGTGAATTTTTGGGAACGACTATGTATCAGTCAGTCCCATGGTCAGAAAATAAGCATTTGAAAGTAGATGCGGCAATCCCGCGCTGCCGTCTTGACCTAGTTCCTAGTAGAGGCGGTCTGCCGTAGCCTTACTTAGACTTGTTATCAAGTGTCAAGTATGTCATGTGGATGACAGTGATGAGTGTTCGTACACAGTGTTGTGTAGTGTCTGTGTTGTTATGGATGAAAGGAACGTACACGGTGAAATCCGGTATCATCACATAGACTAATTCTTTCGAACAGCAATAATCGTACGCCGAAGTAAAGGATCTCGATCTGACTGACGGACCATCAACAATGTCACATGCCCTCACACTCTGTGACATTGTGGACAAGTTTCAAATTAACTCTGGTGACTGGGGCAAACTGGGGTGATCAGCAACTCTACGTCACCACCTGATGTCTTAACGGCTAAATAAAAGCACAGAAAATTTCTTCCACAATCAGGAGTTGAAACGTGCGTTGGAGACCTCGGTTACGGAGCCGGGTATTCGATGTGTGTGGAAAGAAATGGTTTTTACGACTGCTGCTGTTAAAACAGCGTAGTCCAACGGACCGAAGAAACCTGCTTTACTTTCCTATGCAATTAAATAGCTATTATTCAGTGGCGAAACTAACAATTAATATGCAAGAAGCTATGAGAGACTGCTGCACTAATCAAAGTGAACCACGTACTAGCTAAAAATTTGCCAAGTCCGACTTTTAGTAGACCGCAAAAATCGGTATGTATGTCTCGTCTCTCGCTGCTCAGCTGCTCTTACAGCCTAGTTTCTACAAGTTTTCCCATATAGTTCATTACCTCAACACGAACTATACTGAACAAGCTAAGATAAATTTCAGTTCCCTCTGATTTTATGAAAACAACTCTAGGCAAGAAATTACCCGTCCGTATCGTTCGGCTGCAGCTTTATTGTGTCTGACAGATATCTGTGACTTACAAAAATAGGAAGTGAGAAGTTGCGGGCTGACAACACCATTATGGCCAAACTTTGTTCCAGGCGCCAACTTCGTAATTCAGTCGGCTCTTAACAAAGCTCTGCAGTAGCACTACTTTTTTCCCTTCAGGTCACTGTTTTCATGTGTAATGGCCGTAGCTGACACAAATATGGCGAAGAGCTGTAATGATTAAAACTGAGCAGAATCAAGAACGAAAAATAAGATAATGACAATAATCGTGGAAACAAGAGAAGGTCCGACGCTGAGAGAGAGAAAGAGAGGGGGGGGAGATAGAGGGGGGGTTGGGGGTAGAGAGGGGGGCTGGGTTGGAGGAAGCGATGAGGGCCTGCCTTACAGCACTAACGAGGGAGCAACATGAGAAAAGTGCAAACAAACACGCAGCGAAATACATAAGAGTCAAATTCTCGTAAGCGAGGAAAATTCTAGCCCTGCTCTGATTTCAAACTGCGCAGTAACTACTTTCTGTTGATATTCTGCCGCTTTATGAAACGGACAGGAGAAGGTCGTTAAGCTTAACCGCCTATCTGCCCATATAAATAGTCCTCCAATCTCAGCATACTGTGAGTAGATCGAGATGTTCAATCTTGGGCACTGTAATAATTAATATGCGGTAGACTGTGGCGTGGCAATATCACACATATTAACCGTACACGACTTTACTGCAGTCAGTTAACAAATCTGTAGCGCCACATTTGTCGATATCGCGCCACTTCCAGAAAATAAGTTCCAACAGTACAGATAGATATCTAACTACAGCATTATACGCCCTATTTTCGTCGTTACGTGAACTACTTCAACGCGTGTCGTCTGTGCACGGTCACTAATGTTTGTAAATTGCGCCCGCTGTAGATTAGTATCGCAGTTTGTCAGTGAAAGATTTCTCTCTTAGCGCCAGCGGCAAACAAGCCTCCACAAATAGGAGCTGGTACAGCTACGGACGAAAAGGCTACGGTGACGCTTATCGAGCCGTAGGCACGCGTGCTGACGTCACGTACTGACGTCACGCCCCCTTGCCAGCAGGCTACAAGTTGTTACCTCGATCGGCTTGCGAACTCCGAACGCGCCTCAACCCGGCCTGACTCGCCCGCTAAGCACTAACTTGGGAGTTTCACAATTAGAGCTACACCGCGTCGGCTGCAGGCTACGTGTCAAAAGTTTCCCCTTCGGAATCTGCGAGGCACGCCGTCGTCGACGGATACGAGCGCGTTCGCATGTCTGCTTACAAGACAGCTTATCTGCTTGCCAGTCGGCGGTGTCGGCGACATGGGTTGCGTGTCCCGTCAGACACAGAGGTCAGGAAGTAACAACGGTATCGGAAACTACAACTTCCCTGAGGGGCACACGCTGAAGGTCTTCATTTCACGTTTCTTCTCATGATGCCCGTGAACTGCAATGCGCACGAGGCAACGCACGAGAGGAAAGAATCCGCCTTATCCAACTGCGGATTTATTACTTAAGTTTGTGTAATTCCAGCGTACATGCCCGTAACAACAGCAAAAAGGTATGGAGGGATCTTACTACAGTTGACAAGACTGGAAAACAGCACGTACTGTACAAAGAAAAACAGAAAAGGAGGTGAAACGGTAGAGAGAGGGTGAAGTGGAACGGGAAGTGAAGAACTTGCAACCTCTCACGGCAACGTTATGTTTTAAACTGTTGCAAGGTTCTTCAAATATAACAGCAGAGTTGCAGGCATACGTCTTCAATATAACCTGAAAGAAATCACGCATCTATTCACACATTCCTCTCTGTTCTGCTGACGTCTATCGGCGAAGTGTAAGTTAAAAGTATACTGGCTTATCCTGTTATATCTGGTGGGTGTATTAGCAGAACAGTGAGTAACTTGCGCGTTAGCTTCTTCAGCCATGGAAAAGTAACGTCATAATTCTCCAGATTCGAGATTTAAATACACTGGTGCCCAAAACTAAAGCAACAATCGGAAATTTTGCAAGGTTACGTTTATTTTGTTACAAAACAGCATAAAAATGTGACAGTAAATAATAATGTAAAGAATACAGAATGCAAGCAACTGCAACATGTAAAACGGTAGACAAAACATTCCTCGTTTTCCTCCAACTTAACGTATTTGTACACAAATTCTGACAACTGGTTAATGTGTTCAGCATGGGTTGTGACCACCTCTGGAGGCAATACAGGCTTGACAAGGACGCAGCAAACCGTGAATGATGTCATCAGCCTCATGTTGTGGTAATAACACCCCTTCTTCCTGCAGAACTGCTCGCAGTCTTAGAGAATGGCTGGTGAATGATGACGTGCTGGAACCCGTCTCCCTAGTGCATCCCAGACTTGCTCTATGGGATTCAAATTGAGACAGCGAGCAGGACACGCCACATGTGCAGGATCTTCCCTTTTCAAGAAAACACCAACCACCCGTGCTCTACAGGGTCGAGCATTACTGTCCATCAGTACGAAGTCTGGGCCCACAGCACCTTGTGGCAATCGCACATGAGGTCCGAAGATCTCCTCACAATATCTGACAGTAGTTAAACCTTGCCGATTCACCAGTACCATTTCACGAAGAGGTGATCGAGCTGTCAACATAGTCCCTGCCCACACCATTAGGGATCCTCCCCGATATCGGTCTCTTTCCACGATGTCTGGGTCCTGAAACCGTGTTCCTTCAGATGTGAATCTGTCGAGAATCACTCTCCAGACCACATCGGGACTCTCTGTGAAAAGAACATTGGCCCACTGTTCGACCATCCAGGTGGCATTTTGACGACTCCCCTGTAGACGTTCCCTTCTGTGACAGAGCGTCAGAGGTACACATTAGAGATGGGTAGTTCACGAACGAACGGGTGGAAAGGAACGGTTCACCAAGATGAACGAAAGGACTGAGGAACGAATTCCAAGGAACGATCAGTTCATAGTTCACTTCGGTCGCGGCAGTCTACTTATAGTTCCCGGGAACGAGGAACGATCGGTTCATAGTTCACTAGTTCACTTCGGTCGCGGCGGTCACTTCGGCAGTTCCCGTCCCAGCCTCGGTCGCGTGCTCGTCTCAGTCTCGGTCTCCCTCGGCCGCACTCGTCATTCTTCGCATGACAACCTGTCTCAGTTCTACTGCCGACTGCTCCTAGTTAATTCAGTATACAGTTGTTCATTTCGTTCACTGCGATCTCCTACTTTACATGTGTTCCAAAGTGTTCTTGCACTTGGTGCTGGCTATTCAGCGTCCACGACCGGTAATCAAAAAGCATTTTATAGTCACGTTAATTACATAAAAATTACGTTGTATCTAATAGGTACGTCTTTCCAGGTAACAAAAGGGCGTATCAGCTCACTTCACTATATCGATGAACAGCAGAAAACAGACTTATATCAAGGCAAGTTTTTTTTTTGTTATTCATATATTTTTTGATTTCATCGATTTGATTTAGCATCTAACTTTCAATAATTTTCTTAATTTTTAGTGTAAGAAAATTCATATAAAACCATTTCCGTGTATCTGTCATATACAAAACATTACATTTAGGAATGCTCTAATTGGCTCTGAGCACTATGGGACTTAACATCTATGGTCATCAGTCCCCTAGAACTTAGAACTACTTAAACCTAACTAACCTAAGGACATCACACAACACCCAGTCATCACGAGGCAGAGAAAATCCCTGACCCCGCCGGGAATCGAACCCGGGAACCCGGGCGTGGGAAGCGAGAACGCTACCGCACGACCACGAACTGCGGACAAGGCTCTAATTGTTTTTAAGTTTGGTTGTTTCCAATTTGCATTACCTTCTAGTTTGGTTTCTTTGGAAAAAAAGTGGGTTGTGGGTCATTTTGGCTCAGTAGGAAAAGCGGTGCCTCTCCATTTGGAAAGACATAGATTGCCACAAAATCGTATTTACTCATTATCTCAAAAACATTTGTTCAGAAGGAGCTTTCACACCAAAAACTTTATTACTGCGAACTTAATAATAATAATAATAATTATTATTATTATTATTATTATTATTATTGCTGCATTAACTTTAATAATGGAACATAAAAACATAATTTTTTCGACGCGTGTGACGCAAGTATGAGAAAAAACCACATTTTATTTTATGCCTCCATAAAGTCTCTACTTCGCCTACGAACTCACAGACAACGTGAAGTATATATAGGGTGTAAACGATTATTGTTTACAACGTAGCATAGCTATGAAGTAGAAGTCGAAGAATTTTATACAAGACACTTGTGGTCTATAAAGTTGGGAAACAGCCACCAACAGGTTTACAAGACTGCATGAGCTATAGCCTATGCGCGTCGCATGAGATTTTCATGTTCTCTTCTCCAGCTCTCTACACATCGTCATCGATTGTTTCGCAATCGTTGCTTGCATTAGCTTGTTATTTCTTCACTGCCTAATTATTACATGTTTGTCTGTTTGTTGTATCTGCTCGTAACGGGCAACACGTCGTCCGTAATTGGCGATCAGTCTGTACTCGGTATTCCCCTGCGATCAGCCACACAACGCTACAGTTGGCTAAACGAGAGGTTCTACATAATCACAGAAATTACTTCTAAAAGTGTAAGAATTCTGTAATGAATAAAAACTCTATACTCCAGGGGGGAGGCAAATGCCCCCTCTCGGTGCCCTCCGTCCGTCAGTCACCTACACTAGTAGTTTTCAGTTTTTCATAAGAACGATATACCAAGCACAAATGAACGGTGAACGAGTAAAAATGAACGATTCCCAAAAAGAACGATCAGCAGTGAACTAGTTCCCAAGGATGAACGAGTTTGCCCGTCTCTAGTACACATACAGCAGGTCTCGGCAGTAAAGGCCACTCGGCCAAAGCCTTCTGTACACATTTGCCTCGACGCAACACGTCCAGTGGAAACTGCGGTAGACTTGCCTTGTAGTACTAAGGCGGCATCGTCTTGACCTTACAGCCAAGGAATAGTCCTCTCTTTCTGATGTTACATCTGGTCGGTGCTGTCCTGGTCTTTGGGATACAGCTTCAGCCTTTATAAAATATCGACTGTCCTGTTTCCATTTTTTCTATAGCCTTCCACCGCAGAGAGTCTGGTAGGCGTCTTCTCTGAGCCATACTGCCCCGGCTGTGACCGTATACCCACAGACTGCGGATGTGGGACTACCTGGCAAACACTACCCTATCTGATAGGTGCCCTGACGTCATCGTTGGCACCGACGTCATCGTTGGCACCGTTGTCCGTTGACCGGAATGCCACCTTCCGTCCAGAACACGATCGTACTGACGTGTATTGGCAGTTTGTACGACTATATGATGAATTAGACGCAAAACTGGGAAACAGCGGTTTGTTGCTTTAATTTTGGACACCAGTGTAGTATCTTTCTGTATGGCACCTGCAGCGATGAATTAATTGTCTTCCGATGCGCTTCACTTCTAGTTCATAATTACTGCTGCATACCTTTTCTTGTACGAAATATTTTAACGTCGCTATTAGACCAAATAAGCGCAAGCCTTTGATGAGAACTGAAGCATGTATGATGGCTCTCACACTACAATGTACAGTTGACAAGGCTGAGCATAGCTATGGTGATTACGAGTTCCTTACTCTGGGTCTTGTGTCACTGAGTTCGTGCTTCGTTTCTAATGACATCAACGTCGAGTAACGCTTAACTGCTATTATGTCTCATTTCCGACATTTTTTTCATTCCACAGAAGCATTCATCCAGTAGACTTGCCTGCTGAATAAGCTGAGACTCCGATTATTTCTGGCTGGCGACAGTGATTTCTTTTTTTACCCTGGAAGAGACCTTTTGTTTTCAAGGACTCTGGCGCAGAGACCGATACGAAAGCGTGAGTCTTCAGAGATGGCGAAACTATCCGGTGAATTAAAAGTACAGCAGCAAGCGCCGAGGAAGACAGTGACAAGGACTTGGCTAATAGTAACGTGCGAACAATAAACGTAGTAGATTATCCCTGGTCATAGCATGAAGGGTTCGGTACTGTCCAGAAACCACAGGGAGATCTCGCTTGGATCATTTGTTTCTCATTTTAATGCCAGCTTCCTGAGTAATGTCGGAAAAAATACTGCCTGGTGTCTTAGCCGGCGCATGTTTGGCCGTGGTCTGCCGAAATGTTACCATGTGCGGCCACGGAGAGACGGAACAGTAGTGCCTATTCTCAGGTTTTTCGTTCATATGAATGTAGTGCTTAAATTTACGGAAATTAAACAAAAAGGAAACGGGAGTTTTGGAAATTAAAACTTTTTATCCAGGAAGGCAGAAAATACGAAGATTAGAAAAGTGCCACAACTGAGGTGTCCAGGGGCGAGGACCTCAGCGACGCATTCCCAACAACATGGCAAAATTCCTCTGAAACCAATCAGGAATTGGACTCGTTAGGAACAACGTAGTTTCAGACAATTCAGTCACACAGCAAGTCTCCTTCTTTAAGCGCGTCTGGAATCAGATAAAGTTTGACTGGAGCCGAAATACTGATAGGAAAGTGGTCAAAAATTAGTATGGGCGCCCTACAACAGAAATAACATTTCGAAAACTAACAACATCAGAAAACGAAGTTAAAGTTTTAGAAAACCATGGCCATCTCGATACTTCTGTTTACGGCAATTAAAATTAGGTGTTGGGGAAACAATAAAAAATACACGATCTTTTGCTTCTTCTAAACTCGCTACATCCTAACTAGGGTATGCAATGCACGTAGCTGCTAATGACTTGACATATAGCATGAGAAGCTCCTTCTGATGTACAACTGTACTATCTTAAAATATCTTCCAGGAGATCTTTCGCTATGTATGTGTTTCCTTCAATAATAAGTAGTAATTGATATCTTTCACCCGTCATAAAACGTCCGATATATTTTCTTTGCTTTATAATATTATACATTGTTTGCTCAAAAACATGCTGCAGGAATAATACGTAGTGCTCACCCATGTTCATTTTGTAGACAGCTGATTACAGAGATAGGCATTCTGATTACTGCTTCACACTATATTTATTCCCTTATGGATTTTGCTGTAGATAATGCACTGCAGTTCAAATGGAGGAATGATGCATATAATTACAATACCACAAGAAAAAATGGCATTCATTACTCCATATTAATGTGTCTTCAGCGCAAAACTGGGTACACAATGGTGTAATCAAAATTTCTGATCTCTTGTTAGTGACAGAAAATGTCAGACACCAGAAGAGTAAAATCTGAAAATAAGCTGAAAAAGATTCTCCTCGACAACTGCTTCTATTCTGTAGAAGAATTTGTATTATTGTAATGTATGGAAGGAGATGGGTAGGAATTACTAACAGGCATCCGGAAAAAGAGAAAAAAAATTGAAATTGATCACCATCTACGCATATTTACAAAACAATTTGTGATGTGAATATAGAATGACTCGTTGTACATCATTACGATTTATAGTGCAAATGACTCAAAGAACATGGAACTAAGAACATCTGATTAAGAATCTCTACATTGGGTATTTTCAGTACGCAGGATATTCGTAAGAGACGACGCCTAAATTCGTATTTCGGTATTTGGGGCCAAGGTCCAACTTTCATATTTACACTGGAGAACGCGGAATCTGGAGAACCGAATCATTCTGGTTCTCAGTTGTAAACTAAGGCATGGCCTCATGAATAATTTTCTCATGTTGTAAATGATTTCGTAGCCTGTTCAATTCCAGACTTTATCGTTCACCTGGATGCACACCGTTTGTCCAAAATGGTGATTAATTATTTGAATGAGGTCGCATGTCCATCTTTATTACCTTTTACTGAGAGGTTTATTGGGTTTAGATTGTAGAGAATGTCATGATTCGCACTGTCAAATAACGTAAAAATTCTGCCACTGAATACAAGCAGTGATCATGTGATAAATGAAGGACACAGAAAACAAGTTCCCACAGAAGTGCTATACAGAGCCACTAAAGGAAGAAAACAGCCTGTCAGAACCACTTACGGTAAAAAAACATTTAGCCCAAAATGCACAGCTGTAAATAATCACTTACAGCCCCGCACATCTCTATTTTTAAGCTTGATGCAGCCAACTTTCGACACAGCCGTAGATCGTCACAATTATCACATACGGCTACAAAAATATGTACCACAAAGTAATTTCATATTTCTTACCGTGGTTACCTCACAAACTTCGGCATTATAAAAATGTAATTTGCATTACTATAACGCTGTGTATTTTGATCATATACTGTGTTTCATATCACCCATTGCGTAAACTAATTTGCAACGTATAACATTTTTGTTGCACAACCCAAGTGAGTAGTGCTCAGACAGTTCTCAACCAATGTCACGACCTCACGAACTGCAGCTTATAACCATATAACCTGTAATACTGTAGTATCGCGCATTTCAATTATTTACTGTTTACTATTGTCCATGGCAGAAAGTTTAATTTAGAATGTTAAAAACATGTTTGGTGCACAACAATCTGTACAAGCGGATTGTATCTTTGTTTACAATATTTGGTTACCTAAGAACTAGTGTCCCTTGCAGTCGCTAGTCATCTGTTACCTGAAGGTGGCCCAATAAGCCGAAAACTAATGAGAAATAAACAGGAATCAGTAGAACAAAAATAGTTTCCTTGTTATACAATCTTCAATAATAAAAACGGCCTTAGCGTTTTATTTAAGAGTGAGAACAACAAAAATTTAATCTTATATGGAAGACTATTGTAAATTTCTATTACATCATCTGCAACGAAAGTTTTAACAGCTACTGATCTGGCTGAGTACACACGGAACTTCCTTTTTGCCTTGTATCACGTCTACACATATTTACATTTTTATTTACGTACACTAAAGACAGAAGAGCGTCGTTACCATATGGATAAGGGAGGAAATGTGTGTTTTCATAGAGCTAACATAGAAATTTTACGCGCATTTTTTCTACTAAACAAACTGTGATTTGTGAGCCAGATACTGCCGACAACCGACGCCGGACAGGGCTGTTGTCACGAATCACGATGACGAACACGTTGTACCAGCTCGTTTCTAAGTGTGGAAACCACAGCTGGCTCGCTTCACGATGGCAAACACGTCCCGCGTGATGACTGCTTACGAGTGTGGGGATTCTGGCAGCAACTTCGCAAGTCGCCACGTGTGCTCCGAGGACGGACGAAAGGGAAGTTTCACTGTGGGCAAAGAAATTGGCAATAACTCTGAAGCGTGTGGGGCAATTCTGGGATGAGTGTGACGGCGGTGCCGCCGAGAAGAGTGGCTTCTGTGGCGGCAGTTCCCGGAGCCGGTGCCCTGCGCGTTCCTGGAGAAGCTGAGGGCGGCGCTCGCATTACCGTAAAAGCCTGCAGCGGCAGCGGCGGCGTGCTACCTGCCAGCAGGGGCCGCGGCCTGGGCCGGGGTAAATAAATCCGGGCGCGGCGGGCGGACGCTTTATTCCGGCCGGCGGCGACATAAATCACGCAAGAGGCCGGACGGCGCGTCTGGGGAGCGAAAGCTGCAGCAAGTCCGCCGTCACCCCGTCACCGTCACAGCGGACGTTTTACACGGACGGGCCTACAGCCTCCGTCCGCGTAATAAATTCTGTTTTCACTGCAGCGACACTGACCGCTACACGTGACGCGAATACAGCACGCGTTGGCTCAGAAACGACGCCTTTGGGCAACTCCCGTTTGTCTGAGTACATTTTCCATGACCGGTACTGTGTTGCCCGCTTAACGAACCACTGGCTATAAACCAGTGCCTAAATACAGCAAGGTATCGTCTAGTCCACTGATGTTCCCTGTTTTGTTTTCACAGATTTATCGCCAGCGCTTTGAAAATAAAAGTTCATCGTAGAATTCACCTGCACACCTAATGTCATTCTAAAGATTTTATGAAACGCATGACGCTTAGCCGTCTGCATTTGCTTCCTTACCACTACTCGTTTCCGTCACATATGTGATGTCTTCATTCGGACATAAAAGAAAGAACACACACCATTTTGATCCAGCAGACACTATCAATCAAGACACAAAGGAATTAAAGACATTAGCTGCCACTGGGCACTGATTTATATCAAAGGGGTAAGATGAAAAGTTGTCTCCAGCTTACTAAGCAGATGCGCTGGCCACTACACGATCCGTACATGCCCCACTGATATAAATCAATACTCACTGGCAACTTAGGTCTTTAATTCCTTTGTGTCTTGAGTCATAGTGGCTGAAGAATCAAAATGGTGTCTGTTCTATCGGTAATGTCCAAAAGAAAATTGCTACACCAAGAAGAAACGCAGATGATAAACAGGTATTCATTGGACAAATATATTTTACTACAACTGACATGTGATTACATTTTCACGCAATTTGGGTGCATAGATCCTGGGAAATCAGTACCCAGAACAACCACCTCTAGCCGTAATAACGGCCTTGATACGCCTGGGCATTGAGCCAAACAGAGCTTGGATGGCGTGTACAGGTACAGATGCCCATGCAGCTTCAACACGATACCACACTTCATCAAGAGTAGTGACTGGCGTATTGTGACGATCCAGTTGCTCGGCCACCATTGACCCGACGTTTTCAATTGGTGCGAGATCTGGAGAATGTTCTGGCCAGGGTAGCAGTCGAACGTTTTCTGTATCCAGAAACGCCAATACAGGACAGGCAAAATGCGGTCGTGCATTATCCTGCTGAAATGTAGGGTTTCGCGGGGATCGAATGAAGGGTAGAGCCACAGGTCGGTACACATCTGAAATTTAACATCCACTCTTCAAAGTGCCGTCAATGCGAACAAGAGGTGACCGAGACGTGTAACCATCACGCCGGGTGATACCCCAGTATGGCGATGACGAATACACGCTTCCAATGTGCGTTCACCGCGATATCCCCAACACGGATGTGACAATCATGATGCTGTAAACAGAACCTGGATTCATGCGAAAAAAATGACGTTTTGCCATTCGTGCACCCAGGTTCGTCGTTGAGTACACCATCGCATGCGTTCCTGTCTGTGATGCAGCGTCAAGGGTAACCGCAGCCATGATCTCCGAGCTGATAGTCCATGCTGCTGCAAACGTCGTCGAACTGTTCGTGCAGATGGTTGTTGCCTTACAAACGTCCCCATTTGTTGACTCAGGGATGGAGACGAGGCCGCACGATCCGTTAGAGCCATGTGGATAAGATGCCTGTCATCTCGACTGCTAGTGATACGAGGCCGTTGGGATCCAGCACGGCGTTCCGTATTACCCTCCTGAACCCACCGATTCCATATTCTACTAACAGTCATTGGATCTCGACTAACGCGAGCAGCAATGTCGCGATACGATAAACCGCAATGGCGATAGGCTACAATCCGTCCTTTATCAAAGTCGGAAACGTGATGGTACGCATTTCTCCTCCTTACACGAGGCATCACAACAACGTTTCACCAGGCAACGCCGGTCAACTGCTGTTTGTGTATGAGAAATCGGTTGGAAACTTTTCTCAGGTCAGAAAGTTGTAGGTGTCGCCACTGACGCCAACCTTGTGTGAATGCTCTGAAAAGCTAATCGTTTGCATATCACAGCATCTTCTTCCTGTCGGTTAAATTTCGCGTCTGTAGCACGTCATCTTTGTGGTGTATCAATTTTAATGGCCAGTAGTGTATATATATACAAAAAATTAAAGCGATGATGTATTTCTTTAAAGATTTTAATGGTGTTAGCCATACCTGGGACTGAAATGCGTCAAAGGTAACATGTGGAAATTTATGCTAGACCGGGACTCGAACCGGGATTTGCCGTTTTACGCGAGCGGTCGCGACATCCGCATCGGCCATCCGAGCAAGCTTCCCTTCCCACCAAATTCCCAGCCTGTTAATCACTACCGACGTACCGACAACTACACATGAACCCCGTACTCCCATTCCCGAAGCCCGTAAGGATTGTTGGCCGTCGCCACCTTATAGAGCGTAATCGTCTCCGGTTCAGTCTCGTTGAACTTGTGGGGAGGACAGAATTTTCCCCGCAGACAGTGCTGCCCATGGGGCAAATGTAATAGCTAAAAAAAAAAAAAAAAAAAAAAGTAAGTCTGGTTTTCTACCGACTGTCATTGATAAGGAACACCCTTCTCTTCTCCCTACATTATGGCGTGGCCTAAAGGGTGTAACTAAAGTCCCTTTACAGACTTAGAGGGCAGGCTCCTTACGGTAGAACAAGAAAAATTGCACAGCGAACATGGAATCTAAAATACATACCTTAAAAGCTATGAACACTTAAGTAGAGGGAATGCTACATGGGAACGCAGGCTTTCTCGGCGAGTTTCGATGATTAACTCTTCAAGAGTAATCAGCCGAATCAAGGCGTCCTTCTGCGGCAACGCGGAAGATACGAATAGGAAACATGTCGAAACGTTCCCGCAGAACGACGTCTTGACTCGGCTGGTAACCTGAGAAGACTTCATCATAGAAGGGATGCGTTTCACAGTAGTCATAGCTCTTAACGTACGCATCATACAGCCCTTGTTTACTAGAATTCTTTTCTTGTTCTGTTGTAAGAGCCCTACCCTCGAACTCTGAAGAGAATTTAGTTAAACCCTGTGTGGATGCGTCTAGTACACCATTGCTTACAAGCATTCCGGACAGTCCACGATTATACACAAGTAAATCGGACAAGTTCGGTACGGTGTAGTCATGGGCACTCAGAACACGTCAGCTACTTCTGCCATTCTTTCACGTCTCCACGTCATGCAGTGATTCCATACAGCGACTGGTACACACAACCACCACTTGACCCCCGTGATTCCGTCAACGCTGGTGCGTCAAATGATCGCCTGGTACTAATGTGCTCGTGTAAAAGGGCGAAGGGTCACTGACATTTTGTTTGATGAGGGTGTAGTAAATGCGTGCCGCTACTGTATGAACTTCCGCTGTCGGCCTTGAAAGTGAGGCTTTGCGAGCGGCTACCACTGCCACGACGGCAATGCGCCACTGCGGCAGCGGCGTGGAGCAGTGCTGAGCTGCGCCGAGGGCGTGGCGTGGCGTGGCGGGGTTTTTACGGGCGCCGCCATTAGCCGGGACAAATGCCCGCCGTGCTTTACGGCGGCACTCTGCGGTCGCCTGGCCCGGAGTCTACACAGGAGCCGCATTACCGCCACACGCTCGTCTGCCGGGCCACGCCGTCAAGCGCTCCTCCAAAACACTGCCTGCCCTCGGTTAAGAGTGCCGTAGCGTACACAGCAGTCACGGCAAAAGACTTGCCTCGCGGCCTCACAATACTGTTGTTGTTGTTGTTGTTTTGGTTGGTCGTGGTGGTAGTATTAGTCGACCACAATATTTCACGCTGAAACAATAGTATATGCGCAACTGTTTTCCTTACTCACCACTGTACTTTTTTACTGTAACGTCATCGCGTGTTTCCGGTAACGGCCAAGCGAGGCCAAGTGTAACAATACTGTCTTGTAGTGGTGGTGGTGGTGGTGGTGGTGGTGGTGGTCCTCATTCCGGAGACTGGTTCTACACAACTCTCCACATTAATTTATTCTTTGCAAGCTGTGTCATCTCTGTGTAGCTACCGCAACCAAGCCAATTTCAACTTGCTCACTGTAGTCGAGTCTTGGTCTCCTACAATTTTTAGCCCACACACTTCCCTTCATTGCCAAACTGACGATACCTTGATGCCTCAGGATGCATCACTCCTATGAGTCCAGTTTTCGATGCGTGTCTATTCTTCTCATTTCGATTCTGTACTGCTTCATTACTTATTCGATCTATCCATCTAGCCTTCAGCATGATTCTGTAGCACCACACCTGGAAATCTTCTATTCCTTTCTTGTTTGAACTGTTTATTACCAATTTTCAATTCCTTACAACTCGCCAGACAAATTACCTTCAGAGATGACTTCTTAAGATTTAATTCTATACTCGACATTAACAAATTTCTCTTTTTCAGAAATCCATTACTTCCTGCTATCAAAAATCTACTACACTTAAGTTTCATTTCGTAATCTAATTCCCTCAGCATCGCCTGATTTAGTTCCACTACCCTTGCGTTACTTTTGTTGTCGGAATCTTATTGACTCTTCTCAAGACATTATCAATTCCTTTCAACTGATCTTCCAACTGTGGTGTTGGCAGAAAAAATAAATATATAAAAGGTTACGTACGGTAGGTCACTGTAAAGATTGCGACTTTGTGCTCGGTTGCCGAAGAGGATTGGTCGGGAAACCATAAAATTGTCGAGCAACGATTCCAGCATCCGCCTGACGTGGTTTTGGAGAACCCATGGGGTACGTAAACCAGGATTAGCGGAAGGACATGAACACGATGGTAGGAATATTACGGGTTTTACATACGGCCCCGTCAATGATTCGGTTATTCTGCGACGGTGCATGCGTTCTGATTGTGTCACTCTCAAAGGAACCAGCCCAGGATGGGCCGTATACATTTTAAGGAAAAATCAAAAATGCAGAACGGGGATCTGAATACCATTCCTCTGGCATGCGATTCCAATGAACCGATACGTCAAAAAAGACTTTGTTAACGGAAGGTTTCTGAACTCCGTATCCACCACCACCACCACCACCACCACCACCACCACCACCACCACCACCACCACGAAATCGTGAACGCTGCAACAAATAACGTCTGTTGACCTATCCGGTGGAATCCGTGGTATTTTCTGTTCCTACCGATGGTGTCCAAACCAAACCACAGCAGACTACGTCTCGTATTTTTAATATACTACAGGTTTAGCAAGTACTATATATTAACAACTACTGATCTTAATTTAAGTAAAACTTGTAATTAGACTCTAAGGAGATCTCTAAATATGACAGATAATGGACACAGCTCCGAAAACCGAGATGGCGTGAATTTTTTAAAAAAAATCCCACTCCGATGGTCATCTGCCCAGTGCGAACTACTTCCGTATTTTATGACTGCTATACCCAAAATAGACACATTATTTCTATCATCGAGTACTTTTCAGAGCAACTCAAAGTTGAAACATAGTAAGTTAACAAAAAAATGGTTCAAATGGCTCTGAGCACTATGGGACTCAACTGCTGAGGTTATTAGTCCCCTAGAACTTAGAACTAGTTAAACCTAACTAACCTAAGGACATCACAAACATCCATGCCCGAGGCAGGATTCGAACCTGCGACCGTAGCGGTCTTGCGGTTCCAGACTGCAGCGCCTTTAACCGCACGGCCACTTCGGCCGGCCAGTAAGTTAACATTCATCAATATAATTTATTCACTTGCCGTTGGGTCACAAGCTGATATATGGGACGAGGTGGCCCTTTGGTGAGACACTGGACTAGTATTGGGGAGGACAGAGGTTCTAATCCCCATCCAGACATCCGGATCTAGATTTCTGTAATTCTGTAACTTGTTTAAGACAACGGAATGGTTCCCTTGAAAAGATCACGTACGCTTTTCATTCTGTTCCCAGTCGGATCTTGAGTATCATTTCTAATGACCTCGCCGTCGACGGCATGATAAACCCTAGTGTTCCTTCGTGTGGGCACAAGTTTATGTATATTTTGTGACACGCTTCTTTCAGCCCGTTAATTCGTACTATTTGTCCTATCACTCCAATATACACTGAGTTTTGAGACAACAAATATTGCTTTCCTGCTTAATTTCCCTCAGGCATTAGCTGTTAAGTCATGGAGGTGTATTCCAGTAAACATGCATCTCATCGCATCCATATTTAATGAGTACGCGAGTGATTGCCACAAAGTTTTAATTGTTCCCGGGAACGACACGAGCTGGAGAGGTTTGAACTGATATGTGGATGCTAACATGCTGGAGGGGGAGAGGGGAGAGAGAAATCTACATGATAGCAGTCGGGGTGACAAAGAAGAGAGAGGTTGAGGTGGCTGTCAACAGAGCGACGTAGTCACGCACGCCCAGTGAAAACGGCGACGTCTATACACTAGCAACATCAATAATTTCTGTTCAAAGTAATGAACAGCCAAACCGTAATCTGACTCAAGACAGCAAGTGCCAAGAGCGTACCGCGTTCGCAACGGAGTCGTCTAGCTGCTAACGCTGGTCTGAAAAAGAACAACAATAATAATGCTCGTACTAAGTCCTGGAAAGGGCACAGTTCGAGGAATGTCTCCTGAGGCTCAGAGAACCGACGTCTTCTATTACCAGAGATTTCATTTCCTGATTTAAGTTTAAGTCTGTACACGGTCCTCTTTGTATCACTGCGCCTCCTCGAAGATGAAGAAAATCCTTTTGAATTTTACCAGAATCCAACGGTTGCCACCATCTTGAGCAAATAATTAAATCCTCTAAAAATGATTTCATCCGAAATCAGAGTCTGAAATACCGTTCCTGAGTTAGTGAGATACCTGCGTATTACAGTCTCATTTCTCACTGAATATTTAATAGGGGGTTCATTAGCATTTCAAGTTATGTGAAGCTCGAAATAAAATTATTCAAAATGTAAATTCAGAAGTGAGTGAGTCAATAATAATGGATTCGTAACGTACTAATTAGTCGGCAATTCTTTGTTAGCAGCATCTCTCGAATGCACATGTACGCGTCCTGACAGATGACAAGCCTGGCGTGCTCGCTCTTTCCTAAGATGACAGGCCTTACTGTCATTGTGGTAATGCAGATTAACCGCATGGCACTGTTACTGAATTTCTTAATTTTTGTTTCTGATTTGTTTTCCTAACGAAGAGGTATGTTCTCTCTTTTCTTTACAGTATTTTTCGTAGATTTTTTACTTTTATTTCGCTAGAGGAAAACGTTACAGGATCGTTGTGTTACAGACAGAAGTGAAGGCCATGGTACTAGAAGACCAGCGTTTCACAATCCAGGCGATAGTGGAAAACTAAAAAAGAGTCGTGGATAAGTTTCCTACATCTTGCACATTTTGAAAATGGCAAAAAGTCGCCGTCCGCTGAATTCCGCGACTGATCCCACCCATTCCAACAACCCGCCGAACCGACTCTGTAGCGGAAATGTTTCATCTCTGCCAAGGAGGTCCAGAAGAGTTCTTTAGCTAACTAATCATCGTGGACGAGGTCTGGAAGTATGACTGTCAACCAGAGACAAAGGAGCAAAATAAGCATTGGAAACGTGCTCTCACCACTGTCGTAAAACGAGAAGACACGATCATCATCGGATAATACAAAATTGCAGTGCCTGTGTTGTGAAGAAGTATGGTGCAGTGTTCCTTCTGACTCAACGTACTCCTTGACAACACAAGCACTGCAGTTTCGTATGTATATGCCGATAGCAGGCCAGCGACTTTCGAATAAAACATGTCTCCCCTGTACAGGAATATTAATAATGGGATGTATGAGTACAGGTATGACACATGCAAGTATGGATAGCCGAAACGATTATGGCGATCTCTCGCGTAACGCGGGAAATCAAGCCTCGAGTCCAGGTCCGGCACAAATTTTCATTGTCATCCTGTTACACATGTTCCCAAAAGCATTTGACACAGTGTCCCATCGCAGGCTGTTAACTAAGGTACGAGCGTATGCGATACGTTCACAGATATGTGAGTGGCTCGAAGACTTCTCATATAATAGAACCCAGTATGTTTTTCTCGACGGCGAGTGTTCATGGGAGACAAGGGTATCGTAAGGAGTGCCCCTGGGAAGTGTGATAGGACCGCTGTTGTTCTCTATACACATAAATGATTTGGCGGAGAGGGTGGGCAGCAAAATGCAGTTGTTTGCTGATGATACTGTAGTGTGAAATAATCTTTCTAAGTTGAGTGACAATAGGAAGATACAAGACGACTTAAACAAAATTTCCAGTTGGTGTGATGAATGGCAGCTAGCTCTAAATGTGGAAAAATATAAGTTAATGCGGATGAGTAGGAAGAACAAACCTGTAATGTTGGGATACTGTATTTCTGGTGTTCGGCTTGACACAGTCAAGTTATTTAAATATCCGGGTGTAATGTTGCAAAGTGGTGCGAGGTGGAATGAGCATCTGAAAACTATGGTAGGGAAGCAAATGATCGACTTCGGTTTATTGGGAGAAATTTAAGGAAAGAGTGGTTCACCTGTAAAGGAAACGGCATGCAGGAAGCTGGTGCGACCTATTCTTGAGTATCGCTCGAGTGTTTGGGATCCGTACCAGGTCGGAGCAATTCAAGCAGCGCTGCTAGATTTGTTGCCGGTAGATTCGAACAAGACGTAAGTGTTAAGGAGGTGCTTTGGGAACTCAAATCGGAATCCCTAGAGGGAAGGTGGCTTTTTTTGGGGGGGGGCGGAGGGGGGGGGGGAACAATACTATTACGAAAATTTAGGCAGCCGGCATCTGAAGTTGACTGCCGAACGATTCTGTTCCCGCCAACATACAGCGCGCGAAGGACCATGAAGATGAGATACGAGAAATTAGTGCTCATACGGAGGCGTACAGATACTCGTTTCTCCGTCGCTCTATTTGCGAGTTGAACAGGAAGGGAAATATCCTCCGCCACGCACTTTATGGTGACTTGCGGAGTATCTACGTAGATGTAGATTTAGAGGTCGTCCATATTCGCAGTTGCGAATACATTTCGTGTTCGGGCAAGCTGATGCTCTACGTGCTTTGGGACTGCCATGGCGTGAAAGCTAACAGATTATGCTCGCAAGAGGCAAACCGTCCGAGAAGCATACTACTGGGATCTCCTGACGAGTTTACAGATGACTGTTACGATGACGCGGGAAGCTACCAACAACAAAGTCGCAGAGTGAACACAAGACGACGTGATTTTTGTTTTCCACGTCCTCCAGCGATAGGATAAATGTGTTGCATTAAATGTGAATAAGTAAAGAAGGACTAACACTATTTTAATGTTCCATGGTCGCGAGTAGTTTTTTTGTTTTCTTCGAGGTCACTTTTAAGAATTTGTGACTACACTTGGCACTCCACGGTACAATTCGATGACAAAAGTCATGGCACACCTCCTAATATCGTGTCGGGCCTCCTTTTGCCTACCGAAAAAAAAAGGTTCAAATGGCTCTAAGCACTATGGGACTTATCATTTGAGGTCAGCAGTCCCCTAAAACTTAGAACTTCTTAAACGTAACCAACCTAAGGACATCACACACATCCATGCCCGAGGCAGGATTCGAACCTGCGACCATAGCAGCCGCGTGGTTCCGGACTGAAGCGCCTAGAACCGCTCGGCCACAGCGGCCGGCTCCGTAGCGCAGCAACTCGACGTGCTACGCATTCAAGTCGTTGGGAGCCCCCGCAAAAATACTAAGCCATGCTGCTCCTACAGCCATCCATAATTGCGAAAGAGTTGCAGGTGCAGCATTCTGTGCTCTGATTGACCTGTCGATTATGTCCCATAATTGTTCGGTGGGATTCATGTCGGGCGATATGGGTGGGCACGTTATTCGCTCGAACTGCCCTGAATGTTCTTCAAACCAATCACGAACAACTGCGGCCCGATGACATGGTGCACTGCCATCCACAAAAATAACATCGTCGTTTGGGAAGATTATGCCCATGAATGGCTGGAAATGGCCTATTTTACTCGATGATCTGTTCAGTTGGATGAGAGGACCCAGTCCGTTCCCTGCAAACAGAACGCACCTTTACGAAGCAACCACCAGCTTGAAAAGTGCCTTGTTGACACCTTGAGTCCGTTGCTTCATGGGGTCTGTGACACATTTGAACCCTACCATCAGCTCGTACCATCCTCATGTGACACATTCATCTTGCAGGTACTCTTCAACTCTAGTCCTGAATGGTAGCGGAATACTAAGCACAAGTCTGAGGAAGGTAGCGCACTGCTTAGCAGTTTGGCCTCTAGCTCGGGAGAACTGCGGTTCAAATCCCCTCGCAGCCATCCAGGCTTAGGTGTTTCGCGGTTTCCCTTAAAAAGCCAAAGGGAAATGGCGAGACGATTCCCTGCAATGGACACTGCCGATTTCCTCCACCACCGTTGTGCTCCGTCTTTATCGTCCTCGCCGTCGACGGAATGTTAAACACAAACATTCTTTCCAAATTCTTTATGCAGGGATCAACCGATTTGGTCACGAGCCCAGGAGAGGCGCTGCAGGCCATGTCGTGCTGTTAGCAAAGGGACTCGTGTCGGTCGTCTGTTGCCATAGCCCGTTAACACCCAATTTCGCCTCACTGTCTTAATGGATACGCTGTCGTACATGTCACATTGATTTCTGCATTATTTCTCGCAGTGTTGCTTGTCTGTTAGCACTGCCAATTCTACACAAACGCCGCTGCTGTCGGTCGTTAATCGAAGGCCGTCGGCCAGTGCATAGTCCGTGGCGAGAGGTAGTGCCTGAAATGTGGTATTTTCGGCACTCTCTTGAGACGGTGGATCTCTGAATATTCACTCCCAAACCATTCCGAAAGGGACTGTCCCACGCGTGAAGATCCAGCCACAATTCCACGTTCAAAGTCTGTCAGTTCGTGTCGTGCGGCCATGCTCACATCGGAAATCTTTTTACATTGTCACCTGAATGCAAATGAAAACTCCGCCAATGCACTGTTGTATTATACGTTGTGTACGCGATATTACCATCTGTGTATGTGTATATCGCTATCCCTCTACTTATGCCACCTCCGTGTATAAACGGTATTTCCGAAACTGCTGCATCGACGACTCCATCTTGCAAATGTACAGCTGTAAGAAAGTGACATGTGACGGCGCGGTAACAGCAGGTCAGCAGCGGCCGAGGCAGTCGCCAAGCGCGGCATGGCGAGCCGGAAAGCGCAACGCGCAGGCGGCCACACCCGGCGCTGCGCGGCGCGGAGCACAATCGATAGCGGCGTCCGCGCTGCCGCTGCGGACCAGTTGGCGCGGCGCAGCTCCTGCCCGAGCTGGTCCCCTGAGCCTGCGTCAGTCCTCTCCTCGCCGCCAGCCACGCTGCCTGCCCACCATTCCCGCTCGTGTTGCACTGCGCCACCGCCGCGTTGTCACCACGCGGTATGGGGATAACAGTGGTTCTGGTGGGGGTGGGGGTCTCACGGCAGCGCGGTGGCAGCAGCTCTGCTACGCTAATGAACTTAGCTTGGCCGCTATTAACAAGTGCCAAAGCTACCACCTGCAGAATCCTGAGCATCTGCACAAAGCCAAGGTAGCCATGCAGTTTTGAGAAAGAGTAAGGCTAGCTTGGACAACCGAGACTAGCCGGCCGCAGTGGCCGAGCGGTTCTAGGAGCTTCAGCCTGGAACCGCGCGACCGCTACGGTCGCAGGTTCGAATCCTGCCTCGGGCATGGATGTGTGTGATGTCCTTAGGTTGGTTAGGTTTAAGTAGTTCTAAGTTCTAGGGGATTGATGACCTCAGATGTTAAGTCCCATAGTGCTCAGAGCCATTTGAACCATTTTTGAACTTAAGACTATAAAACCGTGGCCCGTAGAAGGGAAGATCTGGGCACACAGCTGTTATCTCCCAGATACTTTCATCAACTACAGTAAAGCTACCACTGGAAATAATGATTTGGACATTATGACCGCAGAGGCTGAATCATCGGTAGAAATTATTAACCTGTTACGAACTAAGTCATTTCCAAAGAGTGGACAGCTGATAGTCTGGCATTTGCCTTCCACGTCACACAAATGAAGTGAAAGAATCGCACAGCATTACTGGCCGAGAGACCCATGTGGTGTGTTCGTCCGCCTAGTGCAAATAACTTTATTTCAGGCTATTTCGGCAACATGCGCGTCCATGGCGATAAAATGATGATCAGGACAATATTACACCCAGTCCCAGAGCGGATAATATCTCCGACTGCGATGAGAACCGAACCGGGGCCCCCTACGTGACAGTCAGCCGCGCTGACCACTCACCTACGGAGGCGGACTCCACATCACCCAAGTATGTCTGTCGATCGTTCTTCTCATACACATCATTTAAAGAGTGGAGAAAAAAACCTGACAAAGGTAAGCACACTTTTCCACATTATTATATATCACGATGCACCTTTGTGTGACTATGGCACAAAATGACAGAATGCAGTTACTAATGAAATTAGCTGAAGATAATAGTTTCATATATATATATATATATATATATATATATATATATATGGTGTCTGTTCTTTCGGAATTAAATTGAGGACAGCCAATGATCACTTAGCTGCACATACACACCAAGTTCGAGCTCTTACGGGAATCGGCGAAATACCGCGAGTAATGAGCATAATGGGCAAGCATCAGTAGTGTGGGGATGAGTTGAGAATTTGGGACCGACAGGAGGCGTGCTAGAGTAGTCTGTGCATTTTTCTTGACCACTGTGTCCAAATGGCGTAATGGGCACCGCATCTGCTTAGTGAGCAGAAAACCGGGTTCGAATCCCGGTAGCTTTCACCACTGATTTCAGTCAATGCCCACAGGCAGGTAATGTCTTCCAATTCCTCTGTGCCTCGATAATGATTTCAACTGGACAACTTTACATTAATATCCACGGCTCATTACGCTGACATGATCTATGATGTTTTCCGGATCAAGCTTCACAATTAAATCTGCTACGATGGAAGTACCGTAAAGCCATAAATTTGTGAAGCTAACAAGCTTAGTCGGACAAAACCGCACTGCTGGACAGACCCCGAGACATTCGCTTAGCAGACAAACTTCTGCGCGCGTCGCTCATTGGCTGTCGGTTAAAGGCCGTAACTCAACAAAAGTTTATTTTTGACCTAATATTATCATGAAAATTTTGCTCCAGTCCATGCCCCTTACTCTGCTCTGAGATTAGCTCCAACCTGTATACAAACGACACATTCTCATGAGAGCTCATCCTAGAAAACAAACATTAATTCATCTCAAGGCAGAAACATACAAGACACTCGTTCTTCTGTTGCACAGTATGACATCCAGAGCTGGTAAATTACAGCTGCCACTCAAAGACCTCTCCGTACTACGAGCTACCTATGGCCTGTTGGTAAATGGCCATTTTCCTACTTGACTACGTGGTCAGCGAGAGCATCCAGTAGGAATTTCATAAATCTCCCATTACAGAGAAACCATCAACCATCGAGGTAGGAGGAAGGAAGATTAGACTTTAACGTCCATTGTTGGAATGATTTCGGGAATCATGATACACCTAAATCTGGATGGTAAGACGCGAATTTGAACCGTCGTCCTCCCGAATACCAGTTCAGTGTGCTAACTACTGCGGAGAAACTGTGGCGAGGCTGTTTTCCGTAGAGGGACATGTTCTGAAGGCAGCACCTTGGACTATGGTAAAAAAATCGGCAAAATACGGACACGTATTCACGTGAAGTTGTGAGGATATCACTAACAATCGTTAAGAATTCCGTTGGCTTCCACCTGGAAGACGCAATAGATCGATAAGCGGCGAAACAAGAGCCAAAGAAACACACCCTCATAAAGCTTCAAAATTTTAGCAAGAAGAGGGAAATGAAGATAATGATTATAATGATGATGATTAGCACGAAGGCAGCTAAGTGATACGAGCTGTTCCGTCTCCAGGACTTGTCCAGGTTCCTTAAGGTAGCTAAGAACACGCTTCGACTCATAATACGAGCGTGAGAAAACCTTCAATTTGTAATAAATCGAAATTTCGCGTCGTTATCCTGTAAGTTGGTAAGCGTGCTACAAACAGAGTGCAGAATGGCCTGTAGGTGGCAGCATAGTGCAGATGCACACATACCGCCGCAGTATCAGTATAAAGACGACCGCACCACTTGCGACTTGCACCAGGGAAGAACAGCGCTGTGTTATTCGGTTTTTGCGTAGTGAAGGTGTGAAACCTACTGAAATTCATCGGCGAATGGAGGTTCAGTACGGTGATGCATGTTTGTCACAGCAGCAAGTCTTAGAATGGAGTAGGAAGTTCGCAAATGGTGTGACTTCAGTGGGAGATGCTCCTCGTCCAGGTCAGGCACAACGAGTTGTGAGTCCACAGAACATTGCAGCAGTTGAAGCCATAGTGAAGGAAAACCGCCGAGTGACATCGAAGGACTTTGCAACATGTTTACAGATCAGTCATGGGTCAGCACACCACAATGTGCATGATGTGCTCCAGTTTCACAAAGTGTCTGCAAGATGGGTGCCGCGGCAGCTGACTCCTGAAATGAGAGAACGACGTATTGATACTTGTGAAGAACTTGGCTTCCTTGCAAGAATCGTTACTGGGGACGAAACCTGGGTTCACTTCCACCAACCGGAACCGAAGAGAGCGAGCAAGGAATGGCGCCATTCCTCATCACCAAAACCAAAGAAGTTTCGAACAGAACCATCAGCAGGGAAGATTACGTTCACTCTCTTTTGGGACGAAAAAGGCGTCATTCTGGAGCATTACATGCCCAACACTGTCACTAGTGCATCATACACATATCTCCTAAAAATCATCTGCGGCCTGCAATCAAATCAAAGCGACGTGAATTGCTGTCAGCAGGTGTCCTTTTGCAACATGACAATGCAAGGCTCCACAATGCACGTACAACAGTTGCAACAATCACAGACCTGCATTTTGGGTTTCTTCATCCTCCATACTCACCAGACCTTGCCAAGTGATTTCCATTGTTTGGACCACTCAAAGACGCAGAGAGAGGAAATAAGTTCCGTTCTGATGAAGAGGGACGCCACGCGGCGCATGAGTGGTTGCGCGGACTACCAAAAGAATTTTTTTCTAAAGGAATTTATGCACTTTGTAAGCGCTGGAGGACTTGCATTGAGCGTGGGGGAGATTATGTTGAAAAGTGATACAGCTTTGTAGCACTTCTGCACAATAAACATTTAAAAAAATATTTAAGGTTTTCATTTGACTCACCCTCGTAAAAAGCATTTCCAGAGAAACTGAGCAGATAGTTAGAAGTGCTGTAAGATTGACTATCGCGCGAGACAGAACTAATAAAGACAAGACCATCTCTCTTAATTATATTTTAGTTTTCTTTATTTAGGTACCGAATATGCTGAAAGACGAATATCGAGCAAAGTAAAACAACGAAACTGGAATGTTGTGGAATTACATCAGATGATGCTGAGCGAATTAGATTAGGAAATGAGACGCTAAAAGTAGTTTTGGTATTTTGGCAGAAATCTAAGTGACCACGGCTAAAGTAGGGAGGATACGCAGACTGAAAGACAAAACGCTCGTTAACATCGAATACAAATTTAAGTATGTTCCGAAGCTGTGTGTCACGTTATAGCGGCTTACGGAAATTAACTTGAAATAAGATATTACACTTTTTTATACTGTGATGATATAGAAGATTGCTGAAGATCAGATGGGTAGACGTAACTAATGGGAAATTGGCAGCTAGATGAAAAAAGAAATTTATGTCTCAACTTGACTGAAAGAAGGGATTAGTTGAGATGATACAGCTTGAAGCGTCAAGGTATGTTACGGAATCGTCAGTTTGGTAATGGAAGGAAGTGGGGATGTGGGGCAAGGTAAAAATGTTAGATTGAGAGACCACAGCTCCGCTACAGTAAGCAGGTCCAAATAGATGCAAGTTGGGGTGGTTATGAAAAGATGATGAAGCTTAGACAGGCTACACTAGCGTGGAGAGGTCGTCGGACTGAAGACTACAAGAGCAACAACAAAAACAAGCACTGTCGACCTGCACAAAGTAACTTTAGATACAAACCGAGAGCGGCAAAGTGCAGTTTGTTGCGGAAAAAGTTTTGGATCTGAAGATGAACTGTGGACCAATTTGAAACCGGTTATATATGTGATATATACGTTGCTCTTTCGGTTTACTAACAGTCACTGCGGTATCCCAAATAGTCTCGTCTTCAATTATGAGACAAATTTCATTGTTAAGGTTAAGTGTTGGGACTACAACAACGTTGCGTCGGGGGATGAGAGAGAGAGAGAGAGAGAGAGAGAGAGAGAGAGAGGTGGGGGGGCCCTCTAAAAGCATCACCGTTAATAACAGTTTTCCGATTACTAAAGGCTGTTCTTATTAAACAAGGTGTTGTAGCTACAAACATAGATTCAGCATCAGAGTAGGACGAAGACGACGTTTCAAGTGACTACATTCACTTGAAATGTAGTCTACGTCCTATTCTGATGCTGTGACTATATTTCGTCTGCTCTGATGCTGAATCAATGTTTGTAGCTACAACACCTTGTTTAATAACAACAGCCATTAGGATCTTTTCCATAATAAGAAAATTCTGACAAAATAACTATAACGATAATAGTCTCATCACCGTTCGGCGAGATCCTGTTTAGATATTAACAAACCGCACAATCATTTCCCCGGCGAAATATATGCAATGACCCAAAAATATCGACGGAAAACATTTTAAAACGTTCGTAGGTAGCTTATATCGTACCCACTATTTAACCGCTAACGAGAAACACAGGTGAAATGGAACTTTCAGTATTTAATCACAACGTCACACGACCTCAAAGTACGGAAAAAACAACAACAACAAAAATCCGTTTTTAGCATGGAGCGTAAGCGTCAAATCTGTGCAAGACCAACAGCTAATGCGAGGCACACGTCCGCTGAATCACGAGCGCGGCAGAAATTTGAAATATTTAATGCGTCACAGCGGATCTGGCACCAGCGAATATTCCGTCGTTGACATTCAAAGTTATTACGCGAATTCACCGATGAAAAAATACAGAAAACGTGAAATCAAAGCTTGCTGTCAGCCATACATCACAGCAGGCGACAACATTACGTTCCTCATTGCCTGTTCCACACACACACACACACACACACACACACACACACACAAGCCGTAGAAAATAAGCTCTGCGAAATGAAATCCGTGATGATCTGACGAGAACCGATGTGTGTTTCATTTTCATGTTGTAGTATGAAATAGCATATTCCCCAACTCCCTACCAATATTATCTCTCTCTCTCTCTCTCTCTCTCTCTCTCTCTCTCTCTCTCTAACACGTTGGTTGCCTTAGGCCACAAATGCCAGCATAGTGAAGGGGTATAAAGTGCCCTACATTTCCGAAGGGCTCACGCGCGCGCGCTGACACACACACACACACACACACACACACACACACACACACAGAGAGAGAGAGAGGGGGGGGGGGGGCAGTGTGAGAACGCTCCTCATACACACACTCCGTATAACTAATATTCGGAATGAAAATCTGAATAGTTTTCTAATATACTTCGAAGAATTTAGTCATTCTTTCAAGCACAATCTTGGGGATACATATAAGTAACGTCACTTGCACCGAAACGTAGTTAGCGGATGGGCGTGCTGTGTATGCAATACTTTTAAAGAACCATAGCGAAATTAAAATCACTGCCCAAAGGAACCATAAAACGCAGTTAATTAGGGAAACAATTTTAAATATTTTTTAATTTTCGCTGTTTTTGAAGAAAATCACTGTACGTGAAGCTGCTGCTTCACTACCTGTGAAGAAATCTCGACTCGGACACATGCATCAAACAACCAGAAGGTGTGCGAGTAAGCATAAATCTTTTTTTTCTTTCGCTACTCACGAGAGGTGGGCGGCCTGTTATAAAGCTTTGTTCTTTCCAACCGAATATACTAGTAGGCTGCGAGTAGGGCAGAGATGTACACAGCTGGCGATATTTGGCAACAGATTTCCAATCTGATGTTCATATGAAGATACACGGTATCTGGGGAGTTGACATTTTTATTTTGTTTTCTGGACTTTTTTGTATCCTCCATTCTCTCTCCAGAAAAGAGAGAGTGGTCTATGCTCTTTTCAGCCATAAATTTAGTTTTTCTGGTTTGGCTCCATTTATTTTTAGATAAGGGAAAACGATCGTTTTGATGTATTTATTGTCTCTTTTTCTTCTTTCTAGAATGGTTCTTAGTTTGATTTTGGTTCGATGAGGTAAATTTGAATACTGGAATTCGCCTTAAAGTGAGTGAAACGCCGCTAAAACGTCAACTGGGATTATTTTGTAGACAGTAGGTTTGATTGTTATTTTCCTAGTTTATCTTTCTTGACTTTCTAATAATCGATGGTTGATATTGCTGGTTAGTATAGTACACAGTTCTATCTCGTTGCATTTTTCGTTTGTCCGTGAAGATTTTCCCGTTGTCACCATTTGATTCGGTCCTGTATCCGAGTCTGCTTGTGGGATTGCCTGTAATTTTACAGTACAAGGCCTCCACAAGATCCTGAACTATAAGTGGAACGGAAGAGAGATACTAGAAGACATCGAAAAAGACAGGAATGATTTTGTTTTGAGTTCAGAACAGGCAACAGCCTAATCCTTGAAAGGAAGATGATATATTCTTCCTCTTTTTTTATGCGTTGGACTAATGTATTTGCTGGGTAACTACTGAAATCTCAGAAAATGGCAAATAATGATTTTAACCTTACACAGTTCCATTCTCTGTGTATTAGTAGTTCGTCTGTTTAGTTTAATTTTACGTGCAAGTCCTATGAGAGTGTATTTTGAAAGTTTTATATTGGCCATTTCGTACGAGGCGTTGTTTGGGGCGTGTGTGCTAGATTTTGTAGCTATCCTCTTCTTTCTGTACTGAATAACCTTCTTGTTTGGTTTTGGTTAGCCGTCCAGGTAGGCGCTTCGTATTCGAAAACTGGTCTAATGAAGGTCTTTTCTGTATGAACAGGATTCGCGTAAAGTGCCGTTTATGCGTCCTTAACTAGTTTTAAAAGGCCTTATCTTCATTTTGCTTTTTCTATGATGTTGTCCTGTGAGGCTTCCATGTTAGTCCACGATAATTGGCTTCCGTTTTTTATGTTATTCCTAGTCCCCATAATAATTATTCATCGTCTTCTGGCGTTTGATTTTTATTCTTCTAAAGTTTCTGTGCCGGAGGTTAACACGTTGACCTTTTTAGTCATTATGTTTTATGACACACATGTTGAGTCTTTTTTCTAGTTTCCTCATGTCTTGCGTGTTCATTTGGTGAGGATAATTTTAAAACTTTGGCAGCCACAGCTAAAACAGTTATACATGATTGGTTGACAATTCATGGAGTACAATAGGTGTTCAAATACAGGTGTTAAAACTATTGAAACATAAAACCTAATGAGACGTCCAATAATCCGCAATAGCTGTATTTATTTAAGTCGATTAGAGACCCACACAACCGATTTCCCAACTTTTAAGTTGCATCTTCTGGTGTATACCTGTACGATCTATTCGACTTTTCATTAAGTTTCTTATTTTAATAGTTTTAACATCTGGTGCAGGCAACTGTTTTTCCTGTCTGCTGGCTTTCCAGTGGCGCCGTTGCCGGCCACCGGTGACCGGAAGCAGGAATCAGACGTCCCGAAGAAACAGGCGGACTTGCTTGCTATTAAAGTTTAAAATAAACAGAACGGTCAGCCCAACCGCCCACCAGTCAACAGAACTCCGCCGTCCATTCCCCAATCATTTTACCTGGCACAACAGATAGCTTTGTTCAATAATTTTGAAAGAATTTCGTCTACTTCGACATGCTCTGTGAAATTCGTAACGCAGTATCTTCATCTACTTCCTCTCACGTTGGATAGTGCTAAATATTCCTTCTACCTTTCTGCCTTCCCTTCTTTGCTAACTACTGGCTTGCCATCTAAGTTCTTAATATTCATACACGTGCTTCTCTTTTCTCAAAAAATCTTTCTAACTTTCCTATAGGCGGTTTCTCTCTTCCCCATACTCGTACATTTGTCCTCTAGCCATTCTTGCTTTTCCTTTTTTGCGCTATCACTCCTATTTTTAAGACACATTCTACGTAACTTGACACTGAGAGAGTCAAAATTTTTGAATTTTTGATTTCTGCGTTTATTATAGGAAATAATAGAAATAAAAAATACAATATGTATAATTTCCGAAACCGGTTATTCTGGGCGGTTTTAACAGTCAGGTTAAACTGCAGTGGAATAAAAGTGATACAACCGAAAACCGGTTGTTTCAGCGGTAACCGCCATCCACCGTTCCAGGCCCTGTCCGGTACACACAGTTCTGATCTGTCAGGATGTTTCAAATCCGCGGACACTCCGCTGCAAAGTGAGAATTTATTCCTTACACGCATTGTGTTTGGGTGTTGGGTAACCACAAAATTTATTCGCCTTCTCATCCTGAAAGCATACCACTAAACATAGTTTATAAGAATACAGGCTACTTTGATAAGTGAGATGCTATACATACGAGATGATTAATTGCACATTTTTCCACGCAAGTCAACAAATGGAAAAAAAATACTAAACGTACTAAACCGGTTGGCTCCTTTCCCACTAATATACACTGTTAACGCTGTTATGGTGGTTGTCCGGTTCTTCGGTTAGAAGACTGGTTTGATGCAGCTCTCCACGCTAGTCTATGATGTGTATGCATCTTCACCTCTGCGTATGTAAGGCGACCCAAATATACTTCAACATGCTTACTGCAGTCAAACCTTGGTCATCCAGTACAATTTTACCACTCCCCCCCCCCCCCAAACGACCCACCCATCACGAAACTGACCATTCCTTGATGCCCCACGATACATTCTGTCAACCGATATCATCTTTTCGTCTACATGTGCTATAAATTTCTTTTCTTCCTAATTCGATTCAGTGCCCAGACTTAGGTAATCTGATCTGCCCATCTAATTTTCTCCATTCCACTACAGCACCATATCTCAAAAGCTTGTCTTCTCATCTCGTCTTAATTGCTTACTGTCTACGTTCCATTTGCGTACAGGCTACATTCGAGGCACATAGCTTCACAAGAGACTTCCTAACACTTGATATTATATTCAATAAATGTGTCCTTTTCATAACGTTTTCCTGGCTACTGTCAGTCGGCATTCTATACCCTCTTTAGTTCGACCAACATCAGTTATTTTTCTGCCCAAATATCAATACTTACCTACGACTTACAGTGTATCGTTTCCTAATCTAGTTCCCTCAGCATCACCTGGTTCAGTTCTACTAACTTCCACCATCTTCGTTTCGCTTTTGTTGATGTTCATCTAACACTGATCAGCCACACCATTATGATCACCCACCCAATAGCCGGTATGCCCACCTTTGGCACGGACAACAGCAGTAATGCGTCGTGGCATGGCATGGATGGAATGAGGCCTTGGTAGGTCGCTGGCACCACATTTGCACACACAAGTCACCTAATTCCCGCAAATTTCAGGGACGGGGGGGGGGGGGGGGCGGCGGGGAGGGGGCGATGAGCTCTGACGCAGCGTTCAGCCACATTCCTGATGTGTTTGATCGGGTTCAGATCTGGCGATCTGGGAGGGGAGAGGGGGGTGGGGACAGCACATCAATTGGAACTCGCCACAGTGTTCCTCAAACCACTTCACCACACTCCTGGCCTTGTGACGTGGCGTGTTTTCTCGTTGAAAAATGCTACTGCCGTTGGGAAACGTGATCGTCGTGGAAAAATTTAGGTGGTCTGCTACCAGTGTACGATACTCCTTGGCCATCACAGTGCCTTGCTCGAGCTTCACTGGACCCACGGATGGTTCAAATGACTCCAAGTACTATAGGACTTAACATCTGAGGTCATCAGCCCCCTAGTCTTGGAACTACTTAAACCTAACTAACCTAAGGACATCACACACATCCATGCCCGAGGCAGGATTCGAACCTGCGACCGCAGCAACAGCGCGGTTCCGGAGTGAAGCGCCTAGAACCGCTTGGCCAGACCCACGGATGCCCACGTGAATGTTGCTCAGAGCATAAAGGATCCTCCGTCAGCTTGTCTCAGTCCTGCAGTACAGGTGTCAAGGACCTGTTCCCCTGGAAGAAGGCGGATTCGCGCCCTCCCGTCAGCATGGTGAAGAAGGCATCGGGATTCATCGGACCACTGCGCCAACGTCCTGTGCCGATAGTCACGTGCCCATTTCAGTCGTAGTTGCCGAGGTTGTGGTGTTAACTTTCGCACCTGCGCTGCTTGTTGGCTGTTGATGACTGTCGTTAGGAGTGCTCGTTGCACTGTGTGTTCAGACACTCTTACTCTGCCAAGCACCAAAGTCTGATGTTAGTTCCGCCAATTTTCGACGCCTGTCCTGTTTTACCAGTCTGTCTAGCCTACGACGCCCGACATCTGTAATGAGGGGTGGCCGCCCAGACCCACGATGTCTGAACGTGGCTCCGTTTCGCCACGTGTTGTTGACACTCATCACAGCACTCCTCCAACATCCGGCAAGTCGCGCAGTTTTCGAAACGCTCGTACCACGCCATCACAATTTGCCCAAGTTCGAACTCAGATAGAGCGCGCGCCTTCCCCATTCTACTCACTGACACTACATGCACCATGGATGTGTCTGACTAGCAGTCATCCTCGCCAGGTGACGTTGCTATCGCCTGAACGTATTTATATCGATTTATATCGATAGTAGGTCGGTGGTCATAATGTTCTGGCTGATCAGTGTATACCTCCCTTTCAAGACACTGTCCATTCCATTAAAATGTTCTTCCAAGCCCTTTCCTCTCTCACGCAGAATTATAATGTCATCGCCAACCCTTTAACGTTTTTATCTCTTCTCCATCAATTTTAATTCCCTTTCCAAATTTTTCTTTGGTTTTCTTTACTGCTTCCTCGGTTTACAGATTGTATGACATCGGGGCTAGACTACAATCTTGTCTGGCTTCCTCCTCAATCACTGCTTCGCTTTCTGGTTCTATGATTCTTGTAACTGCGTTTGGTATACATACAAGTTTTCGCTCCCTGTATTTCACCGCTTCTTCCTAGTATACGAATAATATCATAATCTTTTTTAAATCATGATAAATCGAGAAAAAAATAGTCGTGTAAGAAGCACAATGGGGGTCTAAGATTTCGTTCCCAACTCTTTAGATGGAAGCTGGGTGGGGCTATGACTGGTGGCGTGTTTCCGGAGTTATAACTGCCCCGCTACGTATATGGATCCCACCCTGTGCTCGCGCGCTCTGGGCCGGCGGCCAGGAAGCGCCGCTGTGCTGTGCTGTGCTGTGCTGTGCTGCGCTGCGCTGCGCTGCGGCACTTGTTAGGGCTAGGGTTAGGGCAGGGTCGGCCCCACGTGCCGCGCTGCCAGCAATTGGGACACGGCGCCGCTGGCTGCCTGCGACCTCGTTAGGGCGCCTCGCCTCTGCAGGGGCGCAGCCCGCAGCCACCGGCTTGTGCTCGGCCCCTCTTCCTTAAGCCACTGTGTATGCGCTACAAAGTGCTTGTAAGCATGTGCGAAGGTTCCGCTTGTCCAATAACGTGACACATGTTACGCACTGACTTCCTCAAAGAATTTCGCTCTAACCTGCCGAGCTCCTTTCCATTGACGTCAACAGGGACAACGGTGACACTTTCGTTTCCCCCCTTTCAACTGCTGTGTTATTTACTACCTAACAAAACACTTCAAAACCACCTTAACTCTAGTCTTTATCTCTAATTTCACAATCTTTGAGAACATGACATATTACGAAAACGCTCATACGTTAAAGAAACTGAACAGCAATGGCAAAAGTTACCTCAGAAACGGGCAACTTTGCAAATTCTATTAAACCAAATATAAATCAATTAAACATACAGGGTATTTTTTTAAACTATGTGAACTCTTTTGGACAGGCCACAAATGTTCAAAAAATTGAAGTACGCAATTCTAACTACACACACTTCGAAATTAAGAGAAATAATACTGCTCTATATTTCAATGTGAGGCGACTAAATTATATACAGAATGTCTTGTAAATTGAGTAAAGCTTCATCCGGTATGCTCGGTAAGTAAAAACTTTTTCTAAGCGGAATATTTTACCTTTCGAATCCATTTCCACTACTTCTGGAAGATGAATTTTTGGTAGGCTGTGAGTGTTTTGTCCTACTCATTAACTCACAACTGAGTAAAAATCATTAATTTTAATTATGAGAGCTTGTAACTGTTTCAAAATCTCTTTTAAATCTACATATTATGTGATATTTCTCTTTAATAACAACATTTGACAGTGTAGGACCAGGAAGCTTGGTGGAAACTGGATAACTTTCCCGCTGTAGACTTTGGCGACGATGTCAACTTTTTCCTTACTGAGTTTCAGATTTTGCGTTTTTCGATCCGTTATGGAAGTTGCGAAAACGTCGAAACGCATTAGGACGAAACTTCGGGGCTGCATGTATCAGACTGATGAAATTACCCTACAATTTGCTCTCTCTACAGTGATTTTCTCATTAAGCACGGGTGAGCTAGGTGTCGTACCTGCAAGAGAAAGGCGACCTATCCCGGTGGAAGGTATGTTGGTGCTGGTGCAGTGTCACTAGAGTTGTGCATCCCATGGTCAACAGTACGGAAAGGTTTGTCGTCTATATTGGGCTGGTACCCGTACGAGATCTAGACGGTGCAGCAACTGAAACGTTCAGAATTTGCTCTGTTGTTTCTGGAACTGTTCGCAGTTCATTACCTGCGGCCGGGCAATATTCTGTGAAGTGACGAGGCACATTTTACACTAAAGGGTTCAGTGGTTATACAGAATTGCCGAATTTGCGCTACTGTTAAACTAAGTGTTGTGCACGAAGAGCCATTGCATTCTCCGTATGCGACTGTGTTGCATGGATTCATACGAACGTTCGTTATCTATCCGTGTTTTTTTAAGAGAATACACCCAAAGGGCTCGTCACGTGTACCGCGACATCTTCACTTTATCGAGACCTCCGCGTACAGCATGTGACCTGTTTTGGAAGAGTGCAACCGTATGGAAACCACTGTTTTCATGCAAAGTGGGGCAACACCCCATGTCGCTCGTCCAATGAAAGATCTGCTTAATGCAACTTTCCACGAACTTGTTGTCTCGAGAGGTTTTATAGATGCATGGTCTGCAAGATCACCTGATCTGAATCCGTGTGACTTTACACTCCGGGAAATCTAGAAGAACGCATTTACCACGGACACGTTCTGACTCTACTTTATCTGAAAGCCGGTATAGAGGAACATGTTGTTCAGATTCCACCAGGACTGTTCCGGGTAACTGTTGATCATGTCGTTCTACGGATGCAGCATCTCGTCGACATCTTCGGTGCTCATACTGAACAAATTGTGTAAGCGGTAGTTAATAATAGAATAAACGTTATGCCTTTCTCACTTGTTTGACGTTTTCTGCCCACGTCCTGTTCCTAATCCATTACATATGGAAATATATCTAAAATTTGAATTTTTTTAAATTGTAAATCAGTTGCGCATTAATGCGTTGGAGTATCTATCAAGTATCGTTGCCACACGATACTTACAGCCCACTATGGACCTCTGTGAATAGCTGCATACAACTTCCCGCTGCTTCACGTGCTACTAAAATATTCTCAGGCAACTTTAAAACTTCATGGAGTCTTCAGAACAATAACAGCAGCATAGTAGTTGTTCTGGGCTTTTCTGACGCCATATAAAAGATAGTAGACCCGTTACTGGCGTGGATTCGTGTTATACTTACAAATGCAGGATACTGTCCAGAAAACGTTTTTTTTTATTTTTGAGTACGGCTGATATAATTCTCGAATGTAAATTAACGGTCATCTAAGTTAGTTATATGTCAGGTACTTTGATACATTTTCTTTTCGCCTATTTGTACCGCGCCACGTTGCCAAGGCATGTTTCTACTCCATTACGTGACATAGCCCGGTATCTCACTTATGAATAATGCAGCAAGAAGGGCGACGTTCGCAAGCTTGTGATGTCTAAGAGAAGTGAGGCATAATCTTGGGGCCGGCCGCTGTGGCCGAGCGGTTTTAGGAACTTCAGTCTGGAACCGCGCGACCGCTACAGTCGCAGATTCAAGTCCTGCCTCGGGCACGGTTGTGAGTGATGTCCCTAGATTAGTTAGGTTTAAGTAGTTCTACACTCCTGGAAATGGAAAAAAGAACATATTGACACCGGTGTGTCAGACCCACCATACTTGCTCCGGACACTGCGAGAGGGCTGTACAAACAATGATCACACGCACGGCACAGCGGACACACCAGGAACCGCGGTGTTGGCCGTCGAATGGCGCTAGCTGCGCAGCATTTGTGCACCGCCGCCGTCAGTGTCAGCCAGTTTGCCGTGGCATACGGAGCTCCATCGCAGTCTTTAACACTGGTAGCATGCCGCGACAGCGTGGACGTGAACCGTATGTGCAGTTGACGGACTTTGAGCGAGGGCGTATAGTGGGCATGCGGGAGGCCGGGTGGACGTACCGCCGAATTGCTCAACACGTGCGGCGTGAGGTCTCCACAGTACATCGATGTTGTCGCCAGTGGTCGGCGGAAGGTGCACGTGCCCGTCGACCTGGGACCGGACCGCAGCGACACACGGATGCACGCCAAGACCGTAGGATCCTACGCAGTGCCGTAGGGGACCGCACCGCCACTTCCCAGCAAATTAGGGACACTGTTGCTCCTGGGGTATCGGCGAGGATCATTTGCAACCGTCTCCATGAAGCTGGGCTACGGTCCCGCACACTGTTAGGCCGTCTTCCGCTCACGCCCCAACATCGTGCAGCCCGCCTCCAGTGGTGTCGCGACAGGCGTGAATGGAGGGACGAATGGAGACGTGTCGTCTTCAGCGATGAGAGTCGCTTCTGGCTTGGTGCCAATGATGGTCGTATGCGTGTTTGGCGCCGTGCAGGTGAGCGCCACAATCAGGACTGCATACGACCGAGGCACACAGGGCCAACACCCGGCATCATGGTGTGGGGAGCGATCTCCTACACTGGCCGTACACCACTGGTGATCGTCGAGGGGACACTGAATAGTGCACGGTACATCCAAACCGTCATCGAACCCATCGTTCTACCATTCCTAGACCGGCAAGGGAACTTGCTGTTCCAACAGGACAATGCACGTCCGCGTGTATCCCGTGCCACCCAACGTGCTCTAGAAGGTGTAAGTCAACTACCCTGGCCAGCAAGATCTCCGGATCTGTCCCCCATTGAGCATGTTTGGGACTGGATGAAGCGTCGTCTCACGCGGTCTGCACGTCCAGCACGAACGCTGGTCCAACTGAGGCGCCAGGTGGAAATTGCATGGCAAGCCGTTCCACAGGACTACATCCAGCATCTCTACGATCGTCTCCATGGGAGAATAGCAGCCTGCATTGCTGCGAAAGGTGGATATACACTGTACTAGTGCCGACATTGTGCATGCTCTGTTGCCTGTGTCTATGTGCCTGTGGTTCTGTCAGTGTGATCATGTGATGTATCTGACCCCAGGAATGTGTCAATAAAGTTTCCCCTTCCTGGGACAATGAATTCACGGTGTTCTTATTTCAATTTCCAGGAGTGTAATTTCTAGGGGACTGATGACCTCAGATGGTAAGTCCCATAGTGTTCAGAGCCATTTGAACCATAATCTTGTGTGTGCCTCCCACTTGTGATGATGATGATTGCGTTATCATAAATACTAATTTACAGATGTGTGCCGGCCGAAGTGGCCGTGCGGTTAAAGGCGCTGCAGTCTGGAACCGCAAGACCGCTACGGTCGCAGGTTCGAATCCTGCCTCGGGCATGGTTGTTTGTGATGTCCTTAGGTTAGTTAGGTTTAACTAGTTCTAAGTTCTAGGGGACTAATGACCTCAGAAGTTGAGTCCCATAGTGCTCAGAGCCATTTGAACCATTTTTTACAGATGTGTAATTTGCCAACTTTCATAAATATTGCGTTTTATTTGATGAAGTAAGACTCCTGTAGAAGGTACAATATTGCTCAAAGATAATCAGCAACTGTCCATACGACAGAAGAAAAGGTTGTCTGTTGTGAAGTAAGCCGCGACTAGGCTGTACGGAAAGATGGGAAAATATAACAACGTGATTGCTGCCTCGCCGGAAACAAAGCGCGAGCCCGAGAGCATTTGTCAAATAAGATGTGCGCATAACTAGGTCCTCCGAATAGATTCTAAAAGGAAGCAGAAACTCTACGTCGTATAACGACCGCCGCCACGAAGATGAACAGGGCGTGCGAAGTTTTAATGGCTCGGCTCCGCTCCGCTCTGCTCTGCTCCTTGCGGCTTCCGCCTGTCAGCGCCCTCCCCTTCGCACGCAGACAATGCACCCAGCTGCCCACACAAATTCTTCTCGTTATTTTGACTCTCAGAGTTAGAGCTACAATGTACTAGCACGCATACTGCTAAGTAAATAAATCGGACACAGCCGTTTCTCCACATCATTTTCTGTCATCAAGCTAATATTTACCAGTCACTGAATCAATACTGCGTAGAGTTACAGATATGTGAAGTCTGTCCGTAATGTAGAAAGGTCACAAATATACAGTTTAATTTAATCAACTTTTCCCTCCAGTCATATGTGCTAATAATTTGAAAGTGTCACCCAAAACCTAAATTATACCAATCACTTATACCGAAATACAAATAAAATATTAACAATAATAATGAATTACTATGAGGAGCCTGCAAGTGAATGCCATACTTTGAAGAACAACAAAAGTAATATTATTTTTGGAGGCAATTTTAAGACTGAGTATCCATCAAGTGAATCCATCATTAACCTGAGTCCTTGTTACCAATCAATCTCCCATATCGTACGAGCATTTAAAGGTACAGATGGAGAGGGAAGGGGAGGGGCAGAGGGAAGGGGAGGGGCAGAGGGAAGGGGAGGGGCAGAGGGAAGGGGAGGGGCAGAGGGAAGGGGAGGGGCAGAGGGAAGGGGAGGGGCAGAGGGAAGGGGAGGGGCAGAGGGAAGGGGAGGGGCAGAGGGACGGGGAGGGGGAGAGGGACGGGGAGGGGGAGAGGGACGGGGAGGGGGAGAGGGACGGGGAGGGGGAGAGGGACGGGGAGGGGGAGAGGGACGGGGAGGGGGAGAGGGATGGGGGAGACAGAAGGGGAGGGGGAGACAGAAGGGGAGGGGGAGACAGAAGGGGAGGGGGAGACAGAAGGGGAGGGGGAGAAAGAAGGGGAGGGGGAGACAGAAGGGGAGGGGGAGACGGAAGGGGAGGGGGAGACGGAAGGGGAGGGGGAGACGGAAGGGGGAGATGGAATGGGAGGGGGAGACGGAAGGGGGAGAGGGAATGGGAGGGGGAGATGGAAGGGGGAGAGGGAATGGGAGGGGGAGAGGGAATGGGAGGGGGAGAGGGAAGGGGAGGGGGAGAGGGAAGGGGAGGGGGAGAGGGAAGGGGAGGGGGAAATGCTAATTAGTTAAAATTCAGAAAAATTATTGCTGTCCTATAACTCCTCTAACGACACACAACAGTTTGGGACCTTCTAAAAGTGATCTATAAGGAAGGGAGACTACATATAAACAAGGAATGCAGGAAGGGGAAGGAAAGTAAAATGATGGATAGGATATCGTGACAGTTAGCCCCAACAGGGCACTGTGGTAATGCAATGGCGAAGATTGAAAATTTGTGCCAGGCAGGGTCTCGAACCGAAATTTACCGCTTCTCGTGGGCGGTTGGCTTAACCGCTTCGTCCATCTGGAGAAGATTCCTGACACACTCCAATTTCCAAATTATCGCACGCTGCAATGCAGCGTCCCTCGTCCATTATACTCAGTACTCGCACATCCTGATTCCTGTACTAGTTCGGGCGATATTTGTGGATTCGTACTGAACCAAATGTCGAGAAACCGTCCTCCTTTTTTCCGGATATACAGGGTGTTACAAAAAGGTATGGCGAAACTTTCAGGAAACATTCCTCACACACAAATACAGAAAAGATGTTATGTGGACATGTGTCCGGAAACGCTTAATTTCCATGTTAGAGCTCATTTTAGTTTCGTCAGTATGTTCTTCCACCTACGCTCAATGGAGCACGTTGAGCACGTTATCATGATTTCATACGGGATACTCTACCCCTGCTGCTAGAACATGGCCCTTTACAAGTACGACACAACATGTGGTTCATGAACGATGGAGCTCCTGCACATTTCAGTCGAAGTGTTCGTACGCTTCTCAACAACAGATTCGGTGACCGATGGGTTGGTAGAGGCGGACCAATTCCATGGCCTCCACACTCTCCTGACCTCAACCCACTTGACTTTCATTTATGGGGGCATTTGAAAGCTCTTGTCTACGCAACCCCGGTACCAAATGTAGAGACTCTTCGTGCTCGTATTGTGGACGGCTGTGATACAATATGTCATTCTCCAGGGCTACATCAGCGCATCAGGGATTCCATGCGACGGAGGGTGGATGCATGTATCCTCGCTAACGGAGGACATTTTGAACATTTCCTGTAACAAAGTGTTTGAAGTCACGCTGGTACGTTCTGTTGCTGTGTGTTTCCATTCTATGATTAATGTGATTTGAAGAGAAGTAATAAAATGAGCTCTAACATTGAAAGTAAGCGTTTCCGGATACATGTCCACATAACATATTTTCTTTCTTTGTGTGTGAGGAATGTTTCCTGAAAGTTTGGCCGTACCTTTTTGTAACACCCTGTATACATTTCTGAAGAGTGACTAATACAAGTTTAAAAATGACAAACATCCGAATCGCATCCGCCGGCGATTTACGGTCACCACATGCGCGACTGTATTCCTGCAACCAGGACACACCACGCCGACTGCCAGACGGACGAGCGAGGGGATTTTTGCTCGTTTGGTGTTATAGCGCAGAATTAATCTGCGTCGCAACAGTACAACGCGAGTGAAACAGCCCCGGGAGGAAACAAAAAAGAAACGGCGAAAAAGAGAAAACAATAAAAGGAACGGAAACGGTGCAGGCAGTGAGGCGGCAGTGAAAAATCCATTAGAGATGCAATTGCGGCCGGCTTATTTCACTCGCACGGCGCACGCTGGTGCGGAGGGCCCGGCAAGGCAGGGCGCGTGCATAGAAAGCACCGTGATTAGCGTCGGTGGTTGCGGCGACGGCAGCGGCTGCTGGCCAGGCAGCGCAGCGCAGAGCAGTGCAGTGCAGAGAGAAGCGGAACGGAGGCGCTCTTTGCGCTATCGACCTGGTCGCGCTGCGCTGCCGGTCTGATCGAGCTCACTAGAGCCTCTCCTCGGCTCTCAGGGACGGAGCAGGTCGCTGCTCACTACCCGCCACTCCAGCCGCCCACCCTACCCCGCCGTACCTGCCTACCTGCGCCGCCCCTGTCCAGGCACCGACGCTGGAGCGGCTGCCGACGGACGACGCTCTGCCGTCGCCGTCACAAAGTACACAACCAGCAGTACCGTAGCTCCGCGATTTCTCCAGGCCTACGATAGCAGTACGTTCACTCTTACGGCCACATCACCTTTTATGCGATTACTAGTGCAGCAGTTACGTTAACGACATCTCCGAACTCGAGTAGAGTACATTATCAGAGTGCATTATCAGAAAGGAATGGGAACGGGAGTGTTAAGATAACTGATTTTTAGGGTAACTTATCTATCAAAATACATTGAACCAGAGAAGTGCGTCAGGACCGCTTTCGTTCTCAATACACACCGTCCGTCCAAAACGCTCCGAGGCTGATTTTATTCCTGGTGTACAAGCGACGACACCGCAGTAACCATGGCGGAAGCCTGAACTAACAACTGATAAAATTTTCTCGAGCTTCCAGCAGCGTCAAGTGTTTTACAACCCACAAGCTTTCGGCCGAGTGCTCCTCGGCCATTGTCAAGTGGTGACTGTCTTTTGGTTGCTGCCTTCTGGGACGTCACTAGTGTCCGCCCGAGGCCTACGAGAAAGACAGGCCGCGGCGCGTACGTCACGAAGGTAGGCCTTCGCTTGCTCGCTCAACTTAGCAGACAAACTAAGTTTTTGCACCTGTTAACTCGTAACTAAGTGTATACGTACAAACGAGAACTGCGTCTTCTACTGGAATCCGCTATTATGAAATCTTACTGTTATTAGTCCTAAAATGATTGGAAATCAATGGACCTACTTATAATCTGTTACAGCTGTACCGGTGTACAATACAATTAAAATCACGCCAAAATGATTATCATTTGCATAAGGCACCACTTCTTGTATGAAATGAGGACTGTTAACAGAAAAGACTAAATGCTGTAAACAATCCGGTATACCATTTATATCGCGTATTGATCTTAAATTAAATTTTGTTGTAGTACTGTTAATGATCAAAGACTTCATAATAGCAGATTCCTGTAGAAGACGTAATTCTTGTTAATACGTACACGTCCTGCTGCGAATTAACAGGTTTAGAAACGCATTTTTTCTGCTGAGCTGGTGACGAGATTTGTGGTGATCAACACGAACCTGCTACAAAATGATGATGTGCCGAAACTCACATGATGGCTTAACGCTTTGACGACGTAAATGACATTCAAGCAGAAGCAACGCACGAGTTGATCAATATCCCAAAAAAGGACTGTTCTGACACTTTCATATGGTTCTTTGAATGTTCTGCGAGTTGTACTTAAGTAAGGGGACACTATGTAGAAAACCTGAAAGATTACAACCACCATGTTGACGTTTCTCTATTTTCATTAATCTAGCCTCGAAACACACACATACTGTTCACTACATGCCGATGTTGGTATGAGCTGACTCATTCTATTTGTGACTTATTGGTATTCTTTTCATAGGATACTACACTTTTGCCCTTTCTGAATCGCACTTTTTTTTGTCAATACTTAAATAAAGTTCACAGTAAACGTCTTGGGAAGAAGATCACCTTGCAACAGGATAACCTATGTCCTCACTTTGCTGGTATCACAATGAAGAAGATCGGGAGATGTGGAAAACTCTTCCACGCCCTCGCTACAGTCCCGACTTGGCATCTCCGACTACCATCTTTTCGGTTCTACTAAGGAAGAGATGCGTCGCCAACGCTAGGAGACATTGGGGAATGCCAGACAAGCAGTGTGTGAGGATCTTCGAGAAGTTAAAACGGGCTTCCATTTTAACTGTATTCTTAAACTTGCAGAACGATGGGAAAAATGTGTGCAAAGAAATAGAGACTACGTTCAAAAGTGACAGACAGCATGTAGATTAATATGACGTACTTGGTTTGACTGAAAAAAAAAAAAGATTAATAATTTAAAAAATTGCTCTTACTTTCAGAAATTGATCCTGTTCATCTCGTGCAAGTCTAAATTACACGTCGCAGTCTAAATTACCCACACCTCCACTGCTTCGAAGTTATCGCAAAAATCACACGCCTCGTGAAAAGCAAACGCAACAGAAACCTATACGGCTCTCGCGTTTCACGTGCAGTAATCGATATCTACACAGCTCCAGGACATCTAATATGCAGAAGTGTGTCTATTCATTTAGCTCGTTATCTCCAACGAAGACTCTTATGATGGAAATCTTAGTGTGTAACGAGGAGTGTGTGCCAAACATTATAACTGGAATGAAACTATGGAGAAGGATTATGTAGCAAAAAAACTTTTTACGTCGCGGAAACGCCAACCATTCATGAAGTTAACTGTAGTATGTAAAATCAGGTTACCTGAAGCGTATCGCTTTGATCGTAATTAACAGAGAGAAGAACAGTGCCATCAGTGGCACAATTACAGTAATTACGCCAATTCACGCTCTACTTGGCAGCACGCGACCACTACGACGGCGACACACACCGTTTCCGTCCAAAACCATAAAAGTCTCACAGCGGGATTCAAATGATTCATTATCCCTGAAGCTCATTATTTCGTTTCTAAAATTCTGGGCTGTGAGAGAGCCGCAGCAGCAATCTCATAAAAGAGGTAGCCGTAAAATTTAGGCCACTCCTGTATTCTAATCGTCGGTCATAATAAAAGTTCGAACTCGCTGTTGTTTAACAGCTAAACTTGCAAGTAGGACTATCGAAAAAAGATAATGTAAACGTTAGGCCACTCCGTCCGCATAAGGCAAGAGGGGAATCATATTCCCTCCAATCCCTAACATTTAGGTTTTCCGCTGTTTCATCGAATCACTCGAGGCAAATGCCGAAACTGTTTCTTTGGGAAAGGAGACTTGTTTTTTTTTTTTCATTCACTTTTTTTTTTTAATCAGAGATGGTGTTTCGCTTCTGATGACCTCAACGTCGACAGTACATAAAACAGTTGTCTTTCTATTAAAAGGAAGTGCTACGAATCCTGCTTAATCACTTCCTTTATTTATCTACATATCCTTTCCTCTTGCATCTCGGTGCATTATTTTACCCCGGTCCCGCTGAATTCTAATATGCCGGTCGAACTCTGTAACACAATTCCGTTCCCAGAGGACAACACAGGAGATCACATACTGGGAGGACACCCGGTCACGCGTAATAAAATTCAAATTTACGCGCCAATGGAATTCGAACCAGTGATCTTTCAATTGGCCGCTCCTCAGCGAGCTCGGACAGACGTGATGGTAAATTAAGGAGTTTTCAAAACGACTTCTCTCTTTCAAAAAAAAGAGACAGAAAATGAAATGTTCCTTGCCTCTGGCCTTTTGTTGTTTGATGGCTCGTTTCATGGTCGTACCGACGCTGAAGATGGCATTACAACCGAACTTTAATACATTCATACCGAGAGGCACATACTAGCTTCTGTTGAGACACAAAATGTTATTGATGTCAGTGCTCTTATTTTGTGACGGCGAGTAAAATAAGAATGGAGTCGCGGCCTTCTAGGTTTTCTTAGACTGACTCATGTGACGCAATCGATCCATGATAGTTCGTTGAGTTGTTGACAGATAGCGGTGTATGTCGGCTATTTATAGAAATTTTAAATGCAGTCAAACTGGGAAAACCTTGCTGCCTAGCTCTATATACGACAAGTGAGTACGTGATTATTTTGCATCACATCGGCTCCAAAGAACTCAACTTGTACTTGGCAAAAATGAACCTTTCTTTACTTCAGTTTCAAATACGTGATGTGGTATTCGTCATAGTAATGTCTTCCATGCCAACCCGCACGGGTTTCGAAAACATCAACCATACGAAATCCCACTCGCGATTTTTCTCACGTGATTAATTGAAAACTAAAAAAATTTTATTCAGTACCACATTAATAGTTCTTAAGGGAAGTATGATCACATGGGGTATGAAATGAAATTTGTGACTGCATCGAGGATATCTTAGTAAGATGGACGAAGCGTGTCGTCTTCGACAGTCTGGGACACATGCAGAAATAACTCCAGGGGTGCCCCTGGGAAGTGTAATGCAGCCTTTGTTGCTCATGTTGTATATAATGATCTGGTAGACGATATAAAACTAACCTCAAACTTTTATGAAGTTATGTGCTATGAAGTGCTACCTGAAAGAAAACTCCACAAATATTCAATGAAACTGTAATAAGATTTCGAAGTGGCGCAAATACTGTCAACTTGAATTGAGTTTTTAAAATTATACAAATCGTGCAATTCGGAATGCGCGAAAGTTTAGTAAGTATCCTATGACAACAATACCAACAAAAATACCAATAAATCAGAAATAGAAGCAGTCAACTCGTGTAAACGCCTGCGTACAGTAATTTGTGGGCATGTGAAGTATGTTGAACAGGATTATCTCCTTGCTAATTTGCATGGACATAGGAGAGATTGGTAATGCTTTCCAAATCGTATTTCTCTCTTACTACAAGCGGTAATACATGTATCATGACTGTATTTCTCGAAAGCATATGTGTCAGTATCACGTTAAAATATATTAACAAAAGGATTTACATATGGGGTATCAAGAAGAATCTCAGTCGACTGAGGATTTCTTGTTAGGGAGGAAGCAGCATGTTACCTCGCACAGAGAGCCATCAACACATGTACAAGTAACTACAGGTGTCACCCATGGACATATGTTGGGGCCCTTACTGTTCATATTGTATACTAATGACATGGACGTCAAAAAACACGCAACAAGACTATACAGGAACTCGAGACACTCGAACAATCCTTTGATCCTCACTCTGGGAAACTACGATCACAACCATAGGTGTAAGCACAAGCAGCCAAAAACACTACTAGCTAGGGCATAACCGCCTATGGCAAGCGACAAACGTCGGCAAGCCCCTCAATATCAGCAACGTTGACTGGAAACACCAGCTGCTATTAAAGCCGACCAACAGGCTACAGCAGAGAAACCAACGAGCTCGCCCACTGACGCACATATCGCCAACATCACCGCACACTGTGCATCTGACATATGACCTATCGGACACAAAACGATGATGAACCCAACTGTTACAGGTTGCTGACGCTGATCGAGAGTTCAACACCGGCACCCAGCGGCACCCGCCGAGCAACAGCACCGCACAACGTCAAAGGTATCGACATGCATTGTACCCACTACTAACAAAGCTTCCCTCGCAATGACCTATAGCAGGCAGCAAGACATCCGCTACTACACTGACCACCCGACCTAACTATCGCAGAGGGTTTTTTTTCCCCCCTCGGCTCTTGCCTTGGCACTTTTTTCTCTCTGTCCAAACCGCTACCCTTCGTTCGCAGTACCCACATCCTGCGACACCTCACTCTAGTGAAAACTAACCCTTATGCAGAGATGGCAGTAAACGTTTTGAGTTGGCCACCATGCCGGAGTGGGCGTGGAAGGGCTCCACCTCTTGTGTGAGAACCAATCAGCGTCACCATCGAACAGAGGAGGCTTCATCTATGGAAGGAATAACACCAAATCGTGTCCTGGAGCTGAAAGAAGAACTTGTGGCAGGAAGTAACAAATCCTTCACTATCTGGAAAGCTCTCAACAGGCTGAGGACTAGGGTCTCAAATTGCAAATATAACCTTGCCCGATGGGGCTACTTCGATAGGGAACCACTATGTGCCTGTCGGAATGTCCACACGGACGACCACCTACTGATGTGCGCAAACCTCATTACACGCTTTACCCCGCTAAATTTAGAACTAGCTGATGATAAGGCCATCTGTGCAGTTGATTATTGAACGAAATATATTTACACTTAAAATTATATTACAGTTGACTTACACTAGATTTTAATGTATGGTGTTCTGGACACGAAAAATACATACCTGGCAGACAGTCTTAGCAGTAATTTCAGACTTTCTGTAGACGATCCGTCCATTCATTAAAGTCTCCAACCAAGTATTTATGTCTGTATGTGAAGGCTAATCTCAGGAACTTTCCTAGAGATCTTAATATTGTAATAGACAGACTGATTCACGAGGGAAGTTTGTTTACGTAACTTACTACCATTACGCCAAACATGTCGTCTGGCTGTAGATACTTAGCACTAACAGTATTTTTATAATGAAGAACTACCTGGAAAAAAAGCTGGCTCAAATTTCCAGTCAGATTACTTCCAAGTAGTATGAATATTGGTAACTTGCTTTAAATATTCACAATTGGTACCAGTGAAGTCATATGAGTAACTGGCTGTAACAATTTGTTGGTGTATGAAGTGGGATGATCAAATAGGTTGAGCCGAAGGTAAAACAGGTAGCAGACTTCGCCAGACCAGCGGGATACAAAGAACATGCTGTTAATTTATAAAGCAGATTACTCGATGTTGGATCCTGCGACTATCCCTGACACATACATCCCTTCCCACAGCGCTGTATTCCGGGTTGCCTGCACCGCAGGGACGACATTAAGCAGCCCGTGTCTCGACGGATATTTAACAGTGATCGCCTTGGACAACTTTGCCACACCTCCTGCAGATACTACCCAGAGATGACGATGGCATCATCTGGCAAGGAGAGCCGGCATCATCTGGCAAGGAGAGCCAACAGAGTACGAGCTCGTTATCTCCGGCAGTGATAGTCAAACACGCGGATCCAACGTAGTCATCCGTGCAGGGTTATAACCTGTGACCAGTGTGCTGCAAAGAGAGTCGCATTTCAACAGTCTTGTTCTAAAGCCTATAGTCGCAGTGGTGGACTACTGAGAGAGACGCTATAGTGGGATGTGCCTTATTACTAAATAGACTTACTGGAACCACGACAGCTCTAGTGCAGCAGTGCCGACACGAACTTAAGTCTCTGGGGGACATTACTACTGGAAGCGATAACCTGTGACTAACTTAATATCCGTCCATGTGGAATACTGTGTACCAGAGTTCATGATATGATTTTTGTCACTTACAATTAACAGAAGTTCTTTTATTCATACTAATTTATTAATGTTGTAGTTTCAGAACGCTGCACTAGCAGTCATTAACAGTGACACAGTTCAACACAAGTAGAGAGCACGCAATAACACTCAAAATATCCTACAATGTTATTCATGTGTGTGGAACCCATACCAAACAGGACTAACAGTGGATACTGAACGTGAAGAGAGAACGGCAGCACAAATGGTGACAGGTTCGTGCAACCGGTGGGGCCGTGTCATAAAAATGCTGCAGATACTGAAATGACGGGTATGAGATACAGCCGCCACGTTCCCAATAACTCTCGACATGTGTATTCAGTGGCAGGTAGTTCACATGTGTTTGAAACATCAGCGGGTTTCTCTATTAGCGCCCGCCGCAGAAGGCAGCGAGGAAGGCAGCAGCTTGCTCCGAGAGGAGTGGTGGGCGCTGCGAGTATTCAGGACGCGGGTGCGTGCACGCCTCTTCGCTACCGCAACCGCACAATAAGCACGCGCCGCCCATATAAAACCCGGCTGCCCGCCCGACTGCTGTCCGCCCGGGTGGGCGCCTCATCTGCACCAGAGCACCACCAGCGGAAGCGCCAAGTCGCCTCTATTTCCTGCGAGGCAGCCCACCAGGCCCATGTCGGCTTCCGGTATAAGCATTTAAAAATAAATAAATTAAAAATTAAAAAAATAAAGTCGTCCCGTTATTAGAGCGCGGTGCAGAACGCTCTAAACAAACGTTGCTAATCTCAGCAGGGAGACAAAGTTAATAAAAGTCCCTCGTATCGTGACAGAAGTGACGTTTTTCCATTTTTCCCATACAGATAACAAACTCCACATTGACAATCGTTGAACTATCAAACCGAGACCAGTCTTACCAGACATTCGCACTGATATCCTCCCAAAGCCACGGATCAGGATGCCTACTTTACCAAAGAAAGAAAGCCGGCATGATTAGTTATCAGTACACGTCATTGCAGATTCGGGACCCATTCTTAATGCTTGATTCGCTGGTGAACTTATTATCGGGTTAGCAATTTTATTACGAGGTTTACCCGAACATTATATGCAAATCAACTCGTAATTAAAAACTGAGACTCAAAAAAGACCACACATAACTGACGTACTCAGGAACAGTAAGACATTGTCTGTGATGTGACCATCAACTAACGATTTCAATTATTTGTTCAAGGTGACACCAATACAGATGAACATTCAAACAGCTGCCCTCCTTCCTCGAAGGGGTGAACGATACAAACACGACCGTGTTTCGACGGTTGAAATCAAAGCAGGACGTGAAATCTTTGAGGACTGACGTCGGTTCGTTGGGTCCCAGCAGGCAGTCTTTGGCCACTTTTGGCGGCTGCCTCTCCCAACAGTAGGTACTATCACTAATTTTTGATGTCGGAATGTCAGTCCAGCGCGTACACTCCAAAGTCATTAAAACTCAGACCGCAGCCGCCCCAGCCCCGGTTTACCAGCTTCTCTTCACACCAACAGTAGCACAAACACAAATCCAATACGAACGCATATGCTGTTGGAACTTGCCGCCTTGAGTCAGGTTACAGTTTGCCTGCCTGTTCATTACTTTGAGCAGAAGATGGTAGTGACGCTCGTGTAAAGGTGTCGCCGTTGTCACTCGGCGCACGTCACTCGATATGGTAACGAGGTATCTCGACTCCCCCCTTTGTCGCCTTTGGCTACCTGGTAGGTTCAGCTCCCTAGCATGTTAGCATTCGCAAAAGAATTCAAAACCTTCCAGCACATTAATAACTCAGGTGCAATTTAAGTCCTTATTTTTTCATCACTGATCATATTACTTAATTTATACGACATTTGAGAAGTAATATAATGAGAAAAAACTACGTGTATTTGCATGAAGCTTCAATTTATGTTTTCCATGTCTGTATGACAAACACCGTCCTGCAAAGTCTGATGTCGAGAGCACATCTGACGAGTAATTGCACATTACTCTTGAGGCCTGGCACATTGTGACTTCTATATTACTGATTGTGAATAACGTCATTCGCATCATTATTTATCTAGATTTGACTTGGGCTTTGCAAGGCTGTCCCTCGTCCTTGGCCGGCCGCTGTGGCCGACCGGTTCTACGCGCTTCAGTCGGGAACCGCGCTGCTGCTACGGTCGCCGGTTCGAATCCTGCCTCGAGCATGGATGTGTTTGATGTCCTTAGGTGAGTTAGGTTTAAGTAGTTCTCAGTCTAGGGGACTCATGACCTCAGATGTTAAGTCCCATAGTGCCTAGAGCCATTTGAACCATCTGAACCTCGTCCTTGGAAATTTAATTACAAATAATAAATAGTCAAACAACATATGAAATTCACAACTTCATGAAAATGCACGTCTTTTTTTTATTGTATTACCTCTCAAATGTCATACACATTAAATAATATGACCAGTGATGTAAAAAATGTAGAATAAAAAGTCGTAGCAGGATACGAACCGTCGTCTCGTCCACGACCCACTTGCCATACGTGAACACTAACCACTTGACCGCAATGACTTAGTACGAACGTCACCCTCACACAGATACATCAGTTACGTAACAGACGCGTCAAACTTCTCTTGCGATTTTCTCGGAATTGCCAGAATAGTGCACCTTACTACTTGCATATTGTGTTTTTTTTAACGTCATACTAAAGGTGTACAAAGTTTGAAGTAAATCTGTGATCCCAACGTCGTGGTCTCCTCTTGTCAGTGTAGCACACGTACACTACGTCCTCAGTTTCTTGTTGGATGTATTCCAATGTCCGTCCTCAAATACCGTCTTTTACGCTCTACAGGTCCCTCTAGCATCATACTAGTTATTCTCCGATATCTTTACAAATGTCCTATTATCTTGTTCCTTATTCTTTATTAGTGCTTCCTGTTACTTTCTTTCCCCGGCGAATCTGCCAGGCGACTCGTGCATCGGTTAAGTCCCGTTCAAGGTCACCCGCCTGACGTAGCTGCAGCGGCTAAATGAACACAGCCATGCATGAATACCCACCCACCTCCCCAGGGGTCGGAACCCCTGCAACCCACAGATGATTATAATCAATAATCAATTAATTAATAGATCTAAAAGATAAGCTTTTTTAGTGAACCAATAAGGAAGCTTTTTAAAAAAAAATCTCACGAGATAGATAAGGATGCTTCGCAACCTTAAACTGAACAATAAAATAAACAATGCCCCATTGAGCATCCCAGAGTGCCACAGAGAGCATCCCGAGAATCCCAGAGTGCCCAGAGAGCATCCCAGAGTGCCCCAGAGAGCATCCCAGAGTGCCCCAGAGAGCTATCCTTATCTAAATAGTGTACCTTACTTTCGTCATTCTTCGATAGCACCACGACTCAAACACTTCATTTCTCTTCTTTGCCTGTTTCATCACAGTATATGATGCACTATCGTACAATGCAGTGCTCCAAATGTACATTCTTAAAAATTGCGTCCTCAAATAATGCCAGCAGTATTTGATATTTGTAGTCTTTTCTTGGTCAGAAATGCCCTCTTTTCATGTGCTAGTCCATTTTTTTTATGTCGTCCTTACGTCGTCAGTCAGGTCTTATTTTGTTTTCGAGTTAGCGGAATTCCTTAATTTCGCCTACTTCTAGAGCACCAATTTTACTGTTACGTTTATCACTAATATTATTTCTGCTCCTTCTGATTACTTTCATCTGTCTTCGGTTTACTCTCAATCCATATCCAGTTAACTCCTCCCATAACTCTTCTTCACTTTCACTGATGACAGCAAACCTAACCATCGGCATTCTCCTTCCCTGAATTTTAACCTCATTCTCGAAACTTTTTTTTCCTATTGGCGTCATTGTTGTTTCGGTACATCGCCTGAACAGTAGGTGTCAAAGACTGAATTCCTATCTTACCCCCTTTTTAATCGGAACACTCAGTTCTTGATCTTTCTGCTCCTCCTGATTCTTGTCATTAACTGTATACTTTTCTCAGAATGTCCAACAACCTGCACCATTTTACATTGTCGAACGCTTTTTCCATGTCGACAAATCCTATGAAGATGTCTTGATTTTTCTTTAGTCTTGCCTCCATATCAAGCTCAGCGTCAGGACTGACTGCTGCATTTACCTTTCCTAAGGCCAAACTAGTCGTCCTCTAACCGATCTCCAATTTTCTCTTCCATTCTTCTGCCTTTTGATGATGTAAGAATCTTGGATACATGAAGTGTTAAGGTTATTGCGCGATAGCTCCCGCACTTACCTGCCTTCCTACTTTCGGGACTTGTGAATGGTACTTGTTCCGAAGCCTGACGCCATGTCGCCATTCTCATGGACTCAACTTGAATAGTAGCTTAGTTGCCATTTCCCCAAATGATTTCTCACATTCCGAAGTGATGTTATGTATCCCTTCCATATCTACTGTAATTTCTTCTTCTATCCAGTGACGACACCAGTCCTCTGTCTAGCAGAGGCCTTCAAAGTACTCTTTCCACCACTCTGCTATCTGCTCTTTATTTTACCGTGGAGTTCCCGTTGGGCTCTTAATGTTGTCGCCCTTGCTTTTGATTTCACCGAAGGCTGTATTAATTTTTCCGTCATACTGAACCAGTCCATCCCACGACCATTCCTTTCTCGATTTCTTCCCATTTTTCATGCAGCCATTTCGTCTTTGTTTCCCTGCACTGCTCACTTATTTCATTCCTAGTTGACCTTTATTTCTGTATTCCAGAATTTCTCTGAACATGTTTGTACTTCGTTCTTTCGTCGATCAGCTGAAGTAATTCTTTGGTTTCCCCAGATATCTTCACAGCTATCTTCCATGCACGTCTATTTACCTGGCCAACTTCGGTGAATGCCTTTTTAGAGACGTCCTCTCCTCTTCAACCGAACTGCTTAATGCGGTATTGTTTATCCCAGAATCTATAGGCTCAGAGAAATTCAAACGCATTCTTCAGTACTTCAGCATCCTACTTCTTTTGCACACTGATTCTTCCGGACGAGTGTCTTGAACTTGAGCCTTCTCTTCTCCCAGGTACACTTTAAAATCCAGTATCCGTTTTCGGAATCTGAAGGATGTAATGCAGACGCAACCATGTTCTATCTCCAGACACTTTATGGTGCGCGGGCTACGCACAGACGGCATCCACCTAGGACTGCCGCCTGTTCTGGCACCGGTGTCGACCGGCCAGGCTCGCTGACGTTAACGTCTCCCGCGCCGGAGATAAACGGGCCGAGTAATTTCCGTGCGATCTGACTAGCGGCGGCTCCCGATAGTTACTCCTCGCTGCAGCGGCTGACGTGAACGGCAACAAACCGTCTGCCCGCACGCTCACTATGTCCCTGCCATTGCCACCGCTATCGTATTATCACACACGCTGTACAGAACGACGTACTTAGAAATTTCTTCTCTCTTACCCTCTTTGGACCACGAGTATTTGCTCAGTTATGAGAAGTAACTATAATGTTTGAAATATCACCTCCAAAATATAAAGTTATGTAATTAATTTATTGCTCATTTGCAGGTACGCACAGCAATGATGGCCGTGGTAGTCTCCAGCCCTGTTCAATGCCGCACAGGGGCGAGGATTTTTCTGTGTCCCAGTCCCTCCAGGACAGCACGAGGTCCAAGCAGGCTGCTATCAAATAAGCACCGAGGATCTTTTCCGGGTTAAAGGGTGGCCAGGGTGATGGGCCTGCCAGCCTCCCCTCTTAGTGCCGCAAGGAAGCAAGGCTATGCTCTACCTAGTCAGGCCACAGACGTAACATTTTTACTTTTACCTTTCACATGTCTCCAGACAAGGCACACACTGAAATCCCCGTGCCACAGTACCGTAACACACCACTAGAGGAGTGAAAAAGTTACAGGCTACTGAAGTATTAGCTGTACAGTGGCGCAGGTATTTCTGTGTACCGGAAACTGTACACATGTAACTGCCAAGAGGCAATAGAATTTATTACGTAACTTTATTTCTTCGAGCTGATAATTAAAACATTATGATCACTCCTCGTAACTTACGTGGAAGTATGACAGTTCAATAACAGAGAATAATCTCTGGGCGTCTTACGCGAAACAGCTATGGCACTTACGAGCTATTTATCCTTCACACTTTGCTGGTCGAGTTGTAAGCTCCTGCTGTATTACTCGATTATTCTATCATCTTAACGCAAACCCACGCTCTTTTGTAAATGCTTTTGCAGTTGTGTCACACAAAATAACAGCTACTATCCATTAATGACTACAAACTTTAAAAATGATTCTACATTAAGGTAACTGAAAAAATGATGTTGCTAGTTAATTTCGTCGCAATGCAGTCTTTATCCTGAAGCTTTTTTCAAGCTTACTACGAATCTTGTTAAAGTCTATAACAATATACACTACAACATATTTTTCCCCGTTTCGGCACATTTTATACGTCACGTAGTGTCCAAATATTAAAATAAATTTGTCTTTAAGTACTTATATGTGGTTATCTAACACACTCGCACCGACTGCCGCTTGTGGGAATGCTGCTTTCCTTACTCGATCAAATGGTTCAGTGCGCGCAGAAATAAGTGAGCCGGCCGCGGTGGTCTCGCGGTTCTAGGCGCGCAGTCCGGAACCGTGGGACTGCTACGGTCGCAGGTTCGAATCCTGCCTCGGGCATGGATGTGTGTGATGTCCTTAGGTTAGTTAGGTTTAAGTAGTTCTAAGTTCTAGGGGACTGATAACCACAGCAGTTGAGTCCCATAGTGCTCAGAGCCATTTGAACCATTTTGAAATAAGTGATCTTACGAACAGAATCCACTTGAAATGGTGCTAATCGACATTTATGTTGCGCAGTCGTTAGCAATAAATCTGTCAAAAGAGCTGGAAAGTCATAAACAGATGGTGAAGTTAGGTTGCAGGTGTGCTCATGTTGGCGTCGTTACCTTGTGAGGGAATGGGGCATCTGATACGTTTGCTGTTGTACCTCACCGATGAACCATACGCGAGAGACACTTATTATGTGGATTACTTTATTCGTCTACAGCACTGTAAAGGTCGCCAGTGCCTTCAGCAAGACAATGCACTACACCACCCCTTCCTAATTGTCTCACCAACGATGGAAACACAAACCCCTGTTATGAGGATGGTTACGTACCACCGAAGTTATTTCGTCTTCATCCCACTGACTACATCTAGGACGTCCACGAGCCAGATGTATGCGGATGCCGACCACTACCTCAGTTGTGTGCAGCGGTTACATGGTCAGGCATCAGAACAGCTCCCAACGAGTTTAACAACTTACGGAGTCCACAACACACGCATCGGTGCCGTAAATGTATTTGAATTTGTACGTTTGATGCATGTGAAACATTGGCAGAATCAGCCATTCTAAGATAGTATTCCACGTGTATTATTTGGCAGTCTGTCGACTCTAAATCCTCTTAAAAGCATTCTTTGCATCTCTTTTAGTTTATTAATTTCTCTGCTGAAGCTAACAGAAAAAATTCTTGAAAATTTAAGATTACAATTGACAAGGTAGCTACAGAGTTGCCAGAGCGATGCTTCCGCTGTTCTTCCAAACAGTCGCAAGGGCAACAGTACAGCAGTGCGACTATCAATTAGAATCAATCTAAAAGTACAACGCCCCTTCAAGCCGTGGTTAGATAACCCGGACGGCAGTTTGGCTCGACGTGTTGCCTAACATCCAAGGCGACTAGCTAGAACGTTCTTGACTTTAGGTTTCCAACATCTTACCTACAAAACTCCTGAACGCTACTGTCAATCTCAAATAAAAAAATTTACTCTCGTGTTCATTTTTTCCTTTTCTTAAGTTCCTTCCGCTGCAGTTATTTCATTTCCATTCTTTTGTTCAGGCGATTAACTTAGCGAAATTTTATGACGTAGAACATCAACAAAAATGTTAGTAAATTACTGTAAAAGCTAATGAGGTTTGGTTAACATATTCATGTTATTCTAAACTTACAGTGCTGCACCATTCAAATTCTGAATACCTGGTAGATTCTTTTTCATCGCTTTAGAAAGCAAGAGCCGCTAACAAGTATGTAAAACACTTACCACAACCACCCACTGGCGCCTTCCCAGTTCTTTAGTGCTGAAACTTACCTGAAACAAGGGAAACAAGCATTTTAACGACATGGAAAACATTAAATTCTGTCCTGCATTCACCCTTGAATGTAAAATGTTAAACAGGAGTACGAAAGGAAAAAGAAGAAGAAGAAAGACGAGAAAATCATCAGCAAGCGTCTGAAAAAGGACGATTATAAAGAAATAACGTGCTACATTTTATTTATTATAAGCCCAACACACATGAGGCATTATTGCCTATTTTAGTTTCCTTTTTCATCCAGCTGCCACGTAACAGCTACCTATGGCAAACTGTCGTGTTGCATTTCTAAAATGTTATCAATAGCCTTTAACTTTATTTTTCACGAAAACATCTCAGTTCTCCCGGTTGGTTTTATCTGTGAGGCAGTTCAGTCTCGTATGTACTGTAACTCCTCCAGGGAATTTCATTTCAATGAGCTGGAGTCGTCTTACGTTCATGGCTTTTCTAATCAATGTTTCTGATGATTCTCTTATTCTTGTGCGAAAGAAGTAGTAAAAGTGCAGAAAAGTGCTTATGATACAGTATTACGCATTGAATTTTATTTATTTATTCGCTGGGAGGTGTAGACAAACCTGGTTCTCTTTGCTGTCGCAAACGCTAGTTATAGGTTCACTCGTCCCGCGATGTAGATCTGACGGACTCATCCGTAGCCGCAATGCCATTAACTCTGCAATCAGTTTACCGTCTCCCCACACTGAAGGCGACACCAGTTCAGTAGCACAAAATTAAGTGGACGTCGATGAGGAGTGTGGGTGCTATCTAAACTGACTGCGCACCCCTCCAAATATGCAGTTCATTAAATTACCTACACCAGTAACTACATTTATAACGCCAATCTCGTCGTAGCATCCAGAAACAAGTGATTTCGATGCACGTTATCACAGAACTAAGCACGGTCTGTAGAAAAATGCTATAAGCAGAGTTTTCTGTCGCGTTCGCTCATGGTACACCCCTACACAACGACCTAGTATGCCTAACGCTGAATGTTGGCAATTACGCAGACGTAATCAGTTTATTACGAAGTAAAAAGAGGTTCAGGTTATTTTTTGCCGCTAGAAGAGTTAAGCCATATCACATTTGGCTTCTAAGCTTTCACCTCTGCCGTTTTGATCTCAAAGTGATAGTTTCCGTCCTGCATCAATACTAAAAGTTTGAATCACCGTCACTGAAACGCTATGGTATCTCGCACCTGTCTTCCATACCCCCACTAGCCGTTTCCTAAAGTATTCACAAGTGACAACTGTGGAGACCCTGTCTTAATTCTCGAGCCCTCTTTCTTACGATACACCAATAACATGTAGGCAGTAGAGCCCAACCCCTTCACTTCGCTTGAAAGGTAATACGTGAGCCCTTTTGGCAGAGTTGACAGAATGATCATTTTCGAAGAAATGTAAGAACCACGCGAGCCTACACTGACCCCATGACTTACCTTAGAAGACTCGACTGAAGAAAGGTAAACTACGTTTGCAGAATTCGTAGATTCAAAGAAAGCTTTTGACAATGGTGAATGGACTAGTCTCTGAAAATTTGAAGGTACCAGGGATCACATGTAGGGAGCAGAAGGATGTTTACAACTTTTACAGCAACCAGAGGGCAGTTGTAAGACTCCTAGGACACGGAGGGAAAGGAGTGGTTGAGAAGGTGGCGACGCAGGTTTCTAGGCTATCCATGGTGTCATTCAACCATTACACTAAATAGCTCTGAAGAAAACGAAGGCGAAATTCGGAAGAGGATTCGAGTTCAGAAAGAAGAAATTAGAACTCCGCAGAGATGGCGAAAAACTTTGCAAATCGGTTGAACGCAGTAGATAACGTCTTGAGAAGAAGTTTTACGATAACAACAGTAAAACAAGGGTAATGGAAAGTAATAGAATTAAATCAAGCGATGCCGAGGTAATTAGAAATGGGACACTGAAATTAGTAGGTGATACTTGCTATTTGGACGTCTAAATAACGGATGATAGCCAAAAATGTGTGAAATCTTATGGGACTTCACTGCAAAGGTCATCAGTCCCTAAGCTTACACACTACTTAACCTAAATTATCCCAAGGTCAAACACAACACTCATGCCCGAGGGAGGACTCGAACCTCCGCCGGGACCAGCTGCACAGTCCATGACCGCAGCGCCCTAGACCGCTCGGCTAATCCCGCGTGGCGGATGATAGCCGAGGCAGAAAGTATATAAAACGCGAACTAGTAATATCAAAGGAAGAGTTCCTGAAAAAGTAAAGTGTGTTAACATCGAATAAAATTAAAGAGTTAGAAGACGGTATTTGTCTGCAGTGTCACGTTCTACGCTAGTGAAAGGTAGACAACAGGCAGTCCACATAAGAAGAGACTAGAAAAATTTGCAATGTGGCGCTACAGCAGAATGCCGAATATTAGGTGGGTAGATGGGTAGATCGAGTAAGTAGTACGGAGGTCTTGATCCAATTGTGGAGAACAGAAATTTGTGGTAAAATTTGGCTATAACAAGGAATCGTTTGATAGCACGTGTCCTAATACAGGGTGTTTCAAAAATGACCGGTATATTTGAAACGGCAATACAAACTAAACGAGCAGCGATAGAAATACACCGTTTGTTGCAATATGCTTGGGACAACAGTACATTTTCAGGCAGACAAACTTTCGAAATTACAGTAGTTACAATTGTCAACAACAGATGGCGCTGCGGTCTGGGAAACACTATAGTACGATATTTTCCACATATCCACCATGCGTAGCAATAATATGGCGTAGTCTCTGAATGAAATTACCCGAAACCTTTGACAACGTGTCTGGCGGAATGGCTTCACATGCAGATGAGATGTACTGCTTCAGCTGTTCAATTGTTTCTGGATTCTGGCGGTACACCTGGTCTTTCAAGTGTCCCCACAGAAAGAAGTCACAGGGGTTCATGTCTGGCGAATAGGGAGGCCAATCCACGCCGCCTCCTGTATGTTTCGGATAGCCCAAAGCAATCACACGATCATCGAAATATTCATTCAGGAAATTAAAGACGTCGGCCGTGCTATGTGGCCGGGCACCATCTTGCATAAACCACGAGGTGTTCGCAGTGTCGTCTAAGGCAGTTTGTACCGCCACAAATTCACGAAGAATGTCCAGATAGCGTGATGCAGTAATCGTTTCGGATCTGAAAAATGGGCCAATGATTCATTTGGAAGAAATGGCGGCCCAGACCAGTACTTTTTGAGGATGCAGGGACGATGGGACTGCAACATGGGGCTTTTCGGTTCCCCATATGCGCCACTTCTGTTTATTGACGAAGCCGTCCAGGTAAAAATAAGCTTCGTCAGTAAACCAAATGCTGCCCACATGCATATTGCCGTCATCAATCCTGTGCACTATATCGTTAGCGAATGTCTCTCGTGCAGCAATGGTAGCGGCGCTGAGGGGTTGCCGCGTTTGAATTTTGTATGGATAGAGGTGTAAACGCTGGCGCATGAGACGATACGTGGACGTTGGCGTCATTTGGACCGCAGCTGCAACACGGCGAACGGAAACCCGAGGCCGCTGTTGGATCACCTGCTGCACTAGCTGCGCGTTGCCCTCTGTGGTTGCCGTACACGGTCGCCCTACCTTTCCAGCACGTTCATCCGTCACGTTCCCAGCCCGTTGAAATTTTTCAAACAGATCCTTTATTGTATCGCTTTTCGGTCCTTTGGTTACATTAAACCTCCGTTGAAAACTTCGTCTTGTTGCAACAACACTGTGTTCTAGGCGGTGGAATTCCAACACCAGAAAAATCCTCTGTTCTAAGGAATAAACCATGTTGTCTACAGCACACTTGCACGTTGTGAACAGCACACGCTTACAGCAGAAAGACGACGTACAGAATGGCGCACCCACAGACTGCGTTGTCTTCTATATCTTTCACATCACTTGCAGCGCCATCTGTTGTTGAAAATTGTAACTACTGTAATTTCGAAAGTTTGTCTGCCTGAAAATGTACTGTTGTCCCAAGCATATTGCAACAAACGGTGTATTTCTATCGCTGCTCGTTTAGTTTTTATTGCCGTTTCAAATATACCGGTCATTTTTGAAACACCCTGTACATCTAGGCTCAGTCAGTCTGGTAATGGAGGAGGTGTGAGGGAGGGAGTGGTGATGGAGTGGTGAGAGTGAGGCGTAGAGGGGTAGAAAATGTAGAGGGAGACCAAGGCTTGACTACAGCAATCACGTTCCGATGGATGTAGATTGTAGTAGGTGTACAGGGATGAAGAGGTTTGTAGAAGATAGACTAGCGTGAAGAGCAAGTTGCATCAAGTCAGTTTTCGGACTGACGACAACGAAAACAACAAAAACAAAAAACGCCTTATACTGTGACACAAAGGGACTTCTCAGACACATTTCTAATCCCCTTAGTACAGAATGCGTGACGATGAAGTGATTTTCGATTCTTAAGGAAAATAAATGTTCAAAGTCCCGTCGACAACGAGGTCATTAGAGACGGAATTTATTCTTAGTACGAGCAACGTGTAGGTGAAAGTTGTCTGACTCGCACAGTAGACGCCGAGCTGTTTCTCTACGCCAAACGGGCGCGAGTGTAGGTACAGTGGGGAGCTGCCCCGGCGTAACTCAAGAATGCGCCGTACGGCTTCATTTGGCTGAAAGACGAGGCGGGTGGCAGTGGCGGCCGCTGGCTGGCGCCTGGGTGGTCTTATTAACCTGGCGCACCGCAGAAAAAGCGCGCCGCGCGCCGCGCGCCGCCTTCCACGTAATCAGCGAGCGAGCCGACACCGATTATTCAGCGGCGCCGCTGGCCGCCGCGTTATTACCGAGCCCTCCATCACAATGGCCTCACTTCACTTCAATGACACTTTTCTTAATTAAATTCGCAAAATACGACGCCTCGCCCTCCTGTGCTCTTCGAAAACAGCCGTATTATATGTAGTTGGAACTTCTTACGGTTGGTACCTGGCATGCAAAATTTTCCACGTCAAAAAATACAACTGCTCTTTTACGAAATTAGTAAAGTTCCGTCCGATACAGTTACTATCCTAGCTGGCAGATGCTTTAACACGGAACTATGTAGAAAATTTGAGTAGCGCCACTGGAATTCCAATCTGAACGTTCTAATCAGAGGTTTCCAAAATTAAGCTGAAGTCCATAAGGAACTTTTTTTTATAACAGCAGTCAAATTCGTGGAAACCGCCAGTAATTAGTCGAATGCGGCGTCCTACTGCAGTGAAGACCGGTCACTACCCACAGAGCAATACTGTCGTGCGGCGGCTTCCTTACGGAAGTACTGAAAGCTAAGAGACTGCGCAGAACTAAATATTAACAATTCTGGCGATGAACCGACACTACCGCATGAGTATACATAGCTGGCTATGACCATGATTGTAGAGTTTTCTTAATAAACAGGAAACCTACAATTTAGTGTGACGTCATTCCCTGCACCCGGTTTCTGACCGCTAACCAACGTCAGGGACTGTTCGCAACGCTTGGCTATAATAAACATTATCTAAAACATATTATCAGGGAAACGAATCAAAGTACATTTACGTTAACATGTGGATGCTAATTACCGTCTCAGTACGAAGTTCCAATGAACTTGAAGTCAACGAGACTTCAAATTGCGTCGGAGCATGTGGCGTTAACAAATCTACACTACTGGCCATTAAAATTGCTACACCAAGAAGAAATGCAGATGATAAACGGGTATTCAATGGACCAATGTATTATACTAGAACTGACATGTGATTACATTTTCACGGAATTTGGAAGCATAGATCCTGAGAAATCAGTACCCAGAACAACCACCTCTGGCCGTAATAACGGCCTTGATACGTATTGAGTCAAACAGAGCTTGCATGGCGCGTACAGGTGCAGCTGCCCATGCAGCTTCAACACGATACCACAGTTCGTCAAGAGTAGTGACTGGCGTATTGTGACGAGCCAGTTGCTCGGCCACCATTGACCAGACGTTTTCAATTGGTGAGAGATCTGGAGAATGTCCTGGCCAGGGCAGCAGTCGAACATTTTCTGTATCCAGAAAGGCCCGTACAAGACCTGAAACATGCGGTCGTGAATTATCCTGCTGAAGTGTAGGGTTTTGCAGGGATCGAATGAAGGGTAGATCCACGGGTCGTAACACATGTGAAATGTAACGTCCACTGTTCAAAATGCCGTCAATGCGAACAAGAGGTGACCGAGATGTGTAACCAATGGCACCCCATATCATCACGCCAGGTGATATGCCAGTATGGCGATGTCGCCAAACACGGATGCAACCATCATGATGCTGTAAACAGAACCTGAATTCATCCGAAAAAGTGACGTTTTGCTATTCGTGCACCCAGGTTCGTCGTTGAGTACACCATCGCAGGCGCTCCTGTCAGTGATGCAGCGTCAAGGGTAACCGCAGCCATGGTCTCCGAGCTGATAGTCCATGCTGCTGCAAACGTCGTCGAACTGTTAGTGCAGATAGTTGTCTTGCAGACGTCCCCATATGTTGACTCAGGCTACAATCCGACCTTTATCAAAGTCGGAAACGTGACGGTACGCATTTCTCCTCCTTACACGAGCCATCACAACAACGTTTCACCAGGCAACTGCTGTTTGCGTATGAGAAATCGGTTGGAAACTTTCCTCATATCAGCACGGTGTAGGTGTCGCCACAGGCGCCAACCTTGTCTGTATGCTCTGAAAATCTAATAATTTGCATATCACTGCATCTTCTTCCTGTCGGTTAAATTTACCGTCTGTAGCACGTCATCTTCGTGGCGTAGCAATTTTAATGGCCAGTAGTGTATGTCATACTTTCACCAAATGTAACTAATAGCGGCTATATATGAAACGCTTATTAACTGTAAGAAAAAGAAACTAATAACAGACAATGAGGCTCAGAATGCTGAGACGTTACAAGGAAGAAGAAAATAAGACAAGAGTTAAAGAGTCGCGCACTCGACTTTGAAGTGAGTACAGATGTAGCACAAATTACAAAACGTTGCCAGTTCTGAACAGATCGGGACTGGCTAGATGGCTCAAGGTAGTCACACCTGGTCGTACCACCTGCGGCTCTCTACCACTAACGGGTATTCCTGCTGTCCTTGCACATTACTGGAAGACTAAAAATTATTCCCTGAGACTGTGAGATCTCACTCCTTTCCAGTTCACAGAGCACTGCGAGACCGGCGTATTTGAACCGAAAAAAAATTGATGAACATTCTCAAAGTTTACAGACGCATGTGATACATATTTTACCGTGAGAAAATGAAGGTACTCAGTGAAAAAAATAAAATACCGTAAGAGGTGTAAAACTTTTCCGCCTGTGTAACGAAAAAGAATGTCGTGAGTAATGTAATTGGCGTTGCATTGGACCTTGTACAAACTTCCAGTGAGGAAGTAGTTCAGAAAACTATGAAACTTATTTTGGTGACACCAAAAACATCGTCATAATTGTATCGTGTCACGTATGAACCCATTTTATTTGCGACATACTCCGTGCGCGACAGCACGTGAATGCTTTTATGCCGTCGCCAGGATTTCAGTTCCGATGGCGTCCGCAGCTCGTGGTCTAGTGGTGTCGGCACGGTAGCTCAGCGTGACTGAACGGATCAACGAAGAAGCTGAAAGGGTGTCATCGGCCGTCCGCACCGAACAAATTCAACGAACAATACAGAACAAAATGAGATTTAAAGAAAAAAAGAAAAAAGTGGCTAGCGTTACTGCCTCTGGATCACGGGGAACCGGGTTCGATTCCCGGCCGGGTTGGGGATTTTCTCTGCCCGGGGACTGGGTGTTTGGACTGTATGAACTTGGACTGTGCAAAAATTGGAACTTTGTACGGGCGCTGATGACCACACACTTGGGCGCCCCACAAACCAAACATCATCTGTTCCGATGGCTCGACTTGATACGACCGAGAGTATTCCCTACCTCTCGAAACTTTATATGCAGTTCTTACTGACTCCCAATGCACCCATAACCCAAATCGCCGGTATACACTATATAGAAACCACTGTAGGTACTTTCGAGCCAATATTTCCCTTGAAGCCGAGGAAAATATATTTTTGCTTGCGGTTTTGTGAAACTCAAGTTTTATAAAGTACACTATAGGATTACTGTCCTTCGTTCTTGCTGCTGCAATGTCTGCACATTACAGTAAAAATGTTTATCCTTAATTATACTACGTGAACCAAAAACCAAGTGAGCGGAGAAAACAAAGAACGGAGGTCTCTGAGCCAGAATAATTATTTTTTTCACAGAGATCACACTGTATTTTTTCTAGCCGTGGGATAGTCTCCTCTGTCGTAGTATCTAAGTACAGTTCTACACATTAACTTATTTTCAAAACAGTCCAATTCCGTAACTTCCCTTTCCATTTATATCCCTTTCTTGCAGGATCAAGCGCGTGCTCACAGGGATTCTGATGTTTCTACGCTGTTAGTACGGGATGCAGTCGGTTCGGAAATATCACACGGTTTTGTTGTCATTTTATAAACCTGTGCAAAATTTTCATTATTCACTGTTGGCCAGTACAGGAAAAAGTTTTCAGTACATTCGGTATGACAATGTTACATTGTTTTCCAATGTCTCAATCTTTACGCACACCGACCAGATTAGCACTACACTACTACCGAACAGACTTAGTGTACCGTTCCACCGAAAACAATCCACACGTGAACATACGACGTCGCACAGACGCACAGAACTTTCGTCTAGCGTTAATCTAAAGCCCTTTTAGTCGTGTACATGCAGCAACAAAACTACGAAGCGGGCGATTCACAGCGTTTAACGCCACCGAACTGCAGGAAGTGGATGTGATCTTGAGGTGTCCAGTTCCGTGACGTCCACTCTAGTAGAATCCAATTAGTCAATTTAGAGAAACTCAGGTATTGTAGTTTTATTTGGGAGTATGCGAGTTTTTTATTGAACCTGCTAAGCCGTTTATATTCAACATGTTTGTTTAAAACAAAAAGTACTATTTGTGCAAAGCAGTATAGAATTTTTAATATTAGTTACTCGAAAGCTCATACTACATTCAATCTACTTATCTAGATAACAGACTAACGTCAAATCAGTCGATAAATAAACGTCTGTATCAGAATAACGTTTACAAAGTCTTATAATATGTTTCAGGAATTTGTGAAATAGGTAGTGGAAATTCAACATCACGATATAACAGAACTGTGTAATACTGCTTAAGACACTGGAGAATGACACTTTTTCTTGAATTATTAGAGGAGAACGTAAACAGAAGGCAGGCTGCGCTACTGGTTCATGAACCAGAATGTATACTTCAGCGTTCTCCGAGACCAACGCTGCACTTTCTTCTACATCTTCGTCTGGATCCTCCTCTCTTGTAAGTCGTGCCCATAGTGCTTGATGCATGCGTCCCTGGTCTGACGAGCACTCGCGTAATCTATCGCACTTCGACTGGCCGGTTAAATCCTGTGATCTTAATCCCACAGATAATGTCCAGGAGCAGTTGGCAATTCTTAAATTATAGGTAATTTGGTGGCTACGATCATCAACGAGTGCCTTCACTGGATGTAGCAATCTGAAGAAACTTGTGGACACACTAGCTCAGACAATTGAGTCCTTTATGAATGATAAGAGGCGCTGTTACAAGGTATTAAAGTGACGCCTCGAGCGGGTGACTAATTTTTTTGTCCGGCTTTCATCCCAAGATTTCCAATCTATGCTAACGGGTTCTAGTAGTAGTGCCTGTCTGAAGCAGAACACGACGGCACAATGCACGGAGGTGACAGAAGCCATGGGGTGTACCTTCAATACTTTCGTAGTGCACTAATTCGACGTGGCTTGGACTCAAGAAGTTGCTGGAAGTCAGCCGCTGGAAGTCACCTGCGGAAATACTAAGCCATGATGCCTCTAAGGCCGTCTGTAACTGCGAAAGTATTGCCTGTGCAGCAATTTGGCACGAACTGGCATCTCGATTATGTCCAATAAATGTTCGATGGGATTCAAGTCGGGCGATCTGGGTGGCGAAATCATTCGCTCGAACTGCCCAGAACATTCTTCAAACCAATCGCGAACAGTTGTAGCCCGGTGACATGCCGTATTGTCATCCATAAAAATTACATCGTTGTTTGGGAACATGAAGTTCATGAATGGCTCCAAATGGTCTCCAAGTAGATAAGCAGTCAATGATCGATTCAGTTTGACGACTCGACCCTGTCCATTCTTTGTGAACACAGCCCCCAACATTATGAGGCCACCACCAGCTTGCACAGCTCCTCGTTGACGATTTGGGTCCATGGCTTCGCGGTGTCTGCGCCATACTCCAACCCTATCATCAGCTCTTATCAACTGAAATCGGGACTCGTCCAATTAGACCAGAGTTTTCCAGCCGTCTACAGTAAAACCCATATGGTCACGATCCCAAGAGAGGAGCTGCAGGTGATGTCGTGTTTTAGCAAAGGCACTCGCGTCGGTAGTCTGCTGCCATATCCAATTAACGCCAAATTTCGTCACGATTTCGTCACGCTGCCCTAACGGATATGTTCGTCGTACGTCTCTCATTGATTTCTGCGGTTATTTCAAGCAGTGATGCTTGTCTGTTAGCACTGACAACTCTACGCAAACGTCGATGCTCATGGTCGTTAAGCGAAGGCTTTGCCTGAAATTTGGTATTCTCGGCACACTCTTGACACAGAGCATCTCGGAATACTTCATTCCCTAAGTACTTCCGAATGTCATGTCCCATGCGTCTAGCTCGAACAACCATTCCGCGTTCAAAGTCTTAATTCCCGTCGTGCGGCCAGACTCACGTCGGAAACCTATTCACATGAATCGCCTGAGTACAGATGACAGATCCACCAATGCACTGCCATTTTATACCTTGTATAGTGATACTACTGCTATCTGTATACGTGCATATGACTTTCCCATGACTTTTGTCAGCTTACTGTATTTTCACGTGCGTTATATGATTACAGTACAGTTGTCCGCGCCGTGGCAGATGGTGTCGTTTTCAAGGCGGAGTCGATGGAGCACCTACGGCTGCTACGGGCAGAGCTGCTGGCCGGCTGAGGCCGGACGCTGAATGTTTCATGGCGCGCCGTTGCGGAAGCGACCGTAACGAGCAGTTTCCCCGGATGGCGCGCCGCCGCGGTCCCTGCTAATCCATTAGGCAGCCAGGCGCTCGCGCCGCCTGTGCTGACGCTGTCGCTGCCCCCTGCTGCTTACCTGGCTGGCCCTGGCGCCGGCCTACAGCCCGCTCCCTATGCCTGACGCAAAGCGTTCCCACACACCATTAGCAGCAGCTCACATCACTCGCGGATCCAACGTCATGCACCCGTTACAGATTATTGGCGTAAGTGAACTCTTAATTAACGTAAGGACGCACTTACGACACTGCACGATAGAGCATAATATAAGGACAACCCGCAGAACTTCACGTACTAGGTGTCTGAGAAGCCCTCGTACCTCTTCATAAGCAACGAGAGAAAACGCGTACCGAAGTCGCTTACTCATCTCAGCAGCCTAAAATGAAATCCATCAGCAACAAAGCAGCTGAATTTCAAGTACTGCTGTCAACAACATTAAAAAGCATTTGAAAATAAAAGGTTTTAAGACAGATGTCTGTGAATGAGTTATCTGACAACTACGCGGAGCGTCAAGTTCTAGTTTGTCGTGTTTAGTTGTTACAACTTCCAAATGCCGTGCCCCTTTCATAAATGTTATTCTCCGATGAATGTGCAACATATCGCGGCTCATACAGGAGGAATGTGCAAGTAACCCTTCTAATTTTATAATGTGGAGCGGGATGTTGTCGTGATACCTGTCTGGACCTTACCACGCGGGACGAATTTTTATGGGGAATAATCAGCTCTCACGTTGCTCAATGTCGGTGCAAGACTAATGAACTACTCTGTGAACGCGTTCACGCCTTTACAAGAATGACTTTTGAGACCTCTTGAGGTACTCCGCAATATGTCGAGGAGGACTCCGAGGTGCAAATATATCTGTGTAACGCACGATGGCGCACATACAGACGTGATATGTAGTTTTTAGATGTAAGTACTCCAATATACAATATACTGTTTTTGCCTAGCAATGCCGGGACTTCTCGTGCACACTGTACATCGGTAGTGTGTTTAGTGTACTGTCTACGACGATCGAGGGTTTGATGCGAGACAGACCCTAATGTGTATGTAGTAAATGACAGTAGCTATAAAGTTTGTCCGGGGACGACGCCGTCTCCGTTTTATGAAAGTCATGTTGGTGAATAATATGAAGTCAGGAAGATTCCCACAATATTCGAGTATCGGGTAGCGACAGGTAGCCAGTTTCACACACAGCACATGCTGTGCAAGCAAGTGGAATTTCCACTTACTATCTGAGTAGATAAGCTATGGGAAAAAATTGGAGATAGCTAGACCGTCCTAAGACCTTGGCAACACTGTTCAAAACAAAATAGCTTTAACGCACCATGACAAAGTGAAAACTGGGTAGACAAATGCCTGCTTCCAGACTGTCAGGAAGCAGTCGTGGAGCTCCGCTACGAAAGAAGCAATGAACAAGACGCTCAAGTGAGCTGGACATTGTGTAGGAATCCTTGCCTAGTTTAAATGACAAAAGGAAGCCCAAAAAGTCGAAAACAAATGTGCTATTCCTGAAGAGCTTAAAGAGTTTATCTGTTCGGCAGCAGACGTTACAGAGATCCTCATTGATATCCTATGTGGAGCTTCACAAGAAAAGGCGTACAAGAATGCTTTGAAAATTCTTAGTAAATGCCTTCAAGGCTTATTCTATGACGATTTACACCCTTGTAACTCACGCTAATAAATATCGTACAACCAGCACAATGGTAAAATTCGGTGTGATACCAGGAAATAAAAAAGGCCAGGTGCGAGGAGGACTCGCGCTCTGATTGTCCCGCACAAACGAATTGTGTGTACAGACAGTTTACCCATGCACGGAATCGAGAATCGTGATGATTATTACCTGTTATCGACATTGATACTGGCAAGATATCGATCCCGGGAATTCCAAGACTTTAGAGAATGTTTTTACTTTAAGTGTGAAGTCGGATAACAAATGACTAAATAAATATTTTTCGTTTGATACAATTACAAAATAACTATTTTCTTATTTTTTTACTTTTACTTCTACTGTAAAAGTATGCTGCTTGCCAAATTTCATGATGCTAGGTTAACGGGAAATTCCCTACAGCTTTTGACGAGTGAGTTTGCGAGTGTCAAAATACGAGACACAAACGCCCGTACCTTTTGACTGCATTGACATAGAAGCTTAAAATTTTTACACCGCCTATGGACCATACATCTTCGTAGGCGAGGCGACATAAAATTTCCACTTGATACGGCGACCCGTTTATGAGGGAAATAGGTCTTAACAGACGGACAGACAAAAAAGTGATTTTTTTAAGTGTTCCGTTTTTACCGATTTAGGTACGGAACACTAATGAAGGAACGAATAGTACAATTTAGAGTCTCCTCGGCAACGAGATGACAAGAGACCGAGCAAAACATGGTGGTTGGGCAAAGAGCTGGGAGGAAGTCACCGTTATTCTTTTCCAAATCACCACACCATGTTTTTCAGAAACCACCGAAATTGTTCCTCTTGACGACCGGATGGTTAATTGCATCCTGCTCCTCCCGAAAACGAGTCCAGTGCTTTCAACCACGTGACGCTTCCCTCGGTAGATAATAGCAGGTCACAGACAAAAGCATATTGGAAGTAGTTTTTCTCAAGCTACCCCCGTTATGAAATAACAATGGGAAAAATAACACAGGTAACAGGTGCCCTCCACTATACACAGCAGCGTCTGACCACCCTGAACTACGCAAACGATTAGCTCACAGCAAAATGTCTACCGAATGTAAGGTTGCGTTATTTTTAGTGACCGGCTTACATACCGGCAGTGTCCGCTGTATCCAAGCAATGCGGAATAAATCGAGGCCAGAACATTTTGCAACGGAGCGTCCGAGATGGCGTAGTGTTCACGACACTGAACCCGTATTCCGGAGAAGCAGAGTGCCAGTGTCAGTCCCTCAATCATTGCATCTCAATGCTGGGATGGTTTCTCAACCACTGTCGTCCATTTCTAGCTAGTGTTCTGTTAATCTCTAACATTCCGTGCTCTCTCTGGATACGGTCGCCAATGGTGTTGACGGTGAGGCTAGGAAAACGCGGCTAGGCTACGCACGTAGCTTACGCAAATAGGTTACAGCCAGTGAGCGCAGAGCCGCAGTCTGGCCGCAGAAGTCGATGCAGCACGGCTCGCCCCAGTATCCGCGCCCATTAGCTGGCGGCGGGTTAATCGGTATTCAGTATTGCCGTCTGTACGCCGGAGAACTCTAGAAGCACTACTGTGATCGCTGAATTGCGTGGCCCTCAAAAAGCAAAGAAAAACAGCCTCCGCTGCACCGTTCCATTCTCTTTTCCTCCTATATCACCCAAGATAAGGGTGAAAGCAGTGCTATCCGAAACTGCGGTAGGCAAATGTTTCGTGAACAAAAGCTGGAGAGGATTGCAAATATCTTCAGCCCAAAAGAATTATTCAAACATCTCAAACAAGAGCTAAATATGAATGCGTGGCGTCTGTTCTTCCGGTACTTTCGACGTCTTGCGGTAATCTCGGAGTAGCGAGCAAAGACGACATGGACGGGGGCTTTGGACAGGTGGCGTTATGTGGGGATGTGGGTTGCCTGCGAGGCATGCCAAGATAGTCCGCGCAATTGCAATGAACACTGTGTGCGGCTGACGCATTGGTTAACGCAACTGCCTAGCTACCGGGAGATCCGGGATCGTAATCCTGGTCCGGCACACATTTTCATTCGTCGCTGCCGATTCCACATAAAGTCCTAATGCAGCTGACATCAATAATTCCTTCCCTTCCCTCTTCCCCATCTCCTCCTTCAATTTACATAACCTTGGTACTACTTTGTTCATGGAGACGCCCTTTCTCTTAGGCTTTTCTTAGATTAAATGTCAACAAAGAAACCTTTATGGCAGTACCTGCAAAGCAGTATAGTGGCATCCTATTATCGTGATTGCATAAGTTTTCATCACATCTGCTCACCGGTCATGCCCACAAACGAGGAAAGCTGCAAACGTCGATCTGCAGGATAAAAATAGAACATCACACTACTCTGAGGAAAATCGTATGAAAATTAGTTTAATAACAAACATTAAACACACCATATGACGAAGAAGTGTTGTGTTGAGGAATTATTACATCGCGTAAGCAATTTGTGTATGGGATATTGTGCGTTGATATCACTACCGCACAACGCCCACAATTTTAATTCTTAAAACTCCTCGATCAGATGCGTAAAACCACGCAATGTAAACCGGCTGCTACGTCACCCTCTGCCAAATGGCGCTGTTCCCAGCAGATCGGCTTTCCATGCCTTGGGACCGCCACTTCTCTGTCAAGTAACGCCTCTATTGGCTCAGGAGCCTACGAGCGCCCCATTTCCCCACCAAAGAAAATTCGCTGGCAATACTGAGATCTGAACCAGGGTCCTCCGAGTGATACATAAAAGCACATACCTCTCAGCTACAGAGGTGGACAGAACATAATTTTACATACTTGAAAATTTGATCTCTACGTCTTCTATTCAACATTTTTTCCTTATAATTATGACGTGTCTTTCCCAGACTTGCATAAAACGGAAAATGTACAATACAAAAATTCAATCTATTCAGTATAAGATTTTTTAAATTTGTGCAATAACGTCTATCATTAGAAATTCCCATCATTATCAGTTTTCCAATAATTTTATACGAGTACACTTACACGGATTATTTTATTCTGGATCTCAAAAGTGCAAGTGTATTATGTTGCAGTACTCTCGAATCTACAACAGTCTACAGTACAGTTTGTGAGATATAATTCAAACATATATTCACCTCCAGAAGTTACAGGATTTTGAAGATAACAACGAAACAACACGAACATAACCGATGTGTGACTTGAAAGGTGCTTAGCAACCCCACTGACCTTGGGTGACCCGTGTGATCCTTCACTAGTAGTGGTAAATACAACGTCGATGCGGGACGTGATGCCCACGCATAGCAATACTGGCTGCACAACTGCTCACTGTATTCGGAATTAGGCCTTTCGGCACAGCTTGCAGGAACGCCTTCCATTACTGCAGAAGCGTATTCTCGAGCTTAACAATGATTCGCGGTGGCAGTGCTAGTATTGAAATACTACGACTTACATTCATATTCAATCGTATTTATGTGAATAATCGAGAGAGGTGGTAAACTCAGACCCGTGATTCCCTCGTGTAGCAGATATTCGTCCACCAGGCGAACCGCGTGGTCGTGAACAGTGGTTCACACATACCACTAGAAGAGCGCCAACACCGTTGCAGGGCCTCATCCGTACTGGCTGTAATCGTTACAGAACCGCTACGAAATATGTGGCGCAAGATGTGTAATCCCCACATGATGCCGTTCGAGATAAAAACAAAGTTTCTACCATGTCGTATCTGTGCCACAATTTTTGAAGAGACGCGTCAGATTAACGTTCGATGAATCACTCTCGAAACTAAAACCAATGCTTATTATTAGAAAACCGGACGCTGGCTCCAGTGTTCCCAAGTCTTCTTACGGAGGAAAAGACACTACATTTCCAAAACCACGCAGTCCTTTACGTGAAAGGAACGCAGAGCATATATAGCAAGCTCATGAAGCCGAGGATACATAGCCTGACAACAGATGTGAGCGCAGACGCTACGAAGTCCAGGCAGGAAAGAGGCTGTGCTGTTTGGAAATCTTCGTGATCTTAAGTCAAGATAACTGGATCTGGATAGTAACGACTAGTCGACTTTGTAGGTAGTGCCGTTGTATGTATCCCACCTCTTAGAGGGAAGGAAGAAAAATTGGCTTTAAAATCCCCTCGACATTTATGTCATTAGGGGCGGAGCACAAGCTCGGATTGTGTCAAGGATGAGGAAGGAAATAGACGCGCCCTTTCAAAGGAAAAATTCGGCATTTGCCTAGAGCGATTTAGGGAAATCACGAAAAACATAGATCTGGATCGCCGGACATGTCATCAGTACGTCTTCGCTGTGTCATCTGGCTTTCCTCCACGCAAATGCTGTGTGCCGGACACAACAAGGACGCTGTCAGAATCAATACCAGACTTCAGCCCACGCAGACGAGTCCAGGCACACTAAGAGGACTCGTTCTGGCGTCACAATTTCAGTATTGGCACACCCCAGTTCAGCTGGCACTTCGTTTTCACGGCGTAGCGCGTTTCAGTGGTTCTCAAAAACGCTTTGACTTCTGAGAAAGAGTTTTTAGCCGACATTAAGAGAAATATTTTTAAAACCTTAACAAACCGTTTGTTCGAAATCAAATAAATAAGTAACGAAACTGTGTACACAGACTTGCGGGTGTACAGGTACTTCTGTATATTACGTACTTTTGTATATTACGTCTTAGAAGCGCAAGGAAAATGAGAAGGATAAACAAATTGCATAACGACAGCAATACGCTTACCGAGAAACACTAGCCGGCGGTGGTAAAGGGAGTGAAGTGAAACGAGAATGGCCGGCATTATGCAAGAGACCGGCCTTGCAAGGTAGCAGCCTGATATTCTCCGCCCGTCCGCCAAGGCCGACTGCGCGCTCTAGCGCCGGCAATGTGCTACACAACGTGACAACCACGTCCGCCTACGCGACATCCTGCCTCACTATCTTGTGTTTCTAATATAGTACCTCGCAGTCTATTACCCGTAAATCATAGAGATTATTTACGGCTGAATCATCGCATAATGTGGTTGATACTCCGAATGAGCAACGACCATATGTCTAACGGTTAAATTAAAATGCATAGGCGACGTTTCGTTTCACACTCACAGGATGCAGAACGCGAGAGTCTTTGAACATCTACGAAGTAACAATTAAATTCCACGTAAGGCAAACGGTTACTTAAAAATTTGAGCATAACTAACGAAAGAGATTCCTTTACTGCCAGTTTCCATCTCTAAATCTTTGGGAAGACGGAAGATTACTTTTACAATTGAATGATTCTACATTTCTTTGCAAAAAATTTTAATGATGAGTAATGGAGACTGTTTATTGTAAGTGTTGACAAATAACTATAAATTCCGTTAAATTTCATGATATGATGCAACCCTCTGGCGAACTGGGACTCGAACCGAGTCCCTGCCTTCCGCGAGCAACGCTCTGACTCACTGGGGTACCACTCTCCGCGCACGCTCCGCTGAGAAGTGGCAGATTCATTCTATAAAATTATGATGATAAAGACAAACTTCATATTGATTTAAATGTAAATTGGGGCTGTCGTTCATTCGTAGAGTTACTTGAATAAGCGCCAGGAAGAGATCTGAGTACTTATACAAACACAGCTACTGTTATTCTTCGTGCACGTTTTTGTCCTATGTTTTATTTTGGGTGGAAATGTGGGAAAAATTTATGAAGTGTTTTATCTGTCAGGTACTTTTACTGCCAAAATTATCTGTCCCATATATACAGCAACAGTTGGTGATTCTACACGCGTTTAAGTAGTTTCATAAAAAGTTATTTGTAATTGAAGTTGCTATACACACAATCAAAAACATTCCAGTTCCTCTTTACGTATTGCTATTACCTGCGTTTCCTACTTCTAGTGTTACTGACGAAGTCCGCTCATATTCCGTACAGAAACATGATACTCTACATACAGAAACCGATTCAATATTCTAATAAACAAATATTTCATTTATCATTCCAACAGTTCACTGATGAGTACTTCAGTCGAGGTGTGGGGCCATACTTTTAAACATCCAGAGTGGAAGATGCGTCAGCATTCCTTCTCTAAAACAAGAACTTACAAAAACAAAATAAAGAGCCCAATAATAAAAACCCTTTTTCGAATAAAATGGCTGCCTCAGCACTCAACGAGGAATGTATCTGTGGATCTTATTTTTCTTCTAATTTTTAAAGAAAGCGATAAAAGCAGATGTCACAAAAGACTTTCTAGAACAGTCGGGCTTTTACAGTCGGATTTTTGTCCGCGAGCGCGAAACACATTCCACTGCATTTCGAAGTTGCGTCCAGAAATGCTTGCCATTACACTGGTTTATTCAAAAAAAGAGACACAAAACGGTTCGGCATTATAAAAGTAACTTTTTTTAACAGCATCATTAAGATCAAAGACAACGAAAGACCCACTGAAAGAGAGCAATGCAGGTACTGCCTCGAGTTTAACGAGCACGTTTCCGCACTTCCATGAAAATTCTGAATTGCGCCCTGTGAATGCGGATGCCGCTGTCGGCGGGTGCTACTTTAACGAAAGGCTGCTGTCCCTAATATCCTCGACGAAGCACCTCTGCTGATGTCCCACATTCTCTCAGCACAAGACTGGTACCACGATAATACTATTTCACGCAATATTGCGTTATTGCAGACATGAGTGCACAGTCCACATCGTAAAGAGAACTATCGAGATAGTACTCACGTCTAGCGACTAACATTGAAGTTATCTCCCAAACTGAAAAAAATTATTAAAAAATAACCCAAATGACTAGTAATCAGTGTGTGACGCATTGTAAATGAGAGAGTTTCGACAGGCGCAAAACAAAGGAAGTATTTTAGGTTCATTGGCAATGCGTTACAACTAGCTGAACCAAAACGTCGCCATCTTGAGTGTCATAGCAACTGAGCCTTAATTCGGTGGATTAGTCCGCAACACGGGTAATGCAATACTCCGTTACGGTGTACGATAGATTTACTGCTTAACGTCTCGTCGCCGCCAGGTCATTCACTGTTCACAGAGGTCTATCTCTAATATGAGCTCATAGTCTTCTGTGTAGTGGAGAGGAGGTGGTAACGGAAGGAATATTTATACAGTGGTCCAAAAGTCTATAGTCAGTACTATGCAGGCGATAGATTTACTGTTTAACGTCTCGTCGCCGCCAGGTCATTCACTGTTCACAGAGGTCTATCTCTAATATGAGCTCATAGTCTTCTGTGTAGTGGAGAGGAGGTGGTAACGAAAGGAATATTTATACAGTGGTCCAAAAGTCTATAGTCAGTACTATGCAGGCGATACAGGATCCTAAAATGAATCCTTCAAGATGTGAAACTAATGGTAGGAAATGAGTGTTTCAGGCGGTGTTTCAGGTACGCATTTGTAAAGTGCCTGCCGCCTCGACAATCTTCCTGAGCTGTCGCCGAGCGTGGAGCATTACTCCTTACTCGACACACGATGCAGATGGATGTAGTGCCCAAAAGCCCAACGAGTGCAGAAAGCAAAATTTCGCAACAAGAGACATCCTTATTGGAAGAAATTTACCGCTTTGCTAGGAATCTTACGACAAACTGGGTTCTTAAAACCAGAAACATCTTATCCAACAACCCGCATAATAGAAACTAAAGAGTAGGTGAGGGATCGTTTGGGAGAAGGTTCATCACCTATGGAAATACCATTGGGAACTTCGAAAACTACGGTAATTACAGCCGTAGCATAAACAATGCGTAAATGCAATGGGGGCAGCTGATTCTGAACGCATAATTCAGTGCTGTCTACAGATTGTCCAGTGCAATACTGAATTCTACACAGTTTGTATTATTCACGGTCGCAGCCTCTTCAGCCGCTGTAACCATATGCTACGCTCGTCGCAGATCACCAGCAACAATTTTTCGTCCCTTTTTGAGCACAAGTTACACAAGATAAACTAAGAGACCTTATTTGTTGTCAACCTGCACGAGGCCTAGTTTTCATGCGGGACGTGCTGCCACATTAGCTGGAGAATGTATGTCTCTATGTTGGTTAGAGTATGTGGTTTCAACACGGTGCGGGGGTGCGTCAGTTCATTTCAATATTAATGTACTGAGCACCACAACAACAATTAATTAATTAATTAATAAAATAGAAAATCATCTTGATTAGCCAATCATGTATGTTTCCGTAAACTACAAAGGATTTTTTAATTTGTTAAAATCTTCCTCAGTTGTGGATGTTCACCTGATCAAATATTTTGCACAATAGATAACGTCTTTGCTGGACTGTAATGTGAGGTCTTATGTCACGACCAGCGTGATCGATGTTATTTCACTCCAATGGATACTTTCCTAGGGGGCTACATGAAGTAGTTGGAGTTTAAAACGCCAGCAGAAACTGAAATACATTTGGTTCATAGGGTACTCGCTGCCTATCTCGATGGACAACAGACAAATACGATATTTGAGACAGTGAAGAAAGGTTCAGAGGCTAATTTCATTCCTGGCGTATAAATGACGTCAGAGCAATACCTACGAAGGCGGCTTGAACTAACAACTGTAGACAACAGACGTGCATTCGACAAGTCAGTTGTAAGCAGGGAGTGTTAAATAGTAGACGTGCGGTCGTAGTGCGTCAACGCTGTTGTGTCACAAATCTCTATGGAGCAACTTCTCTAAATCAAGTGTTCAAGACATTGTCCAGAATGTTTTAAAAAAAGAGAAAAGTTTGTGCCTAGTTTTTCCTGCACACCTTGACTCCGGAACAAAAACCGACGCGCGGACTCTCGTTGAACTAGACTGAAATGCAAGACGCGGACAATTCTTTTCCGGAAAATACCACCACGGGTGATGAGACTTTTGCTATCAATACGAACCTACCCAAAAAACGGCAACGTGCGGAAATTCACCAGAAGGGTCAACGTTTTTACGATATAACCGACATTCAAGTCAATGTGACGCGCAAGTTGAACAGCATCCCAACGAAGGGGTTTTCTGACAGTGTCACATGGTTGTACGAACGTTCTGTGCGAGTGTGGTGAGACTACGTTAAGACACCTGAAGCATTAAAACTCCTCCAAGGTTAAACTTATCTTCATTGTATTTTCTATTGATTAACTTTCTGCAATGACCGGATATGAAATACATCACCTCATCTGTCGTTAAGAAATGTTTTAATTTGCACTAACGGCTACGTTCACTGAAAATCCTCAGGTGACAGGTGCATAGGACCTGGCCGAGTGCTTTGGCACACAGGGAAACAGCTTCAGTAGAATGTTGTTTTATGACAAGCCTTAAGACAGAATACGAAATACTGCAAATGACACTGCAGCATAATGAGAAAGGGCCAAACCGAAACAAATACTAACTGTATGCAAGCAAAACATAAACAACACTTCATTCTCGTCTACGTAGCTGTCAACTGCGCCGCTCTAACGCATGGAGACTCGTGGTCGCCGTTCTGAACATTCCTACTAATTTAAATTGCCGTATGGTGTAAGTTGCTTTGAGTAATCAGTGTTCTTCTCCTGTGCCAAACTTATCTCAGAGGAGCACTTGCAACATACATCCTCAGTTGTTTGCTACATGAATTTTAATCTCTGTCTTCCTCCACTGTTTTTACACTCTATAGCTCCATCTAGTATGCAAGTTATTCCCTGATGTCTTAAAAGATGTCGTATCATCCCTTCCCTTCTTCTTGTCGGTGTACCCCATATATTCCTTTCCCCTCTGATTCCGGGCAGAACCTCCTCATTCCTTACCTTATCAGTTCGCCAAATTTTCAACATTTGTCTGTAGCACAATGTCTCAAATGCTTCTGTTCCGGTTTTCCCACAGTCCATGTTTCTTTACCATACAATGCTGTGCTCCAGACGTACGTTATCAGAAATTTCTTCCTCAAATTAAGGCCTATGTTTTATACTAGTAGACTTCTCTTGGCTAGGAATGGCCTTTCTGTCAGTGTTAGACTGCTTTTGATATCCTCCTTGTTCCTTCCCTCATTGGTTATACTGCTGCGTAAGTAGCGAAATTCTTTAAATTCATCTACATTGTGACCATCAATCCTGATGTTAAGTTTTTCGCTGTTCTCATTTCTGCTACTTTCGTCTTTCTTCGATTTACTATCAATCCATATTATTACTCATTAGACTGTTCATTCCGTTCAGCAGATCACGTAATTCTTCGTCGCTTTCGCTGAGAACATCAGTCTCACCAGCGAATCTGATCATTGATGTCATTTCACCTTGAATTGTAATTCCACTCTTGAATCCTCTTTTTACTGCCAACATTCCTTCTTCGATGTAAAATTGAATAGTGGAGGCGAAAGACTACATTCCTGTCTTAACCCTTTCTCTTACACTCTTATTGTTACCTCTTGGTTCTTATACATATTATGTATTACCTGCCTTTCTCTATAACTTACCGCTATTTTCCTCACAATTTATAACATCTTGCACCACTTGACACTGTCTAACAATTTTTCCATGTCGACAAATACTATACGTCTTTATTTTTCTTTAGCCTTGCTTCCATTATCAGCCACAACATCAGAATTGCCTGTCTCGTGCCTTTAACTTTCCTAAAGCCAAACTGATCGTCATCCAACACATTCTCAGTTTCCTTTTCCATTCTTCCGTATATTATTCTTGGCAACAACTTGGATGCAAGAGCTGTTAAGCTGATTGTGCGATAATTCTCGCACTTGTCAGCTCCTGCCGTCTTCAGAATTGTGTGGATGATATTTTCTCCGAAAGTCAGATGGTATATCGCCAGTCTCAAACATTGTACACACCAACGTGAACAGTCGTCTTGTTGCCACTTCCTCCAATGATTTTTAGAAATTCTGATGGGATACATCAATCCCTTCTGCCTGATTTGATTTTAAGCCTTCCGAAGCTCTTAAATTCTAATTCTTGGTGCCCTATCTCTTCTATATCGACTCCTGTTTCTTATTCTATCACATCAGTATTCCCCCCACACAAGAGGCCTTCAATGTACTCTTTCAACCTACTCGCTTTTCTCCTCTGCATTTAACAGTGGATTTCCCATTGCATTCTTAATGTAACCACCGTTGCTATTGATTTCACCGAAGGTTCTTTTGACTTTCCTATAAGATGAGTCGGTCCTTCCGACTATATTTCCTTTTAGGTTTCGGCAAATTTTTTCACGCAGCCATTTCGCCTTACCTGTCCTGCTCTTCCTATTTATTTCGTTCTTCAGCGACTTGTATTTCTGTATATTCTTAATTTCCCTGAACACTTTTGTACTTCTTTCATCCATCGTTCCTTCGTAGTTACCTTCTTTGAACCTATGTTTTTCTTTCCAATTTCTGTGCTTTCCCCTTTTTGGGATGTCCATTCCTCTTCAACTGAACTGCCTACTGAGTTATTCCTTATCGAAGTATCACTAGCCGTAGAGAACTTCAACTGTATCTCTTCATTCCTTAGTACTTCTGTATCCCACTTATTTGTGCATTGATTCTTGCTGACTAGTCTCAAACTTGAACCTATTCTTGATCACTACTAATCTGTGATCTGAGTCTATATCTGCTCCTGGGTATGCCTTAACATCCCGTATCTGATTTCGGAATCTCTGCTTCACCATGACGTAATCTAACTGAAGTCTTCCCGTATCTCCAGGTCTTTTCCAATTATACCTCCACTCTTGTGATTCTTGGACAGAATATTCCCTCTTACTACCTGAAATTTATTGCAGTACTCCATTAGTCTTTCTCTTCTCTCATTCCTAGTGCCAAGTCCATATTCTCCCTTAACCCTTTCTTGTAGTCCTTCCTCTACATCCGCATTCCAGTCCCCATGACTATTAGGTTTTCATCTTTTTTTACGTTCTGAATTGCCCGTTCAATATACTCATATACTTCTTCATATGACGACGGTGGCATGTATACCTGAACTACCGTTGTCGTTGTTGGTTTGCTGTCTATTCTGATAAGAAAAAACCTGTCACTGAACTGTTCATAGTGACACTCTCTCTGCCCTACCTTCCTGTTCATGACAAGTCCTACTCCCGTTATACCATTTTGTGCTTTGTTGACATTACCCCATACTCACCTGTTGCTAAAAACTAAATATCGATTTATGACAATTAGATCGTAATCGCAAATGAATCAGTTCAGGAGCCTGAACCATCTGTAAGATTTTGACAATGTAAGTTTGGAACACTATGCGTAACTGTGTTTGCAGTAGAATTGCGCTCTAACAAAACTACAGTTCGGTAGTTTTGGTATACAACATAAATGACGTAGTAAACTGTAGTTTACCGGACATATTGGTGGCATTAATAGGGAAAGAAACATAAATGAATGCGTGAGACAGAAACTGGAAGTCGACCAATTCCCATAGTTTTTTTATTTGCTTGTTTGTAAGCATTGCGCATAATTAAAACTGCACATTGTTCAGAGTTAGTCCACTGTGTATTTTATGTAGGTTTACAATATACATTGCATTTTACAAGTAAGGAAAATTAGTTTATAGCATGACTTCTGCGGTTTTTTTGTAACCAAAACAATCATTCTGACTCTAGTACTTTTATATGCACAAACATAAAAATATGTACGTAAGTACTGTTGTTATTTTGTACTAAGTAGAACGTTCTTCATCATGATCAAAGGCAAGAGTTTCCAGCTGTTACTGATAATGCGAAAGGTTTTTTGTGAATAACAGAAACATGTTTTATATACAAGCGACGAAGTACTGAAGCGAAGTTTGATGTATTTTGTTTTGCGGTTTTATTTTGCCTCTGTTTCACGAAATTGCGTTTTATAGCACTATATGGTAAATCTGTTTTATTTTTACCACAATGTCCCTCTGCCTTAAGTTACAAATAAACGATTTTCGAATGAAATCTGAATTAAATATTAACAATTTCAGTTTAGCTATGAGCACATGTTCTTTTTAAGTAACAGACAGGAGGATAAATACGTCAAACAAACATATTCCGCAGGTTACGCCGCCCTTCATATAGCCTCATTCAGTTTCTAGACAGTTCAGTGCTATCGGTGTGTAAGGGAATCTAGTAAGAGACTAATAGCACGCGCACACAAAGCGATCGAAATAAGGTAACGCCCGATAGGTATGCAACACACATAACGTACAGATAACGCAGTTACGATCGTAACTGGCTAAGGCTACTAAGGAGACTACCGTAGACTACACTTACCTACAATAGATTACGGTAGCCTGCAGTAGTTTTGCAACTCTAGTTCGGAATAACACGAAGTCTGGATTCTATATGTGTCACAGTCAGCGAATCGCAACCGCGCAGCCTAGTGCAGACGGCACGGTGGTTGCGCATGGAGCAGTGCCAGATCGCTCCGCCGTTGACAGGCGGCGGCGGTTGGGAAACCAGACCAGAGTGGTGGCGACTGCTGGTGTGCCGCTTCGTCCCATCCGACCTGTCTCGCCTTGTTAGGCGCCTGACCCCGCCACGGCGCAAGACGATCGGCTCCGCGGAGGCGCGTTTCCCGCTTGGCGGTCCGGCCCCAGCCGCAGACTGCGAACACGACCGCCGCTAGACCCCGCCTCCAGAGCGACGGCACCGGTTCACCCGCCGCGCCGCGAAATCTGACTGCTGCGGCTGCGGCTAAACTCTTCAGTCCGCAGTCTGCTCCGTGACACCTCTACCACATCACGCTACTGGTTTTAGTTACTTCCTCTTATAATACGACCGAACGATGGCTTTCTCTTCCTTTTCATGTACGGGAACAGCAGTACACGCGTCAAAGACGGTATAACGCATGCAAATGTGTGTACGCTATACCGTCAACACGTTGCCTCAGCGGCAATATCAATAGAACTTTAAGCTGCACGGGACTTTTTAGTTTCTTGGACTGATTTTTGTGAATTATCAATATCTGCAATTATATTTTTTTACTAAGATAAACTACTGAACGAGACTCCGTGAATAATCTGTGAGGCCACACGCCCGCAGCTCGTGGTCTAGCGGTTAGCGTCTCTGTTTCTAGACAGCTGAGTCCCGGGTTCGATTCCCAGCCGTGAAAGATTTTCTTGGATCACTGGTGTATTGGGTGTTTGTGTTGTAATCATTTCATTACAACTCATTTTCACCACGAAAACGTCGAAGTCGTCGAAGTCGTCGAAGTGCCGTCAAGTAGACTTGCATCTGGCGTCAGAACAACCACAGGCCAATAGTGCAATACGATCATTTGAGGTGCAGGGAACCAGAAGGGCCTAAAGCACACAGTCATCGATTTTGAGATTGTATCCTGTATGTGTCCTCCTGACATTTGTCGACCTCGTGGTGAACCAACTTTATCTGTATTTGCAGCCCCACACTGTACATATGAACATTCACCACACTGTATATATGGACATTCATGAAAAGTTCTCCGCTATTCATTTCCATATCGGCCAAAAACACAAGGCATAATTTTATCGCCCTGCGCTGCTTGGACTTGGTGGTTACATATCGTACGTAGTAGTGATACCTCATAACCGCAGGCGTATCGGCAGTTTTATCTGAGCCCAAGCCCTCAGAATACGCTTATTGAGAATGATGATAACGAGGACCATGAAGTGTTGGTATACGCCATCATCGCGTGTGTGGTGCATTGATTATCCGTTCTTTATGTTGTGATTCTAGTTTCACTTTAACTATAAACGTTATAACAGTCAAAATCATTTTAGGTCAAATATGAGGTGTTTTTACTGTCAATATACGAAACAGTCACAAACACTCAACAAAACCTTATTAAATACTCGTATATATCGTGCAAAGACCGATCGGTCTTAACTGGTGTCATCAAACAGCGTATGAGATTTCTGCCAAGCACAGGAAGTTATATTTCCTCGATGAAACACATGCGCGAGATGTACGCCTTTAATTAACAGCTGTGGGTATACATTTCGATAATGTGATCAATGCGCATAAACTATAATGGACACTCAATGAAAACGAGGCAGAGGGCAAAAAAGTAAGTAAACTCTATTATTTCAAAAGCATTCGCCGTAGCTGTTAGTTTCTTTATCCTCTGTGAGGAAAGACTGTCAATGCCTACATGAAAAAATGTTTGCAGTTACCTACAGAACCATGATTGTACCAAGGGGTGCTCCTTTTCGTCCGAAACAAATGGACGGCCACGAATGTCCTTCTTCAAGACCCCAAAAATATGGAAATCGGATGTGGAGAGATCGAGACTGTGTGAATGATTTCTAAGGACTTTCTCAGCGAAAATTCTGTACCATTCTCGAAATAACCAGGACAACATGTGGGACAACCCTTACACATCCTCCGTACAGACTTGATCTCTCCCCATGCAATTTCCACATTTTTGGAGCCCCGAAGAACAGCATTCGTGGCCATCAATTACCTTCAGACGAAGGGGTGCACGCCTCGGTAGGATCATGGTTCCGTAGACAACGGCAAACATTTTTTTCAAGAATCCAATGACCGTCGTATCTCACAGTGGGATAAATGTATTAACAGTTATGGCGACGACTTTTGAAACGTAGTACAGAGGCTACTCGGTCATCAAGTCCGCGGAACTGTTATTCCGCTTTCCACCCCACTGACGACGGGCGAACTCTTGCCGTGCTATCACCTTATTTTTTTTTTTTTTGTGATAAAAGCTCACGGTTTTCTGCTTCACGTGGAAATAATCAGAGTTATGTTGTCGAAAACCCAAACGATTGTATGTACAGAAAAAATATTACAATTGAGACGTCCGAGAAAGACAGCAATACATACCTGAAGCCAGACATCTTACGAATGTCACATGTAAACTTAAGAATTGACAGTGATTATTGCACCGACCTCTGGCAATGATTTGTTAATGTCAAAAACGCCAGCAAATTTCCCTCTGGTTCAGATAACAAGTCAAAATGTACGTTCCTAGTATAGCCGGCCGAATACATCAAGTCAAGGATTGAAAGAAGGTGACTACTATTTCCAAAGGACCACTCTCTGAGGAGCACTGGGGTCTATAAACCATCCTGGCTGAGGGTAATTTTATTACGCTTATAAATAATAGAAAATCCAGTCTGTGAAGCAGTGTTAGGTAGACAACCAGTTTCGTGAAAATATAATCTTTTAACATGATACTACGGAGTAACAAGAAATACAGATGCATTATCGACCCAACAACATGTTGAAACACTCTTGATGTACGTTTGATTATCACTTAGAAAATGCTATGTCAGTCTACATTATTATTATTATTATTATTATTATTATTATTATTATTATTATTATTATTATTATTATTATTATAGGTTTAGGGAGCTAAACGGCGAGGTCATCAGCGCCCTTGAAATAAATAACAATGTATGTTAAAACCAAGCCATGTCCTCACACAAGTATTGAAAATACAACCCTGACATTGTGACACTCATAAAACACCAGCTACAAAATTCAGACAAAATTTAGCAAAATAACTAGATAAAAAAGATAAAGTACCCGTTCAGAGTTAAAAACGGGACTGTGGCTGGATGAATACTTAGAAATAACGGATGACCGAGCCACTCTTGAACACATTAAAATCTCACAGCCAGTATTTTGGGAATAAGTCCAGACATCACACAAAAATTTTAAACGCGAACCACGCTCGCCTCATCAGTTAAAATAGAGGGCAGGTCCCACGGGAGACCCAGGTCCATCTTAAGTCGTTACATAAAACACACACAACTAAAATGTCGTATCGACAACCGTGTTCCAAATCTGTGACACACCAAGGGCCCCTCACGACATAAGAAAACCCTGTGTGTCAATTGGGCAATGTCCCACGCTACGCCTCCTAATAACTACGCCCTCAGCTCGTCGTGGTCTTAAGGAGATAGGCTATGGTCACACTGAAGGTTTCACTGCTTATTATTATTATTATTATTATTATTATTATTATTATTATTATTATCTTATTATCCCTCACTTTCAGCCACCAACACAGAGTCACAAATGAGGGGGCTGAACAGCGAGCCGATGGTGGATGTAGCAAGCCTACTTAGGAACCGCATCAGGGAGTCCGTTTCCCCGGATCCCTACATGTCCTGGAACCCAGCAGAAAATTATTTCTTTGTCCTGCCTTTGCAAAGGAAGGAGAGCGTCCTGCAGTCCTTGCATCTTCCGATCTTCTGCGTACATCTTGCCAACAGCGAGAAGGGCACCACAGGAAGCTGAGTACACGTCACGACGCCCTCTGTTCTGCTCCAGTGCTCCCAGCATAGCAAACAACTCCGCATAACAAACTGAACACTTCTCTGGAACATCATCCTAACGACACTGTCGGCGAACACAAGGTAGCATCCCTTAAATTCCCCATGCTTAGACCCAACGGTGACAACACTAATAAACTCCTTGTGGCGGTTTAAAATCTCGTCAAATTTAATTTTAAAAACATAATCCGGAGAAAAGACTGCATTCTGAGTGCAGAAAATCATCGTTCAAACACAGGTATGTACTCCTGAATTGGGAGTCGCGTTTCCTTCAACAAGTGCGAACGACTAGTGGAATAGTCTTCCTAGTAGGACTAAAACTCTGAAATCCTGTTTCAAACCCTTACAAGCTGTGCAAAACGCATTTAAGTTCGGCGTCAAGAACTGAAGGTACGTATAGAATCACAGTATTTGTTACGTTGTCGATTATGTCTTAGGACGACTTCCGCCAGGCGAAAGGAAATGCGCCGCTGCATTATAACATAAGAGAGTGAGAAACCCTGACACATCAGCCCACGGGCAGCAACGTCCGTAATGAGACACGTCCGGTCCACGTGTTCCCGCTCTCTCCGCTGCAGAATCGACCCGTTAATGTCTCTTTTCCTGCAATAAAGGCCGAGTCAGTCACACGTCTCGCTAACGCCGAGCAAAAAATTTTCTCTAACAGACTCGTTGCTTTCTTGCGCCTTGTCCTTTCAAAAATTCTGTGCTTCCTGTTTTACAACTGCATGTGCTGTGCAATGTTTGTTTCGTCTGCTACCACACAGCTCGAAGACCCATCTGAAAACTGATAACTCTTCTTACTATCCACATCGCACTGACGGAAGGATGTGTTCCAATGCTTCATGTTGCCCCTAAATACTGTTTTCTGGATCTATTGTAAATACAGACACGTATTACAAATGTTTAAGATCACAAAATACAGCCAAATAATTTACATAACACCTAATGTAGAAGTGTTGCAACATAACGACATGCGGCCTCATAGTCTTTCAGTCTACACAAATATTTATGATCGTACACGAACATTCAATGAGTTCCGAACCCTCAAGATCAACTGTAACCACTGCTTACATATAGTAAATGATGAGAAACAGACGTCGAAGTAGGCAGCAGGCGGGAAGATTAAGGCTGCATCGAGTTGGTACACACAATTAGCCTTCACCGGCGAACAGCTGCAATCGCTTAAGGAGTTAAGCACCAACAGCATCCATCAGGCAGCGAAATTACCATACAGCGTCATTGCCATTTCAAATATACAATGTAACATAATTACTACACAACGTTCTTTCCCACTTGTGCACGCATAAAAATGTTACACAGGCAGTTTGATAGAAGTCTAAGTTCACATTTTCATCCTAGTTTGCAGAGTTAACTTATAAAAACGAAATGATTTTCAGAAATATTTTGTGAATCATCTGATTTTACCATTTTCTCGGTTGTTACCTACTGCAGTGTGCATTTTTAAAATTACGAGGGTTGGGACTTAAACAGTGGTTCAAATGGCTCTGAGCACTATGGGACTTATCATCTATGGTCATCAGTCCCCTAGAACTTAGAACTACTTAAACCTAACTAACCTAAGGTCATCACACAACACCCAGTCATCACGAGGCAGAGAAAATCCCTGACCCAGCCGGGAATCGAACCCGGGAACCCGGGCATGGGAAGCGAGAACGCTACCGCACGACCACGACTTAAATAGTGGCAACTATTTATCTACAGTACGTACAAAATAGATACGCGTTTCAAAGTTTTACGGACCTTCAAAGTAGTCACCAGCATTGTGTATAACCCGCTGTCAGCGATGTGGAAGCCGTAGGATACTCATAGCAGTGCCAGTTGTGTCGACAGTTCGAGCGGCGCGGTCTATTGCCCGACGAATTTGTAGCAGTTCTGAAGCGAATGCCGTAAAGTATTTCCTTCAGTTTAGAAATCGAGTTGAACTCATGAGGGCTCAAGTCAGAGGAGTGCAGCAGGTGGTATACCACTTAGCAGCCCCATCAGGCAAACAAATCAGTAACCGGTTGCACTGTAAGTGCTTGAGCATTGTCCTGCAAAATGATGGTCAGGTCCTGCAGAAAGTGTCATCACTTCTGTCTCTATGCTGTTCACTTTTGGAACACAATCTAGGAACAGCTTATTCCATATGTTGGCACTTCCGTTAACTGCCTGCAATGGGGTATCGTGTCAGATGCTCTCCGGAAATCTAGAAATATGGGATCTGCCTGATGCCCTTCATCCACTGTTCTCAGTATATCAAATGAGAAAAGGGCAAAACGAGTATCGCACGAGCGATGCTTTTTAAAACCATGCTGATTCGTCGACATTAGCTTCTCATATTCGAACTGAGAATATGTTCAAGGATTCTGCAGCAAACCTAAGTTCGGAATGTTAGTCTGTAATTTTTCGGGTCCGTTCTTTTACCCTTCTTATACACCATTGTCACCTGCGCTTTTTTCCAGCCGCTTTGGATTTTGAGCTGGGCGAGGTTTACGACAAATGCCGTAGAGTAACCTTTGTAAAACCGAACTGCGATTCCATCCAGACACGGTGATTTATTTGCTGTTAAATCTTCCAGTTGTTTCTCTACTCCAAGAATGCTTATTACTGTGTTGTCCACACGAGAATCTGTCAGATAGTCAAATGACGGCATGTTTATACGATTCTCTTGTGTGAACGATTTGTTGGACGTGAAATGTAAAACTCCGGCTTTCATTTTGCTATCCTCAGCTGCCACACCAGACTGGTTAACAGGGGACTGAATGGAAGCCGATTAGCGATTTCACGTAGGGCCAGAATTTTCTCGGGTTCTCTGCCAGATCTTTTCCTAAGGTTTGATGGTGGTGGCGGTTGTACGCTTCGCTCATGGATCTTTTCACAGACGCGCGAACCTTCGCTTGTCATTTCTGCGTTCTCTTAACCGAGAGTACAACAACCTCTGCTTCCTCCACATCTTCCGAATTTCGTTATTAAACCATGGTGAGTCTTTTCGATCCTTTATCCACTTACTAGATCACTATTTACAATCTGCTTAAACTTTGTCCATGATTCCTCTACATCCATCTTACTGCCACTAAGTGAGGTCAATTCACTGTCTAACTGAAATGCTAAACAACTGCTTATCTGCTCTATCTAGCAGAAACACTCTCCTGTCCTCCTTCACCGATTTATTAACTTTCGTAATCACAGTTGCTACAATGACATTATGATCGCTAATCTATATATTGACATCGGCTGCCAACATCGTGGAATAGTGGCATCGCTCCTATTTAAATGGCAAGCAATTCGTCGATTATTCCAACCGGCTTCTTTGTGCCCAACTACATCCTCTGTCAAATACTGACATCTGCGTATGTTTTTGACGCGCCCGTCTGCGAGGAATAGTTACTAACCAAATGAGTACACGCAACTGAATTCTCGAAGGCTTTATGCCCATTTACTATCCTTTTCAGCTGCGCAGTGAAACTGCGCTGCAGCGTCACATATTCATCCATATCCAGCGAACGTTTAAAGTTTTGTATTTTCAGTCAATACCTGTAAGAAAATAAATTCGTGGCCAAATCGCGTAACTCCTTCGTGGTGCGTAATTTTCCTTTTTTTAAAGAGTGTATTAATTAAGCACGATCAATGAATTTCTTCATGACGTCAAATATTCACTGTCCTAATCATTGGAAGCTTATCATAGTCCTCAGACAACATACTACGTTATAACACGGCTGCTTCAATTAGACGCAGTGTTACACGGTTTTAGAAGGCCATCTGCAGCACCTTCGCAGCACGGAGAAGGGTGATTACCGAGGAGCAGCAGCCCGCCCGCCATGGAAGACGAGATCTCTGCGCCGTCCGCGCCTTTGTACAGGCTGAGGCGGTCAGTAGTGAGACGTGAAAGAGCCGCTTTCGGGCACAGAGAGCCCAGAACTGCTGGGAAGGGACAAAGAGGAGGACCTGCTGAGGCGTGGGAAGCCCGGGACTACGAAACGCGACACCGGCCGTGCCAGGCCCAGCTGGTCGTCGGCCGAGTCTTTCCGGGTGCCTTGGGGGGGGGGGGGGGGGGGGGAGGGGGGGGCGCAGCTCCACGATCCAGCCCTTACACTAGGTCTGAAGTTGCTGCCGCCCTACTGCTTTGCTGTGTCGTACGATCCTCGCGGTATGGGCGTTACCACAGAGCAACTAACTGCGAAGATGCGTATAATAAAGCGCATCTAAGTGTCTTCTGCACTTTCTAGATTTCAATACAGAATGAATGATTTACTTATTTATTTATCGTACGATGACAGAGAAATGTAGACAACTATTTACAACAGATACATACGAGGAGTAATCAAAAAATACGGTGAATAATTTTATTAGAAACCAGAAAATAGCCGGCCGGGGTGGCCGAGCGGTTCTAGGCGCTTCAGTTTGGAACCGCGCGACCGCTACGATCGCAGGTTCGAATCCTGCCTCGGGCATGTATGTGTGTGATGTCCTAAGATTAGTTAGGTTTAAGTAGTTCAAAGTTCTAGGGCACTGATGACCTCAGCTGTTAAGTCCCATAGTTCTCAGAGCCATTTGAACCAGAAAATAATATGCATGCAATTTGATTATATCTCCTTCAAAGCACTGTCCTTGGCTAGCAGTGCAATTACCCCATCGTTGAACCCACGAATGGAAGAATTTCTGGAATGTTACCTTTGGGCCCGCATCTCGTGGTCGTGCGGTAGCGTTCTCGCTTCCCACGCCCGGGTTCCCGGGTTCGATTCCCGGCGGGGTCAGGGATTTTCTCTGCCTCGTGATGGCTGGGTGTTGTGTGCTGTCCTTAGGTTAGTTAGGTTTAAGTAGTTCTAGGGGACTTATGACCACAGCAGTTGAGTCCCATAGTGCTCAGAGCCATTTGAACCTTTTTTTTTTTTTTTTTTTTTTTTTTTGCTACCTTTGGAAGGACGTTCAGCAGCTCTGTCGTGGCCCTCTCAACATCAGGTATGGCGTCAACACGTTTTCCTCCAAGAGGGATTTAATTTTTTGGGAAGGGCCAGAATGAGCACCCTGCTAAATCTTGTGAGTAAGGCGGATGTGGACAGACAGGTGCACTTTTTCGGCCAAAAACTAGCGAATCAAAGGCGAGAGTGGCACGGCGCGTTGTGATTAAGAAGAAAACTGACCCATTTTTCTGATCTCTTTCTTCGTATACCACTTCGCAAACGTTGCACAACGCCCAAATAAAATTCGACGTTGACAGTTGACACCTTGAAACGAACTCTCCATTATGCTCACAACATCGAAAAAAAAAAGCACGACTTTGATATTCGATTTTAACTGACATGTCTTTTGACTAGTTTCCACTGGCAGTTCTCAATTTTCGTGTAAGGGTCTACCCAGAGAACCAAGTTTCATCTCCAGTTAAAATTTTGGACATATCTATGAAAAGTGGTTGCAGGACGAGTGGGCTACAAGGCTTGTCCGCACTGAGAAGCAGGATGGGAGGCGATCTGTAATGTAACCCAAAACTCTGAACTCCTTTTTTTCACAATCGTACTTTTCAAATAGGCGATGAAAATAACAGGAGAATGGTATACACAATTCTGATCGGAATTTGATGCCGGAATTCTAATGGAATTCTCCACCAAAATACGTACAGCCTCTTTGCGACGTCTTCGAAAGTCTATTGTCGGTGCACGTCTTTGCCTCGATTTTGTGTGTGGAGAAATTGGCATCTGTTTCAAAAGGGCACCATTTTGTTCGAACTTAATTTTTTTTTCTTTTTCCTATGTATGCTGATGATTTATACAAAATTATTTTGCTGCGAGTCCAATAGGTGAGGTGCGCTTCGAGAATTCACGCTGATTACCAATGTTTCGGCTGCAAGGGGTCCTTCCACCAGGCGCAGTGCTTACAGTGAGCGTCCGATGTGGACACAAACATGATTTCTTAAAGATAAAAGTGTAAGGAATGAAACCATGTCATCAGATTTAACATTATTTCCTATTTTACTTGGAAAAAAAACACGAAAATCATCCATTTTTCTTGCGTGCAAAGAGGATTAGCCCCTCAAGAAACAGTCAGACACGTATCAAAAGGGTTAAAATTTGCAATATCAAGCACCTCATTCAATTATTCTTCAGTACCACTTACGCTCTCGCCCTTTTCCTCGTCCCTGTGAAACGCCAGATCAGATATGCAGTCACAGGTTTAATCGGGCCGTTCAGTCAACCAGTTGTCCACAGTAATGTTAGAAAAAACACGGTCACCATCAACTCGTGAAAAGAGATTCTGTGAATAAGTATTCTAGACAGGGTTTAAAATGGTTCTGTGGTCTTCACTGTATGTCTCGCATGAAGAGCATAGAAAATCTCTAGTTCTGAGACAAACTGCTTAATTCCTCGTAATTCTCTTTCACATATACAACTACTAACTATAAAATAGTTTGCGATGTACATTGGAATATTAACAGGAAACAAACGAGAAAAAAGTACGTGGAGTGATTACTAAGAGAAAATAATTAGTCACGCATGCAGTAAAGGCTTCATAAAGACGTTGCTAATTAAACTGTCGATCTCCTGCTCAATTTATCCACAATTCGAGAATGCTGATAAGAACGTTGCTGCAATAAATCGACGATGTAATACCACTTTTGAGGGGCAAGAAGAATTCTGCAGAATAACACTTTTGCTCTAGCCAGAGGGACTTCACGGTTCATTAGACTTACATGAGAAGTAAGGAGGGCCCATCAGCTCTTAACAGGACAAAAAACGTTCCGCAGTATTTTCTTAGCTTCATAATGCTGATATACACTGTCTAAAGGCGTGTAGAAAGCTGAGATGCAGAAATGAATTTAACTCCTTCGTAATACAAGCATTAAAATTATTATTTTCACGATCTGAAAATTAGTACGACAGAAATAATAACAAAAGAATACGTCTCGTCGTACAATTATAAATGGAACGCTCAACGATGACGATTCTCGTAAGTTCCGATGTCGTCCATTCCCAAGCATCTAATGATGTTAATCCCACGAAAAAGCTATCTATGTGTTCGAGGTAATAACCTTTAAGCTTTTAAACTAACCCAACCGAAACACGTACGCAGTCACGATGCATACATATGTAGGCACTATGCAAAACACGGCTGTGACACAGAGAATAATTGCTTAGTGTTCTACTTTATGTAATTTAAATCCGTTCAGGTTGTAAGAAACTGCATGAAAAGACATACACGTTACATTTTACTGTTTTCGTTTCCTTCTGGTCTGTAATGCCTGCAGTAGATAACTGGAGACCAACGAGGCAACAACGTCATCATTGCGTCGTGAGGAACTCGGTATCACTGTGTTAGAGAGTAAACTGAAGCTTTGTGTCCGACTCTAAGCGTGCGATATTTGTAGAGCACTAGTTGATAAGGATGTTCAAGAGCCCCTCCAGCGCAAAATTTCAACTTGTTAGAAATATTAATACTTTATTAGCTTCAATAATTTGTGCAAATCTGAGCTGCACTAATTCTCAGAAAATGCTGAAACGGCAGAACCTGCAAGATATCGCCTCGTGAAAATATCTTGAGATACAATTCAGTACTAAAGCTCTTCCTGACTCGTACTTGACCTGCTCCCGACTTCTTGCTGAGCAATCTGTGGCAAGGAAATCAGATCCTGCAAGCAAGCACCTATAATTCTTCATTATCAAATCGATGTTAATAAAATAAATCTGTTCTCCTGTGACAGTTCTTTCGTCGCTTTCTTTATGATACCTCTCTCTCTCTCTCTCTCTCTCTCTCTCTCTCTCTCTCTCTCTCTCTCTTATCTATTCTCTTTCCATTTAACTTCTAGTTGACATGAGCTCTCGAACTTGCTAAACGTGTTCCCAATCTGTATACTCTCGCCGCAGCCAGCACAGCCGGTTTGGAAATGAAAGTCAGTTCGGGAGCACATCCTGCAGTATAGAAACCGCAGATACAAAGGCGGGATACACACTCTGGCTATGTAGCCGGTATTTCTAGTAACTCGTACACAAGCTTCTATATCCGAAGCACGGCTAACGCCACTCCTTACTAAATCTATCATTTATTCTAAGATTATCCTACAAATACCTGTTTTCGTTTAATTTTCAACCAGCACATTATAAAAGTCTCTCTACCATGCGTCTCAAATTCAACATATGATTAGAATTTCACTACCGCATTAAGAAGGTATAAATTTAATGTGAATTAGACAAGATCAGTCTATAAGGCGGAAAGAGACTGTCTACCAGTCCCTATCTTTGGTATCATGATCAATAAAGTATTAGTTCTTATTGTATTATCTGGGCAGTCTTTACGTTGGGTACGATCGTTATATTGTATTTCCGGGGGTGGTTGTGCGATTATACGGAGGTACAGTCCGTATGCCTTCCTCGACATACTGTATTAACTTACAGCAGTATAATCACTCCACATGCTGTTCTATAGTGGGTGGTAATTTGTGTCGATAATAGCGAATTACTGTTTTACTGCATTCTCATATGGAGCGAGAGGAATATGACCGTCTACATGCCTCGTAAGTACCTTGATCTCTCGTCTCATAACATTCGTCCGTGATATACAGGGTGTCCCAGAAATGTAGCGACAAATTTCGAGGGGTTGTAGAGGGTGTTCTGAGGAACAAATCGGGCATAGGAACCGCATCCAGAAAAGTCATCCAACGACGCTACAGAGCGTCGAAGTTATAGGCGCCGGCGCCTGCCACCAGGTCACCCCTTTGAAAGCAAACTTTGTACGCTGAGTACCGTAGGCGGAGCGTCTCGCAATGTTGTTCGTTACTGTATTCAGTGATTTCGACGATCGTCAATGGAGAAGTTGGAGCTAGCTATATCTTAGAAGGGCCTTGTCTCCTACGAATGTGACAGTCTTTCGTCTCGGTGGATGACGGTTTCGGTCACAGGTTTCCATCAACAGTTTATTTTTCTCCTGAAACCCTCTACAATCTCCAGTGTTTTTCGCTATACTGAGTATCGCATTGATAGGAGACGAGGCCTTCCTACGCAGTAGCTAGTTCCACTGGTGATCATGACAATCAGTCGCGCCAAGGCCTTTCTACGCAGTAGCTAGCTCCACAGGCGGTCACGACAATCAGCTGCGATCACTGAATAAGAAACAACATAGCGAGACGTTCCCCCTACGGTCCATCAATGTATGGTCATATTTGCTGCCGAAGGGGTGGCCTAATGGCAGGCGCCAACGCCTATTACTTCGACGCTAACATTTGTGAGACACCCTGCATACAGATCTATGGCACAGCCTTCCTTGTATAACAGCTATCTCAATCTTTTGTGTTTGGAGAGAACAACACCGTGATTCCTTCCACCCTGTGCTGCTGTCCTGCGATAAATACAACCGTTAAAATAAATAACATAATTAAATGGATTAATTTACGTCGCAAGTGAGTAAATGTAAATTAACAATCAACACCTTTTATGTGCCTATAGAACGGCTACAACTAAAAAAAAAAATGGTTCAAATGGCTCTGAGCACTATGGGACTTAACTGCTGTGGTCATCAGTCCCCTAGAAGTTAGAACTACTTAAACGTAACTAACCTAAGGACATCACACACATCCATGCCCGAGGCAGGATTCGAACCTCCGACCGTAGCGGTCTCGAGGTTCCAGACTGTAGCGCCTAGAACCGCTCGGCCACTCCGGCCGGCGGCTACAACTCAAGAGAGGGGAATTAATTAAGGAAATTACTCGAATTTTTTTCCCTTTCCATGGCACTTAGAAACTATAGATAAGGCTATGCGTGCATTTTAGTCCGCATGTGTGGTAATAAATCTGTCCGCCATTCACATTAATGAAGAGGCACTACCATTCGGGAAACATCTTCAGACTAACTGGATTGTAAATCCATACTGTCACACTAATAGAAACGCCGATCAAACCCACTCCCGGTTACCGTAAACTTATTCAGGGGAAGTATACTTCCCTCTCTGCATCTGAGTTCGTGTCTGACATCAGCGTCGACGACACATTAACATTAAACTCCTTCCTTTCTCTTGTAAGATTTAAGTTCGACCAGAGTTCTATTTGATCAAGCATCTACGGATTGTGTTGCGTCTACACGTCTCCACATACGTTCCAGATCTGCAGTAGCTGGTACCCTAATAGCGTCCTAGTAGGACGAGGAACTTGTGTGTCGTGTTGACCGCACCTGTTACCGGTTGTCAAGTGCACTCAGGGTGGCTGAAGGGGAACCCGAAGATGAATCGGGTAGGCGAGCAATAACGGCAGCGCGGCGATAAAATCTGAATGCCGGCCAGGAGGCCAGTGCCAATATCGACGCGGCTGGCGCAGCCGTGCCGAAGACGCGCGCCGCGCCACAGGACGGGCATGAATTGCGAACGCGGTGGCGGCGGCGATCCCTCATACCGCGCGCGCCAGGCCCGCACTGCGGCACCGCGGCCGGCCGGCGGTTGGTGGGTGGGTGGGTGAGTGGCGTACCGCGCCGGACAGCCGGGCGCAACCGAGCTCCGCCACGCCCCACCCGCCGCTATCTGCAAAACGCTGCTGCTCACACGCACACCTTGCTGCAGCGAGGAGGGGGTGGGAAGGCGTTACAACACCCCCACGTGGACGTACACTGTGTACCGAATGTTACATAGGAAATCTATATTATGTGAACAAAACAGTGGGGGCATTAATATGGGGTGCACTCACCCTCCGCCTTCATGACGGCTTGAACTTTTCTGGAGACACTACCATAAGGTGTCTTCAAGTCTATGGTGCAACTGCAGCCCATTCATCCCTCTAGAGCCGAAGGCACTGAAGGTAGTGACGTTCAGTCCTGGGGGTCTGGAGCGAAGTCGACGTTCTAACTCATCCCAAAGATGTTCGTCATTGGATTCAGCTTGGGACTCTGGGAAAGTCAGTCCATTTCAGGAATGGCATTGTCCACAAGCCATTGCTTAACAGATGTTGCTTTATGACAGAGTGCAGTGTCATGCTGATGCAATCATTCATCATCTCCAAACTGTTCATCTACTGTAAACATACACAACGCTGTAAAAAGCGCGCATACCTTTCCATATTTAACTTTTTCTAAAGTGCAATACCAGGGCCATATCCTGACCAGGATCAATACTGCCATACCATACCACCACTTCTTCCATACTTCACTGCTGGCATTATAAATCATGAGAGATAACATTCTCTAGGCGTTCGCCAAACTCAAAAGCCTCTATCGTTTTGCCAAAGTGTATGTTGTCACTAACCACTCCGTATCACTCATTACACGACTCCCATTATCCAGATGGTTCAAATGGCTCTAAGCACTATGAGACTAAGCATCAGTTCCCTCGACTTAGAACTACTTGAACCTAAGTAACCTAAGGACGTCACACACATCCATGCTCGAGGCAGGATTCGAACCTGCGACTGTAGCAGCCGCGTGGTTCCCGACTGAGGCTCCTTGAACGGCTCGGCCACCGCGGCCGGCCCATTATCCAGCTGTGTCTCTATTTATACCACCTCAGTTGTCGCTTTACATTGACTACAGAAATGTATGGGTTATATGACAGGAATGCTCGACCATTGTACCCCATTCTTTTTTAACTCCTTACCCACAATCATTGTCCTAGCTGGAATAGTAAATAGTATTTTGAAATTCATGGATGATTGATGTGATTTTTGACAGACACTTTCCACAATGCCTTTCAGTCAATGCAAGAGGTCTGTCTGTTCTTTGTTTCGCTACGATCGTTTCTTTGCGTTTCAATTTGACATTCACATCATCAGCAGTCAACTTTGGCAGCTTGAGAAGGATCGAAATGTCCCTCATGGATTAGTTATTCTGGTGACATCAAATGACTAGCCCACGTTTCAAGCCACTGAATTCTATTGACCGACCTATTTTGCTGTTACTAATTCTCTACTAACAACATAATACTCCCCACCTCCTTTTATATTGGTGGGTCCACCTCTCTTTGCATTTAGCAGTCAATTTCGGTTTACATAGAGGTGTCCAGATACTTTTGATCAGATTGTGTACATCTACTCTAGACTCTGCAACCCACTGGGAAGTGCAGGGGAGGGAGTACTTCCCATTGTAACGGTGCATGCTTCTTCCCGTTGTGGTCACTTACAAAGGTGATAAGAATGACTGCTTAAATGTATCTATGCTTGCTATTATTCTAATGTTTTCTTCGCAATCGTTACGAGACAACTTGTAAAAAGTTGTCCTATGTTCCTAAATTAGTCAAAGTTGGTTCAATAGTCGCTCTCTGGCATTTACTAGTCCAGATGGCTACACATTTAACTGCAAGCATGACAAGCATACAGGATCAACCGTTTTGCGCAAACCTGGTTGAGCGTCTGAATGGAATTTTGGGTAAGCATTTTATTGTAGAAGCCGCTTGAGGCTTGACCGACTTTGAATGCACGAGCCTACCAGCAAGAAGATGCTGGAGCTTATGTACGCACAGGCGGCCAGGAAAAACGGCTGCAATATGTGAGGCGGGCCAACAGACTCCCAGTCCGCAGCTCGTGGTCGTGCGGTAGCGTTCTCGCTTCCCACGCCCGGGTTCCCGGGTTCGATTCCCGGCGGGGTCAGGGATTTTCTCTGCCTCGTGATGACTGGGTGTTGTGTGCTGTCCTTAGGTTAGTTAGGTTTAAGTAGTTCTAAGTTCTAGGGGACTGATGGCCATAGATGTTAAGTCCCATAGTGCTCAGAGCCGTTTGAACAGACTCCCACTCCCCCACCCCCCAATCACGCTGCCTATACAGGGTGTTCCAGGAGGAATGATCAGTATTCACGGATATGCCAGAAACGATCATTCGGAGAAAGGAAAATAAGTCCAGAAACATGGCATCAAAAGTTCAGAGCTTAAGAACTATTTTCACATGTTCAGGAGAAGAGATGTGTTCCACAGTATCGAACAAGTGTTCATAGCTCGTAAGGTAAGGATTTTAGAGCCCATGTTTACTCGACATTTTTTCCTGAAATTATCTCTGAAATAAAGACTATTCTCCCTGGAACACGCTGCACAGTGGTATCGGCAGTGGGGAGCACACAGGACTATTAGTAAACTTCGCGGTCAGCCTCTCTCTGTCGTGTTTCGCTGTTCGCATTGTGATAGCATACGGATGAATAGACAGTGCATAGCGGACACGGACTGACATGAATATTTTACTCAGGGTATTAACTGTGAATCCAACTACTAAAACGCGTTGTTTTCTTTCTACCACTATACATCTCTAATATTATTTACTTAAAACTCTGTCAGCGCAGGTCTTCTGTTTCTATTACTAGCTTACGAAGCGATGTATTGGCTTGTTTAACACTTCACACAAATTTTACCTTCGAAAAGTACTTCTTGAACTTTTTTTATTTACAACGTCAGTGCCAAAGGTGAAATTTCTTGTGAAAAGATGTCGTAAACATAAAGTACTCATTTTAAGCAAGACGCACTGCCGTTCCCTCCAAATACGAATGGTGTCATAACGAAAATACGCATTTCAACAGTTGCATGTACAGTAGCTATTGTGGTACCGTATCTCAGTTTCATTTTCAATCCCACAGCGTAGCAAGTTTATTTCATTATGATATAATTTAACGATGTTCTCGTCTGTGATCTATAGCAGAACAACAATACATTTTTTTTTACTCTTCTGACGTTCAATCGTGTTCCTCTCTACGGAGACAGAGACAATGCCAGACAGATCAATTTGCGTTCATCGGCTCACTGGAGTATAGGCTTTCCTGTCGAGATCCGCCGTATGTCATTAGTATCCATTACAAGAGCCATAATTATCTGAATAATACCGCGGAAGAAGATTCCAAAGTAAAGTATTGTATATGAGTACATGGCTGAAGTCCAACAATTTATGTGCTCAGAAGGTAAAGAACATTATTCTTTTGTTATTTCTCTGTGTGAACTAATGAACCCAAAGTTTTGTTTCCACGTTAATCTGCTACGTAGCGACAGAAGCGAAGAATTATTGTTCTCACATTTCCAATTTCTCTCTCTGTAAGGAGGCTACACGGTAAAAAGTAAGTAAATAACATATTTCAGACATATCCTTTTTGGGAATTGTCAGACGATATTGTGACCATACAAACGAAAGACGCTATTCCAGATGCATCAACATGCTAGAACATGTCATATTTACGTCGCTTGCACGTAAACAAGTCATTCACACAGTGCTGACACTACTCCCAAACTCTAATATTGTTGGAACAGCGCGTACTATACTGCTCCAGAGCACGTCACAATGCTCAACCGACAGACTACCGCATCCCTCTTCGAGGAGCTACGCAGCAACGGCTCTACCCGCTCTCATAGCTTCACCTCGGCCAGCGCCTTGGCTGCTTTCTGAACCTCACCCAAGTTCTCCTGTATCCCTTGCGGGCTGTCAGCATGCAAGTAAAGACACTGTGGAGAAATGACTGCTAAGCGAAGTGGTGCTTTCCACAAATAGTCTCTACATCGGCTCGCGCGCTGATTTTGAACATCATGGGACAGGAGAATAAAGCTGTGTCGGACAGGCACTCGAATTTGGAATCTTGCCTTCCGCGAACGGTGCTCTTACCTACTGAATTACCCACGCACGACTTATGAGCCGCCCTCACAAACTTACTATTGGCAGTACCTCTCGCCTGTTTTCCAGACTTCACATAAGCTCAGCCTAGTCTTAAAACATCCCACATTCTGCTGCAAAGTAAAAGACTAATTCTGGACATAACGCGCTTGCTTGTGTTAAGTGTGAACGCGTACCTTTGCGCCACGCACTGAACCCAAGGTGTCACACTGGGCCTGTGGAAATGACGCATCAGCCACTGCTCCGAAAAATGTCTGCTAGTATTCCTGGCCCCATGTCGCCAGAATGAACGGACCACTTCTGCCCACGGAAGCGGCCACTCGTCCGATGCTGGTGGGCCGTGGAGTTTCTCCGAGTTTCGGTATTATTAGTTACGCCTGGTCCGATCCGGACTGTGGAAAGTTGAAGTGGGGCGGCGCGGCGCGGTGGGCAGTTCTTCTGGCCCTCGCAGCAGCCTAGATGGTGCGGTGATCTGTACGCCATCGAGTTAAGTACGACGGGACCGGCAGGAAATCAGGCCGGAGGCGAGTGCGGGGTGCAGATAGCGAGGTCGCTCGGCGGTGGGCGGAGCGTGTAATCCCGCGCCGCCAGAAGGGCCGAGACAAACTGCCTGGCGTCGCGTCGCTGTCTCCAGACCCGCCCCCTGCTGTTCGCCTACGTCTCCTCGCCACTACCAGCTCTCCTCTCCGCCGCCAGCAGCGCCCGTTTGCGGAGCTTCTGATATTAACCGTTACAACTTCCCTGTCTGTCTAACCGTTTTCACTTCTCTCTCTCTCTCTCTCTCTCTCTCTCTCTCTCTCTCTCTCTCTCTCTCTCACACACACACACACACACACACACACACACACACACACACACACACACACACACACACACTAAACACTAGCGCTGTGTTTGGTGAAGAATATTTGATACCAATTAACAAGAAATGCCGCGCTGCTTCTCATTAAGGCAGCGTCTTGCAGCGACGGCTGGTGATGAACGTAGCTACGAAGGGTTGACAAAAAGATCGAAATACCAAAACCACAACACATTACTACGCCTAATACGGTGTAGGAAAAACGTTGGCAATTAAAACGGCTTCCAGTCGTTTCAGAAAGGATAAATTCAAGTCTTGTATGGTTTCAGAGGGAATTTTCAACCGTTCTGCCTGCTAAATAGTGGCTAGCTGAGGTAACGATGAGGAAGTTAGAGAGCAATCACGCACCCTTCTCTCCGAAGTAGAACACAAAGGTTAATTAGTATCATGGCCAGGGGAGAGATGACAATTCATCCTCGTGCTCACAAACCGGTCCTGGACGATGGGAGCTCTGTGTACAGAGCCTTGTCGGTTTGGAACAAAGCATTGCCCTTGACGCACAAATATTGTACCGTCAGATAAACATGATCAACCAAAAATCTTCACATAATCCTCGGCAGTAATGTGGCCTTGCACAGTAACCACACTAAGCTCATGAAATACCACGACATGGCTGCCCAAACCACCACCGAACCCCCATCATCTTCTACACTTGCCACCAAGCAGACAGCATTGTACGCTTGGGACGGCGTAACGAGACTCATCCGAACAAATGACTTTCTTCCATTGCTCCATAGTCCACGTGTTATGGCTTCGCTCCACGTTTTCCTGTTATTGACATTTGCATCACTCATGTACGGTTTTATAATTCCATCTCGCTCTTCAATTACCGACTTATGGAGCAACCCGCTTGTTGTTTTGGTGCAGACAGGGCCGCGAGCGCGACATTCAGTTCTGCTGAGGTACTGCAGCTGTAGTCGTCTTTTGCGTCGCAATCCTACTCAATGATCGTCTGTCACGATGACTCTACACACACTTTCGCCCGAGTTGTGACAGCGAATGACGTTTCTCCGCTTTCCCCGTATGCGGTATAAATCTTCCATGCTGTGCCTCTTGAAACATCAAACACTTTGGCTCCCTTGGTTACGGAAGCACCCATCGTATGAACAGCAGCAATTTACCATGTTCCAATTCACTTAGCTCCGACATAATGCTTTCACATCAAAACTGAACATCGCTGTAATCACGAATGACACTTGCAACGTACTGAAAAATTGGACAGGAGCCGTTCGTGATCAAATATAACAGTGAAACCTGCAGGATAGTCTAGTACCAGCATTTAAGTTCAAGCATGCATTTGACGCAGTGTTACTACATTTTTGTCCAACCCCTGTCGCCCTGGCAGTGACAGTGATGAATTGAAAGCTTCTTCAGATGTACAATTATCACTTTCAAATGTCTGTAGCTATCCACTCTATGGTCGCCCATGTGTAGGAGAAGTGTTCGTCTTGCAGTTGCCTCGGCCAGATGCTGACTGCAGGGGTAAAGGTGTTTTTGTTTGGCCTGGAGGCGATGGGCTGGTCTTTCCCTAATCCTCCTAGATGTGTGGTGATCGAAGCTGGATAGGCAGATTTTTTCCCGTTGGCGACCAATATTAGTCAACATCTGTAGTAGAGAAACTATTTAAAAGTCCCGTAAGGTAACAGCACCTTACAGAAGCTCTATTCGCGGGATCAGGAACTGGTCAACGAAAATTAATACGTTCTGCTCCTGATTCTGAATGCTTCGAAGTTTGTACATGGGCGCCAACTAAACAGTTGGCGCCGCAATACATGACAAAGGGAGTGGGAGACGTCCGACAAAGGGCGTCGAATTTTCTCCTCCTTTCCCAGTATTCGGGAACAACTGAAGTTGAAATATGCGGGTCCAAGGTTTGTCATGGTTCAATTTTCGATCGGCAAAAGCCCGTACCCAGTGTATCTAAATCGCTGTCTGTATCTGAAGCCTAACTTTACTGTTAGGTTCTGAATTAATGTCGTTCAACAAACACGGTAACCCCATGGTACAAGAAGTAAATAACCCGGCGTGTGCGAACTAACACGAACAAGAGGTACAGGTACACTGCATGCAGTAAGATGGAGCGGGTGCAACCGTATGTTGACCGTAAACTACCATTCACAGAGTCCACGCATATAGCACGGCGAAATATCTATCACAAACATCATTTGTAACATGGAGTGCAATTTTAATGTGATTGTAGTGTTTAAAAGGGATGAGTAACATTGAGCATACCGAAGATCATCCATACAAGTGTGCCGTATTTCGAAGCCTCCAGTTCTTTGGATTTATCGGGAGTGGCGAATATCACAGTCTGAAAAGAAATTCGTATCAGAATTACTGCCGAAAGGTGATCTTGTCGATCACTGGTGACTGAACTCTGCCACAGTTCGTGGCAAAAAAAATGTTGGCTACCAGGTTCGAACTGCCGTACATTAACCTTGGCGCTTTCAAATGGTTCAATGGCTCTGAGCACTATGGGACTTAACATGCCCGAAGCAGGATTCGAACCTGCGACCGTAGCGGTCGCGCGCTTCCAGACTGAAGCGCCTAGAACCGCTCGGCCACACAGGCCGGCCTTGGCGCTTTCCGGCGATCCTACCTTTCCTCACGAAGGTGTCCACTTACTTCTAAGAATTATAAGTTTACTTCTTTGTGCGATCAACGATTCGAATGAAAACGCTCACTTATGGATATTATATGAGAAGGGGGCAGGAGACCACGGGGACAAAACATATTGTTCGTCTCTTTAAATTTTTATTTTGAAATAGAAGACCACAGTATACTGTTTTATACAACAATTTCTCACACAAATAGTGTGTGTGTGTGTGTGTGTGTGTGTGTGTGTGTGTGTGTGTGTGTTCCAGAAAAAGTGCTGCTGGCAAGAGCAATGTCCATCAGCGTTTGAGGGATCCGAAAGAAGATAAATGACGCGACACAGAGGCAACGCCACTTCAAATAAAGCTGAATATACACCAACGACGTGATAAATAGTCTGCTTTATTACGCACCCTGCTAGACGAAACGAGATAAGGCTGACAAAAGAAGGCCTCCAACCGCCACTCATATTTACTCATCACACAAAGAGCTGCCTACGCCGTCTGATCAGGTAGAACTGATTACTACGTAGCAAACAAAGTGTTGACATTGGGGGCAGAGAAAGATGAATATCTGCTTTAGAACCTGCGCGTATAGGGTTGGCGTTTTGCGTGCCTGCGAAGTGTAATTACACAAACCATTGGAGACAGAGCCCATATCGAACAACAGCAAAGCAGCTATCACCGCCCCAGTACGCCATAAACAAAAGTTTTCCGACATTTTCTTCCTAAGGGCGCCACAAATCATACGGAGAAAGCAACACTGATGCCAATAATCAACGCCCCAACTAACAACGGACAATCTGCCTGACCAACACACAAATTGCAATCGGCGACTGCCCAGTTCCAATTTCTAAGTGCCTCTAGTCTCCAAACTGTTCCGCGATCCATTCAGGCAAATGTTTGTGTGTTTTCCAGTTTCTCTCCATTCTACTCGATGCAGAAGCACCGTAAATTTCAAAATTGTTTACATCCGTTATTTTTTCTCCGATAGCTGCATTCTGCTTTAAGGTGTGCGACGACGGTTACCTATGAGGAAAACGCAGACTGACTGCGTGATTTAAACGAAGAAACTAATGCGCTACTGCACTCACGAGACAATGCAGTACGTTCTTTTCATCACCGTAAGTCATGTATTCACACAAATTAGACAATTATTCTCGTAAAATCTTCCGTCAGTGACAAAATTTCTAAGAGTCATTTTACCCATTACCACATACTGGATTCTATTTTCCGCTTTATCCCATGCTGAAATCCGGGAACTGTTACACAACTGAAGTTTCCTTATTAGGTACCGCTATCGCTGTAACAAACAACGCTTTGGCCCCGACAAAAGAGAGAAAAATTGTACAAATATTTCTTCAATTTAACGACTTTGTGACGTATCATGCCGTTTACTGAGGATCTTGTAACAATTTCGATCTGTGCCCATAGATTACATGCAGAAGAAGAAAAGAAATAAGGTAAAACGTGTAACTAAGATCGAGGTATACGCTAGAATAATAATTTGTTCTTGACAAAGGTAAAATTAAGTAAATGTAAAATTTACGTAAGCGAAGAATTTTCAGAAAAAATGTTTTATAGTATTTTTGTTGTATATTTCATATTGAAACCACTGGAAAACCAGAACCTGTTCAGTTTTTGTAGTATTCTGCATGAGGATATTCTTATTATTACTCCTGCAGAGTTTAGCACCCGTTAAGTTTGCAGGATATATGATTTGTAACAGCTGATAGGTAGAACTTCATTTACTAATGTTGCTGGCAATCACATCGGTATCACCAAAGGCCAGATTATGCAAGCACTGGCTATAGCCACACCAAGAAAATTCCACATTATGTGGTGCTACCATTTCATTTTCACTGTCAATGTCGGACGTTATTGACTTCTGATCACTTGGTGATTCATTCAGTAGCTGTTATCTCGTGGCAGTTGGTCACGTCAGCAGCTGGCGGATTCCGTAATTTCATTGCTGAGAAGAGATGAAGACTCGATTTTTTAGTTGCCACTGGTTGCAGATAGGATTATCTCGCTTAATGCTGAAGACAACAGTCAGTAGTAACTTACGCCACAAGAATCGAAATTTTGGAGACGCATCAACACTTATCCTAAAAAGACGAAGTTTTCTACACTGTAGAATCACTAATACGGAACGACGCACTGGCAGCGGAGTCTCTAAGAATATAAGCTATACCAGTAATCCCGAGGGACCTTTGGTCTGACGCACCAGAGAGCGACAGGGAAATGCTGAAAAACGCCAACTGGCAGATTCTTGATGACAGGTGCCAATTACCAGCGAAAGTCTGCTCTACAAAGTTTCCAGAAGCTTTTTTAAGCTGAGGCTGTACAGACGTTCTTGAGCCACTCTACCTTTCACTCGCGTTGGGACCGCGAATACAAGATTAGACTTATTTCAGCGCACACACAAGCGTTTAAACAGTCGTCCTTTCCGCGTTCCATATAAAATTAGAATGGGAAGTAACGGTAACATGTGGCACAATGGTAAGTACTGTACGTCACACGATTCACTGTGGTTTTCAAAGAACGTATGTAGATATACAAAGGCGGGTACAGTGTGTGTTCCTAGTGGCCATTGCTACAACTAAAAGCCACGGTATCGCTATAATAGGACTGGTTGGCTAGGGTACTCGACCTAGTACGGGTAGTTTCGCCTAGCAACCTCAAATAAAAACATGTTGAGACAGTTTTTGGGTTTTACTGATACGTGGCGCCATACTCACTCGCCTCTCTGAAGAAAAGCTAGAGTTATACAACAGCAATTTTTAACCTATTATAATATTAAAGCAAACACTGTGCTGTCTGCTCCTCCGTGTTTTTTGTTACCTCGCTGGAGTCCACCCTCCCGTGGAACGTAAATCTGTCTGTGATGCAGCTTCGCAGCACTTGTCACAATATTCTCTTAAGGTGAGGAGACATAAGTCATGGGACAACGATATGCACATACATAAATGGCAGTAGTATAGACTATAGACTATAGACTGTATAAAAGGGCAGTGCATTGATGGAGTTGTCTTCTGTTCTCAGGTGATTGACGTACAAAGGTTCCCGACGTAATTGTGGCCGCACAACGGGAATTAACACCATTTGAACGGGGAATGGCAGTTGGAGCTAGACGCATAGGACATTACATTTCGGAAATCGGCAGGGAATCCAATATTTCGAAATCTACAGTGTCACGAGTGTGCCGACAATACCAAATTTCAGGCATTACCTCCCACCACGGACTATACAGTGCCCGCTAGCCTTCACTGAACAACCGAGAGCATCGGCGTTTGCGCAGAGCTGTGCTAAGAGACGAATAACACTGAGTGAAATAACCGAAGAAATCAATGTGCGGCAAAATTTGGCGTTAATTGGCTATGGCAGCAGACTACCGACGCGAGTGCCTACACTACCAGCACGACATCGCCTGCACCTCCTATCCTGGGCTCGTGACCATATCAACTGGACCCTAGACGACCGGAAAACAGTTGCCTGGTCGGATGAGTTCCGATTTAAGTTGTTTAGAGCTGATAGTACGGTTAGAGTGTGGCGCAGACCCCACGAAGCCATTGACCCAGTTTGTCACCGAGGCACTGTGCAAGCTGATGGTGGCTCCATAATAGTGTGGGCCATGTTTACATGTAATAGACTGCGTCCTCTGGTCCAACTGAACGGACTACTGACTGGAAATGATTATATTCGGCTACCTGGATACCATTTACAGCCATTCATGGACTTCATGTTACCAAACGACGTCACTGGGCCACAGTTGTTCCCGATTGGTGTGAAGAACATTCTGGACAATTCGAGCGAATGATTTGGTCACGCAGATCGCCCAACATGCATCCCATCGAATATCTATGAAGCATAGTCAAGAGGTCAGTTCGTGCACAAAATCCGGCACTGAGGGCACTTTCGCAACTATGGACGGCTGTAGAGGTAGCATAGCTCGTACTTCTGAATGAGACTTCGAACGACTTATTGAGTCCATGCTACACTGCGTTACTGCACTACGCCGAACAGTTTAGGTCAGACACGCTATTCGGAGGTATCCCATGGCTTTTGTCACCTCAGTGTATTTTCCTCAGAAACAGGATTGTCACCTTGTTGTTCTCCCAAACGTAGACGGATCACATGTTTACTGGTTTACTTTTCACGCACATAGAGCACTCGGCAGAGTAACTCCGGTAAATTGAGATGGAATTTCTGAAATATGGAAGACATTAAGCACCAACTGTTCGTCGTGATTTGCCGCACCTCTGTTTCACAACTTCACACATTTTCACAGCGCATACGGTCTGAAGCACGTGAGGACAACTGGCGAGACACAGACTGGCGAAGGAAACTAGAAAAAAGGAAATATGTGACAAACATTTCGCACAGTGAACACTTTATTTTACTGTGTGTCATTGGATCATTCACGCAAAAGTAACAAGGAATGACTTACCAGGTGTACCGGTACGAAATGAGCGTTTTTTTTTGTGAAAATGAAACACTAATTTTGAATTGAAAAGTAAAACATTTTATGCAAAGTACTGACCATTGCTTTCTATACATTTTGACCACGTTTCTGGCAATTTGTGGACACCACGCCAATAGAAATGTTCGTCTTTTGAAGCAAACCAATCAGACACCCAATTTTCCACTTCTTCCTAGGAATCGAAGTGTTCCTCAGCCAATGCGTGTCCCACTGATGAAAACAGATCGTATTCGGAAAGGGCCAAGTCTGGTGAATAGGGCGGGTGGGGTAGCAGCTCCCAGTCAACTGCTTTGATTGCATCCTGAACCAGTTTTGCTTTGTGTGCAGGTGCACTGTCGTACTTTGCCATGTCTTCTGGCCCATTCTGGTCTTTTTTCAATCAATGCATAGTTCAAATTGATCATTTGTTGTCTGTAGCGATTAGTATTCACAGTTTCACCGGGTTTTAGAAGCTCATGATACACCACTCCTTTCTGATCCCACCTGCCCAGAGCATTGTCTTCTTACAGAATCGATCTGGTTTTGCAGTCGATGTTGATGGTTGTCCCGGATTAACCCATGATTTTTTCCCGTTTCAGATTCTTAAAATAAATCCATTTTTCATCGCCAGTAGCAATTCGATGCAAATTGATTTTCTTTCATGTCTTTGAAGCAAAATTTGACAAATGGTTTTTCAGTTTTCCATCTGTCTTTCATTTAGTTCATGTGGCACCCATTTTCCACACTTTTGGATCTTTCCCATAGCTTTCACACGATCATAAATTGTTTGATGTGCAACATTTAGCATTGCTGCCATTTGCTTCCGACTCAAAGTATCATCTTCATCCAATATTGCTTGCAATTCGGCGTCTTGGAACTTTTTTGGTGGTCTTCAACGTTCTTCATTTCTTACAACAAAATCATTATTTCTGAACCGTTGAAACCATCTTTTGCATGTTGCTTGTGATAGAGCATGATCACCATATGCCTCGACAAGCATTCGATGCGACTCTGCAGCACTTTTTTTCAAATGAAAACAAAAAATTAATGCTTTCCGCAAATCATCACTTTCTGGTACAAAATTCGACATTTTTAACACGATGAAAACATATGATGTTGTTTGTTCCATGACTTGATGTATACTAAATATCTCTGACAGATGTCATACCAACCAAACAAAAATAAAATTACGGCTCGTTCACAACAAATGTTCCGTAACTCTCATTTCATAACGGTACACCTGGTATATGTAAGTAGAGTATATCTCCAGCGGCGTCACATCATCTCGTGCAGGTCACAGTGCTCGACAACCAACCGCAGAGCGGGCGTTTGTTTCCATTAAACTGAACTTACAAGGAATAAAGTATAAGACAGAACACTAGTCCATACAGGATGGTCGGCTTAATTTCGACCTTGGGAGACTCACGCAGATACGAACCGCCTCGCCGCCAGTGCTATTTAATAAGGGCGGTCTTCGCTCGGAGTTTCGACGCCAGGAGCGGGCTTTGCCGGCAGCTTAGCGGTGATTTAGCGCGAATCGCCGGCCGCTGTCTTACCTGCCGGCTGGCTATTTAGAGGCGCTTAAGGCCGGCGCGGCGAGCACCTAGCGATAAGCCAGCCTGCCGGCTGCCGGGCGCCAGATGGCCGCCGAAGCCAGTGTCCGCGGCCCGGCGAGGCGCTAACCGGCGCGCCCATTCGTCACTCAATAATGGCCGCCCTCAGTTAGCGTCAGCCGCACGCCATCTTCCATTCCACGCGCCCATCTGCGCCCGGCATTAGCGTTCATGGCCCGTCCCTCACGGCTAAACGCAGCCAGAAGTTAACGCCGTCGCGAGAATGGATTGTCGTCCTCATTTCGGCTGTTGAAGACATTTCACTAACTGCCGTCAAAAAGGTCATGGCGAGATTACAACACGGAAATAATACGTGCTCGTTAAATGGACGAACGTCTCGGCAATATATTCCTAGCCACGGCATTCCGTTAAACCTCCGATCTCGAACAAAACACGACTAAACTGCAGTAGATTAAAGAGACTATTACTAACCGCGAATGGAGCTAATGTTTGTCTCATAGAAATTCAAGTCCGCCTGTTACGCAAACTATTATTCTTTTTAATGCCGAAGCATAAATCAGTACCTTCGTACCGTTATCAAGTGTTATTACCTAGAATCTTAGGCTCTGTATGACCTTCCTTACTGTATTACACAGCCTGCCACTGCTATTTCCGTGGTACCTGTTCTCATTTACACCCTCATCTGTTGGGGAAAGCCTCTCGTGGTCGTGCGGTAGCGTTCTCGCTTCCCACGCCCGGGTTCCCGGGTTCGATTCCCGGCGGGGTCAGGGATTCTCTCTGCCTCGTGATGGCTGGGTGTTGTGTGCTGTCCTTAGGTTAGTTAGGTTTAAGTAGTTCTAAGTTCTAGGGGACTGATGACCATAGATGTTAAGTCCCATAGTGCTCAGAGCCATTTGAACCATTTTTTTGTTGGGGAAATACACACAGGAACGGGTACGTATGTTTGATGAAGCAACATCGCAAATTACAACTTCGAACTTGATAAAACACGATGTTTGTGTTGTTGCTGGGTACTTGGTGCGTTTTGACGTTCAGGGACAACATGTGAACATGAACTGTGACAGGACTTTCGATGTGAGCCCTCATCTACAGTTCGGCAGTCTGAAGGCAGAGCTAGAAAAGGCTCAACGGTTTTCTCTCTTCATGATTGGAATGTGTAACAACGAGGGGGTATTCAACAGGATTTGCGTATGGTAGTACCTCGAAAAACAACAGCTTCGAAATTATCGTGTAATCAACACTGACAACGACGACGCTGCTAACGCCAATGGTCACACTGAGGATGACGAGAATGGTTCAAATGGCTCTGAGCACTATGGGACTTAACATGTGAGGTCATCAGTCCCCTAGAACTTAGAACTCCTTGAACCTAACTAACCTAAGGACAACACACACACATCCATGCCCGAGGCAGGATTCGAACCTGCGACCGTAGCGGTCGAGAGGCTTTCCCCAACAGATGAGGGTGTAAATGAGAACAGGTACCACGGAAATAGCAGTGGCAGGCTGTGTAATACAGTAAGGAAGGTCATACAGAGCCTAAGATTCTAGGTAATAACACTTGATAACGGTACGAAGGTACTGATCAACCGTAGCGGTTGATAAGGAGGATGCTAATTATGGTGATGATGACTACAAGATTTATATCGATCGAATTAGTTATCTTCTGCGATAAGTCGATCTGTTATTTGCCATGGTCGTTTCAAAAGATCAACTCGGCCATTCGTCTCAAGCGATTTAGACGCACCATGGGAAACCTAGACCAGGGTAACTGGGCGAATGTTTAGACTGTGCTGTTCCGAAATAAAGAGTCCAATGTATTTCTTCCTCTCTGATCTTTTCTTTATTTACTTGCTAAAGTACGCAGTCTTTCCCCCTTACTTTTCAATTAGTACACCGAAGAAGCAATGATGGAAATAAAAGATAGGTTCAGGAGTGGAATTAAAATTCAATGTGAAAGGAAATCAATGATACGATTCGCTGATGATATTGCTATCCTGGGTGAAAGTGAAGAAGAACTGCACAACATGCTCAATGGGACGAACAATCTAATGAGTACAGAATAGAGATTGAGAGTAAATCGAAGAAAGACGAAAGTAATAAGAAGTAGTAGAAATGAGAACAGCGAGAAACTTAAAATCAGGATTGATGGCCAGGAAGTAGATGAAGTTAAGGAACTCAGCTACCAATGATGGACGGAGCAAGGAGGGCATCAAAAGCAGACAAGCAATTTCAAAAAGGACATTCCTGGCCAAGAGAAGTCTACTAGAATCAAATATAGGCCTGAATTTGAGTAAGAAATTTCTGAGAATGTACCAAAGTTCAAATGGCTCTGAGCACTATGGGACTTAACATCTATGGTCATCAGTCCCCTAGAACTTAGAACTACTTAAACCTAACTAACCTAAGGACAGCACACAACACCCAGTCATCACGAGGCAGAGAAAATCCCTGACCCCGCCGGGAATCGAACCCGGGAACCCGGGCATGGGAAGCGAGAACGCTACCGCACGACCACGAGCTGCGGACGAGAATGTACCTCTGGAGCACAACATTGTATGGTAGCGAAACATGGACTGTGGGAAAACCCGAACAGAAGAGAATCAAAGCATTTGAGATGTCGTGCTACAGACGAATGATGAAAATTAGGTGGACTGATAAGGTAGGGAATGAGGTGGTTTTGCGCAGGATCAGAAATGGAAAACAAATCCAAGGAGAAAGGACCGTATGACAGGACATCTGTTAAGACATCAGGAAATGACTTCAATGGTACTAGGGGGAGCTGTAGAGTGCAAGAACTGCACAGGAAGACAAGAGATTGGAATACATGCAACAAATAATTGAGAGCGTAGGTTGCAAGTGCTGTTCTGATATGAAGAGGTTGGCATAGGAGAGGAATTCGTGGCGGGCGGCATCAAACCATTTAGAAGACTGATGAAAAAAAATAAATAAATACAAAATTCTTGTTACAAATCTTTTTAACTCACCAAAACATGGAATCTTATTTTATTTACGTAAATCTAATACTGGTTTGTATTGCAGGTACAAATCAAGTATTAAATTATTAATACATGTTGCTAATTTTCATAACGTTGTAACGCGAAAAACACTAGTCCGGCGCGTTAACCACTGTGCCACCACACTGTATGCTGATCTCTGATCTGCTCCAACATTCTAAAAAAAAATTGTAGTTTGAAAATATTCATTTCACTGTCTTACTCTGCCGACCATTTATAAAATCCGTAAGCAAATATTTTCAAATTGTGCAAATCAAAGCGGACAGGAGGAAACGTGAGTTGCGCGTCTAAGAAGCATATTGGCGGCCAAGAGGATTGTGCTGCAGTGCACGTGCTGTCCCCAGCCAGTACTTCTCGGAAGACCTAAATAGGGTCAACTCGGCGGAGCGCGCTGAAAATTTAAACACATCTGGCGCTCCAGGGCGGCGCAGCAACATTTCGTGTGCGAGCTGGCGTCTTGGCCAGTCTGCAGAGTTGTGCAGTTGCTGTCTTAATACAGGCAAGTCATCAAGAGTACCTTCTAGGTAAGTCACCCGTTGCTCCGGGAACTCATCCGCTTGGTGGACACTACCACAAGTTCCAACTCGCCACGCTACGGTAGAAGCTAAAACCTTGACTCAGGACAAACCAATCCCTTCCCACTGATACGCTTTTGAACAGTTCTGTCCCCCAGTTGATTCACTACGAACAACAATCCCTAAATAAATGAAGTCAAACATTATCATCAAACGCATAAATTACACTTGTTCATTATAAGACATCTTCGTGTCACATGCGTCATGTTGGTCTCAGGTATATAAAATGGCTGTTCAACTGTCTATTAGTACTGTATTGTTCATGCAGCGATAGCGAAAATTTACGCGGATGAAACATGGTAACAGAAGCAAACACATTCCAGGAAATATGGGCGCACAACCAAGGATCTCGCCAGGGTATTGTGAATGTGTGGGGCTACAAGCCGCCTCTGAGTACAGTTTGAAATATTGACTTACTTAGTATAAATGTGCGAGTATTTGAACTATAAACCTTTCGATTAAGTCTATCTGATAGGGCTCAAATTTCATTCCGTCCCACGGTTGGGGAATGTGGTACAAGCATAATGGAGTACCAGTATATGGTCCACAATGATTAGGTCGAGAAGCGTCTGTACTTTGGCCTCTAATGTGACTTGAACTCAATGCTCTGCATTTCTCTGTCTTGGGTCGGCTCAAAAGTTAAGTGTACAACATTCCCGTTGATACGGTTCAAGAAACTGGAAAGCGAATTGAACAGCCTAGTGAAGAAATACGAGATGATTCGGGTGTGTTTCAAAGAGTACGAAAATCACTGCGAAGGCAAGTACAGTACTCCACTGAAATGCGACGACAACACGTAGACCCATACTGCGAACAGGTACGAGTGTACAGTGAACTGTAAAATATAACGTGTTCAATCAGTGTATTATTTCATTTTAAATTAAGCCACTAGTGAAATTTGAGTACAATTAGACGGGCCAGTTTAAATTTGTGATACATTTGATTAGCTATGACGATACTACATACTCGAGTCAGTACCGGCTTGTAACCACATTCGCAATTATCTTCCAAGTGGCTTGTTTGCGGACCCATGTTCACTAGAACATTTTCATTTCTATAACTGTATATTTTCACCACCCGTATCAGTTTTCGCTGTTAATTCACGCACTGTATAGTGAACACTAAAAGAGTGATGCGGTGGTGTCAAAATAAGTTTTGCCTCGCAGAGCGACTATAGGGAATATTAAGAATACAATATTTTCAAATGAGAATATACAACAAATTGATTATATTTATTTTAGGCTTGCAATGCAAATAGATTACCGTTTTATGACTATCCTCCAGGCGGTGTTTACATCCACACATCATACAATTTAAAACTAATGAAGTAACAGGAGATGATTTCGGAGAATGGACGTGAAAATTTAAACAGTGAAATGTCTGCTTTAGAAGCTAATGTCCAATTCACATGCAACGGTTTGCTGAACTGTTTTTACCACCACAAAATTTTTTGTAAGAGCAACGCACAAACTGTAACGAATCTCACTTTCAATAACGTCGAAGGAAAACTAATTCTTAAATTTGAACTCGGCAGTCTATCTTCGTTGCGAGAACAATTTCGATGTAAGGGCATGCCGAGCTTCAGATGCTACTGGATATTGCCGAAAGTCCAAAGAATTCAGTCCTGATCAAGTACTTGTGTTACATTTTGTAAGAGAATTAATACTTGCACGGTAATTCCCACGCGTATCAAAAACACGGCAATCGCTGTGCCCAAGAACTAATTCATAAATTCCGTATTTCATTGTAAGGAGACAACACGAAGCCTGGCGTGACATAGCTTACATTTTACTCCAATTAACAACAGCCAGATTGAGAAAAATCTTATCTAAACAACTGTTGCGGCTGTGGATCGACTTACAACGAAAATTATATGCACACAACATGTAATAAGACTCGTTCGACATGATTTCCATTAAAATCACACAAATGATACGTGGAACCTCTAACTAACCAACAAACCAGCTACTCGACCACTAGTGTCATGTCACACGTTACTCAACTTGTGACGAAACAGTACGTGACTGGCGGCAAAGCACGGAGCTCCGGTAACAGTTTCGTTTCAGTAATTCAGAAAACAACAAAAAAGATAACTAAACACTAAAAGCTAGCTCTTAACGAAGATAAATGTTACTACAGCACTTGTGAGGAAGCGAGGTGAAGACTTAAAAACCTGGCTTTGTGAAGCTCCAGGTCTAAATAGCCAAGAGAAATTGCTATACCGGTAAGAGAATTAATATAATCAGGTTTGGACTAAAATTGGACAAGCGAGAGAATGTTTAACAAGCTGAAATGAACTCTTGTCCGTCTCTCTGCACAATCAGAGATAATCATCACTTTCTGAAAACTTTGTTCTTTATACAATTACCTTCTATCAATGTGGTGCAAGATGCCCAATTAGAGCTACTGACTAAGTGATTTACACGTTCGTTGAATACTTTCGGTTATCACATACAAAATACGAAAACAATAATAAACTAGGATGCGTGTATTTCATAGCCAATTGTAACGTTCGCTACGGCGTGCCCATACATAAGGTATATGGTGACTACAGATCCCCATCTACTAATGGGCATTAGTACCGGCGTTACCATCACCTCCTCACTCTCAGTAATACAAAAATCTTAGTCGTCCTGAACGTCTAAGCCAGTTTCGACTTGTTCTGCTTTTACATATTCTGTTTCGTCAAAGTTATTCTTGACCTTCAGGTCATTTTTTACTCTTCGTAAACAAAAGACGAAAAAAACATAATTCATATAGTTTTCGCACTCCTCGTGTTCTTCGCAGTTGTAGCTCTTCGATTACTGTCGACACTCTACAGAGGTCTGTCTTCCTGATGACATCCGATTGTGAAAGAAAGCGTAGTTTTACGACGCCTCTGAAAATCTTCAGCGTGATACTTCTATCTGCTTTGATTAAGTGACATGTGGTGGCAAAAGGAAGTGGGCGGGTGGTAACTGACATATGAGAATTCTGAAAGACGAAACTACTCCGCGTAGTAGTTGTAACAATGACTATTATTAGATCAATGATATACAATATCCGACGAATGAGGGTCTTCAAAATGCTATGTGGCAGTCGCGAAAGCAGGGAATGATGAGAATGAACGCGATTACAACGTTAATTCTCAGTGCACAAAAACCCACCAACAGGTTCTCCCCAAATAGTGCTGCGTTTCTCACGAAACGAAAACACCGTATGAAAGGTTTTACCTTCGTCAGAAGTTCTGTAGCGAGATTACCTTTCAATACAAGAAATGGTCTGTGGCTTGCGGTCACAATAAGCACAAATGTTCATTACAAATAGTAGTTAACGACAATCCTTAGACATTGAACTATGTACCACTTCGTACTTGAGGGACGCTATTTTATCTTCTTTCCTTCTTTAACTTGTTACACAGAATTTGTCGGCAAGGCGAACAGCCATTTGCTACCTCACGTTCTCTTACGGTGGGTCGGAAGAAAAGAAGACTCGTCTGGGCGTATTTCATGCAATAACATTTTGGGCCTAGCAATACAGTCGGCGAACTGTAAATACTGATCATATAACATCTCAGTACAAACGATGTCTGTGGTGGACTTTGTGTACACACACACACACACACACACACACACACACACACACACACACACACAGCGCGCGCCCGCTACGTGAATATAAGTGTGCACGTTAGCACGTTAATGTGACCCTTAAACGACAAATATCGAGTAACGTAAGCAGGACGTTTATTAGTTGTCCAGACAGATGATCACCGACACACTGCACGGTACTCTTCAAGATGCTGGTTAACGATTAGGTTTAGAGCACCCATTTGGCTTTACGACGTTTTTAAAGCTTACGAGTGAGCAATAAGGCAATGCACAAGCGTTTCTAATATCAGCTGATTCGACTGTGCGAGTTCGCTTTCTAATAACGTAAGCGCCGTCCCTTGCTGAAGAAAGGTGGCCTTCCACGTGACGGAATTTATACACCCGTTTGTTACTTTGGCCAGTGACTATGCGTCTCAGTGTTTGCTTCCAGTAATTTCATTTCTAAAACGCTAATCTTACTAGATTTACGACAATTTTAAGTGTTTCCTTATCAACGCAATAAAATGAACCAATTCCACTCTACTTTTTTATATTCATGTTCAAGACTAAAGAGAAAATACAATGAACGAAGTTGCGTATTTCGTTTTGTACTTTGTGACTGCAATTGAGCCACTCTCAAACCCTCTTGTTTTCTGCGGTATGTTGACGATACGTTTGTGGTGTGGCCACATGGACTGGATACTCTACCTACGTTTCTTCAACATCTAAATTCGCTCCACCCAAATATTAACTTCACTATGGAAGTGGAAAAAGATGGCACTCTACCTTTTCTTGATGTTTTGGTACGAAGGAAAGCAGATGGAACCTTGGGACACAGCGTATACCGCAAGCCAACGCATACAGATCTATATTCGCAGGCCACAAGCTGCCATCATCCAGCACAATGCGGTAGTGCATTACGTACGCTAGTTCATAGAGCGCGTGTGGTGTCTGACTCTGAAAGCCTGCCGAGTGAGATGCAACATTTGAAGACAGTCTTTCGTCAAAACGGTTATTCTGAGAGACAAATACGTAATGCATTGAGGCCCAAGCGAATTCCATCTATGGACCAGAATGAAGATACGAAGACACCCACCACCTTGGCGTTCTTGCCGTACTTTGGTGCCATGTCGTCAAGAATCGGAAGAGTCCTCGAAAGATACATCAAGTGTGTTTTCCGACCATCTGCGAAACTGAGGAACCTGTTAGGTTCGGTTAAGGATGATCTCGGTCTGAGGAAGCGTGGTGTGTACAGGATTCCTTGTCAGTGTGGGGCGGCATATATAGGTCAGACATGTCGCACAGTACAAGAACGTTTGGATGAACATCATCAGCGTCATACACGCCTGCGCCAACCGGATTTATGAAAAGACGGAAGTTTTATCCCCAGCATCCTCTTTCTGGGATTGCGTCATTAAGGAGGCAATACATATACGTACAGCTGATAACCTTATCAACAGGGATGCGGGATTTCAATTGCGTACAGCCTGGAACCCTGCATTGGCTGCTGTTAAATCACGACGAGAAAGCAAAGAGCTTTCGATAATAGGCCCGTCATAACTTTGGCAGCATGTTAGTAAACACAGCGTCAGCGCACGCGCAGAACGGCCGCTCTGCGTCTCCCGGCAGAGGGTGTTTGAGTCTGGCGCCATCTACCTGCAAATTTATGCGCATGCGTGGTTTCCGCGCTTGCGCAATCTTCACGCGCGTGCTCTATATACAGCGGCGTCGACATGCGGATCTTGTCAGTCGTACCTAGCCACCAGTGAGGTTCAACCACCTGATGATGTCTGACAGCTGCTCCGAAGAAATATTGTGGGATTTGCAGAACGTCATCCGGCGGCACACCCGTGTAGACTATTTACGACAAGAATCTGGTAACACGAAATTTAATAACTGTATCATTCAAAACAGAGAGTTGGCAGAAGGTCCCAGTATCCATTCAATGTTGACAAACAGTGATTTTTAAAATACGAAACCAATTTTTAATACGTCCGTAAACCCGAAACGTAGCGTAAAATGTGACACTCATGGGATCCTACCGTAGATTAAGTCACCTAGTTTGCACTTGACATCTTCGCAGGTGATTAACAGAAACACTCAATGTCCTTCCATAACATGGTGTCCCGCCAGCGATGTTTCCCAGGTGTCAAAGGAAAACAAACACCACTGACGTTTGATAAAATCGATATGCGCCTCCACTGTATACCTGCCCTTCAAACAATGGACGGCATCGTCAATAATAGGCACTAGCTGCCACGTTAACACAGACTGCCCATGTTGACAACTGACATGGGCCTCTTTGTTAGAGAATAAATGCATTGATGATTGCTTCTTGAAATCAATACTTGCAGTAAAGAGCTCGCGTTCAGAAGAAATATATAGGGTACAGAACATGGGGCCTGAACGGCGAAAATAATTTAAATTCCTATGGGTAGTGCGTTGTGTTATGTATGAAACCCAATTAAATGGGCATTAAACACTGGAATACTTTAAAATTTCACAGGTCTTGGATTAGATCCAGCAATGGGACTTGTCAAGTTTGTGTTCATTTCACTAAGTTAAGAAATCTTTTTTTTAATCCAACAAATTTTGCTTCGTGTCTCTGTGACACAAGGAAAGGTCGGAATAGTGTTTTCAAGAACAGCCTTAATCCTTATCGTAACGGAAACTCCCGCGACATGAGAGTTATTCACTGTTCTTTGCGATTAGTGTGACGAAACTGTTTACGATGATCACGACCATGAGAGTTACGCCGTGATATACATTTAATTTTTACTCCACGAAGGTTAAAAGAAATTCCTTGTAAGCAACTACAAAGTTGGACACAATTCTGTTACGATGATCTTCGTGTTGCAGATTTATTGTTAAAAATAAAAATAAAGGAAGTCATTGTTCGCTTTCCATAAGTAGATTTGATTCTTCTCTCTCTTTGTTATTTGCACATAATTTTATGTTTATACGGAATTATATCTACTTTACGTTCGGATAAAATTCGCAAAAATATTAAAAATAGCTCCAAGAGGTGGCCTTAAAACGAGGTGCGATTTCCCTAAATTGCTAACACCACAACTGCTCGTTTCTGAAACAGTGGATTTTTAAAGCGCAGTGTAATGGCTATAATACAAATAATCAATTAACGGAAAAAAGATCTGCCAACTTGGTGAATGGAAATGAGTGCTTTAGTGGCGAAAGAGGCACACTGACATGAGCTACCGAGCAATTCAAATATACTGTGTAACAGGGCCGACCAACATTTGCGCTCCTGGAGCGCGCTCGGCGAGTGCAGTCGAATATTTTCAGCGCTCCGGTTTCCCCCCACCAAATGCGCCATTCCAAGCTGATGCGCGAGTGAGACTGCCATATGCTGAAGCGTGCACATGTGGGACACTTAGGAAAGCGTGAATTGAAACACAGTGCGGCTACTTCTAAGAGGCGAATATTGCAGCATATTTCTGTAAGCATGATTTTATAATGCGTTTATTTTCAGCTTTTCATTTCTCTGGCAAAGCAATAACTTACAATGAAATGAACACCCTTAGCTGCTTACAAGCGTTGACATACGTCAACGGGAACAGATGAAAATGTGTGCCCCGACCGGGACTCGAACCCGGGATCTCCTGCTTACGTGGCAGACGCTCTATCCATCTGAGCCACCGAGGACACAGAGGATAGCACGACTGCAGGGATTTATCTCTGGCACGCCTCCCGCGAAACCCACATTCTCAACGTATTTTCCAGCACTACATTCGTAGTGTCCCGCCCATTATACTCATTACTCGCGGAGCGTTGCCGATTCCCGTAAGAGTTCGGGCACTGTTTGTGCATTCGCACAGAAGAAGAAGAAGAAGATGGTCAAGTGGCCGGTGAACATGAACTATATATAGATGGTATCTGTTCTTTCGGACATTTCCGAAAGAACAGATACCATCTTAGTATATATAAAGCAATAACCATCACTATTCAACTAAATAACTACATTAAAGTCAACTAATACGGTTAACAGAATTACAAAAAGTTTTTATGTTTATAAATTTTTGATGTTTATAAAAAAGGTAAAATTTCATGTTTATAAATTTATAGACGTGTCGGTTTTAGAAAATTTAACATATCTCTAACTATGGTTCATGATGCTGTCAAACACGTGGAGATAGATTAAAATCTGTTAAACCCGAATGTTGGCGAAACTTTTGAGAATTTCGTAACAGACAGAAAAGATAAAGCATGCACCCATGTATTGAACCAAACACTGAAATGACTTTAGCAGCTTGTCTTAGTAGTGGAAGGTATTGCTGTCGAGGTAATATTTTACGAACGTTTTGTAAACTGTTGACAAGCCTTTGCAATATACGTCTATCAGCTGAAGTTGGAAGTAATGAGGAACATCAGCACACCCAAAAGCGAGAACTATCTGACATGCAAGCAGAAATCAGTCTACAATCGTGCAGTGTCCTGGAATCTCTATGAAGACTCATCACGTAATATTTCAGTTACTGAAACGTAATCAGTGATGTTTGGTCCACAAATAACTGCCTCGATTTCCGTGAAATGTTACATCTCATGAAGTTTAAGCTAATTTTCAACAGGATAAATTTTGTTTGATAGCATCAGTCTTGACTGCCATGACTCCCCCGCGGCGTCCACTTGCAGCGTTGCTGTTCCCTCTTATCCTCCGCGACCGGAGCGCACGAACTCGCCGAGCGCTGATTGGCCAGGTTCGCTGTATGATGTAGAAAGCATGACGCCTCTGTGCCATGGGTCGTTTTATGTCGCTCCTTATTTCTTCCGGAGGCTCGTTATCTGCTTCTCATAATTAATGAAGTGTTTGCGTGTAAAACTTTCTCCGTGTCCAAACCAAGTTATGTTTGAACCAAAACTCGAACTTTTGAAGACATTCGTTAGGAGCTGCAAGTAAACTCTAACTAGGAGACGCAGTGGTTAGAAATCGGGAACTATACTCGAGAAGACGGGAATACAAATTTCTGTAAGTTGATCATGACGCGGCTTGAATACAGAGAGACGTATGCGGAGACGAAAATTTAGGAAGCCGTAACAAGAACGAAGTTAATTCTGTTTTGTAGAGCAACGGGAAAAGATGTTTAAAAAAAGGCAATGGAGTCCGATCAACGCACAGAACACCAATGAGATAACCGCCTCCTTTCGTTCAGCTACCATCCACGCACAAACAACAAATGCACATCCAAAGGATTAATAAGTGGTCAATAAACTTACGTACTGCGCACTGTTAGGAAAAAAAAAAACACTAGACGAAAACTAGGTGTAAATCCCTTGCTCTCATTGGGTAAAGAACACAACTGGCGGGTCTTCTGTCATGTTACCACATACAATGGATTTTAAGTGGCTACCTGCGTGTGTGTTAGTGATATGGTCAACTGGAGACAAGTACCACATCATGTGGTTGTCTATATTACATTGATCAAATGTGTTACACACACTGAACACACTTGACCAAACGACACCAAATCGACACTCCAGTATTTCCAAACCTGTACGATGTACTGATGAAAATCTAATCCTTTTACGTTCATCTTTTTTGCATTATCAAGAAAGAAATACACATTCATACAAATGAAGAATGGTGTGAGTAAACGATGGTTACTGGGTTTTTTAATGGTAATGGAACTTACCAGGTGGAGATCCAAATACACTCCTGGAAATTGAAATAAGAACACCGTGAATTCATTGTCCCAGGAAGGGGAAACTTTATTGACACATTCCTGGGGTCAGATACATCACATGATCACACTGACAGAACCACAGGCACATAGACACAGGCAACAGAGCATGCACAATGTCGGCACTAGTACAGTGTATATCCACCTTTCGCAGCAATGCAGGCTGCTATTCTCCCATGGAGACGATCGTAGAGATGCTGGATGTAGTCCTGTGGAACGGCTTGCCATGCCATTTCCACCTGGCGCCTCAGTTGGACCAGCGTTCGTGCTGGACGTGCAGACCGCGTGAGACGACGCTTCATCCAGTCCCAAACATGCTCAATGGGGGACAGATCCGGAGATCTTGCTGGCCAGGGTAGTTGACTTACACCTTCTAGAGCACGTTGGGTGGCACGGGATACATGCGGACGTGCATTGTCCTGTTGGAACAGCAAGTTCCCTTGCCGGTCTAGGAATGGTAGAACGATGGGTTCGATGACGGTTTGGATGTACCGTGCACTATTCAGTGTCCCCTCGACGATCACCAGTGGTGTATGGCCAGTGTAGGAGATCGCTCCCCACACCATGATGCCGGGTGTTGGCCCTGTGTGCCTCGGTCGTATGCAGTCCTGATTGTGGCGCTCACCTGCACGGCGCCAAACACGCATACGACCATCATTGGCACCAAGCCAGAAGCGACTCTCATCGCTGAAGACGACACGTCTCCATTCGTCCCTCCATTCACGCCTGTCGCGACACCACTGGAGGCGGGCTGCACGATGTTGGGGCGTGAGCGGAAGACGGCCTAACGGTGTGCGGGACCGTAGCCCAGCTTCATGGAGACGGTTGCGAATGGTCCTCGCCGATACCCCAGGAGCAACAGTGTCCCTAATTTGCTGGGAAGTGGCGGTGCGGTCCCCTACGGCACTGCGTAGGATCCTACGGTCTTGGCGTGCATCCGTGCGTCGCTGCGGTCCGGTCCCAGGTCGACGGGCACGTGCACCTTCCGCCGACCACTGGCGACAACATCGATGTACTGTGGAGACCTCACGCCCCACGTGTTGAGCAATTCGGCGGTACGTCCACCCGGCCTCCCGCATGCCCACTATACGCCCTCGCTCAAAGTCCGTCAACTGCACATACGGTTCACGTCCACGCTGTCGCGGCATGCTACCAGTGTTAAAGACTGCGATGGAGCTCCGTATGCCACGGCAAACTGGCTGACACTGACGGCGGCGGTGCACAAATGCTGCGCAGCTAGCGCCATTCGACGGCCAACACCGCGGGTCCTGGTGTGTCCGCTGTGCCGTGCGTGTGATCATTGCTTGTACAGCCCTCTCGCAGTGTCCGGAGCAAGTATGGTGGGTCTGACACACCGGTGTCAATGTGTTCTTTTTTCCATTTCCAGGAGTGTATATCATGTCCAGAGAATGTTCACAAGCATCCTACCACCTGTTTCAGACACTGAGGAAGGCGAATCATAGGCATGAGTGGCATGGGAGGATAATATCGATAGATCGTACATATAGTTAGCTGTAGTGCCATAACTGCAGAACAAGTGGTGACGTAATAGACTCAGGACAACAACCTGGCAGAGGAGGAGGACTACACCACATGAAGGTGACATGACTGTTCCACCAGCTCTGAGAACAGATGGATGAAAATAACTGAAATCTGGGCAGAGGTTACAGACAGAGTGACATCAAGAACCGTCGCGAAAATTTAACGAGAATCTGGGTTGAGATCTCGAGTTGGCATACGTTGCTTAGTACTGACACGACACTACAGACAACAGTAACTTGCGTGGTATAGAGCTGGGGTAAACTGCGACATTTAGTGGCATTCTGTTGTGTTCAGCGATGAGTGTCTGTGTCTGTCTGTGGCCAAAGTGAACGCAGGCAAGCTGATGAAAGGTCACAGACAGTACTGATTCTCAATACGCGTACCTCACCAACTGCTGGAATCATGGAGTGGGTAGTTATTGCATGTGAGAACAAGAATGATATGGTATTTATTAAAGGGAGGCCGTATGATCGCCTGTTCTAATACTGTTAATGCCTAGGATGGCAACTGATATATTCCAGCAGAATAATGCAAAACCCCAGATTGCAATTCACAGCAAAACACCTTTATGAATGTACGGATCCTTCACTGGCCAACCAGTCCTTTGATATGTCACCCAGACAGTATGGCTAAGATGCGATGAGAAAACGTACAGTGTGGTAAGAAACAGCCTGAAAAGCTTGAAGAATGTTTCAGGGGAGGCTGTGCTGAGAAATAATTAGTAAGAAAAAAATTCGATATGTTACGTCCTTTCCGTGTTAATTAGCCAATCAGTCCGCTGTGCTCGCAAATTCAAACGGTCCGCCAGATACTGTTAATGTCAGTTGTTCCGACTGCGTAGATGGTAGCGCACGGTACTGCTCAATTTTTGGCTTGGGTTTGATCCTTACTACTGTCGCGCGTTCAATTTCTGTATAGCTCTCCTGTTCGGGTTTAGGAAACCGAAACGAAGAACACGCTTGGCGACACAATCTCTGGTGGGAAGCTTGAGTTCGCGCGCTCAACGGATTCATTAGCTGAATGCAATGCTAATTAACTCGGAAACTGCGCAAAATATCCATTTTTTTCTTAAAAATTATTTCCCAGCAAAAGCTACCCTGCAACACCCTTACAAGCTTTTCAGACTGTTTCTGGCCACACTGTATACTTTCAAACTAACCATTAGTCAAGAATTTTTATAAACTGACACATAATTTGTTTCAGGTACGGTAATAAATTACTCAAGATTACGTTCGGAGGCTGTTTGCTTCCATTCCACCAAGAATGCAAAGGTGTATTTGTGCCTGTAGGGGTCACACACAATACAGACGTTGCCGATGGACGTCGGTTCTGAAATAAGCATTTAGTGCCCGTTGCATGATAAAAGTTTGGTGAATGTCGGACTCGTACTTCACGGTGTAACCCTTTCCGTCTCCACTAGAGGCCGGTTCAGCCTGTGATCTGCGAGTAGTGAGGCCAGCGTGTAGACCGTGCAGCGGCAACAAGCAGCGAGCGGCCAGCAGAGAGACAGAGACACACACGTACCTGGGCGCTCGAGGTGTCCCCCGGCGGCGCCGGCCACGCCCTGCAGCAGGATCTTGGCCGGGCTGAGCGCGCACAGGCAGCGCGGCAGCAGCGTCTCCAGGCTCACGGGGCTGCAGCCCATCTTTCACTGCACTCCACTGCACATCACTCGACACCACACCCACTGCGCTACCTGTCCCCGCAACGTCCTCCTCGAGTTAACAATTCGTGAGACACTTCACTCGCTGAGAGTAGACGTTTTGCTTCTAATGGAGGAAAGGACCTCGAATGTCCTCTGTTCTGCGGTTACTATGGTGAAAGACTCAGTCCAAAGTCGAGGTTAGTAGGACTTTTTTGCACGATACAGTTGTTATCTTCTACTCAAATTTCGTTAGATCTCAGTCCTGCAATTAAAAATCACTACTTGAGATATCAATTGTAGGTGAAAGCCATTATCTACCAACATCTACATCTACATGGATACTCTGCAAATCACATTTAAGTGCCTGGCAGAGGGTTCATCGAACCACCTTCATAATTATTATTCCAATCTCTTATAGCGCGAGGAAAGAATGAACACCTATATCTTTCCGTGCGAGCTCTGATTTCCCTTACTTTATCGTGGTGATCGTTTCTCTCTATGTAGGTCGGCGTCAACAAAATATTTTCGCATTCGCAGGAGAAAGTTGAAGACTTGAATTTCGTGAGAACATTCCGCCGCAACGAAAAACGTCTTTCTTTTAATGATGTCCGGCCCAAATCCTGTATCATTTCTGTGACACACTCTCCCATATTTCGCGATAATACAAAACGTGCTGCACTTCTTTGAACTTTTTCGATGTACTCCGTCAGTCCTATCTGGCAAGGATCCCACACCGCGCAGCAGTATTCTAAAAGAGGACGGACAAGCGTAGTGTAGGCAGTCTCCTTAGTAGGTCTGTTACATTTTCTAAGTCTCCTGCCAATATCACGCAGTCTTTGGTTAGCCTTCCCCAAAACATTTTCTTTGTGTTCCTTCCAATTTAAGTTGTTCGTAATTGTAATACCTAAGTATATAGTTTAATTTAAGGCTTTTAGATTAGACTGATTTATCGTGTAACCGAAGCTTAATGAGTTCATTCTAGCATTCATGTGGATGACCTCGCACTTTTCGTTATTTAGGGTCAACTGCCACTTTTCGCACCATTCAGATATCTTTTCTCAATCGTTTTGCAGTTTGTTTTGATCTTCTGATGACTTTATTAGTCGATAAACGACAGCGTCATCTGCAAACAACCGAAGACTGCTGCTCAGATTGTCTCCCAAATCGTTTATATAAATAAGGAACAGCAAATGGCCTATAACACTACCTTGGGGAACGCCAGAAATCACTTCTGTTTTACTCGATGACTTCCCGTCAATTACTACGAACTGCGACCTCTCTGACAGGAAATCACAAATCCAGTCACATAACTGAGACGATATTCCGTAAGCACGCAATTTCACTACGAGCCGCTTTTGCTGTACAGTGTCACAAGCCTTCCGAAAACCCAGGAATATGGAAGCGATCTGAAGTCCCTTATCAATAGCACTCGGCACTTCGTGTGAATAAAGAGCTAGTTGTGTTTCACAGGAACGATGTTTTCTAAACCCATGTTTATCGTGTGTCAATAGACTATTTTCTTCGAGGTAATGTCGAATACAGTATATGTTCCAAAAACCCGCTGCACATCGACGTTAACGATATGGGTCTGTAATTTAGTGGATTACTCCTACTACCTTTCTGGAATATTGGTGTGACCTGTGCAACTTTCCAGTCTTTGGGTACGGATCTTTCGTCGAGCGAACGGTTGTATATGATTGTAGTATGGAGCTAATGCATCAGCATACTCCAGAAGGAACCTAATTGGTATACAGTCTGGGCCAAAATACTTTCTTTTATTAAGTGATTTAAGTTGCTTCACTACTCCGAGGATATTTACTTCTACGTTACTCATGTTTGCAGCTGTTCTAGATTCGGATTCTGGAATATTTAATTAGTCTTCATTTGTGAAGGCATTTCGGAAGGCCGTGTTTAGTAACTCTGCTTTGGCAGCACTGTCTTCGATAGTATCTCCATTGCTATCGCGAAGAGAAGGCGTTGATTGTTTCTTGCCGCTAACATACTTCACATACAGAATGAGATTTTCACTCTGCAGCGGATTGTGCGCTGATATGTTGCCAGGAAGTTTCATACTTCACATACGACCAGAATTTCTTTTGATTTTCTGCCTCGCTATTCTTACACAGAAAAAACAGAACATCCCCATTCGACAAATCCACACTGACAACGATCCGGATATATCGATAAATAACTGACGTAATACATTTGATTTAATCATGTTGTATGACATAATGAAAAAAAACAACAGCGCTGTGTAACAGGACTAACCATCCATGGCCGGCTTAGAAATCCCTCCTACATACCCCTAAAATGGCGTACGATAGACCACAGAAAACCTAAATCACGACGGACGGACCGAGATATGCACTCCTCTCTTCTCGAATGCACATATCGGTTCTTAATCACCGTTTCATTCCGCTAGTTATAAACAGCGAAATTTATCACTGTTTTTCTTCTAATTTCATTAAACAATATTTACACAACCGGGTCTGTCTTTCTTGCGACAAAAGATCTCAACACCGTTTCTCTGGCTGCTGCCGTTACCATTCCAAGCAGTAAGTCGTACCGAACGTCTCACTGTTCAAGACGTATTTTCAAATATTCATTGTGAATGCTTCTCTCAGTCATCTGCAGAATGGATGTTGTACATAAAAACAATTTAAATACCTAGAACCTTTAAGGCATTTTAAATCGATGTACACGACGAATTCGAGCTTAGTTTACCACCATTAACGCGCAGTGTTTTACAATCCTAACTATTCAAATACCTCTCTATGGCCAAATTGAAATATCTCCAAATAAGCTTTCGTGATAACCACTGCTGAATTAACACACAATGAAACACGCATGAGCACAGAATAATTTACCACAACCAGAAAATATTCCTTAGTACAGAAAAGCATTTCTCCCCCCAACGCGAGTAACACGAAAAAATACGAGACCCTTACGCTTTAGGTTACTCCTCGAATCGTATTTTGACAAAACCGTTGACAGAGTGCACGCCGTGAAAATGATGGCTATCCTGGTGTTCACTCCTGCTCTGAACACATTTTTTAATCCGGAGTAACAACTTTCTAAATTTTTTTTTTTAGTGCACTGTCTCACATAACGATGCAAAATTTTCATCTGTGAAGTCATTAACCATGCCATGGTGCCATGAGTTACGCGCTATTCTAAATAGAACGCAAACAGCTAAAAAGGGTACCTCTAACCGAGGTCGTTAACGTATGCTAATGTGATGGTGTTTAATCTGGATACAGCGAGTCGGAATCCTTGCAACTGAATCAATTATCTCCAATAATCATCCGTGGCTGAGACTTCCTGATAACCAAACCTTTTGTCAACGCACTCCGCATTAAATTTCCGAGCATCTCTCCCCTCTCTACTCGAGTGATCCAGCAAGACACAGCCACTGTGGTCAGCACACTGTACTCGCATTCGGGAGGAAGACGGTTCAAATCCGGATCCGGCCATCCTGATTCAGGTTTTGCGAGATTTCCCTACGTCACTTAAGGCAAATGCCGTGATGGTTCCTTTAGAAAGATACGGCCGATTTCCTTCCGCATCCTTCCTTAAGCCACCTTGTGATCTGCCTCTGAAGACCTCGTCGTCGATTCAAAATTGAACATTCATCTTCCTTCTTGTAATGGAGTGAGGGTACGTCACACTGTCATGGCAATCCTCACGTCGGATTATGGTGTTAAGCTCGCCGGACCCTTTGGTGCTACTGGAATGGAGTAGGTTACCCGCTATTACCAAGTTCCCACACTCCCCACCCCTCAGCCTTTTGTATCACTATCATCGTCAATACAAACACTACAATGCAATCTATATATAATCGTCAGAGACTGTTAAATTAAACAGATGCACTTTGAACGATGCATTTCAAATCTCGCGAGCGAAATGTGTCAACTGGCAGCACGCGATTAAAAAAAAAGCCCAATAAGACGGCAGAAACAGCCTCTTACGGTACCCTAGCCAAGCGTGTCGTATGCAATGAATACACCCAACGTTTTTAAGAGCGAAGAGGATAATACTCTGAGATGGGACGCCTTGCTTAACATTCCGACGTATTCACCCTTCTCTGATACATTCGATTCTGCTTACGATATGCAGTTCTTGTTTCTCAAAGAGGATTGCCACGCTGGACACTATCGTTCTCTTTCGACAGCAGCCCGCGTCCAGGAAGAGGAAGGAGAGGACGTTCAGCTGCTGGTGCCGCTGTCGAGCCGCGGAAGACCGTGTGGCAGCCGGCGCGGAGCCTGCAGCAGCTGACGTAACGGCACACACGGCCGCTGCCGCTGCGGCTGCTTACTGTTAGCCAGGCAGGCCAACACACGCCGCAGCAGGACAACTTGCCTAACCGCACGCTGATTCAGCCGACACAGGCGCGCTCCTAACTCCCTGGCCCCATTCCCAGAACCATTCCCTCTTGATGCTCACCTTGTCAATGCGTAATCTGCAAGTTGCAGCAGAGTAGTTCCCATGTCGAATGCACTTTAGTACCACGTGGACTTCTTTCCCAGTGCGGGGAACTTCGTATGGCAGTGTTTACAAAAACACTCAGCGTCTAAACCGAAAAGTAACTTTTACTTACAGCCTGCTGGCTGATACGGCGCAGGAGCTAAGACGGTGGACTCGTATTTGGATCGGGAGAACCCAAATTACTGCTCCGCCATCGTCATTTGCGTGTTCCCTGTTTTCCTTAAAATACTTCAGGGAAATTCAAATAGTTTGAAAGAAAATGCAACCCCCCCCCCCCATCCTTGGCTGAATGACCTACATTACAGCTTCGTCCCTAAAACCTCAGTTGGCGGCGGTGTGTAAATTTCTACACTTCATTTCTTCTTCTTTCTCCGAGTGAACAACTAATATCTCACAGTGTTTACTTGTTCTGCACATGCACTTGGCTGGAATACCAGGGCGCAATCTGTTTTCAACCTTGCGATTACTGCAATGAGTCATCACTGCTCCTCAAGTAAAGCGCTCATCATTTCAAATGTTAGTTTCAAATCCGCGGTGATTCACTAGATAGGTCTATTTCATAGCTCAATCTAAAAAAATTAAAAAATTGACAGACGTTATACTGTACGAAAATTATGTATTTAGCGTAATTCAAACATTGCTCCGTTTCGGAGGAAGATTCACTAGAGAAAGGTTTTCGCCCCTGTGGCATTCTAATCCCGATCGTGCAGAAGTTTAAATTAGACAAACTTTACTCGTCCTCTACGCCCTTCTTACTGGAGTTTTCCATTTATAAGAAGAATCTTAAGGAAATACAACTCATTCACGAAGTGGTTCACAAGGCGCTTGTTTCACCGAGTGTTGAGTATTCTTCATCAATCTGGAACCGTTACCAGGTAGATCTGACAGACGAGAGAGAGAGAAGATCCAACGAGCGGTGCGTTTCGTCACAAGACGGTTTAGTCCGCGTGAGAACGTTACAGAGATGCTCAACAGAACAACTCCAATGGCAGACACTACAGGTATTGTGAATCACCAAGAGGTTTACTACTAAAATTTCGAATGTGTACTTTCCGGAACAGTCGGACACGCATTACTTCCTTCCACACGCATCTCGTGAAATGACCAGGAAGACAAAACTCGACAAACTGGAGCCAACACAGAGCATTGCCGACAATTATGTTTCCCACGCGTCATTCGGGAGTGAAACAGGGAAGAGAGAATCAATTAGTGGTATCAGATGTACCTTCCGCCAATCACCGTTAGGTGGCTTGCGGAGTTTGTTGTACACTACTGGCCACTAAAATTGCTACACCACAAAGATGACGTGCTACAGACACGAACTTGAACCGACAGGAAGAAGTGAATCTACTGGCTAAAGAGTTAAGATTGTATTCTGTCGCAAAAATCACAATACACTGCCGAACAATTGTGTTTTCCACTACCACATCTGTCTTCGGTAGACTCCCCCATTTCTAAAGCAAACACGTATTACCGAAAAACAAAGAAGCAGTAGAGCATGCGCTGGAAACAAGTTCACGGAAAGCTCGATGAGACGACACAGGCGACCCTTCAAAAACAACTTTTGGCTGTTCGCTTCAGGAATACTTCAGCACATGCTTAGAAAACTTTTTTGCTGTTAGCATTTATTATTTCGTCCAACAGAGGACACTACAAACAAATCACGAGCTCGGCTGAAGCACTTCTGTCGGCGGGACTGTTTTGGCTCAATATGGAACGGGGTATGGTGGTCGAAGCAGCGGTCCCGCAACCGAAAGCGGCGAAAAGTCGAAAAGAAGAAGCAGGAAAATGGCCAAATCGCAGAATATCAGTAGCCAACGGGTAACCGTCGGTGTTTTGGAACCGACACTACACTCTGAGGCGTGGAAACCGATGGTTGGCTCTGCAGACACGCCGCCAGTCCGCCGATCGCGAGGCTGCACATTACGCGGCCAAGTCACGCGACCGAGACGACGCTATTTTCCGCCTCCGCGCCCCACCCCGCCAGGCACTTTGCGCACAAACAGTGGCCCCGTTTTCACGCTGATACCAGATCTGGAGCGACCAGGTGGCGCTACAAACTTCTCTCAGTGCCGAAAACTCTCAGTTCAAGGCAACTGCTGTTCTGGTGGGTCTTCACGACTTCCCGCTACATTGTCACTCTTGCGGTTGAATACGTCAGTTTTGCTGTCAATAGGTTTGTTTCACTACCCGTTCAATGTACAATTTCGGGGCCGCGCCTGTGCGCTCGTCAGTTGGCTATTGTGTCCTCCATGGCCAGTGTCGGGAAGAAGGTAGTGTTCTCCAGTCTGGAGATAATGAGCTGGTCTTTCCCTAATCGTCCTAAACGTGTTGTGGTAGGAGCCAACATGGCTGTTTGTGATTTCCCATGATGCAGTTTTTTTTTTTTCTCTCGACACACGTTGCAGGGAAAAGTTCTAAAATGAATGCCCCACAGCAACACTTCACACTTCACAGAAGCTCTGTTAGCAGGGTGCAGAAAATGACCAATGAAAACGTCTACAATCTACTCCTGATTCTGATTAGCTGAAACGTTTAAATGTTACATAAGTTTGCGGAACGGCTTGGAGCTCGCAGCATCGAGGACTCGGACGGCAGCCCTCGTGGAGTGTAGAAGTCGTATGCCCTCTGGGAATGGAGGTAGAGTACTTCAGATGACGAATGAAGCTCACCTTTCGTGTCAACCGAGTCATTTCTGGCAACATGGAAAATTGAGAGATTTCCAGAGTGCTTTCCTGGGCGGGGGAGGTGTATTTCGAGTTCAGTTGTTCCGATTTTGTAGGTGAGTGCCGCCGTTTTAAACGAGTGTGCTAGTAGTTACCTGGACCGTGGTATTTTATCTACATCAACATTCCTCAAGCTATCCTTCCCTGCTGCACTCGCGAATGGTGCGTGGGAGGAATGACTGTCGTAAGCCTCTGTATTGGCTGTAATTTCTCGAGTTTTCTCACTGTGTACGTATCGTGAGATGTATGTGGAAGGAAGTAACATGTCATCCGACTCTCTCCGGAACGTATTCTCTCGGAATTTGAATAGTAAACGATTCCGTGACGAAACGTGCAGTTCTTCTTTCGATCTTCTCTATCTCTCGTATTAGTCCTGCATGCCAAGGATACCAGGTTGACGAACAATACTCAAGAATCGGTCGACCAGGCGCCCTGTAAGCCACTTCTTTCGTGGACGACTTACATTTCCTTAATAACGTTGCTATGAATCTCAGTCTAGCATCTGCTTATACTACTATTTGTTTCGCGTGGACATTCCAATTAAGATCGCTCTGGATAGTTACTCCTAGATATTATACGGTAGATACTGTTTCCAGCTTATGTCATGAATAGCGTAGTTGTACAATAGTGGATTTCTTTTCCTACGCATGCGCAATGCGTTACATATACAGGGTGATTCAAAAAGAATACCACAACTTTAGGAATTTAAAACTCTGCAACGACAAAAGGCAGAGCTAAGCACTATCTGTCGGCGAATTAAGGGAGCTATAAAGTTTCATTTAGTTGTACATTTGTTCGCTTGAGGCGCTGTTGACTAGGCGTCAGCGTCAGTTGATGCTAAGATGGCGACCGCTCAACAGAAAGCTTTTTGTGTTATTGAGTACGGCAGAAGTGAATCGACGACAGTTGTTCAGCGTGCATTTCGAACGAAGTATGGTGTTAAACCTCCTGATAGGTGGTGTGTTAAACGTTGGTATAAACAGTTTACAGAGAATGGGTGTTTGTGCAAAGGGAAAAGTTCTGGATGGCCGAGAACGAGTGATGAAAATGTAGCACGCATCCAGCAAGCATTTGTTCGCAGCCCAGGAAAATCGACTCGCAGAGGTAGCAGAGAGCTGCAAATTCCACAATCAACTGTATGGAGAGTCCTACGAAAAAGGTTAGTTATGAAACTTTATCGTCTGAACGTCAACTACCCGAGGCGATGGATCGGCCGCCAGGCAGCCCGTGATAGAGCACTTCATCACTGGCCTCCAAGAAGCCCTGATCTTACTCCCTGCGATTTTTTCTTATGGGGGTATGTTAAGGATATGGAGTTTCGGCCACCTCTCCCAGCCACCACTGATGATTTGAAACGAGAAATAACAGCAGGTATCCAAACTGTTACGCCTGATATGCTACAGAGAGTGTGGAACGAGTTGGAGTATCGGGTTGATATTGCTCGTGTGTCTCGAGGGGACCATATTGAACATCTGTGAACTTGTTTTTGAGTGAAAAAAAAAAACCTTCTTAAATACTCTTTGTAATGATGTATAACAGAAGGTTATATTATGTTTCTTTCATTGAATACACATTTTTAAAGTTGTGGTATTCTTTTTGAATCACCCTGTATTTACACTCAGCGTCAACTGCCAGTTCCTGCACCATTCAACAATCTTGTGTTGTCCTTTTGCAAATCGCTAGTCTTCTGGCGCTTTATCTCCTTGTAGACAACCACATCATCTGTGAATAGCATTACGAGGCTTCCGACAATTCCTACTAAATCACTTATATACGCTGTAAACAAAAACGGACTTATCACACTTGCTATGGGCACTCCTGAAATTACCTTCACATCCGTCGATTTTGTTTCGCTAAAAGTGACGTGTAGAGTTCTCTCTGATGCGATACTGGGTAAGCTTTTTTTTTTTTTTTTGCGCTAAACAGTACTGCGGGACAGTGTCAAATGCCTTCCTGAAGTCTGGGAACACGACATGAACCCGAGCGCTGATATCTACAGCGCTATGGGTGCCGTGAAGGAACAGAGCAAGTTCAACGAAACGGACTTGGAGAGGCTTAATTTAAGCAAGTAAATTCAATTTGTTTTCGTGTAAATATGAGTGTTGCGATTTTTGAGACACTCTTTATTGACACCACACTGCCACTCTGTTGTGTTATGTAATGACTATCGGCAGAAGTTGTTAGAAGCTAGCTGGATGTTGCGTAGGAGCTGTAAGTAGCGTTCATATTCCAGTTTAGTAGTCAGATCTCTGAACCCTTCCTGAAAGTAATTACATAGCTACAGGGCTTTTAATGACTGACTTTAGAGCTGCGAAGTTTAATCTTGTCTAGGTGCGGTCAAAGCGAGGCTGGCGACCCTATATTTAGAATGACTGGTAGTGTTGAAGAGCAGGGAATTAATCCTGGTCCGCGGTTAATCGTTTCAGATTGTATCCGCGGAGCAGTAAGTCACATTATTTGTCTCTTGAGGATCTAACGTCCCTTCGAAAACGTTACCATTAGAGTCTGGCCAAAAAACTCGGATCGGCAAAAGACGAGGAAGGAAATGGTCCGTTTCCTTTTCACAGGGCCCGCATCTCGTGGTCGTGCGGTAGCGTTCTCGCTTCCCACGCCCGGGTTCCCGGGTTCGATTCCCGGCGGGGTCAGGGATTTTCTCTGCCTCGTGATGGCTGGGTGTTGTGTGCCGTCCTTAGGTTAGTTAGGTTTAAGTAGTTCTAAGTTCTAGGGGACTTATGACCACAGCAGTTGAGTCCCATAGTGCTCAGAGCCTTTTCACAGGAACTATCCCGGCGTTTCCTTTAAATGATTTAGGAAAATTATGCATAATCTAAATATGGAGTGTCCGACGGACATTTGAAACGCTGACCTCCGGAATGACAGACCACTGTCTTATCAACTGCACCATATCGCTGAATTTTATTTCTTTAGAACATCAAAGCAAAATTTTGGTGATGAACGAAATATCTAATGATCAATATAAAATTGATTACGTTGTGCGTGCCAATACGTAAGTAAAGATAAAGTTTTAATTAAGGACATTGTTAGCGTTCTTAACAGTCCCTTGTCCGCTCCATTAACGGAGTTATGACATCGAGTGTTCTGGGCAGGATACCCGTGTAAGAACGACGTAACTGTCTTCTCTGGAACCTACTGTTCCATTGCCTTCGCAGCTACCAAAAAGACATGATAAACAAGAGCTCTTTTTAGAAGTTTCGAAGTATAGCGGAGGAGTATATATGAACTGCATTCGTCAAGTCTCAACACAAATCTGCGTGACTACATATCAGTAGCTGTACAGTGCCTTCATGAACCACAGCGAAGAAATATTTTGCTCCGTTTCATGTGTAGGACGAATTTAATCTTACGTCCCAGAGAAATTGTATCGTTGAAGCAATTTTAAAAGAAATACTTCATTGCATAACTCGTACCCTTTATTAACGTACGACGAACACTGGTATGTCTGCGAAATCAATATCTCCCTCTGGGTCTTTAAATACTATTTTAACTGGAAGGCATATACGCCAGTTAAAAATTCTCTCTCTTTCTCTCTCCCCCTACCCTCTCTCTAAAGGGATACCGAAACTTGTAGCCACTTTTCCATCATATTTCAAGAAATCGTTCAAGGAGCTCGAACGGTACCATCGTCTGCTTATAGAAACGACGAGAAGGGTGGGAGGGGACGCGGTAGATTTATAACGAACACGGACAACAGAAATTTGCAGTTTTGTTCATACATCGCATGGTGATGAAGTACCTAATGTGTCTTTCACTGTCTTATTATACGCACTTATAAGAGGAAGAAAAATCACGAGATGATTTCGAAGTAGCCCTATACTAAATAATTTGCGAAAAATGCCTTGAAAATATCTCGCGTGTTTGGAGGGATAACTGCCTCTGTCGTCGGTATGTGCTTGTGGGTTCAGACAACTTATGAAATCCGATGCTAAGTTAAACTCAGTAAGCTCGTTATACGGACTTCTCCACAGTAGCAGCTGTGCGTCCGAACAGTTAGAATAACTTACTACCTCACATCTAATACAGGCAGGTTTGGGCTGCTTTCTGTGAAAACTGGGAATATAACATCGCTTAGAAGACAAATAATAAAAGTAAAGAGTGTGATGGGTAAACATCTATTAGGCGCACTACGAATGTAGTTGTGTGGACATGTTGGGAATGTGGGTCTCACGGGGAGCGTGGAAGGGGTAAGTCCCTGCAGACGCACTATCCTCTGTGACCTCGGTGGCTCAAATGGATAGAGCGTCTGCCATGTAAGCAGGAGATCCCGGGTTCGAGTCCCGGTCAGGGCACACATTTTCAAAATGTCCCCAATGATGTATATCAAGGTCTATTTGTAGCCAGGGTGTCGATTTATTTATCATTTCATTCTAGAGAAGCTGCACGGTCATCAATGCTATCTGTTCTTTCGGGAGCAGATACTACCTTCATATATAATAAAAGAGTCGCTGAACATGTTTACATAGTATTTCGATAAAGCCCAAAAACAAGATAGGAGGAGAAAGGAAAAAAGAACTGCGGAATACTCTTGCAACATAAATAAAAGAAGCGCCCATTTCGTCACCACGAATTCTGTAACTGAGTTCGCCGCTGTCTTTTCACTTGGCTCCGGAATTGTTCCTGCAGCTTTCCGTCCAGCTCTTGGCAGTGTTTTTTTACAGTAACAGTCACCTGATTCCAGATCGAGGTGAGTACAGCGGGTAGCAAAACCAGCCGCGGCGCACAATCAATTTTACAGTCCGTGCGCTGTCGGCTGTCACTGTGCCTAGGACGGCATCCAGCGGCACTGAAATACACTGCGGGGATGGATGGAGTCCGTTTTCCCTCGTTACGTGCTCCGGCCGGACGGGACAGGACACGACATGATTAATGTAAAAACCCACTGCAGATACCGGCGTGGACGAGGTGAAACACGTTCGGCTTATAACAAACAGCGCCGTATTTTCGTTTTACGGCCGACCGTATATTTCAGTAATTCGGCTAAAACTCCGTGAAGTACCAAACACCACCGTACAGATAAACAACGGAGTGATGTGGTGAGTCGCTCGATATTGTTTGGTAATATCAGCCTCTGGGCAGTAGAAGAATACAAGAAACAACGGGTAATACACAGTTTTCGCCCTATTAGTACTGAACAATGCGTTGTTTACAGATCGATGGCTGAGAGGGTAAGAACCAGGGCACCATTCCCACAAAATTCTGGGTTCCATCTCGAGTCGACCGTAGAATTTCCTTTTTTGTCACTTTTGTTCTTTCAGCCATGGCAGTAATTTGTTAACGCAAAAAGTGCCAAGTTAGACCATTAGCTGGAGTCTACGTTAAATTGTATATCCCGAAATATCCGACCGGATGTCAGTAAAAAGGTTGGAGCAAGCAAGGGCATACCACTCCAATACGGCCATTCCTACAAAGCACTGCGCTAGTCAAACCAATCTTCGAGTTCATGATGGCTTTGCTGTTTAATAGGTCGCACAATGACCAAAACAATAAGAACTATTTTCTTTCCCGATTATATGTAACAAGTTAAAATTGTGCGCTGGACTGGTATTTGAGCCCAGATCACCGTCTTTGGAGCCCAGTAATCTACAAAATTTTTTCGCTGGAGTACGTATCGCAAACAGATTCACACAGCTTACTAGTTTTTCTGTCGTTAGGCCGTTTCTCGCTGGCTGTTGCATTAGTTTTGCAGACGACAGTAGATTATAAGGAGCGGCTGACCTCTGCGACTGTGGGGTCAACAGACGTCGTCGGAAAAAAGTGGAAAGTACGTGAAAGAAATGCATATAGAATAAAATACATTCCACGGCTCTAACCCGAAACCTTTTTGAAAGTTGTGGATGCATAAAAAAAGCCTTTATTAGTCATGATCGGAAGTATAGTTTATTATTGATAATTGGTGCTGCTACATCAATCAGCCATCTTCAGATCTGTAATACATAGAAAATATCCTAATTACGTGTCTCTACACTTCCAGAATTCTGGCTGCATGCTACTTGAGTATTTAGGGACTCTGAATTGCATCAGCATTTTACATCATACTGACGGCTAATTTACGAGCTCTCTTATAATGCTGTTAATCCTAATCTAATATATATCATGTATAAAAATATTTTTCATCCAATGTAAATTATTATTCTATGTTGTCGATATGTAAGGCTAATTGATTGCTGTGTAGGCTGGCATTGTTTACAAGTCTTTATTACCAATTAAATAAGAGTAACTTTCTCACGGTTGCACGAGTTTCTTCGTAGTAAAGATTTATTTTGCACGCTGCTTCTTAAATACTAAGATAGAAGCCATACCACGTTTCCGAACGGCTTCTGGAACACTCTTACTATTGGACAACTTATCATAGATTTCATGACAATTTTTACGCTTAACATTTTTCTGTAATTCTCTATCATTGTAATGATGATAATTTATACTTCGCCAAATAATGACATATATAGTTTATACGCTACTGCTACTTCCCGCGTAATTATAAGCCGCTGCTTTTTATGTTATCCATTCATTTAAATTATCTCAAATTACTTCGGTTTGTCAAACGTTCAGTGGTTTCTGCTACGATCAACACCCAGCAACAGCGCCATCTGGTGGAGGAAATTACTTTCTTGTAAGCCTTGGCGTCAGTTAATATTTTGCCTGCTAAAATACGGACATTCCCCTGTTTATGTCATGAGCTATGATGTTTACTTTCACATGTAGAACTAACTTAGTATTAGACATACACAGTGAACAGGAGACTGTCATACAACATAGTCAACATTATCCATTCTTTCTGGCGTCACGTCTTTACACACACACACCGTGTCAATTTTGTTCTTACTATGGACATGTGGAAAATATTTGATTCTGTTGTTAAAGAGGTTCTTAGCGTAAGTTATTTCAAGTAGTGTGTAGGTCTAGAGACCGATGACCTCAGTAGTTTGGTCCCTTACGAATTCACACACATTTGAACATTTTTTTAATTATACATGGCACCCAACCATCTCGATAACTTGGGTAAGCATCGTAGTCTCAACTTACATTTCTATGTGACATATTCATGCACTGGGTATGTATCGTTACGATTTAAATGGAAAATGGCTCTGAGCACTATGGGAATTAACTTCTGAGGTCATCAGTCCCGTAGAACTTCGAACTACTTAAACCTAACTAACCTAAGGACATCACACACATCCATGCCCGAAGCAGGATTCGAACCTGCGACCGTAGCGGTCGCGCGGTTCCAGACTGTAGCGCCTAGAACCGCTCGGCCACCCGGCCGGCTCGTTATGATTTAAGCACATCTTACAGATAATTTTACATCTTTGTTCCATCAGCTTGTGTAATAAGCAACGCAGCTTAAACAAAATTATGACGCTGTGTCCCGTGTCTGGTGACGTACACTAAACAAATAACTTGTATCGTAGTACATACATCAACAAAATGCCTTTCGACTTCTGTCTCGGGTTGTTCGGAAGACGTTTGTTTGCTGACTTTTTCTTACGTTTCGCCAGCACGAGTGGCTGGCAATGTCAATGTCAACGCTTTAGTTTACACGCTACTGTCACTTCCAACATAACCAGTCACTCGTGCTGGCGAAACGTCAAAAAAAAAAAAAAAAAAAAAAAAAAAATCAAACAAACGTCGGCGGAAGAACCAGAGACAGAAACCAACAAGTAGTTTGTCAACAGGTGGCCACGAAAGCCTTAAATTTTTTTATATTACCGTTTTATACAGTATTATTTTCTTAGATGGAATTTCCTATGTATTACAGACCTGAAGATGACTAATTAATGTAGCCGAAATTGTTAAAAAAAAAAAAACCTTACACTTGCGATATTGACTAATAAAAGATTTTTCTGAATCCACAACTTTCAATAAACCCAAATCGCTTATCTCCAGTTTGACTATCTCTCACACCAATTAAACCTTTTTATTGCGATCACTATAGTTCGCGCTGCCATGAAGACCATATTTGACTCTTTACTAGAATTATAACCGGTGAACATTTCAGTTCTGTTTATAAAAATGTACATTTCATGTGGAGGATGTGCTATTCAAGAAAACCATATGAAGTGAGCACGAATAATACAGTAAAATCGTACAAATTCATTGAAAAACCTCATACAAAGTCATTGAAGAATCAATCTTGGCTCAGGTTGGATTTTTTTTTTCTTGAAAGAGCAGAATAACCACACATAGCATTAAGTTTCTGGAGCTCTGTTGCTATTTTTTAAGACGTGGATCGAATGTTTCATTTTTTCGTGTTGGTGACATTGCCTCGATGGATCATTTAAACTTGAAAGCGCCAAACTTGACGGATAAAGACTGTGCACATGAATAGGAAATGCAGAAATGCAATAACGCCGGATAAAACAGGAAGTGACAAAGAAGAAATCTTAGAATCTTAATATTCGTGAATAAACTTAAACAACGGCCAAATATTTATCTAAGAACCTTCAACATCGCAGCGCGTCTGCAATCGTTGGTTAATACTCGTATATTAAAAAACTAGAAACCCGCCACGATTGCGAAAAAGCACCTAGTGTTAACCTAGGTTTCGGCGTAGATAACTACACCTTCTTCAGAACAATAAAACCCGCAAGTGCCTAAGAAGACCTTTGTCAATGATTAAAAGAACACCATAGCTATACATTTATAAACGAAAAAAAGGGGAAACATGAACAGTACATGTGTACAAAGTCCAAACCGTTACTTAACTTAATGGTGTAACCACCTCACACCGGCCTATGTTCGATGGGCCATGACCCGCCATAAACTGCAGCTACAAATGGTCGCGACCATTAATACACCTGAGTGTATGCACCTCGTCAGGTACACGTGGAGTCAAAAGGGTATAAACTCTGATTATTATGTTACACGAGAGTAGGGTCCGTCAGAGCGGAGAGGAAAATTTATAAAATCTTCATAATTATTCGAACAGGAACACACTCTGCTTGTGATGGTTGTGTGTTATATTAAAGCTATATAGCTTTATAATGCTTTTGTGTTCACGACGCCTTTCAGCACCCGCAGTCGTGGTGGTGGTGGTGGTGGTGGTGGTGGTGGTGGTGGTGGTGGTATGAATAAAGGTACGATAAAAATGGTTCACTATAATAAGCAAGAGAGCTATCGATGACTCTAGCACGCGATATCAAAAGAGCATTAGACGATTTATTTGGGTAGTAATAAACTGATGCAGAGCTGTTACGACCATGGGGCTTTCGCGAACGTACCGTTAATTAGCTAAAAATAGTTGCCTTACGAACGCGGTCATGCCAAAAGTGGAGCGACCGGCCTGCGGGAGACATTCAGACAAACAAAGATGAAGAAACTAAACAGAATGGGGACGAAGCGAACCTGGAAAGGAAGAAACTACACGTAAAGGGAATAGATTGAATTCCAGCCCACACGTGACAGGACTAGAGTGGAAAAACGAGTATATGCACCATAGTGGTAGAACAGGTTGAGAAATTTGATTAAAACAACAGTGGAGATCGCAATAACGTTTATTACTACCCATTTCGGCCTACGTTAAAGCCGTCCTCAGATTTTCTTAGGCTCCCTGTGACTGGTACTGGCGTCTCCTCGGTTCTTCACGCGGTACCATGATCGCACACTTTACAAGATATCGCACATGGAAAATTATATTAGATCCTGAAACCGACAAGCGATATCGGAGACGATAAAGAAGGGATGCATTACGCGGTGCTTGGTTTCGCCGCTTTTGGAAGGTAACCCTGGCAAAGACGAAGCACTATGTCAAATGGGAGGAGTCGGATGTGGACATGGGAACAGAAAGATTCCAACTACGGCCTAACGTTTTAGGGGAAAAACAATCGGAACATACAATCAGAATGACCGAGTCAGCGTTTTAACTCCCTCCTCCAGAATCTAAAACAGTGAACCAACGTACTCGATACATACACATTTTTGTCCTTTATTATTTCCTGCCAGATTAAAATTGTGTGCCGGACTAGTATTCGAAAATGAGATCTTGGATTTTCACGATAACTGGTCTACCGACAGAACAGATAGAAGTGGAGCCTTGAGAGAGGATCGTGAGTCGTGCTTGCATAGCTCAGTCGGTAGAGAACTTGCTCGCGTGAGGCAACAGACCCATGTTCAATTCCGGGTTTGGTATAGTTTTCGTCTGACAGAAAGTTTCAAATCAGCGTACACTCCGCTTTAGAGTGGAAAGTCATACCGTAAATTATTGTTTTCAGTCTGAGTTCCGGATGGATTCAGATCTTCGTCTATGCTCTTGAAGTCTCTTCAACTCTGCAGAAGTATTTCAGCTTAATCATTCTTTAATATAACACACAACCATCACAAGATATAAATGTGTTCCTGTTCGAATAATTATGAAGATTTTATAAATTTTCCTCTCCGCTCTGACGGACCCTACTCTCGTGTAACGTAATAATCAGAGTTTATACCCTTTTGACTCCACGTGTACCTGACGAGATGCATACACTCAGGTGAAAAAGAGTCATGGGATAGCGGTATGCACATAAGCAGATGGCGGGAGTATCGCTTACACAAGATATAAAAAGGGCAGTGCATTGGCAGAGCTGTCGTTTGTACTCAGGTGATTCATCTGAAAAGCTGTCCGACGTGATAATTGCCGCACGACGGGAATTAACAGATTCTGAACGCGGAATGGGACATGCCATTTAGGAAATCGTTAGGAAAATCAGTATCCCGAGAACCACAGGGGCAAGAGTGTGCCGGGAATACCAAATTTCAGACGTTAACTGTCACCACGGACAACGCAGTGGCCGACCACCTGCACTTAACGACCGAGAGCAGCGGCGTTTGCAAAAGTTGTCAGTGCAGACAGACACGCAACACTGCGTAAAGTAACAGCAGATATCAATGTGGGACGTACGGAGAACGTATCCGTTGGGACAGTACGGCGAAATTTGGCAGTAATGAACTACTGCAGCAGACGACCTATGCGAGTACCTTTGCTGACAGCACGACAACGCCTGCAGCGCCTCTACCGGCTGCTGACCGTATCGGTTGGACCCTGGACAACTGGAAAACCAGGGCCTGATCAGATGAGTCCCGATTTCAGTCGGTAAGAGCTGATGGTGGGGTACGAGTGTGGTGCAGACCCCACGGAGCCATGGACTCAAGTTGAGAACATGGCAGTGTGTGAGCTGGTGATGGCTCTATAAGAGTGTCGACTGTGTTTACATGGGATGGGCTGGGTTCTCTGGCGCAAATGAACCTAGTGGAAATGGTTATGTTCGGTTACTTCGTGACCATTTCAGCCATTCATGGACTTCATGTTCCCAAACAACGATGAAATTTTTATGGATGACAATGCGCCATATCGCCGTGCAACAAATATTCGCGGTTGGTTTGAAGAACAGTCTCGACAGTTCGAGCGAATGATTACGTCACCCGGATCGTCCGACATGAATACCATTAAATATTTATGGGTCATAATCGAGGTGTCAGTTCGAGCACAGAATCCTGCACCGGTAACACTTTCGCTTTTTGGACAGCTATAGAGGCAGTATGGATCCGTATTTCAGCAGGAGATTTCCAACGACTTGTTGAGTCCACGCCACGTCGAACTGTTGCACTACGCCGGGCAAAAGCAGGTCCGACACGATATTAGGCGAGGTGCTCCATGACTTGTCACCTCAATGTACAGATATAAGGTTCTTCTGTAGTTACTACCGCGTAATTATTTTACTATTATTTCACCTAGCTGTGATGTCGCAAGTGTTAATGGTGAATGTAGCGAGCAACTCCAGAAATAATAATCTGAAAGCATTATAAAGCAACGGGAACAGGTCCGAAGAAGAAAGAAAGCACCGAGAAACGATAGATAGTCTGGAACAAACAGAGAGGAGAAAGCATCTCACTTGCCAGATCCGCCCGGACGCTGGAAACAGATCATGACAGACACTGACGACACTCCACGTGGCGAAGTCCACAACGGCTCCAGCCGCTCTTCCACCGTACCGCGTCTACCAAAAAAACGCAGCTCCTAGAACGGCACGTGCCTCACGCGCAGCCAGCGCAACTGGCACGGCGCCGTCGCAGCTGCGGATGAGTACACAGGCGCGGCAATTCGGACACGTTGCCACGACGACGGCTGATAACGGGGCGACTCTCAAACAGAAACAAGCAGCCGCCGTTCCCCGGGTAGCGGCGCAGCGCGGCGGGGCCATTACGGTAATGCATTCACACGGTGCCGCGACAACACGCGCCGTCATTAACATGGCCGCCTGGGGCGGCGCACCGATGCCGAGATGAGGGCGAGATCGGCTGATGCGCCGGAAGGGAGGCGTAGCGTGTACAGGCGGGTGGGTACATGTGTGCCAAACACGACCAACAAGGTCAGACCCACTTCTCCTCAGCGCGTGGTGCACAAGTCAAACAAGCTCTGCGCTAGATATATACCGAGCACACAACCTGCAGTTGTACACAGTCCAGTCACATTAATGTGACTACTTGTCACAAGCCCGAATAACCGCTGCGAGATATGCAGGAATAGAGTCAATAAAGTTCTGGATGGAAGGATGAGGAGCCATGCCGACTCCAGGGCCACGGGCAGCTGCGTTAGGTTTCTAGGCTGAGGACCCATGGCGCGAACTGTCCGATTGAGGTTGTCTCACAGATTCTCGATTGGGTTTACATCCAAGGAGTTTGGTGGCAAGGGGAGTATGCCAAATTCATCCTGGTGCTTTTCGAACCACGCACGTACACACACTGCGAGCTGTGCGACACGTTGCATTGTCCTGCCGGTAGATGTCTGCGTGCTGGGGAAAAACAAACTGCATGTAAGGTGAACCTGTTCCCAAAGGATGGAAGCGTACTTGCGTTGATCGACCGGTATTCTGCCTTCCAGAACGAAGAGATCAGCCCACGGAATGGACGAAAACATTCCTCTGGTCAAAACACTCCCTCCTCCGACCTGGACCCTTTCGACAATTGTTGCAGGGTGTTTGCTTTTATACGTCTCACGCATAAAACGTGATTTATCTGAAAAGGCCATTTGCCGCCACTCCGTGGACGAGTAATTACTGTACTGGCGTCCAAATTCCAGTCTTTGTCGCCGACGAACAGCAGTCAGCATGGGTGCATGAACCTGACGCCTTCTGCAGGGTCCCAAATGCAGCAACGATCGCTGAACGGCCGGGGGCTGTTGCTCAACAGTTGCACGTCTATTCGTCCGTACACATCTCTGCAGCCATCATTCACCCCTGTCATTTAGGGCCCGTGGTGCATCACGGTTGCCTCGGCGCCAGCTTTGATTAGCGCCATTTTGCCATGCACGTTATATGTTAACCACGGCGGCACGCGACCGGTTTACAAACTTAACCGTTTCGGAAATGATTGTCCGCTTGGCCCGAAAGCCCATGATCATGCCCTTTTGGACGTCAGATAAATCGTTTAGTTTCCTCATTACGACAACGACTGCACTGTTTTCCGCGTCCCCCACACAGGCTTTATATCACCTCCAGTGCCAGCGCTGCCACCTGCCCTCTGCGCGGTTGCTCCACGTTGACGTCAAACATAGGCGGTGGTCACATTAAGGTGACTGGACTGTGCATAAGCACACTGGACGCAACATCAGTCAACCACATCATGCAAATATCGAGAAACATCGCCTCTTATTTTGATAGAGGCCACAACTGACGGATGAAGAGAGTCCCCACTTTCTGTAGAAGTGCGACATCCTGATGGAATCAGTTGTTGTTGATTAGATCTCGTAGAGCTACCGAAATGTCCTTCAGTAGCTGACTAATCACGGAGCTCCTTTTTGTCTTTTATTTATTTATTACAGCTATCAAATTGCGCGTAAGTTGATCGCTATGCGTCGCTAGTCGTCCAGATTGGCCCAGTAATGGGGAGGGGTTGGGCTACAATGCACACCGCTTTTAACGGTCTAACACTTTCAGTCGATTTACGTTTCTTGATCTTAGATCTGCGTTTGTAGTGCCTAGCCACTGCAATTTAGGTCTTCCATGTTGTCTCCGGCCTTCGACAGTGAGATGGTACGGTGCGCTGATGACTGAATTAGGTGGTGCCCGTGTGATGTGTCCATCATACCGAAATTTCCATTCTTGCATATATTCACTGAATGGAGCTACTCCAGCTAGTCGTCGGATCATTGTACTGCTGACTTGCTAGAGCTGAGAAGTGCCTAATGGTTTTCTCAGTATCCGCATTTCCACGGCATGTGGAAATGCATTTTATAGGTGTGGGCCAACACTCGATACTGCATAATGCAACTGACCTCGCCATTGTACAATATATCTTTTATTTTAGATATATAGGCATCTTTTTATCACAAAGAATCTTCTTGAAAATTCTGAAATTAAGATAAACTGGTTTAGCTGGTCAGCAGCAGAGCTATATGGTGCCTAAGTGTTCCTCAAACCGGGAACGAAAGTTGTCATCTCGGAGGACGGGGGTGTCCACACCATACTCATCACGGAGATACAGACGAAAAGGCAACACTTCCTTACCGAGAACGTTTAAACAAACATCTTGACTCACGCTCATGGTAACCTGAAAAAGTGGACACACATCTTCGTGTACGAGAAACACCGCGAAAACATCAGCGTTTCTATTGTCTTATTCCAACATCTCTCCGTAACTGATCACAGCATGGCCTTTTTAAGTCCAATGCAATTTACTAAATATACAACTGATATTGATCAATACATGGTGATTGTCTCAATGGCTTAGATGAGACAGTATCTCCTCATTGCAGTGACCTTTATCATTTCAATTCCGACTATGAGTTCATGTCGTCAAAACAAACTGAGGCAGGCTTTGTGCAATCGTAAACAACAAAATGGCGTCTGTTTTGGTGAAGCACGTCATCATGTCTGTCCTAGTTTAGCAGACAGAGTGAAATTTCAATTTCTGGTCCAGCTGCCCAATTTACGTCTACTGCGGTTTTCGTGCTTCATTCCTCGACGAAATTGGAATGGTCTCTCTAATGAGCACCTCGGCAGATCTTCTCCCAGAAAGCTTGCGTAATCGGCGTGATTAAGTCAGCCTAACGATCTCGAAGCCGGTGTAGTCCCGGTCCCCCCACGTCCTTCCCCATCCGCAATCGCATACCGAACCATTACTCTGATCCCGACTTACGGCTTACTTTCTAGCAGATACGTAATCGATAGTGAAGTCTGTTAATCACCCATGCTACCACTTCTCCACGATGTGTTACAGCAGTGGCATTATTATTATGATTATAATTATTATATTATTATTATCACCAGTCAAAGAAGGGAAAGAAAAATTAGCGTTTAACGTTCCACTGAAGAGGACATTAGAGACATTCCGCGAGATCGGAAGAAATCGGCTGTGAGTCTTTCAAAGGAACCTCCCCTTCATTTTCCTTCAGTGATTTAGGAAACCCACGAAAAACTTAAATATAAATGATAGAACTAAGATTTGAACCATCTCCCAAATTCGAAGTCATCGTGTTGCCAGTGCCCCATCCCATTCGCTATGGTTAAAGAAAGAACGAGCTATCAGCAAGCACGACCAAAATAAAAGGGAGCAATGAATATACAGACTTGCATGAGACAGAAAAACAGTTGAATATAATTGCACAAATTACCGCTAAAATGGACAATGAACCTACCTCTACTTAGTGTGACCAACTAATGCATTAGGGTGTAGCCTGTTCTAAAACTTAGTGTAAGTCAAGTCTTATCAGTCGGAGAACAAGTTTTTTTTTTTTTTTTGCAGCAATGATATGGTGATAACGCCTTTGTTGTAGCATGTATACGAATGAACAAGATACACATATACAGTGGCATAAAAACACAAGGTAAGTCGGCGAGCGAGGCCATTATTCCCAGAGCGTGGGAGAGAAACACGGAAGTATTACGAGGAAGCGGACGTTGTTGTCCACGCGAGAGAGGAGCACAGCTATGACTCAAGGCGACGACGCGCAGCTATGAGAGATGCTGCGGCAGTAAAAGTGGGTGTGAGTTAGACAATCGCCGCCCCACTACGCGGTGCCTCGCGCCCAGGTTTCACCCGGTCGCTGACTTCCGGATGTGACGACTTCTCACTGGGACATTCCGCGTTGTTCCGCGGCTGGTACGCTCTTCCACGAGAGGTTTCTTGCTCGACTCCTAGAGACAGCTGCTGCTCACAGCGAGAGCTAACGATAGGGCGTTGCACCGAAAAGAAGCCGGTTCACTTCCCTGGGTGGCCGTCGCCATTAAGGTTATCGAACGAAATGTAATACACTGCAGAAGACAGAACAACCGCGACACGCCCATTTCGTGCGGTCGATTATCATGGTTCATTCTCTAATCCAGTTACAGTCTTTTGCTTTTCTACTTAACCTTCCCCATTATTTATTCTTCACGAAAGTTCGAAGTTTTTTTTTCTTTTTTTTAATTTTACATTTCTACACGACGTAACACGGAAACGTCAGCAGACAGATGTATTCGGCAAAAACAAGAAAAAAATGATTAACAAAGAAGGGTGACTTACGGGTTACTGTTCAAAAGATTAATAGCCTGGGATCACAGAAGACATTGAAGACGGGTTACTAGCTTAGCTCAATGCCCGAAGTTATTATGGAAAGACTGAATTTTGAGCACTCTACGAACAAGAATCTTTTGGTGTCTACTTATGTCAAATCATCTTCTCCTTGTTAACCAAGAAAGTACCAAGTTTATTTGCACCATTACAGTGAAATCGTATTGCTCTGTTGACGCTTTCGTTATCATCAGTCATCTGACAGGTACGATGCAGCCTGTTATAATTCTCTGTCCCGTGCAAATTTCTTCCTCTTAGAACAGTCCTTTCTCTATTCAATAAAAAAACTAAAGATTTCTTTTTCTCTGAAACATACCATTATGAAATATTTAAATACATTTTTTGTCGAACTTCCGTTCTGCCGCAAGGAAACGCGAGAGAAGGAAACACGAGAGAAAATTCGAAACGTCTATTTAGTACACAGATAATCTGCATAAACTGAACTGTTTTTGAAGCTTTACACAAAATTTCATGTAACAAATCTTTTAATCACGTCCAATCGACGCAATGTTTAATACAAGCGTGAACCAACTTCCCCATCACAAGGCCTCCGCGAAATTCACAAGCCACCGTAGCTGACTCATCACACGACTCTGAATTTTGTCATTCCTTATTTTCGGACACGCGAGCTACTGCAGCAGCAAATCATGACGTATTTGGAAGTTGTGCAATGGCGGCTTCGAAAACGAACGTGGCCGCAAACAGCACTTCACTCGCCTTCAGTTACATTACGATAAAGGTTAAGGTCGCCATTCAATCACGATAATCTCGTATAATTCGGAGAATGATGCTTGAGCACTGCTAACTGCGGCTGCGTTTTAATTCACGCATACCTTCAAAGGGCTCAAGGTGCAGCACATAATATGATCTGAGCTTTCCAATGCAGAAAAATAAGTCGCTCGGGCATGCCTACAAATATGGACGATAGAGCATTTAAATCATGAACCTCCAAGTTCGGTAACTGCTTCGACACGAATTTGACACTTGTAAGGATGAGCTACACCAAAATAATGTTTCAAAGAACAAAATATGTATACTGTAACAGTCTTTTCGACACTTTGTTAATCGCTCTTTGAAGCACGGAGTTCTGCGGTAATGGTTTGCCGTAGAATGACAACAGATTTTGTTACTCCATCACTAAATTGCCTCCGAGACACATGACATTAGCTAAGACATTATGCACAAGATGGTGTTCTATTAGAATGTTTCAGAAACCAAGCAACGCAGAAGGGAAAACTGGAATTTGGAATGAGCAAAGTTGTCCACCGTGTGCCGGGCGTTACAATCGTGATGCTAGCTAAGCGGACCTCGGTGACAACACATGTTAGCGTCTCGTCGCTATTGGAGCTGACTCACTTCGCACGACAGCACACTCATTAGCGCAGTTTCGTACCCCACTTGGCAGCTTCAGAGGCGGATAGGGGTAGTGCGTTGTGTATCCCGGAAGAGCAAAGGCCTCCAGTACAAAGATCATGCAAATACTACAGCATATAGCCACAACTGCAAAACCTAAATTAATAATCAACAATCGTCAGTGTCTAGTAGGATACTTCTGGAGAATCAAGTGAGGAGTTGATGGGCTGTACTACGCAAATGTGCCAGTGGTACTTCCACCCAGTTCACGCAGTAATTCTACAACCGCCTACTTCCGAATAAAAACAGAGGGGAAGACAAAAGAATCCCAATACTCATGAGCACTGGCAGTAAAAGGAATGCCAATGACAGGCGTTAAACCACAGACAGCACCATCGACCACGCGACTGATACACAGAGTGATTCCAAAATGACGTAACAAACTTTCAGTGATAGTGAAGGGTAAATCTATCAATTTGAGGCGGCAAGGGACCCGAGTCCGGAAACGATCGAGTGAAAGTTATAACCGAAAATCTACTCAAGTTCCGCCTTGGCCTCGGGCAGCGCTCAAACCGAGGGCTGCAACTTCCGAACCATGATCATGACGTACTGATTCCCGCTGAATACTCCGTAATATCATCAGATAACATCTCCTGTTGATGGACTAGTAACGGCGCATGTAACTTCACGTAGCAGAAAACTAAAATCCTAAATCTGCGGTCCGGTAATAATTAGTTCTATTTACCTGCCAAATTTCATAAGTTGGTAAAATTACAACTGTTGTTCAAAATGGCTTCCACCAACGTCAATGGAGGCACGGCCTGGTCGCACAAAGTTCTGTCGCACCTGCTCCAATATCCCCGACGTTGTTTGAATAGTGTCGTAGGCAGTGAAATTTCTTGCAAGAAGATACTATCCATTCTCGACAGGGCTCTCATACACAATACTTTTCACATAGGGACGCAAAAAGACACTAAGTGGGGTGAGATCAGATGAACGTTCCAACACGAAACAGGGCTTCCTCTACCTATCCAGTTTTCAGGGACTGTCTGATACCTGTGCTCATGAAACCTCAGTGCAAAGTATAGTGGGGCTCCATAGCGTTGGAACCACTTGTATTGACGAATAACAAGTCTGATATTTTTTAGGAACCTACAATCTTAGCAGACAGTACAAGTATTCCACAGTCAGACGTTTCAGAACAGTTTTTACTTATAACTTTCGACTTGGTCGCTTCTGGACAAGGGTTCCTTTATCTCAAATTGATACATTTACCCCTCTTCATCATCCTTGAAATTTTGTATCATGACGGAATCACTCTAAACAAAGTATCCAATGAGCCTCTTTTAAAAGGACAAACACGTGAGCAAATTGGAGAATCTGCGCGAAAACTCTAAATATGCGAATCAAATGGCATAAATTGAAAAGTAAGGTGAATTTGAGTTAATTGCGAGATTATTAGATACTGAATATAAGCTCAGACTGTCAGACTGCACACGAGTGGAGAAGCTAATTGGCCTTGCCCTTTCAGAAGGAACCATCTCAGTATTTTCTTTAAGCGATTTAGGAAAATTACTGAAAATCTGGATGTCTGAACGGAGACCTCATGCCTGCACCACCTGTATGCATGCAAGGGGAGAGAAGAGTTCAAAAAAATATGATGAATGTGAGTGAGTGAGAGAGAGAGAGAGAGAGAGAGAGAGAGAGAGAGGAGGGGGCGGACACGTGTTTGTCGGCTCTTACGACTAGTGGCCAGTGGATGAACACCGTATTCGCGAGCCATGAGAAGTGAGTTCTTTATGATGCTTCACGAGACTGTCAATGCTGATGGCATGACACTACCACTCAAACAACAAAAACCCGCATTCTCGTACAAAGGTCGTGCCTCAGCGGGGTTTACTGCTAATGGAACTATGTACTGTTACCTAACGCAGTGAGAGCCAATCGCAGTTTCGGCTGCATAACTTGTAGTGATCAGAACATGCCGATGTAAAACAAAAACCGTTAACCCACAGGTTTTGCCTTAGGGCAGTACACAAACCCCATGTCTGTACTATGTTCTCTGAGTTCATGATGCACCCTTTAAACCTAAATTGTGTGCATTCATTACCGACTTGGATCTCATACGTATGGGTAACAAATGTCATTACAAATAAATATTGCACTCACTCGTTTATAACACGTCCGGGATGTCTAGATCGTTTTACTATTTTGTAAACTCGTTTTGCACAAACGCCGGCCATGCAGACTGCTATACTCTGAAGCAACCACGCAGAAAACCATAAGTATGTCAGCGGAGAAGACGTTTCTGCGTCAAACTGAGGGAAACACAGATTACAGATTCTCATTCGCTGCGAGATCCACAATCTGAGCACTTGCTGAAGATACGCTATTATCTTAATGCAGACTATATACGATCTTCCAGGTACGCCTTACTAAGTGCTGACACACATCTTTTCTTTTGACTGTGAAATCAAAGTAAGATATTGTATGCAAACAAAATTAAAGATTTTTCCGCACCAAAACAAACGCATCTGATCACCGACACACTGGAAGCAGGCAGGTAGAGCTGCGATGGGAAGCCCGCTGTCATCTATTATGGCAAATTTGTTTACGGAAGATTTCGAGGAAAGTGCCTTGCAGTCGTCGGCTTTGAAACTTACGAGTTTTTCAGATCTGTAGACGATATTTTTGTTGTTTGGCCACAAGGCAGTGATAATTTGAACGACTTTTTACAACATCTAAATTCAGTCCACCCGAATATTTGCCTCGTGATGAAGGTGGGAAAGGATGGCTGTCCTCAATTCCTTGATGTGCTGGCTAGGACGACGGTAGATGGTACGTTGGGACATGCCATTTATTGGAAGCCTATTCACACGACTTGTAGCTGCAGACTAATAGTTGTCACCATCCGACTCAATGCGAAGAGGCACATCGTACCTTAGTTCACATGACCCATGTCATCTATGACCCTGATAGTTTATCAGTTGTGTTAGACCATCTCGAAGTCACCGTTCGTCAGAATGTTATAGCGAAATATCAGACGTGCGTTGCGCCCCAAATGTGCCCCAGGTGAGTGATAAGACTGTGGTGGCACCAAAGTCTACGGCCTTCTTGCCTTAAGCAGGGAACGTTTGAAACAGGATTGGTCTGTTTTGCGGAAATACGTGAGGTGTGTTTTTCGACAACCATCTAAGATCACGGCCCTTCTGGGTCCGTAAAGGATGACCGGTGTACTGAGCATAGGCAGCGCACATGCTTACAACAGCCACGCAAATCCGCCTTTGCAGAACAATGTCTTTTGGCTTTGGTCATCTTAAGGAATATAACACGGAGATTCTGGCAAACAATTCCAGTGATTAGGATAGTGTTACCAAGGAAGCGGCTGTTTGTGTTTGTTTGTGTGTGTGTGTGTGTGTGTGTGTGTGTGTGTGTGTGTGTGTGTGTGTGTGTGTGTTACCTTTCTGGAGTTTCTCTGAAAACCGAGATTTTGTATTCTCTTGCGTAGCGCTTACTTGCTACAGTTTTGCCTTGAATATAGCAGGGTATGCTCCTGTCGAAATATCGGTGGCCTTCGACATCACGCGGCTGCACTCCTGTAAGTTATTTGAAGAAGTAAATACCCAGCCACAGTGCGCAAGGAAAACAACGAACTACCAAGAAGCCACCCATGTTTTTTGGTAAACAATCCTACTCCTCTCCTCCCCCTCCAACCCCCCCCCCCCGCTCGCTCTCTCTCTCTCTCCCCCCCTACCCTAGTATTCGTACCTATCCCATTACGGTGGCCCACCAATCGTAACAGAATAAGTACCCAGTAAGGCACTTCTTCAGATCAAGATCGGGAAAACTTCCTTTTATAAACGAACGCGACATGGTGTCTGACAGTGTTCAGCTAATCGGGGACAAGCGACATCCTGAAAAAGATGCCAGCAAATAGGTCAAATTGTCAACTGTGCGAGAACTGGTTGAAGAGGAATATGATGTTGGATGATCTTATCTTTAATTGAAAGTTTTTGGGTTACTTTACTTTCGAGAACCGCAAATTAGACAGGCCAGCTTGAAGCTCTGAAACTAATATGGCGCGCATCTGAACTCGAGTAAACGACGAGTAGAGGAGCAGACTTCTCGCCGGCCGCGTTCAGAAGCGACACAGGTGGTGGGCCCGGGCCGCTCCTGGTCTACCGGTTCGCCAGTTGGCCGGACGTTTAACCGGCGCTGAGTGGGTCGCTGGCTGCGCCGTCCGCATTCCTGTGGTCGCGGACTGCAGACCTCGCAAAACCCTACAGCCGCCGACTCCGCGGCTGGCCGCGGCCGCCGCTACTTTCACTACGCACACACTCCGCAATTGCAGCTGTGCGCGGTCCCTGCTGTCATACAAAAGACCGAAAAATTATGTAAGTAACGTGCAAGGAGTTCCCGTGGCAAGCGTCACCAGCTAGGACGTACCAGGCCTCCTTACCATTGCGGTGATGATCTACATCGACATACCTATTCAACAAGCCACCGTATGGGGAATGGCGGAGTATACCACTGCTTGTCATTCCATTTCCTGTTGCACTCGCAAAAGGAGAGAAAGTAAAACGGCAGTTAGTGTGTTTCCGGAGAAGCCCCAATTTCTCTTACTTTGTGTCGCGGTCCTTCCGCGAGATGTATGTTAGCGCCTGTAGGAACTTGCTGCAGCCTGTCGCAAACGCCGGTTCTCTAAACTCATCTTTCCTCCAAAGTTTCTCTTTCGGTTCACGACGCATCTCCGTAACAATCGCGTGTTGATCGAATCTACCGGTAACAAACCTAGCAGCCTGTGAACTGATTCGATGTCTCCCTATAATCCGACTTGGTACGGACCCCATGCACTCGAGCAGTACTCAAAAATAGGTCGCTCAACTGTTCTGTACACGGTCTCCTATAAAGGTAAGCGACACTTTCTTAGAATTCTCCTAATAAACCGAAGCCAACCATTCGGCTTCCCTACAATCGATCTTAGGTGCCCGTTCCATTCCAAGTCGCTATGCAACGTTACGTCTTGATATTTAGGGGACTACATAAAACTTAAAACTGGAGGGCCGGACAGGGATACGAACCGCCGTCCTCCAGAATAGGGTTGGGTTGTTTGGGGAAGGAGACCAGACAGCGAGGTCATCGATCTCATCCGATTAGGGAAGGATGGGGAAGGAAGTCGGTCGTGCCCTTTCAAAGGAACCATCCCGGCATTCGCCTGGAGCGATTTAGGGAAATCACGGAAAACCTAAATCAGGGATAGAACCGTCGTCATCCCAGAATATGGATCCAGGATCTTTTCACTAGGCAACCTCGTTCCATCCCAGTCAGTAAGATGTAAGGCAGTGACGAATGCATCGTTGACTGAGAAAACCCTGTAAGTTATTCAACAACCTGATTGAAAATGTTTTTCGTGTATCGTTCGCAATGCTGTCTTTCCTTCACTAAGTGTGAGTTCTGGAATCTGTGTGTAACTGCCCAGCGTAGATCACAGATCGAGTGAGTTAAGGGTTCAGAATCATGTTTGTATCGTCGTTGACGATGAGAGACAAGGGAGAGGTTAAATACTGAAGTAAGCACTTAGCCTACTCCTCTCGAGTAACACCTTGGGAGTCCCTGAGTTTAACATCCCCATACGACTCATGACTGACGAACAACAGTGCCACATTATCTCGCTCCATGAGATACTTCGAAGACGTTTAAAATTTAACCCAGAACTTATAGCGAAAAGTCTGGAGACCAGGCACTGCAGGCCAACAGCCCTTGATCCCCTGTCGACCAAATACGGGCGAAGAAAATATTTTCACCATCACGACTTCAATCGGCTATTTACTAAACCAGCGGTACGGCACACGCGTGACAATGCGACCTCGGTCAGGGAGGCGGGTATTCACTCTGTTACTAATATTATTCTAAACGCTACCACTGTGTACTAAAATGGTACGCAGCACTGATGCACTAGTAAGACAGACGGAACAGTCAACTTAATCTGCCCACAGTTCCCAATACCTGGACACTGTTATGCAGTGAGTGTTCGGCTCATTTACGTTACACACTCAGATCCACGTTACACAAACTCATTCAGCTTGAAGAGCAGTCTTCAGAGCGTGCACGATTTATATCATTACTGGTTACATACGTATTATTCCCTCAGAAAACGGGCAAGGGTAACATCTACTCGTGCGATGGAGAAAGGGCTAAACGGTTAGGCCTGCCAAATTTCATCTAGAGAGAGAAGGGGGGGGGGGGGAACAGGTACTACATATCTATACCAATCATGTCCGCTCGGGAGACATTCAGAGCGAAAATTGGGAAGACTGACCGAGAAAAAGGTTAGATACAGGAAGGGTCATCGCGTCAACGCCAAGCGATGGACAGCCAGTTCGGCTGTTCGGTTGGAGAGGGGGCTGGTTGTAGTCTGTTTACGAAAATTATCCAGGGAGGCACCGAAACTGATTTTTGGGAAAATATTCAAGACCAAAATTTACATGTTTGTAAAAGGACTTTGGATTACTTCTCGTCAAATACACACATCAAAAAAAAAAAAAAAAAAAAAAAAAAATGTTGCATCGCCCCGGTTCCCAGAACTCCTGAAGATAGACGTTGTCTGTAGATATGGTATCACAGACATAGTCCCGTTGACTGTTCAGAGATGGCAGTAAACCCGCCCAAAGATATAAACAACAATGCATGAGCAGCGCCTATTAGACGGAGGGGGTCCGACAGCCGATCAATTCCAGTCATTCCACCAGGAAGGAGTTATACGGCTCGTTTTGTCTGTAGTTCAACCACGCCTAGACGGTCAATACCGAGGATCGATCGCATCCGCATTGTTTGTCAGGAAGGGCTCTCAACAAGGGATGTGTACAGGCAACTCGGAGTGAACCAAAGTGATGTTGTTCGGACATGGTGGAGATAGAGAGAGACAGGAACTGTCGATGACAAGCCTCGCTCAGGTCGCCCAAGGGCTGCTACTGCAGTGGATGACCGCTACCTACGGATTATGGTTCGGAGGAACCCTGACAGCAACGCCACCAAGTTGAATAATGCTTTTCGTGAAGCCACAGGACGTCGTGTTACGACTCAAACTGTGCGCAACAGCCTACCTGATGCGCAACTTCACTCTAGGCGTCCATGGTGAGGTCCATCTTTGCAACCACGACACTATGCAGCGCGGTACAGATGGGCCCAACAACATGCCGAATGGACCACTCCGGATTGGCATCACGTTCTCTTCACCGGTGAGTGCTGCATATGCCTTCAACCAGACAATCGTCGGAGGCAACCTGGTCAGGCTGAACGCTTTAGACACACTGTCCAGCGAGTGCAGCAAGGTGGAGGTTCCCTGCCGTTTTGGGGTGGCATTATGTGGGACCGTCGTACGCCGTTGGTGGTCATGGAAGGTGCCGTAACGGCTGCACGATAGGTGAATGCCATCCTCCGACCGAGAGTGGAACCATATCGGCAGCATATTGGCGATCTGTCTTCATGGAGGACAATTAGCGCCCCCTATCGTGCACATCTTGTGAATGACTTCCTTCAGGATAACTAGAGTGGCCAGCATGTTCTCCGGGCATGAAACCTATCGAACAGGCCTGGGACAGATTGAAAAGGGCTGTTTATGGACGACGTGACCCACCAACCACTCTGAGGTATCTACGCCGAATTGCTGTTGAGGTATGGGACAAGCTGGACCAACAGTGCCTTTAGTATGCCACGACGAGTACAGGCATGCATCAATGCAAGAGGACGTGCTACTGGGTATTAGAGGTACCGCTGTGTACAGCAATCTGGACTACCACCTCTGAAGGTCTCGCTGTGTGTTGGTACAACAGGCAGTGTATGGTTTTCATGAGCAATAATAAGGACGGAAATGATGATGATGATCTCTATTCCAATTTTCTGTACAGGTTCCGGAATGCAAAACTTTTTTGATGTATGTAGGAGTCCCACACATCATACCACACATCATACCCACTCGTTCTGGCCTCAGAAGATGTGCTACCGATTTATAATACAGCACAAAAAAACAGCAACCATTTAACAAAATGTTAACTTAGAGAATACGTATTCAAGCTTGATCAATGTTATCAGTTTCGTCATATCTTTACTATAATCTGTGCTATTAAGAAAGCATTTCAATTTAGTTTCAAATAACCTTAACATCCGAAACCGACTTCAAAGTAGTTGCGTTTTCACTGCGATAGCTCTTTAACCTGAAGGAGAAATTCGTATAACGACGTATAACTTTTACAAAATGGAGCTACATATTTTTGCAAAACCAGTGGTGTGTTAATAAACTGTATGTTGCGATGATGTCTAGTTGATCAAAAAACACAGTCTTGCTAGAATGAGACGATACAGTGCACCTGAGCAACCGTTCTAAGCGGTTTAAAACGCCAACAGCGCGTTAGCATGTGTTACACAGGTTTCTTTTTCTTTGGAAATACATAGTACTTACCGACCGTGCTAGTCTTTTTCCGAAATTGTCAATTTCTAGTGCTTGAATGTCACTGTTTCGTTTAGATACACACTCCAATATCTGACTTCGCAAGAAAGAAGATTGTGGCTCTGTAATGAACCCAACAGATAAATATTTTCCAGGCGCAAACATCTGCGGAAAACGGCATACTATGGGCCAAGGTGAACTGAAGTCACCGAAAAGAATGGCGCGAAGTTTATCCAAGCATTTATTGGAAAGGAAATGTTTGCACTACCTCGTGCAACAAAGGTGAGCTCGGATACGGAAATGTTTCTCCAGTGTTGAATCGACAGCTAACGTCGAGGTCATTAGAAAGGCAAAACTGTGTGTGTGTTGAATTGGGAGGATGGGGAGGTGGTTAGCATGATCACTGTAATCAAAGATAATCAGCCTGACTCTTAAAAACCGTAACACTGACGGATGCCACATGTTTAAGAAGGGGTTCATAAAGAAGTGACACAATGAAAGGCAATAGGAAAAGTACAGTTCACGAAACATTAGTTGCGCTTAGCAGCACACAGCGATTCACGACTATCGACAGTGCTAAATGAATAATAAATTTCTTCATTTCTTGAATGAAACAGCACAGTAATACAGAACAAACTTTGCAATAGTTAATTCGAATGCAGAAAGCAAGAATGCGTATAACGGGAACTGGGCAGAAATTTCAAACAAGTTTTCCCCTCCTCAAAAGCAATGCGCCTGCCACCACAATGGGTCTAGGAACTAGAATTAAACTGTCTTCGTTTCAGAGGTTGTTAACGTCAACATTCACATTCCGTTTAGAGCTTCTATTCGTGGATTAATGACAGTGACAAGGCCGCCTTGTCGCCTGTTTCGAATGCTAAGCTGTTACTCTCGAAGGGCTGAGTATTGTCCTCCATCGTACGTACCAATAGAAGCAGAAAATTTAACAGAATCTCTTCAAGTATAAAATCAGGCAAGTCGGCTTGGATGGACAGGATTTTCCATTAAATAATTAGACTTAATTTGCACGTTTATACTGACAAACCGTTTATCACACCTACCATACAAGAATGAAACAACAATGAAGGTAAATTGAAAGGATTCGTCTGCATTACTGCCAACGGGGTTAATTAACTCCGTTACAGACGCGCTCAGGTTAATGGCTACATTTTTTTCCTTTTGTGCCAGCAGCTAATGCACCACAGTGCAAAATACCTGTTGTTTGCAAAGGCGGCGATGATTAATTTACTTCGATGTCTCGTAACATTTCACACCATTTTGTTGAACTACTGACGCGGGCTGTATCCACAGGGTCGTGTCTCCGTCAGTAGCCGTACCAGCGACAGCGAGGAAATCGCTGGGTACGCAGCATCGAAAAAGAGTTTCGCATTTTATGCGCGCGTACGTTACGCTCAAAATGGTGCCTTCCGCAAACTTTTCCTCTAAAGCTCTTTTAAAGACTACATTACCAACGCTGCGCTGAAAATGTGCGCTTCGAGTTCAGCTGATTATTCTGCAGTCTTTCCTCGTCGTCCCACCAAAGTCGCTCAAAATTCTTTCAGGAAATACGACACAAAATCTGCTGCGGTCCTCTGGAAAAACTTTCCTGCTACGAGAGTGAACGAAGAGGCTTTCAAAAGGTGGCCTGCTTTAGGTTCTTTCCCATAGGTACTCATAAAATTCGAAACGTGCCAAGCGCCAGACTAAGCACAATCTCCTAGTAGCTTGATTAAAAAATGTGTGGTTACTAAAAACATGACGCTAGGTAAAACATTCGGCATCCCTTTTCGTTTGACACGGACGTGCTAACGAGCCATTTCGAGTGTCCAGTAAACATGTATTTCGTGGAAATATTTTAAGAGTTGAGCAGCTACACATATATTTACACTTTATTTAAATGATTAATCCTTTTAAGCAATTTCTGTCGGCAAACTACCATTAATACCTAGGTAACTGAGTTAGTAAAGATCAGGGGTAAGAAGCTGCTGATTGTATGAAGCGAAGTTAACGAGCAGCCAAACCCAAGATTATCAACAGATGTTCAGAAGAATACTGGCAAAGAACTACCAGCACCGTTATTGTCTAGTTCATTTACAACCATGATCTGTAAGCAAACGAAAAAGTTATTTCAATCAATCACGATCGTCAATCACAAGTAAATCAAATGGGTGCATTTAACTTCTGTCCACGCACACACGCACACTTCCTCTCCTAGCAACCGAAAGACATTGCTTAAAATAAAAACAATACTAATATTAAGAATGCGACTCATACAGAAACGATTAACAATTAAAACTGAGCACATGGTTACGTCAAATATGAATGCGTCACGATTTGTTAATCGTGAAGCACAATACTGGGAGAAAGATACCCACAAGTGAACTCATCATCATAAATTTCTTTATTAAGTCTGTCATACCCAACTAATCCGACAGAACAGCTTCAGCTTCACATGACAGCACAATACAGTGTAAGACGTAAGACTCACAAGAGGGCCACGCAAGCGGCAGTGTATCACCATCGATTGAAGTAAGCTCTTTAACGAACACACTGTATTACAAAAATATTGAAATTTTTAATTTGGTTAACAATGCTTTGCAGTTTGTGTCTGCGAAACAGCTGCAAAACCGGTATTTCATTACAACGTTCCAGACTACCTACGAAACGTTAACACAGTCGTATGTAACTGAACACAGAAACGCAAAGTCCAGCTACTTTACCCCCCCCCCCCTCTCTCTCTCTCTCTCTCTCTCTCTCTCTCTCTCTCTCTCTCTCTCTCTCTCAGCCCCCCACCGCCTCCCCATTTCTCTCACGCTCGTAGCAACAACGGGGTTGTGCTGAAAAAGAGAGAGAGAGAGAGAGAGAGAGAGAGAGAGAGAGAGAGAGAGAGAATATATGGAACACTTAAACACGTTGAGAGCAATATTTACTGTTTTTAACGAGAGTATTATGAGCGAATAACTGAATGCTAACTATGATAAAACTACTGTTTCGTCACATGCTTGGAAAACTGGTGATCCATTTTAAATGCATAATACAGTGTATCCGTTTGCAATTGTATTCAGTCACATGGAAATTTTATCAGTTGAGAACGCGTGTACGTACACATCGGAGATAAACAGTCGCCCACAGTATAACCAGCGACACATCCTCTCCAACTCACGTTGAGTTCATGAAACAAAGCACGCGCTAGCACGTAAATTTACGGTAACATATTCAACGTATTTGTGTTTCAACGGCGCTATTTCGAACGAAAGAGCGGACATTAGCGTTTCGTAATGTGTTTGCTGAGACAAGGTGAGTGCGCCAGCCATCGACGAGAAGCGTAAGCAACCGACAGGTGTTTCCTATCATCGGACTTCACAACACTTTATTACCAGTGTCGTCAGTCCTGTTTTACTCATGTAAATAACGAAGGATGAGGAGTAACGCCGGCCGCGGTGGCCGTGTGGTTCTAGGCACTTCAGTCCGGAACCGCGTGACTGCTACGGTCGCAGGTTCGAATCCTGCCTCGGGCATGGATGTGTGTGATGTCCTTAGGTTAGTTAGGTTTAAGTAGTTCTAAGTTCTAGGGGACTAATGACCTCAGATGTTGAGTCCCATAGTGCTCAGAGCCATTTGAGCCATTTGAACCATTTGAGGAGAAACATTTGTACGAGTATCCCGCTAACTATATCTCTTCCTGGGATAGTGCTGTCACTTCTCCTTTCGTTCAAATGGTTCAAATGGCTCTGAGCACTATGGTACTTAACTTCTGAGGTCATCAGTCCCCTAGAACTTCTTAAACCTAACTAACCTAAGGACATCACACACATCCATGCCCGAGGCAGGATTCGAACCTGCGACCGTAGCGGTCGCGCGGTTCCAGACTATAGCGCCTAGAACCGCTCGGCCACCCCGGCCGGCTCTCCTTTCGTCATAGACGTTACTCTAGTGTCGCGGCGACGTATTTTATAACGGTTATGGTTGTTGACAACGTGTACTACTGGCTCATACCGACGGAAATGCTGCAGAGGTTAAGATACTCGACTCACATTTAGAAGGATCAGGTTTCGAACCTGCTACCGGTCCTGCCGGTGAACTTTCCTGGTGTTCCCTACATCGGTGAAGACTAATACACTCAATCCTCTTCCCATATGCGTTTTTACTTCATCTCTAATAACCTCGTCTTCGACGGAACGGTAACTACTAATTTATTTTTTTCATTTATTTCACATGCTCAAGGCGTGACAGACAACACTTAGTCCGCGAGCAATTGACAAGGTTTCAGTTCTAACGACACTATCTCTTTCATGGGTCTTGATGCAACAATCATGCGGACTCAGCTACTGTCAGTAATGTGTTCAAAGGCTGTTCTGAACTATCAGCAGTTCCTCCTTGGTACGGTACAGCGGTACCAGATACTACAATACCTATTGGAGTATCTGGAACATTTTGAAACCATTTCCGATGAGGTTCGCAAAACTTGCGTTTCATTTAGATTTATATCCAAATTCTTAATACATAGAGGTTATGCTTAAAGTAACACTAGAACAAAACTACAACGAAAAGAACCTAAAACATGGATGCAACAACGTCTGATTTCCCATCAGTAGACGACTATAAAACAGCTACACTAAAGTTCGTCCGCCTGAGTCGTTTCTACACCTCCGTGCTGCCTAAAGTCACAGACCGGACTGACAAAACTGCAGCAGCTGCAGAATATGCCGGAACATCACAATTCTGCCAGATCGTCATACAAAGAACGAAATATTGCTCCCGCCTGACACAGACTTCATTGGCTGTAGGTTCAGCCTGCTGGCCTTCAAAGTGAATACATCCAAAATTACTGCCGAGCGAGGTGGCGCAGCGGTTAGTTCACTGGATTCGCATTCCGGATGGCGGCGGTTCAAATAACCACTCAGCAATCTAGATTCAGATTTTTCACAATCTACCTAAAGCGCTTACGGCAAAAGCCGGAGTGAATCTTTTGAAAGCGATATGGACAATTGCCTTCCACAATCAGAGTATGTGTCCCGTCTCCCAACATCTCGTCGTCTATGAGGTGCCAAACCCTAATCTTTCTTCCTTTCTTCAAGCCTTTACAGCTTGTTCGAGGTATCTCCAGCCGACGCATTACTGGTAATAAAGGGCCTATGTCCACTGGACATCGAAATTCGACAATAAGCTGTACATTACTAGTTGAACGATTGTGAATTCAAAACAAGTAACAGATAATTTGTCAAAACTGCGTTTAACAGACAGGAAACTGCAAAAAAAAAAAAAAAAAAAAAAAAAAAAAAAAAAAAAAAAAAAAAGGTTCAAATGGCTCTGAGCACTATGGGACTTAACTTCTAAGGTCATCAGTCCCCTAGAACTTAGAACTACTTAAACCTAACTAACCTAAGGACATCACAAACATCCATGCCCGACGCAGGATTCGAACCTGCGACCGTAGAGGTCTCGCGGTTCCGGACTGTAGCGCCTTTAACCGCTTGGCCACTCCGGCCGGCACAGGAAACTGCAGAGACCAATATTAGACACATGGCATAGTCAAGGAGAAACCTATCACGCTGGACAGCGCGGGCCGGTACTGAAGTAAACACACTGGACTCGTACTCGGCCGGACAATGATTCAGATCTCCGAATGGCTACCCAGAATTGGGCTTTCCGTGGTTCCTCTTAATCAGCAAGGCAAATTCCGGGATGATTCCTCCGAAAACGAAACGGCTGAGTTCCATCTAGAGCGCGTACTCCGTCACTAATGACAACATCATCGAAGCGACTCTAATCCCCCCATCTTTCTTCCTTTCTTATTCCGAACCTGCAGTTCGCACAAAGGAGAAACTTTTCTTTTGTCTTGATATTTTACCTCTATTTTTTTTTTCTCTGCCCCGGCGGGAGTTCTTATCTTCCGGGAGGAATGTTGTGAATGGCATGTGTCACTGATTCGCGAAAGCCACATCGTGAGAGTTGCCGCGTTTGAATCGTTCATTTTAGTGTCTTCCTGAGGTGAAGATTGGGAATGTGCCTGGTATTTCTTAAACTGATGTGACAACACGTTTAGAACATATATAAGCTAGACGATACAACAGGATAGCCGTCGTTGTTCGGGGAAGGGAATATGATCCGGCTGTAGCTCCCTGCCCTGTCCCGCATGCTAGTATTGTATGCGTTACCGGTTACAGTATACGTTCACGTAAAGAAAGAGCAGGCGCAAAAAAGAAAGACATGAAACCCTGTATGGATACGGGACAGCGTTTTCCTCACTGTCCTTACATTATCTGATACCAGCGCAGCGTAGTCACGCACGTCGGAGTGTATGTAAGATTTCACTGTCCACAATTATGTTACTGCAGTTTGCCAGAGCCACAAAAATTTTAAAAATTATCTGCTGGCGTCATTAGGAAAGCTTTGCGATTCACGCGACAAACTGATAGTTTCTGCGTAGACTGACTCAGTCCAGAACCTTACATACATCGTTCATGAATCGCACTTTGTTTTTCAAGGAGTGTAACATGGAAGCGTTAACACGTGCGTCGTTCAACGTCCGCCCCCTTCCCCTCCCCTCTCCCCACTCAAACACACACGTACACGTATCTAACGAAGAGGTCTTTAAGTTCTTTTTTCAAAAAATTTCACAGAAACTTGGACAAGAACTACTGTTCAAGGAAACGATCTTCCTTTCGAGGAACGCCTTAAACTAATAGAATAAATTATGTACAATGCGACAATTTCGCCTAACAAATGGAGCTTACGCCTTTTAAATGGAAGATGCCAGCGTTGAGACACTTCCACCGTTCACAAATAAGAAGGTATTCCGACTGAACGGCTGCCGAAATGAGAAACGTAATTTCTTTGGAGTAGATTTATAAGAGGCTGAATCAGAAAGTAATACCTCACGTGTAACAAGAAAATTAATAACGAACATATATCTCCAGAATTAGTATAGATCATAGCCTAAATTGTCCTCGACGCAATACTACTGTTGAACATAGTCGCCATACATTTGTACACATCTGCAATTGTATCGTTGAACTCAGGCATCAAGAATAGTTTGGAAAAGTGTTTTACTTCTTGACTCATTAATCCAAATCACGCAGAACGTGTATGGGGAGGCTGTAAAGGACACCAACAACGTGCAGCATTGGGGGAAAAAGTTTGGTGACGAAGAAACGAATATTGCAGATAAACCGCGCCGTGGCCGACCGACGACATCTGCAGCAGATGCCAATCGAGGGCGTGCTCATAATGTGATTCGAGGAACATACCCGTTAGTGTTCACAATCAACAGCTTCAAAATCATTCTGAGAAAAATGGATCATGAAGAAAAGCCCTGATTTTTTGGAGCTGGTTTCGATGCCTGGTTCAACGATGGAGCAAATGTGTACTGTGCTGAACGGTAGTCTTACACAGAGAACAGATCAGGCTTTAACAATTCCGCTGTTATATATTCATCATTATTTTTTTATGATACAGGAGGTATTAGATTTTGATCCACTGTCGTAACTTTGAAGTTCTTTTGAAGCTACAATGACATAGCGGTCTTAACAGCGCATTTGATGTTCATGTTAAGATAATGCTGCTGAGGTCTGTAACACTTTATAAGAAACGCACTGGATTTACTACGATCTTTTTTTTAAGAAGACACCAGTTTGTAACATCCAAGCAGGATTTTTGTTCAAGCTTATAAGATGTAATCAAGAAATCTAAATCTGAAATTGAGAGACCTACTTGTCGCCAATCTTATTCTGAGAAGGAGAACAAGTTCTGCTTTATGTATGTAGCACTCGTGTATTAATGACACAACATAGTTCCAGCAAGAGACTTCCACCAACGTTCTCTTTATCAGGAATGATTGCGATCTATGACTGCTTCACCAGAGCTCTTACTATGAACCGGTCCATCTCTGATCAGTTCTGTACTCGCTGTGACACGAAAACTGGTCTGATAATTCAACGAAAATGTCAAGTAAATTAACAATTTTGCCGTTTTTCTTGTCGGTCATGGCTTGTAAAATTTCTTAGTGAAATTGTCTTGCATACGATCGCCGGACTTTTCCAGTCTTAGTAACAAGAAACAGGCAATAACGAATGACATCGGAAAATTTTCCATGGGTACGACAAAGGCTCCCTCTAAAATTATCTTGTAACATACAATTGGAACATAAGTCACCGTATTAGCTTTGTAAGGGATCGGCAAAGAAAAGGGCTTGTTAAACGAACACTACTGAAGCGAGGAACGCAGATCTATTCTGATAGGGTACAAGAAATTAGGCGACCCTTCACGAAACCAAGGGTGGCTAGATGCATGGGCTTCTACTGAACACCTTCGGCTGAAGCCCAGACGCCTCCATCATAGTAAGTCCACCTACCAATGGCGACTCGACGGTGCCCGCGCAGGATTTCGGCTGTCACCCTGTGCTCCCAGACATCCCCGCCCACTCACACACACGTACACACACGCGACACACTGCCAGACGCGGAAATTACGCGCGGAACACTACACAGCACACGCCAACTCTTGCCCGCCGCGCCGCGGGAGTGACTGAGGTCTCAAGACCGGCTGTAGACAGCAGCTGCCGCAACAAACGGGAACCGGCAGCGGCCGGTCGGTCACGTGACCGAGTCACTCAACTCGCGACGCGGCCGGCCAATCAGCTGGTGTGCTCAGCGCTCAGCCAGCGTCTGGCGATGCCCCTGATCTCGGCGTTCACTGTCTCAGTGATCCAGGCAACAAAGCTCTTGGTGCAGCACAGACAAGAGGAAGATACGGCGCCGTTACGAAGCACTGAAATCATGCCCGAGAAAACATTTAGATTCAACTTTGTTCTACAACGACGGACTGACTTAGCAATTCAGAGAGTAACTACAGTACATAGAAAATTTGTTTTTTCCTCTTACAGTGTACAGAACGATAATGACTTATTTATTTAAACAATAACCGGTTTCAACTGTGATCTACAGTCACAACAGCCACATTGAAGGTCAGTATTGCAGCACAGAAAGCCTTGTAACAGGAGCCGGAAGTTATGAAGTCCTTACTGAAGAGTTCGGCAGAAGAAAATGCCATCAGTTTAGCAAGGATTACTCTCATCTGTTGCGTACCTGAATACACCACATGCTGGTAATTTCACATTCACCGCTACAAAGCACTGTCTACTACACAAACTGTTCTGTCTTTTCGTATTTATTTTCTTGTCTTTGAATTTAACCAAACATAGAGGACGCAGTAACTCATAATATCCTCTTATGATTTTTTGAGTATTGGTCTTCTGACTGGTTTGATGCGGCCCGCTACGGATTCCCCTCCTGTGCCAACCTTTTCATCTCAGAGTACCAATTGCACTCTACGTCCTCAATTATTTGCTGAATGTATTCCAACCTCTGTCTTCATCTACAGTGTTTACCCTCTACAGCTTCTCTGGTACCATAGAAGTTATCCCTTGATGCCTTAATAGCTGCCTCATCCTTTTGTCCGTCACTTCTTCTTGTCAGCGTTTTCCACATGTTCCTCCGTCGCCGATTCTGCGGAGAACCTCCTCATTTCTTACCTTATCGGTCCACCAAATTTTCAGCATTCTTCCGTAGCGCCACGTCTCAAAGGCTTCGATTCTCTTCCGTTCTGGCTTCCCCACAGTCCATGTCTCACTACCATAAAATGCTGTGCTCCAATCTTATATTCTCCGAAATTTCATCCTCACGGTAAGATGTATACTACTAGACTTCTCTTGGTCAAGAATGCCTTTTTCGCCAGTTCTAGTTTGCTTTTTACGTCCTCCTTGCTCCGTCCATCACAGGTTACTTTGCTGCCCAGGTAGCAGAATTCCTTCATGAACATCTATTTCGTGGTCACCAATCATGATGTTCAAGTTTCTCGCTGTTCTCATTTCTGCCAATTCTCATTACTTTCCTTTTTCTTCGATTTACTAGCAATGCACATTCTCCATATTAGACTGTTCATTCCATTCAACACATCCTGCAATCCTTGACTTTCATTGAAGATACCAATGTCATCAGTGAATCATTGACATCCTTTCACCCTGAATTTCAATTCCACTATTGAACCTTTCTTTTACTTCTCACATTGCTTCTTCTTGTCGATTAGCGCGACGGTAAAAATGAAATCACTGATTGTCACTCGCTGTAAGAGAAAACCATGTGTTCTTGCTGTTCCCCCGTTTGTATGTATTTGATATCTTGTTGCACACCATTAGCTGCACGTCAAAATTATTTACCTGCCACGGTATTGGGTGATATGGTCCATTATCAGTCGATTATGGGACATATTAAGATTTTATACCTAACTGGCCCGTCGTTTAACACAACATGTAAGTAATTTTTTTCTACTTAAGTGTAAACAGTTCTTGTGTTATCGATATAGGTACCCATAAGTTTGTTGTTTATCCTCTTGGAAGCCAAGCTGAGATGGGCATCAGAGGCGCCACATGTGTAAGATGTACCTCAAGATGACGGAATTGACTGCGGACACACTAACAAAATTACTCCTCGTGTACATCCGCAAGGAGCAACAGGGTATTTTTTATTTTCATTTATTATTACAAAAAAAGTGATCAAAAATACGCGACAAAACTACATCTTTGTTTCAAACGTCCCGCACTTTATTACTTTTTCCAATTCCACAAAATCTGTGTTACTATTCCGCGCTGGGAATAACCTATAGATTAAGAATATTTTTAAAAAAATTCAGATACGATTACCAGACGGCAGGTCTTCCGTCACGGACAAACCTCACTTTGGACAGAGCAACTTTAACTGCTCGGGCGAGGGCTTAATTATGACAAAATTACTCAAAAAAAAAGTCCGAAAATGTTGTTGAACAGACTACAAATGTGCGAAAAGGTTTATTCTGATGGTACATTATTTTTCCGAAAAAAAAAACGATTATCGCTTATTTTATAGTTCGTCAGTAAAATGGGCCCTTAACCCTAGATTACTAAAATCCTCCTAGAATTTACGATTGCAGGTGGTACTAATTCGCGGTTCAAACAAATCTGGTATTGTCAGTATATGGTACAAAAACAGCGAATTTTGTAGTTATTCTGTATGTCACACACACCACTGCGTACCTTATATCTGAATAAACTAGCGCATAATCTACAAATGACTTACTCTGAATAAAATATCTAGTTGTAAAATTTACGATGGTTTCGTAAAAATGTAACGTTTTCCCTGTTAAGTGTTCTACGCTTAAGGCAAATGCCGCAATAATTCCTTTGAAAAGGACAAGGTCGATTTCCTACCTCAGCTGTCAAAAACCGTTTTTGTGCTACGTCTGTAATGACCTTGTCGTCAACGGCACGTGAAACCCTAAGCCTCATTTGTTCCTTTCCTGCACCCCATCTATACACACTAACTGAATAAAAAAATAATTCGTCATGTTTTATTTGGGTCCTAAGTTTAATGAAAAACCTTTAAGAATTATCATCCTACAACAATGAAATAAAAAAAATTATTTCAATATTGCATAAATGGGAACGGAACAACTGACCGAGGGTTTCCGCTAACGCCGAGGAACCCATTACTACACTACACTGTTCATCGACCCGTAATCTCACGCTGTTAAAGTTTAATAGTCTCATTTGCAGAGTTCCTTTTTTTATTTGGTTTATTGCGATCGAACGGGAAGTATCGATAAGGTAAGAGCGCAACGCAGGGGAGCGCGCTGGATATTGCAGTCAATAAAGGGTGTGTAAACAGGGGGAAATGAACTGGGGCAGCTGTCCACCACGCCGCACAGTTCCACACAATAGAAGGTAACGTAAAGGAAATTTCATCGAACTCCTGAGACGGAGACAATGAGAAGACACTATAAGTTGTTATCATTTACGATTCGTTGCAACACGTACTTTCGCTGTCCTTTATACACTGATCAGCCAGAACATTACGCCCACCTATCTAGTAGCCGGTATATCCAGCACTTGCACACACAAGTCACCAAATTTCCGTAAATTCTGGGGAGGGGAACAATGAACTCTGGCGTCACGTTCAAGCACATCCCAGATGTGTTCGAACGGGTTCACAATTGACGCGTTGAGGGGGGAGGGGGGGTGGGTTGGTTCAAATGGCTCTGAGCACTATGGGACTTAACTTCTGAGGTCATCAGTCCCCTAGGACTTAGAATTACGTAAACCTAACTAACCTAAGGACATCACACACATCCATGCCCAAGGCAGGATTCGAACCTGCGGTCGTGCGGTTCCAGACTGTAGGGGGGGGGGGGGGGGGGGGGGGAGCAGCGCCTCAATTCGAACTCATCACTGTGTTCCTCAAACCACTTCATCACACTCCTGCCCTTGTGACATGGCGTATTATCGTGCCACTTCCGTCGGGAAATATTGTCGTAATGAAGGCATGTACGTGGTCTGAAATCAGTGCACGACACTCTTTGGCCCTCAAGGTGCCTTGCACGAGTTCCACTGGACCATGCATGCCCACGCGAATGTTCCCCAGATCATAATGGAGCCGCCGCCAACTAGTCTCCGTCCCGCAGTACAGATGTCAAGCATCTGTTTCCCTGGAAGAAAGCGGTTTCGCGCCCTCCCATCGGCATGATGAAGGTATTTGGATTCATCAAGCCATGCAAAGCTGTGCCACCGCGCCAACGTCCAGGGCCGATGGTCACGTGCCCATTTCAGTCGTAGTCGCCGATGCCGTGGTGTTAACTTTGGCATATCCATGGGTCGTTGGCTGCGGAGGGCCATCGCTATGAGTGGTTGCTGCACTCTGTGTTCAGACGCACCTGCCCTCGGTCAAATTCAGATAAGATCGCGTGCCTTCCCCATTCTGCATTCGGACAGAACGCTAACTGGTACTGCATGCACCGTACGTGTGTGACTAGCAGTCATTTCGCCAGGTGAAGCTGTTATTGCCTGGACGGCTTCATATCGACAGCACGTCGGTGGTCATTAAGTGCTGGCTGATCAGTGTACATGTTATGCGATCGGATTAGGTTACATTTTATTATGATTTAGCACAGTTTGGGAACCACTACTAGTTTGTTTAGAATCAGTGCGATACATCGTTTAAAATACGTTGGATCATATAATACTTCAGGACCTCTATGAGGTTTTTCGCACAGATCTGTGCACAAAAAGATGAAAGTGTTAGCATTTTGTTACAAAATGCGAAGCAACTTTCAAACCATCAGCGCCTTCTACAATAGCAGACAGCTGACATTTGACACAGATAGATTTAAAGTTATGCGTGCAAACAGGCGAAAAGATGCAAGGTCCTTTGACTACGCGATCGGCACGAAGTACCAAGGGGTATTTGTCTTGATCCATTTAAGATGGAAAGACCACATCAGTCTAGCCATAAGGAATTCAGACGTCAGACTTAGATTCCTGAAGTCCCTCAGTTAGCTCGGCAATTAGGTCAAGTAGACTGTACAGTAAACAAGCCTGCGCCAGTGAAATGCCTATCAGTGCCCCACAGTTAACAAGAATCACTGTGCTCCTCTAGCGACTACAGAAGATCTAAAGGGTACAGGAAAGACTAGGAAACACAAAAGTGATATAACGTTGTCCTACAGTGGCAAATAGTAAGATAACCTAAATCTGCTGACAGGAAACACTACAAGTCTCATAACAAAATGGTTAGTTAAAACAATCTTCGTTTTATAGACCACTGCTGACAGCTGGAACATGTTTGGTGGAAAATAAAATGAACATTCAGTTGCAAAACAGGGATTTTTTCTGTTCCTATTTACACGATAAACTTAAGTGCTACCAGATAAAAGAAAAGCAAAGACTGAAGCTGTAATTTAAGTGGTGCTTGCTACATGTAATGTTCAGAAGGTCTTAGCTTACATAAATTGCAATAGCAACGCTGCCTGTTGTCTTTCTTCTATTTACATAAAATTGTTCTGTAAAGAGGAGAAGAAGAAGGATCTATTTACATCCTACATAAATAAATAAGAAACTGAAGAAATGGTAGCAAGTTGAAAAAATTTCCTGCTTTCACTTTTACATCATTCACTTCCTCACACAAAGGAACGCACTAGGACGGCAGGTAATCGCATCAACTTCGGACGAAAGTTCTTCGATAAGCAAGAAGAATAGAGATTAGATTCGGACAATAACAGCCGCCTGTTTACCTGTCTCATAGCACGACCAACTTCACTGTGCGCTCCGTTCAGTGCTGTCGTTCGTTAAGTATGATTAATTGTTGTGTGTGTATAATGAACGTGTGGGCGGTGGCCACCCCCGTGGCGCGGAGTGCTTGCTGCACTTTCTATGCGCTCGCCGCGTATCTGGATCTCGCCAGAGAGGAAGCAGATTCGCCCTCGGGCGCGTCCGTTCCCTCAAGAAAGCGACGCAATACTTTTACCGGCACTCCCACAGCGCGAGGACTCGAGTGTTAATGCACTCTGCTCGCAGGGGCTCTCACAGTAGTAGGGGGCCATTATCAGCACACAAGGGGGTACGTCTCCACTGCAACCTCCTGTTTGCGGTGTCTACAACACTACGTAATGACATCAAGGACAAGTGGTAGATTATGTAGTATTTCATCACGTACTACTACAGTAGGGAAAACAACAACCGGAGAACAGATGAAAATTCCACTGGCGGTATACAAGAGACGAGTTCACGCAAATTTGCGTCCACTGTCACACGGGCAGAGAGAATAATAATTAGTCTGCTGAATATACATAATATTTGAAACATTCAAGCTAACAGGACTAGTGTCAACTTTACCAACAATTTTTTTACATCATTGTTCAGGAATGCCGATTCAACTCACTGCGGTAAGGAACAAACAGATCAATTCGTCGTTGCACACAGGGTTGGTCCAGCTTATTCTTGTGGAACGTGTGGCAGTGACTCGCCATGTTGTGACCACTTACGCATCTGAATAACCGGAGACGAAGAAAGGAAGAACATGGCCTATGAATGTTTCGTGGACACCTCAGTTAAGCCGCTACGCAAGTACACAAGGCACAGTCAAATAGTTTGCTATACCAGCCTACCGAAGCACAGTAAACGTTTAATACAAATATATGATAAATGTGAAAACTATGACCAGTAACGCGGAAATAACAGTTTGGTTCCATAAACTAGTTTTCGAACTTACTCAAGTTCACCTTCAGACGGAGCACGTAACAGTTGCATTATTTATCATCGTAGGGTGATGCTGGGTGATAGCTCACGGGAAGAAGAGAAGAAACACTTTAATGTATCGTCTGAGTGATACTTATCTGACAAGCTGCGTCGAAAAACTTATTTCTTTGCTTGCCGTGATGAACTTTCTTTCAGGCAGGTTGTGCGAAAAGCTTTTTTCTCCTCAGTTCGATGCAGTAACTCTTGATCAGTAACTCCATCTACCCATGTAGACTTCAGCATTATTCTCTAATCTCACATTTCAAAAGCCTGCTACTTACCTCTTGTCTGTAATGTTGATGGTAAAAGTTTCACTTCAACATAAGAACGTAAGACTACACTTCAAATAACTTACTTTCAGAAAAGATTTGTAACACTCAAATTCAGATTTGATGTTCACAAACTTTTCTTTTTGAGAAACGCTTTTCTTGCTTTTGCCAGTCGGCATTTTATACCCACTTTACTTTCGCCATCTATAGTTATTTTGCTGCCCGAATAGCAACACTCATCTATGATTTTTAGTGTCTTATTGCCTAATTTAGATCCATCAGTATCGCCTGAATTTTTGTTCTGTGGCTTTGACAAGTCTCATTTTTATGTCATTATGGTACGTTGGAAATTGTCTTAGTAGAAGGAAAACCAAAGAAATATGTTTTGGTGTTTTATTTCAAGAAGGAAAAAAAAGGAACTTCAAAGTCTCGTTAGGTCATAATATATATGTTCAGTCATCGACAAACATTACAACTGGTTTTGAAAAAAACAATTTTCTCTCTCACTGACACGAAACAACAGCTTGTATTATATTGGGCATTCTTTGTATTAGTTCTTGATTGCATATTGTAAACAGCCATGTTTCCACATTTTCCATTAACAACAAAATATGGCAATGAGCTCCCAAGATTTAGGGTTCACATTTCATTTGAAACTGAAAGACATTTTTTTTTTGTTCTGAAAAATGTTGGCAGATACTTCTCGTTATCAATGACATCTTCAAACAATGTCTACAGCTTCTGGAAATATTCTGTTGATGATGACATCTGGCGTGGTATCATGTTTTGTTTATTTGGCGCCGGCCGCGGTGGTCTAGCGGTTCTAGGCGCGCAGTCCGGAACCGCGCGACTGCTACGGTCGCAGGTTCGAATCCTGCCTCGGGCATGGATGTGTGTGATGTCCTTAGGTTAGTTAGGTTTAAGTAGTTCTAAGTTCTAGGGGACTTATGACCTAAGATGTTGAGTCCCATAGTGCTCAGTGCCATTTGAACCATTTTTTTGTTTATTTGGCCAGCAAACTGGTGATTGTTCAACAACATGTTTTGTTTCAGAATAACTACTTTCCTAAATAGGGAAAACTTGTGGAGTAACTCCGCTATCTCCTAACCTTCCAATTTTCTTGCCATGGCCTGTCATGCAAAAATCACTAAGCTATAAACTTGGCGGGACTTGACAAGTACAGAATATTTTATGTTAATATTTTCTAAAAATCGTAAACGTTTTGCGCTTGTAATCAGAATAAACAGACTTACCACGAAATTTGAGAAAAATATGAAACTGGATTATCACAGTAAATACTCAAGACCAAGCACAGAATGACCCACATCCAAATACGCACAACCGAATAGCGTGGGAACTGCAAGTGCTAAGACTCAAATTATTCTGGAGCCACGAATACCACATCCGCAAAAGTTAACAATTCACCAAGCTAACAATAACCGTGGCGCGGCAGTCTTGTCAGACTAGTAACGAAAGATAATATTTTATACTTTTCTTTTAAGTGCTACTCAGAAGTCCCGTCAGATCATAAAAGGTTAAATTCGACCAAATTCCATTACCCTTGCTTTACTTTTGTTAATATTTCTCCTACGACTTATCTTAGAAGAAAGATTAAGGAAAGGCAAACCCACGTTTCTAGCATTTGTAGACTTAGAGAAAACTTTTGAGAATGTTGACTGGAATACTCTCTTTCAAATTCTGAAGGTGGCTATTTACAATTTGTACAGAAACCAGATGGCAGTTATAAGAGTCGAGGGACATGAAAGGGAAGCAGTGGTTGGGAAGGGAGTGAGACAGGGTTGCAGCCTCTGCTGAGCAAGCAGTAAAGGAAATGAAAGAAAAGTTCGGAGTAGGTATTAAAATCCATGGAGAAGAAATAAAAACTTTCAAGGTTCGCCGATGACATTGTAATTCTGTCAGAGACGGCAAAGGACTTGGAAGAGCAGTTGAACGGAATGGACAGTGTCTTGAAAGGAGGATATAAGATGAACATCAACACAAGCAAAACGAGGATAATGGAATGCAGTCGAATTAAGTCGGGTGATGCTGACGGAATTAGATTAGGAAATGAGACACTTAAAGTAGTAAAGGAGTTTTGCTATTTGGGGAGCAAAATAACTGATGATGGTCGAAGTAGAGAGGATATAAAATGTAGACTGGCAATGGCAAGGAAAGCGTTTCTGAAGAAGAGAAATTTGTTAACATCGAGTATAGATTTAAGTGTCAGGATGTCGTTTCTGAAATTATTTGTATGGAGTGTAGCCATGTATGGAAGTGAAACATGGACGATAACCAGTTTGGACAAGAAGAGAATAGAAGCTTTCGAAATGTGGTGCTACAGAAGAATGCTGAAGATTAGATGGGTAGATCACATAACTAATGAGGAGGTATTGAATAGAATTGGGGAGAAGAGGAGTTTGTGGCACAACATGACTAGAAGAAGGGATCGGTTGGTAGGACATGTTCTGAGGCGTCAAGGGATCACAAATTTAGTACTGAAGGGCAGCATGGAGGGTAAAAATCGTAGAGGGAGACCAAGAGATGAATACACTAAGCAGGTTCAGAAGGATGTAAGCTGCAGCAGGTATTGGGAGATGAAGAGGCTTGCACAGGATAGAGTAGCATGGAGAGCTGCATCAAACCAGTGTCAGGACTGAAGACCACAACAACAACAACAACAACATTTCTCCAAGGTCATTCTCATTACAGATGGGCCTGAAGCTCGGAATGTACAAGGACAAAGTAAAGGTAATCATGATCGCTTTCTCCAAACGTTGTAAGAATAACTAAGTCATAGTTCCCTGGACAAGACACAGAAAACCAAAATCAGGACCAGGGGAGCCGGGAACTCGAACCCCACCCCTTGCGAACCTGGGCCGAATATCTTAAGTACTAAGCCCCCATCGCACTGTGAAGTGAAAACATACATCTTCCAGTAATAATGAAACTATACATCTTTCAGTAATAATGAAACTCCGTCAAGTTACATACGGCAGTCTTCGAATCATGTAAATTATAAGTGAGCCTTTTGTAATATCAAGTAACCTTGACTAATGTGGCAACCACAGTATTTATAATGTATTTTTCACGGCGTAAGTCCTCCACGGCAATGAAGTCCCGCCGCAACAAAAGGCGTCCGCAGCCAGATTGCCGTCTCAGACGCCGAGTCCCACAGCTAACGATTCACAATACAGAGGGTGCGGGAAGAATAAACTTGGCGACCTTGGCACATTCCGCCGAAATTGGCTTCTAACTGATCCAACAGCGTCTGAAAGCAGCAAGCAGAAGCCTTCGGGCCGCTAGCTTTTTTCCTCCGAGCCCGTCTCACTATTCAGAGTCGCCACTCCGGGGCGACAGAACTGGGTCAAGCGGAAGGCAGCCAGGCGGGCAAGAACACACACACACACACACACACACACACACACACACACACACACAAGCAGCAAAATCCGCGGAAAGGGAGCCACCGCCTCGGCGTTCTGCTGAGTGGCGAAAGGGAAAGGCAAGCAGACCACAGGCGCAACAAAACACAGTGCCAGCAGCAGCAGCAGACGTTGCCGCTTTAAAGCGGTCTCGAAGATGCGGCAGGCGGAGGGCGACAATTTATTGGCGCCACTCGAACGCCGCAACTTCCCACTTCCGAGAGCCCTCTCCGCCTCCGCCTGCGTCTCCGGCTCGCTAACACGCGGCAGTAAAGAGGCTGGAGACCCGCGACACGGCGCTCTCCCATGTAACGCGAGACGACTTCTGAAACTCATTTTTCACCCGCAAGCCTCCCTCGTCCACGGGGCGGAGCTTTCGTCGCCGCAACACCACACCCCGTGTCTGCTCCTTCCCCTCGTCTAGCAACAAAATAAATACGTATCCGGATATCACTACCTGACAACCATTTGCTGCAGAATCTTCCAACATATTCCGAGCTCAAACATAATAAGGTATCTCGAACAGAATGACCACCTCCACACCAAAAAAAAAAAGGTCATTTCATACCGAATTCGCACTTTTGTCACATGACGTACTGAAAGTCATGGATCGAGGCAGCCAGGAAGACGCAGTGTTTCTTGATTTCCGGTAAGCGTTTGATTCAGTACCACACATACGCTTATTACCAAAGAACGATTGCATGGGATATCTAGCGAAATTTGTGAGTTGATTAGGACCTTTGGTAGGAGGATACAGCAAATTATCTTGGATAGAGAGTCATCGACTGATGTAGAACTAACTTTGGGTGTGCCTCGGGGAAGTGTTGGGACCCTTGCTGCTCATTCTGCACAATATTAATAGTAACCTCAGCAGACATTTCACACATGATTCAGTTACCTATAATGAATACAATCTGAAATAAGCAGCGCAAATATTCAGTCACATCTTCATAAGATTTCAAAGTCGAGCGAACATTGGAAATTTGCTTTAAGTGTCCTCAAATACATAACTGTGTATCCACAAAACGAAAGAACGTAGTATCCTAGGACTATAATATAAATGAGTCTCAGCCACTCATACAAATACCTGGGTGTGGCACACTGTAGGGATATTAAATGGAATGATCACATAGACTCAGCCGTAAGTAAAGCAGGTGGTAGTCTTCAGTTTATTGGTAGAATAACTGGGGAGGTAGCTTACAAGTCATTCGTGCGACCCATCCCAGAATATTGCTCAAACGTGTGGGACCTGTACCAGATAGGCTCTAATGGCTCTAAGAACTATGGAACTTAACATTTGAGGTCATCAGTCCCCTACAACTTAGAACTACTGAAACCTAACTAACTTAAGGATATCACACATATCCATGCCCGAGGCAGGATTCGAACCTGCGACCGTGGCAGCAGCGCGGTTCCAGACTGAAGCGCCTAGAACCGCTCGGCTACATAGGTCGCTCCCCCCCCACACACACACATGCGCACACGCGCGCGCGCAGGGACGGACACAATCTTTTCAAATGCACGAAAGCTTCAATCCACACTTGAATTTACCATTAGAGAACTGTACCAGCTTGAATACTCTGCAAATTGTTTCTTACTCAGCCGTAGCAAAATTCACGAACATGAGATGCAGTACAAGGCTACAGTTCAAATTTCGTTTCGTATTTCCCGTCGGCTTTATTCACTGGAAAGAAAGAGACTCTCGCAAGATCGTACCAGGCCCATACAAAACATTTGATGAAATCCAAAACGAAGATGTCTGACATTTTTCAAAAATGCGACCACAGGAAAATGAGCAAAAATTAAAAAACAGAAGAGCAAAAAATTAAAAATCAATGATTTAGTACTACACCACAGCCCAGATAAGGAAAGTAATGAATGGAGGAGAAGAGAAAGTGCTGATAAAGCGCATATTAGCCACGACCACTAGGGTCGTAAATAAAGGAGAATGGTTCAAATGGCACTGAGCACTACGGGACTTAACATCTGAGGTCATCAGTCCCCTAGAACTTAGAACTACTTAAACCTAACTAACCTAAGGACATCACACATATCCATGCCCGAGGCAGGATTCGAACCTGTGACCATAGCGAATAAAGGAGAAGGGAAATTTACACTTCAAGAGTGGCTCTTAACGTTGGGCGCACCCACAAATCAATTGTGTGACCATCAGTCAACTTCAGACTGAGTTCCAGGAGTTTTTTTCCGAACTGATAATTTGTCGATAAAGGCGCGTTTGGTAATTACATGTTAGGTTACCTCTTGTCATTTCTGTAGTTGACATTTATCTCAGCAAAGATTCAAACTGTTAACATTTTGGAGTGAAATTTCATACCACTATTTTCAAGAAGTCAGTAAATTCCGCAAAAGACGTAAACCTACTACTTGCCCTAGTCTGTGAGAACTTATCCAATAAAACTAACTTCGGATGACGTCGCTGACTAAGCGAAGTACTGTCGTTCATCAGAATCGAAAACCATGAAAAACTTTAGCAGTTCTAGCTGAATACATTGGTGGTCCTTTTGAAACGCCTGCACTGTTAGGCGTCATTATCACCAAACTTCACGGTCTCATGATATTACATATTCAGTGGAAAAATCATTCACTCTTTACAAGAAACAGTAGAAACAATAGAGTACCATGATACTGCGTAACCGAACCGAACTGCGCAAGTGGTAGAGCTCTCCGAACAAGAGGATATTCGCCGAATAGACTGGTCTGCCAGTTACCCCGATGAAAATCCCACTAAGCCCGAGTGGGACACGTCGATATGCACCAACGACCATTCACCAATTGTCAACAGCGCTGGTGAATAAATGGAACGCCCTACCACGAGAACCCCTCACCAGCCTTGTGGCCAGCATTGGAGCATGACGCAGGGCATGCAATGCTTTCCGCGCTGATCACACACCTTATTAAGAACCATGACCAACCGTCTGTAATGTCAAGTGGACCACCACGAATCGCGCTGATATCAGAGTAATTGATTTCTTCGAATAAAAGTGTCATTTCTGTTCGTCTATTGCGTATTTCTTTCAGTTAGCTTCTGTACTATAGTGTATCAGTTTTTTCTATGTATAGTCAAATTTTCATCGAACTATGTTATTTATAAGTGACATATAAGCGGAAGTTACTTTCGTTCTTAAGTTTTGCGAATCAGTGTATATAGTGGCACCCTGTATTCGGTAACTCACTTTCAGCACTATTTATAATGCCTGATGACTTGTGTGTGGTTCTCGCGACTTGACTTTCTTATAAACTATGTTCTCTCCTACAGCGATTAATCTGGTACACCTCTCTTCACATGCTTCAGCCAAAAACGTGCCAACGCTCTTTGAAACAATCAAACCTATTTCATACAGTTTACTTGCGACCTGCTTCATACAAGATTTAGAAATAACTGTATAGACAACTGAGGCGTAAAACAACATTTTCGCGTTGACTGTTTGTTCGACAAGACCAACAGCTTCCCAATAGCACGGAGCTTTCATTATTTCTGTCCACCCTGTATATGACTTGGAACTGAACACAAACGAAACACAAATACGGGTCTTCCACACAGCGCAAACTGTCGCTGGGCTCTGTTATTGAGGAAGTCTCGTTTCGAAGGGAAATTCAACAGAATCCTTATTTCGGCTCCATTCTACAGGTGGAGCGGAAATGTTACACAATTCTCACGTTCGCAAACAGAACTAGAAAATACTCGCCATTTCATTCAAACCTTATTCGCTGTGTGTGCTTCCCATCGTATGACATTCTATTACATCTGCACTCAAAAGTATTCAATCGATGCAGGAACAGTTCCAGCGTTGTTTCGTGATTTCCTGCCCCACTTCATTTTTCCCACTCTACCAGCAAAGAGGGAGGGAGACGAGCTGACTGCTTAAACCGACAGCCACGAAATGGTCTATTACAAGCAGTCAAAAACAACTGCACCAAAGCTCCATTTCATTACTCCCTTACAGTGCTTTCCATTATACGGCGTATAATGCTTTCTTCCCATTCGAATCATGAATGTGGCGCGGGAAGAATCACTGTTGATATACCTCTGTGCATGCGGTCGGGAGCACAGCGCTCGCTTTTGTCACTAAAGTTGTGTGGAGACAACAGGGAGTATATTCGACTCAAGAAAATTCTTAACATGGCTAGTTCCTTCTCAGCAGCTACATAAGAGATACCCAGAGGACTGTAGTACATTCATGAACTCACTTAACAGTGGTTCTTGAAACTTCGTTAGCAAGCTTTCACAGAATAGTCGACATCTATCTACGAGCATCTTCCAGTTTCGATTTTTCATCATTCCATGACGTTCTTAACCGAGTCAAACAAACCCGTGATGGTCTTCATTGTACTGCGTGTGTTCGAGTTACCCTGCTGAGCCCACACACTAGAGAATATTCCTCGACTGTTCTTAACAGTGTTTTGTAAGCAACCTTCTTTGGGCAGACTGACTGCATTCTGAAAATATTCTAATAATGAACCGAAGTTTGCCACCTGCTTTATCTAAATTTAAGCGTAAGATTAAGCCTAAGTGATCACTTGCTACTATAAGCACGATGAAACGGACGTACATTGGAGTATTATGTAGGGACGAATAGGCTTGCGCAGGATAGACCAGAACGGAGAGCTATATCGCGGCTCTTCTTTGGTATCGTTCTAATAAACGACCTCACTCCAAATTGCAGCACTAATAGGCACTGCAATCTCCTCGGACTTCTCTACGGGCTATATTTCACTTGAACTATGTGTTAGAGTGTTCAGACACGAATCTTATGCTTTCCATGATACCTTGCTGCTTAAAAATTACGATATCCGGCAATGCCGAAAGTAAAATTAGGGTCATTCTTATTTTGGCCAAGCTACATGTATTAATTCGTGCAATAACACAGTGACATTTAGACTACGACGTTGCAGCATTAGATGGCCCGACGTCCAACAGAAATCAGCAAGCAACATGATAATTTTTTCCGTACGCGACAACAAACGTTTCATGAAGATAACTACGCATCTCGATTCCCAGTTCTTCTGAAATTGCGGACACTATATATATCACACTCGCGTAAGCGGAACACACCTTAAGATCATGTCAAAGCATCTCGTGGATGAAATTCCCGTATACCCAGATTTCATTCAAGGCTTCGAGGTCAATGCTGCACGCACAGTTCTGTGTCGAATGAAATCTGACACCTCCGCTCTTGCCGAAGAATAGAGCATTGTTCCCCGTGACGGGTGCGTTACCAAGTGTTAACAGTTGTCTCGATATTGAGGTCAGCTGGGGAACACAAAGTCAGCGGCCAACTTACAGAAACAAAAAGGACATTCACCCGTGCCTGCAAAGAGAACAGACACGTGTGCATCAAAATATGACGTGAAATATTTTATTCGCGTCCATACATTAAAACGCTCATACGGCGCTGGAGTGATTTCCATTCTGTCATATGTTTAAATTTTAAAGCGAGTAAAGTTTCCTTACTGTACAGCCTGGGAAACTGGGCAGCTCGATCACTGCTTACATTTCCGGCCGGCGGCATTGCACCTGCATCTGTCACGTCTACATTAAGAGTGCTCCAGAAACAGCAGGTAGTACAGCCTACACTAAAGGGACGACGCACCACGAAGGAATTATCCAAATGCACCGCCTCTCCTAGCTCTTGACGATATCGGTTGGACCCTGAACGACTGGACAACCGTGGTCTGGTCAAATGAGTCCCGATTTCAGTTGGTAGAGCTGATGGTAGGGTTCGATTGTGGTACAGGCCCCACGAAGCCATGGACCCAAGGTATTGTGCAAGCTGGTGATGGGTATATGATGGTGTGGGCTGTGTTTACATGGAATGGACTGGGTTCTCTGGTACAACTGAACAGATCATTGACTTGAAATGGTTATGTTCGGCTACTTGGAGACCATTTCAGCCATTCATTGACTTCATGTTCCAAAAAACGATGAAATTTTTATGGATGACGATGCGCCATGTCAACGGCTAACAATTGTTCCCAGTTGGTTTGAAAAACAGGTCTCGACAATTCGAGCGAATGATTACGCCATCCATGTCTTCCGACATGAATCCGATCGAACATTTATGGGACAATCGAGAGATCGATTCGTGCCCAAAATCCTGTACCGGCAACACTTTCACAATTATGGAGGGCTACTAAGGCAGCATGACTTAGCATTTTCTGGAAGGGACTTCAAACGATTTGTTGAGTCCACGCCACCTCGAGTTGCTGCATTATGTCAGCAAAAGGAGGTTCGACGAGGCGGTAGGAGGTATCCTGTGATTTTTGTCACCCCAGTGCATACCTACTCAAATTATAGTGCAACACAATGTACTACAAGATATTAACCGATTTCCGTATCTCGGCAGCCATATCTGCAGTAACGATAACGTATGAGAAGCAGGTGTCATGAGCAAAATTGGAAACGCTTTTTTTCCCACGAATGTGGCCCATATGGTAACTAGACTTTGTATGTATGTGCAAAAAAATTCGGCTGTATTTGTCTATCCGCCTACAGATGACTATTTACGCATGCGAGACCTAGGAAAGTCAACAAAATCAGCACACAAGCTCAATGTTTTTCAGCACCGTTACTTGAAACGAATTTTGATGGTCATCTATCATGACCCTGCTTCACATTATGAAGTGGTGAGAAGTGGTTTACGCAAGCTGCATAAATTCGTTGCTAAAAGAAGGCTGAAGCTTGTGGGGAATATTTTACGCGCGCAAGATTGCAGAATCCCCAAACAGTACAGTTGTGGAAGCCAACGGATGGAACGGATGGAGACAGAAGTAGAGGAAGACCTAGTAATACCTGGATACGAACTTTTGCCAACGATGTTTAAATCACGGACATGAACTGCAGGGAAGCTGGAAACCTGGCAGGTCATCGAGTTCGCTGGAGGAAACGTACTGGCCAATATGCTGTACGTCTTTGGAGGAACTGCAACTGGTACTGTATTATCGAGCCCTTGGTTAACGCCTAGTAATTTACACTGCTGGAAAAACGCAACATCCTCAACAAGAGTGTTCAGTGGCACCTGGGTATGATATGTGCATATTGAGGGGTGGTTGTGTTACTGATTCATCTGTCACGGTCATCTGCGACCACATGGCGCTCACGAGGCCTGTCTGTGCACCCTTTGCTTTGACTCTGCAGTCAATAACTGTGCTGAGTTTAGACGTGAGCAGTGCAGCCTTCATCCCAGGGTTCAACGATGCTCCGCCGACGAGTACGCACTCCTACAGAACAGCTGCAGCCATTTGGACGGAATCACATTGTGGTCCTGCTGGATGGACATACCGACGGGTTCCTGCACAGGGCACAATATATTAGCGCGCTGCTTTCAGTAGTGGTCTGTGGAACGTTCCCACACCCCTCGATCAAGTTCTGAACGTTCGTGTATTACGGGCGCACGTCGTGTTGACGCATTACGTGAGCAGCTGTGGCCGACCGAACGTCTTTCGGAGACGAAATCATGACGCATGTTGTCACTTGCTGTGTCACCAAGGACCACTGGGAACCCTCGGCTTGCAGCAGGACTAACATCACGTATGCCTCTTGCCAGGCTACCACTGTCACCGCGACACCGGCAATCATGGCTACTCTGGTGTCGTGAAAGTGTCTCCTGCATGTCTCGTACAAATTTTATTTTCGAACTATGTAGTTTTCTGGTTATTGACTCCTTTTCTAGAAAACGGCATAGTAACCGAAAACTTAGGCCTTACGAAACTAAGATTACTGAGAAATTTTGATTGACGCGGCGCGCCATGATTTCCTGTGGGCTAATGTTTTACTCTAAGTAGTGCTTACACACAATGGTTTGAATTATTTGTTGTATATATTCCAATCTCTGTGTACCTCTACATCTACCTCTAGTATCACGCAAGTTATTGACTGATGGCCTGAGCAGACAAGGAGATTGTACTTACGATATTTCTCGTATTAATATGCCCAGGCTGCCTTTGGGATTATGTGTATGACATTCTCCGTCGCACCGAGCGAGGTGGCGCAGTGGTTAGACACTGGACTCGCATTCGGGAGGACGACGGTTCAATCCCGCGTCCGGCCATCCTGATTTAGGTTTTCCGCGATTTCCCTAAATCGCTCCAGGCAAATGCCGGGATGGTTCCTTTCAAAGGGCACGGCCGACTTCCTTCCCTGTCCTTCCCTAATCCGATGAGACCGATGACCTCGCTCTCTGGTCTCCTTCCCCAACACAACCAACCAACATTCTCCGACCACAGAAACACCAATTATTTTTTAAATTTATTTATGGCTTTGGGTATCATCCACACAGCCAGCCGAAGACCACGATAAAAAAATAAAAAAAAAAACAATTACCTGCTACATCCATTTAAACTAAACTTAAGCAAACGATATACGTAAACACACGTGTTTTGTTTTCTGTTGCTAAACTGGTTTTAATGTTTGTAGCCAAGGCATTTCCAGACATCACCAGACGCTATAATAGTTTCGTAGCTCCCTGAAACATCCTGAGGGAGCCAAAGAAAATGTGATTATCATGATCCTCTCAGCCGCATTCACACGAAGACGATGTGACCATGTTGAGGCGGTAGAGGTTATGTCGGAATCTCCCGTGATTGAAGCGATATCGTGCCATTGTCACTATGAAGTTTCTGTTGTATCTGCAGTTTTGGTAGCAACGACCTGATGGGACGTTAGACACCTTTGCGGCATCGCGTCTCCCCTAAATTTCTTAAAACTGTTGGAGATTTTCATTCCTTCGGGTCCCGATTATAGTCCTTATTGTACGAAGAATATCGTCCGGTGGCATTTTATCATACATCACTAAATCAACGCATACAGCTCCCTTGGTCAGAGCGTCTACTTTTTCATTTCCTTTTATTCTGTTGTGCGCTTTTACACTTAACATGATAGTCGTCTTATTTAAGGGTGAAAGCTCCAGAATTGCTTCTATAATCCGATATACTGGGTAATGTTTGGCATTGTTGATGTGCTATTGTAACATCATCAATGCTGAACATGAGTCTGATAAAATTATGATAGTTTCTTCTTGCACTTCTTTTGCATATCTAAGTTCCTCTGAATTCGGTACAAGTTCTGCAGTGAGCATGGGTTCAACTTCCGGGAGCTTGAATTTGCCTCCTCGATTAGTCTTGCCATCTACGGAGACAGTTCCTGCCCCGTCGTTTTGTTTAGACAACTGTCTTGACGACGGCCATGTTGCTAGGTTCACGGCTAATATCTTCTGATTCAGTTAACCTTGCCTGAACTGAAGGCGCGTCTCGATATTCAGTTTCACTGAGCTGTTAGTGTAGCGCACCCTAAGCAGCTTGTATTTTTAAGAAGTGGCGACCTATTCACGGAAAGACAAGGTGTGAAATAAAATTCTGCTGAGGGTGGAAGTTTCTTCTGAATCTAATACCTGCCTGCATAGCACTTTGTAGTGAGACCTCTAATCTAATAAATTGTCATGTTCCATGACAATTACTACCTGATGGCTCGACACATGTACTACCATCCTGCCCTTTTTTCTTCTGATCAGCTGTCAAGCAGATTGTAGAGGGTGTTTCAAAAAGAATGACCTGATTTTGGACGGTAGCAATTACGAAACATGGGACGTGTCGGCAGGAAAATTGTGTGTCTGAATGGGAGTGCGCTAGAGTTTCAGAAAATCGCCGTTCGACATCAATCAATGCGTCTTCTCAGTTTGCAGCCAGTCAGAAGCAAAATGGCGTTCGCTTAATAGAACCCTCGGCGCTTTGGCATTGGTCTGCTTGCACCCAAAAACATTCGTCGTTGGTATCGCCAACTTTAAGAGAAAGGATGCTTGTGCTAAGGTAAGAATGCAGGTCGACCTCGCACTTCTGATTACATGCTGCAAAGAATTCGGTAAGCGTTTGAGCGGAGTCCACGAAAGTCTATTCGACCTGCAAGCTGAGAACTAGCAATGCCTCATACGACTGTCTGACGAGTGCTAAGGCGTCGTTTGATCTATAAACAACACAGGCTACAATTAGTGCAAGTTCTTCGGGTTGGTGATAAAAGGAAACGACTTCAGCAATGTCGTGATGTTAGCCGCAAAGTAAACCAACATAACGTGCGCAAATGAGGACTCCTGAATCTTCGTGACACTACTATGCAAGGGTGAGACTCACTGAAAGTGAACATTTTTGTGCCAATTCTCGTCAAAAAGTGTAAGGTCCCATCTCTTTTTGAGGATAACATGGTGACTGGAATCAGCTATCTTCAAATGCTGCGGAAATGGCTTTTTCCACAACTTCAGTAGGGCCCCGAGGCTTCATTCAGGATGGAGTTCCACCACACTGGCACAACAACGTACGTCTGATTCACAATGACATTCCGCCTTAACGCTGGATACAGCTCAAGGGACCCTGAGACACTGCCCAGCATTCTTGGCCTCCAAGATCGCCTGGCATGGCCTCATGCAATTTTTTTCTTCTGGGATATGAGAAGGAAAGTGTGTTCATCTACCTTTTACCTCGTGACGAAGTGACGAACAGCATAACAGCAGCCGTAACCTGCGTAAAAGCAGATACATTGTGCAAACTTTATTTAGCTATCGTCTAGATGTTCGTGCTGTTGGTGGTGGACACAGTAGAGCATTTATAATATCATAGCTAAAACTTTACAAATTTTGGGTATTTTACTATTTATCCCACGTTTGTAGGATATTTTTTATCGATAAATACGGAGTTTTGAAATCAGATCATTCTCGCACTATATTTCTCATATTAACATGTCTCGGCTGTCTTTGGGATCTTGTAGATGATATTCTTGGAAACGCCTGACTGTATGTCTTCCACAGGAACACGGGCTTAGTAAATAAGGGTTCATTATTGTTACTTCACCTTACTGACTGTGGATAGTTACCGACATGCATGTTTGATGATTCCACTAACGACCTTGTGTTTCCTGCGCAGCCATTACCTTGCACACCCCGTCCACCCTGGAGGTGGTGTCGATAGCGGCGCTCTCCAGAGACCGGCGCTATCGCGGCGGCCTGGAGCTGGAGCACAATGCGCCGGCTGAGTTACAGCTGGCATATCCGGCCGGCCGAGCGCGCGGGAAGAACTCCCCGGCCCGCCCCACCCACATGGGCGCTCGGCTGCGTCCGCTATTTGCAAACAAAGGGGCGGAGCTGCCGCACAATGTGGCCAGACCGGCGCGTCGCTCCCATCACATAAGACGTGTGGATACGGTGGTGCCTCACAAGACTGGCGCCGTAGGTCACGACACGATGATAACTCCCTACATCGCAGGCCCAGCATTAGGCACCAACAAGTCTCTCCCAAGTTGATGCTGACTGACGCCAAGGATCGGGGTGACGTGTAGGGAGTAACCATATAGGGAGTAGGTTAACATGCAGGGATGATCTCCAGCCAAGATAAGATGATGTGTCCTCCCTAAATCGCATAACAAATCTCATCTGCTACCGCATCTGATCGTATTTTTGTTAGTAATCTTTGGTATGCTACCGTGCTAAATGCTTTTCGGTTGTCAAGAAGTACTGCATCCATCTGATTGATCTATGGCTTCAACGATTTCATATTAGAAAAGCGGGAGTTGGGTTTCGCGTGAATTCTAAGGAATTCGTGCTCGTCCTTAGTAGGATGTCATTCTGTTGGGAGATAACTCCTACGCTTAAGCTCAGAATCTACAACGTTGACAAAAAGAATGAAACAGTGACAACAAGGTTATGTTATCGACAAGTGACGTGACACGTTCTACATTCACTGTTGGAGTATATGATGACGAATTCAGACGAAATGAAAGACTGGATCACAGTAAAAGGTGACCAATGGCCTCAATACCCACTGCAGCCGCAATGGCGACAGTCTCTCCGAAGGTGGCGGCTTTTGACAATGTCGACTGGAAAATACACTCTCTGAAATTCTGCAGGTAGCAAAATTAAAATATAGGGAGCCGAACGGTAGCTACAACTCGTACACAAACCAGACGGCAGCGTCTTACGAGTGATAGGAAACAGTATTTGTGCGAGGGCACTGACACAGAGTTGTAACCTATCCCCAACGCTATTCTATCTGTACAATAAGAGCAAGCAAGGAGAAACTTGCAAATGGGATAACAGAGTTATTTCTGACACTCGCAAACAATACGATAATTATAACCTTATGAAGAAGGGCTCAAGGTGCCTGAAACAGGTAAAGGGAATAAAACTTCTGTGCAAGCGCTTGCTGACTATTTCAACAAATAAATAAAAAGCTGCGGTGTGCCGGCTGGCATTGTAATCTAGTCAGAGACGGCGAAAGGCTAGGAAGAGCAATTGAACGGAACGGATGGAGTCTTGGAATGAGCCTATAGGATGAACATCAACAAAAGCAAAATAACGGTAATGAAACGTAACTGAATTAAACAGAGCGATGGAGAGGAAATTACATTATGAAATAAAAGTTGAAATGTAGTAGACGAGTTTTGCTATTTTGGCAGCAATGTAAGAGACGACGGCCAAAATTGGGACGATATAAACGGCAGATTAGCAACAGCAAGGAAAATATTACTGATAAAAGAGAAATTTGCTAACATCGAATATAAATTTCAGTATTGAGATGTATTTTCTGAAAGGATTTGTTTCGAATGTAGCCTCGTACAGAAATGAAACGTGGGGCGATACGCTGGCCAGGCAAGAAGAGAATGTGACGAGCAAAGAATATTTTGAAATGTAGTACTTCAGAAGAATGTTAAATATTAGATTGCTTGATCGAGTAGCTAACAAGGTACTGAATCGGAATGGGGGAAAAGAAACTTGTGGCACAAATCGGCTAAAAGAAGGGATCCGGCGATAGGATAAATACTTGAAGTTACATCTAGTTGTACCTGCTTAATACAGTCAAGGCTTGTTACCTCCCTCTCCCCCCCCCTCCCCCACCGCACGCACACGCACGCACGCACACACGCAAACGCACATCCGCACCCACACAACCACTTCCTTTCAAGACCTGACTCACTATTTGTCTTACCAACCTATCCTTTCCTTTAATAAAGTCGTGCCCTAAATTTCTTTCCTCCTCAAATCTATTCAGTGCTACTGTTCCGTCCATTAGCCACTTCCACGTAAAACCGCACTCCCAAAGTATTCTCGCAGAAGACTTTGTATCACTTACAGTTATATTCGATGTTAGCATGTTTCTATTTCTCACGTAGGATGTTCTTCGTATTGTCAGTCCACACTTTATATACAGGGTGATTATAATTAAAGTTAAACTTTCAAAACGCTGTAGAAATAACACCACTGGTCGGAATGACGTCAAATTGCAACGGAATATTATCGGAGAAGGGGGGAAATGTTTGGAAGAAGGAAAAAAATAGTGTGAAAACTGATCACTACATGGCGATGTATGTGTCAGAATACGTAAATGATAACACCTGTCATGCGCACGACTCATTGAAATTTGTATAAACACGCCTTTCGCGTCTGCAACATTTGCCATGACTGTGTCAATGCAGGATCGAGCTCTGCTTGTAAAGCTGTATTACAAGAATGATGACTGTGCACACGTCGCTCTGCAGAAGTTCCGGACACTGAACAGTTTGAAAAAAGGCATTGTTCCGATAACTGCCGTGGGTCTAGAGAAAATGACTCGGAAATCCTAAAAGACGGGTTCTTCCGGTGTGCGACCTGGTAGAGGGAGGAAAACGAATTGCTTCGATGTCAGTGGAAGCAGTGGTCACAGCAATGCAGGAGTAGACGAGTGATGGTGTGCAAACGTGTAGTGCACGGAGAATTGTCCGAAGATTGGACATACCTGTGAGCACGGTGCATAAAATCCTACAAAACATCCTTCTTTGTATTCAATCAAAATTACCCATGTGCACGAGTTGCTTCCTGCTGACCTGCAAGAGAGATCTTTGCTTTAGAATTTCTTGTTCGCATGGAAGTGAACAATGATTGGCCGTGGAAGATTTTGTGGACAGACGAAGTCCACTTCCATCTGACAGGATATGCCAATACACAGAGCTGTCGAATACGGGCAACGGAAAATCCACACGCAAATCAACAAGTACCACTTCATCCTGGAAAGGTCTCTGTGTGGTGCGGGTTTACGGCATCATTTATCATAGGGCCATATTTTTTCAAAGAGACAGGTCTTCCGGTCCTGTTACCTCTATCGTCACTCGTAAGCGCAACCAAGTCATTCCAGCTCTCCAACAGCGTGGATGTGTGGATAGGATAATTTTTATGCAATATTCTGTACCTCTCTACACGATGAAATACGGTGTATCCTGGATTTCTCAGGAATTGTCCATTTATTACCCAAAAATTCCGTACTGTCGGACACCAATAAGCGCCGAAAAGAAGTAAGATCACGGTTTAAGGTCCCGGCATAAACGAGAGTATTAGATACAGAACACTACACCGTATTAATGAAGGATAGGGATGGAAATCGGCGTGCCGTTTTAAAGGAACGGTCACGAAATTAGCTTTAAACTGTTTACGGGAATCACGCAAAATCTATATCTGGTTAACCGAACCGCCATTCTCTCGAATCCACTGCGCCACCCAGCAAGCGTCGAGGTATTCACTCGCAGCAGTCCTGCATTTTTACGCAAGCTCTCAGCTCTGTTTCATCCGTAATTCCTTCTTTCCCTTTTTTACCTAGTCGGTGCTTTCGGCGATGACTCTTTCGCTAGTGGTTCTTCGCGGGAAGTCAGCCTGGCTCTGTCCACCGGGCCGCGCACTATTTCTGCACCCTATAAATTACGTTTATAGCTCACACAAAGATCGCGAAATGTCGACGAAGACAATTACAGCGGTCGCTGTTGCTCACGGCGTTCTCGTCCACCTCCGGAACCTCGTAGCTGAGTCGATAAATTGGGGAGAAATGCAGCCGTTTCCTGCGGAGCGTTTTTCGGCGCCATAACAAGGTGCTACACCGTGAGCAGTTTCACTGGCCACCGCGAGAAAGGAATGTGCGCATCGGTTTTTCGCCACATACCGCACAAAGGACAAAAAATAAATGGAGAGGCAGGAAAGCACGGCACAGGCTACATATACTTTCACCTTTTACACTCTTCAAGCCACAGAACAGCGCACAGACGACGGTATCAATTACTGGACGTATTTGTCTTCTCTCCTACTCCATTCACACACTCGGGGCACGTAAAACGTGATTCTTGTATTTTATCTCTGAAATCTTTACGCAATGAGCGCGTAGGGGCGGGATAACACGCGGTACGTCCAGAAAGTTAAGTTCCATTTTCATATCATCAGCCTAAATTCGGCGCATGACTCCAAACTGCTTTGATACAAGGAGAAGGAAATAAACATTTCGAGTTCTCTGTGTGTTCTTTATGCTGCATAGTGTTTTGCGTAGAACCGGGAAGTAGACTGAAAATTCCGCCGCTTGAGAGATTACATTTGTAATTAGTTTCCTGAGTACGAAGAACATTAAACTGATCGATAGACATCGACAGATTTCAGAGGTTTACGGAGAAAATTTAATTAGTTATTCAGTGGTAGGGAAATGGGTCCAACAGTTCAATGAAATACGTCATAAAGTGCACGAAGACGAAGTGGGCATGTACGTTTGTTTAATGTGGAATTGGATCGTGCAGTTCAAATCGTAATAAACCAACAACACTCTCAAGTTCCCAGTATCAGAGATTTCTAAGAACTTTCCGCAAAATTCAATATCAGTTCCTCATAAAATTGTTTCTGAAAAACAAAATTTCCGAAAATTGTGTGTTCGCTGAGACGCAAAAACTTTTTCAGAGCCAACACAGTAACAGCTTCCGGGTGCTTGACTTTTTTCTGGAGGTTACAATAAAGATGATGAAGATTTTCTATGCAAGACAGTGACCGTGGATGGGACTTGGGACGCTATGGAAACCCCCTCCCTCCAATCCAATCGAAACGGCAATCAATGGAATGGGAGGCACACTGCCTCATTGGAAAAAAAAGAAGCCATGTGCAGAGTCTTTTGGGATAGACGTTGCACTGCTGGCGCATTTCTCACCGCGATGTGAAACAATTAATGGCAATATTTAGTGCGAGACGCTTATGAAACTGCGTCGCGCAACACAGAGTAAGTGATCTGACGGAAAGCTCACGAAGTATTGTTTTCATTCGTGACAATTCCCCACACTGCGCAAAAGACACAACTGTTACAGGGCCTGACCTCGCCCCTACTGTCTTCCATCCCGTATTTCAACTGCAAACGCACCTTGGTGGCCAAAAATTCAACAATGATGATGAGCTCAGAGGCCATGCTATCATGTCGATGACAACACAAGCGCCAACGTACCATGAGGAAGCCATACAAAAACTTGTGCCACGCAATAACAAGTTCCCATAAAATGTTGGCAGCTACGTAGAAAAATAGTTTACGATTGGCACCTTATATATTCCATAACGCTTTGCACAGACGGATTACAGAATGTCTGGCAGTACCCTACACTCGGTTTGTTTCCATCAATCATTCCGACTCGTATCAAGTTGAATAAAATTAAACTTATCAGCAACTGAAGCAGTGAAATATAATGAAAATATGGGAGTCAGTTAAGAGATAACAATAACTTTTCCTAACTCACTAGTGTAAGAACAGAGACACTGAATCCCCAAGCCATCCTGGTCAAGACGACTGCGATAACTTCTTGGGAAGCAAATACGTCTGTTCTCAAGCAGATCTCCTCTCTGGTGTTATTAAATGCATGGAAGGTATTTTATGATGATGATGTTTTGGTTTGTGGGGCCCTCAACTGCGCGGTTATCAGCGCCCGTACAAATTCCCAACCTTTGCTCAAGCCAATCTCGCCACTTTCATGAAGGATGACGAAATGATGAGGACAACACAAACACCCAGTCATCTCGAGGCAGGTGAAAATCCCTGACCCCGCCGGGAATCGAGCCAGGGACCCCGTGCTCGGGAAGCGAGAACGCGACCGCGAGACCACGAGCTGCGGACGAAGGGATTTTAACTTCCCCATCCGACAGACAGATCGCCATGTGATCACTCGACGAGAAGCTGAGGTAAGTTTAGGAGTTTAAGCTACGAGACTGGCACGAAGTATGGTGACCAATAACTTCAACTGAGCGTCGACCCTCACCTCCAAAATACACTCCAGCCTTGGTCCATCCCCGGCCTTTACGAAAGTTGTTATTCGGTTTGGCATTGACTGATAGAGGTTTGAATGTCCTCCTGACGATATCATGCCAAATTTGTCCAATTGGCGCGTGATTAGAGCGTCAAAATCCCGTAATGCTCCAAACGTTCTCAATTGGGAGAGATTTGGAGACGTTGCAGGGCAAGTTAGGGTTCGGCAAGCATGAAGACGAGCAGCAGAAACTCTCACCGAGTGCGGGCGGGCATTATCTTGCTGAAACGTCCGTCCAGGATGGCTTGCCACGAAACACAACAAAACAGGGCGTAGACGTAGTCGGCGTAGTGCTGTGCTGTAAGGATTCCGCGGATGGCGAACGAAGAGGTCTTGCTATGAAAAGAAATGGCGCTACAGACCACCACTCCTGGTTCCCGGGCGACATTTAGGTTGGTATCCCGCCGGCTCAGTTAGAAGCGGGATTTCATTCTGAAATTGTAATCATTGAATTGTCTGTATCTTTGCATCACATCTACCGATTTCTGTCTCATTCGGATAATTTATCCGTAGTGAGTCTTTTTTTTGTCTTAAGAGTGTACATGGTGGTTAAAATTGAGTGCCACAACACAACTGTGCGTTGGCGTCCTCGCATACAAAGGCGGATACGCCACCGAAACCGAACAGTGTAAATGGACCTGCCTAGCGGGCGTCGCAATCACGGATCAAGAGCGATTACAAGAGTCACGACTGTAAACTGATTTGTGACGTAAATCCGCTTCGACACAAATGTCTGGTCAGCTGCGAACACGTTTCCAGTGGCCCGTGCCACAGCCGCGGCCCGCCAGTCGCTGTTTGGACAACGACCCGGAGCCTCTCGGGCAGCAGGTGCGCCCGGCGCGGGCTTACCGCTGCGTCAACACGGCCCGGCGCCGCTGTTTGCGGAGGACACCATAACAGCCAGCCGGCCGGCCCGCACTGTCTCGTTAACGGCACCTCCCTCAAGAACACTAGATGCTTGCCCCAGTTGCACACATTAGCTATTGTCAAAAGTTTGTTCTATCCTCGACCCTGCAATTCACAGGTCGACGCAGAACTCTAGTAGTAGTGAATCAAACACTGCGGCACATCAATAATCCGATTAAAATTACTTGATACTTAACACTTCACGCATCCAATTAGACCGCTCAATGTCACGCCCGAACTGCTCGCCGTCGCCAAACTGCCACAACAAATGGTCAGTTCACTTCCAATTGACTGTCTAGCTTTTGTTCTTGGTGTGTCTGGATCCCGAGTCCTGGGTTTGGCCCTTTTATTTCATATTTTATCAGGCATGATAATCACCCAAAACACAACACACACAAAACGATGGTAACGAAATTGGCACTTTTCGTATACAGCATTATCCAAACACTACTGGATCCTTTTACACAAGACGCGGTTCGGCGTCACACATTCAGTTAATATCACCACAGAGATCGGCCTACAGTATATCACCATCACATGACATTGCAAGGGGCCGAAATTTTTGAAGGAAACAAATCACTGTTGCAACTGGTAGTGTAGGGCCGGCCGTAGTGGCCGGGCGGTTCTAGGCGCTAGAGTCTGAAACCGCGCGACCGCTACGGTCGCAGGTTCGAATCCTGCCTCCGGTATGGATGTGTGTGATGTCCTTAGGTTAGTTAGGTTTACGTAGTTCTAAGTTCTAGGGGACTGATGACCTCAGATGTTAAGTCCCATAGTGCTCACAGCCATTTGAACCAATCTACATCTACATGACTACTCTGCAATTCACATTTAAGTGCTTGGCAGAGGGTTCATCGAACCACAATCATACTATCTCTCTACCATTCCACTCCCGAACAGCGCGCGGGAAAAACGAACACCTAAACCTTTCTGTTCGAGCTCTGATTTCTCTTATTTTATTTTGATGATCATTCCTACCTATGTAGGTTGGGCTCAACAAAATGTTTTCGTATTCGCGAGAGAAAGTTGGTGACTGAAATTTCGTAAATAGATCTCGCCGCGACGAAAAACTTCTTTGCTTTAATGACTTCCATCCCAACTCGCGTATCATATCTGCCACACTCTCTCCCCTATTACGTGATAATACAAAATGATCTGCCCTTTTTTGCACCCTTTCGATGTCCTCCGTCAACCCCACCTGGTAAGGATCCCACACCGCGCAGCAATATTCTAACAGAGGGCGAATGAGTGTAGCGTAAGCTGTCTCTTCAATGGACTTGTTGCATCTTCTAAGTGTTCTGCCAATGAAACGCAACCTTCGGCTCGCCTTCCCCACAATATTATCGATGTGGGCTTTCGAACTGAAGTTGTTCGTAATTTCAACACCCAGGTACTTAGTTGAATTGACAGCCTTGAGAATTGTACTATTTATCGAGTAATCGAATTCCAACGGATTTCATTTGGAACTCATGTGGATCACCTCACACTTTTCGTTATCTAGCGTCAACTGCCACCTGCCACACCATACAGCAATCTTTTCTAAATCGCTTTGCAACTGATATTGGTCTTCGGATGACCTCACTAGACGGTAAATTACAGCATCATCTGCGAACAACCTAAGAGAACTGCTCAGATTGTCACCCAGGTCATTTATATAGATCAGGAACAGCAGAGGTCCCACGACGCTTCCCTGGGGAACACCTGATATCACTTCAGTTTTAGTCGATCATTTGCCGTCTATTTAATAGTGTAGGGCAACTAACTGGATCAACATCTACACTCCGCAATCCACATTACGACGCGTGGTGGAGGGTACCTCAGTACTGCAAATCGTCATTTCCTTTCCCGTTCCACTCAAAATTCGACAGAGGAAAAAAAACGAGTATCTACATGCCTCCGTATGAGCCCTAATTTTTCGTATCGTATCTTCGTAGTGCTTACGGGCAATATATGTACGTTGCAAGCAACAGAATCTTTCTACAGTCAGCTTCAATTGCCGGTCCTCTGTATTTTCTCCATAGTATTCCTCGAAAAGAATGACGCCTTCTCTCCAGAGATTCCCATTTGAGTTCCCGAAGCAATTCCGTTAACACTTGCGTGTTGTTCGAACCTACCAGTAACAAACCTAGCAGCCCGCCTCTGAATTGCTTCGATGTCCTTCAGTCCGACCTGGTACGGATCCCAAACATTCTAGCAGTACTCAAGAATACGTCGCACCAGCGTCCTACACGCGGCCTACTTTACGGATGAATCACACTGTTCTAGAATTCTCCCAATAAACCGAATTCGACCATTCGCCTTTCCCACCAGTCTTCACATGCTCGTTCCATTTCATATCGCTTTGCAACGTTACGCCCAGATATTTAAACGACGTAACTGTGTCAAGCAGGACACTACCAATGCTATATCCGAACATTATGGGTTTGTTTTTCCTGCTCGTCTCCAACTGGAAATTTTGTCTAAGTCGTCTTGTATCCTCCTCCTACAGTCATTCAATTTCGACACCTTATCGTACACCACAGCATCATCAGCAAACTGTTGTACACAGCCACCGGCTCAAAATGTTAGTTTTTGACAAAATAGCAGACTGCTGTCCATCCTGTCCGCCAAATCATTTACTTATGTAGAGAATAATAGCGGTCCTAACATACTTCCCTGGGGCACTCCTGACTATATCCTTGTCTCTAACACTCGCCACCGAGGACAACATACTTGGTTCTATCATTTACGAAATCTTTGAGCCACTCACATACCTGCGAACTTATTCCACATGCTCGTACCTTCGTTAACAGCCTGCCTTTCTAAAACCATGCTGATTCGTTGACATAAGCTAAGTCTCAATAGAATTTATGATATTCGAACTGAGAATATGTTCAAGGATTCTGCAGCAGACCGATGTTAGGGATATTGATCTGTAATTTTGCTCGTCCGTTCTTTTGCCCTTCTTATACACTGGAGTCGACTATGCTTTTTTTTCCGGTCGCTTGGGACTTAGCGCTGGGCTAGAGATTCACAATAAATGCAAGCTAAGTAAGGGGCCATTGCCTAGAGTACTCTCTGAAAAATCTAATTGGGATTCCATCCGGACCAGGTGACTTATTTGTTTTCAACTCTTTGAGTGGTTTCCTTACGCCAGGGATACTTATTACTATGTCGTGCATACAGAAGTTGTTCGATGGTCAAACCTCGGTATGTTTGTACGATTCTCCTGCGTGAATTATTTCCTGAATGTGAAATTTAAAACTTCAGCATTCGTTTTGCTATCATCAACTGCCACACCAGGTTGGACAACAAGTGACCGGATAGAAGCCTTGGACCCACTTAGCGATTTCGTATACGACAAGAATTTTCTCGGGTTCTCTGCCAGATCTTTTGCTACGGTTTGACGGTGGTAGTAGTTGTATGCCTCGCGCATAGGTCACCTTCAGAGTTAGTAGTGCCATAGCACTACGGTTAAGTACCATTCCTGACGTGCGTAACATCATGGGTTCGAATATCAACGAATAAATTTTATTTAATTGTAAATCTTTATCAAACTGACTGATTATTATTACTTTCAGTTAATTGGTAAATGTAATTTTTAATATTTTGTCGCAGATTTTCTTCATCGTTACAGATCAATATCCCTAACATCGGTTTGCTGCAGAATCCTTGAACATATTCTCAGTTCGAATATCATAAATTCTATTGAGAGTTAGAAGCATATGTCAACGAAGCAGCATGGTTTTAGAAAGCATCATTTTATTTGTAATATTTTTCCTTATACCATTTTTTTGTCGTTTGCAATCTGCCTGTGTCAAACCCAAGTGTCAACTAGCACAGCATATCGGCTGGAATCGTGTCAGCTTGTATAGTCCGTACGAGGGTAGTTTCTGGTAATAGACGAAAGTGGAAAGGTACAGTTCGCGTGTAGTGCTGGAACTGAAATTTTTCAGTCTTTTGTTTGTGCTTTATACAACTGCCACGAACAACGCAAGCGTGATTAATAGTTCTGCCGCAGGTTGATCCCAGCAGTGTTGTCGGATGCATCGCACATTGTGGTTACGTTAGGAAACGAGTGTATATTCAGGGTTACACAACGCATCGTCTGCCGTAGTTCAGTCACCGGTCAATTAAAATGCTGTGGACAGAGTCGTTCGCGTGCCCGCCACATCTGACGGAAGCCGATTCCAACACTGCTCCGCGTTACATGTACAGCACTTCATCACTTGTCAAGCGATCCGCCGCGTTCGCGAGTCGCCTTTAATCGAGTGACAGACGATGTAGCAACGCTGTAACGGCGACGGACATCAGCAGTCAAGTAATTTTAATCGGGCTATAGGTAGTCATGATCAACGGTAGGGAAAAACAGAAATCCCACCAGCTACTACAGTGTAGTCACGCAAAATCTACAGCGTGGGAGTCGCATCCAGAAATTATACGTTACGTTCCCAGGAGTCTGCGTTAGCATTGCCTATACCTGGATCTCAACAACAATCTCATTTGCCAGATATTTGTTAACAGGACAGCTACGATATCAATACACGACCAGAGAATGAATTTCGTCACCCTTCTGTTCCATTCAGTGTTGACATAAAGCCTCAACGGGTGTGAGACATTCATTTCATCTCTACAGGAAGCAAGCAATAAGAGAAAGTAATAAGAAATTTGGAAAGATCAATGTTCACGAACTTCGTTATTTTGTCTGAGACAGCAAAAAGACTTGAAAAACTAGTTGAACGGAATGGAGAGTGACATGAAAAGAAGTTGTAAGATGAACAACAAAAGTAAAACTAGGGTAATGCAGTGTAATCGAAATAAATTACAAGATACTGAGTGAAATGATCAAAGAACGTGAAACTGAAGATAGTAGTTAAGATTTGCTACTTGAGAAGCAAATTCGCTGGCAAGAAACAGGATTGGAGAACTGCATTAAACCTACCTGAGTGCTGAAGACCGAAACAACATCGTCAGTCTAATCACTGAACAGGTCAGATGTGGTATCTCGGCATTCCGGTGTGGAAGTGCTTCTGCACTGGTGGAGAATGGTGCTGGGGCGCTTGTTTCGCTAGTGGCAAACCCTAAGAACGATGTTTCATACGTAGAAACATCTGAAACCGTTGCCACAGTTGCTCGCAATATTCAACCAAGAGCAAAGAAACAGAGAGATAGGGGGAAAAAAGCATTAGTTTTCGTTTGAAAATTACGTTGGTCCTCCGCTACCCCAAATACCTGCCAAAATTGCTGCATCCAGAAAGGGAGGAAGACACGAAATGAAATTTCACTCGTTGAGAGGATATGCGATGTTATTTTGGTGATTACAAAATCCCGTCAAAACTACACGGAACTTGGCAGTGAGAGCCCACTTGTGGCCTCGGAGTCTTGCGTCAATTCGAACTGACGCGGCTTGAAAACCGATAAGGTTTTACTAAGAGCCCATTTATCCATACGACGCTGCACCCTCTCTGGCCTGGATGCACGCACCGATTCGGTTGGGAACGGTGACACGAAGTTGTTGTATCCTCCCTTGAGGAAAGATGGCCCACAACCGTTGTAACTGGTCCTTGATATCCTCGATACTGGCGCTGAGACAGAGTTTATGTCCGAGCTGGTTCCACACGTGTTCTTTTGAGGAAATATACGGCGATCTTCTCTGTTACGGCGTAATGTTAAGCGCCGGCACACCAGTCGGGAACGAGAGAGCAGAGGGGGCTGTGAAGAAGACGTCAGCCAATTGTACGCTGATGACAACGCGACAGCAGTGGCCTCTACCGGAAGAGAACATAAGCGCTGCACCCGTTTGGCCGCGGCCCAGTTCTACGAGCAGCTTCAAGACCAGCGACTTGAATAGAAGCGTCAAGGCTCATTACTTTGCACGTACATTCTATGTAGCTCATTCTTGGAACTGTTATACTGACTCCTCAGTATCGTATTTCGTCTCTAGTCCTTTGCTTCCGACACATCTGTTTAACACAAAGTTAAGTATTGTCAATTACCCTTCGTAATAAAACTCATTAATATGATCTGCCTGAATGTTGTCTAACGATCCGAGAAAGCAAGTTTCCTAGACTCCCCATAGTTGACGACTAGGCAGGATTCAACATACTCGGTAACCCGAGTACCTCAACATTACTCGGAAGTTCACAGAGACAAGTTCCACTGCTGTGGAGGAGCATTGTCCTGTTGAAAAATGGCACCAACATACAGTCGCATGAGTCTTAACACACGAGAAAACAGGACATCTGTGGTGTGCCACTGTGGTGTCAGAGTTCCCCCTCAATCACTACCAGCCGTGACCTGGAGTCACAAGCGATGAGGCCGGCCGAAGTGGCCGTGCGGTTAAAGGCGCTGCAGTCTGGAACCGCAAGACCGCTACGGTCGCAGGTTCGAATCCTGCCTCGGGCATGGATGTTTGTGATGTCCTTAGGTTAGTTAGGTTTAACTAGTTCTAAGTTCTAGGGGACTAATGACCTCAGCAGTTGAGTCCCATAGTGCTCAGAGCCATTTGAACCATTTCACACGCGATGACTCCTCACACTAGGACGCCACGTGTTTTATCGCTGTACCTCTCCAAAATATTGGAAGATTGGCATCTCGGCCCAGGTCGGCGACTATGGTCATCAGAGGTAGTGCAGAACCGCGATTCATCGCTGAACACAATGCGACGCCATTAATCAGCAGTTCGTGTTTCCCGGTCTCGGCACCATTCCAACGTAGCCGTTCGTGTTGTGGTGTTAACATGATGTGAAGGGGTTACTCTGTGCTTGGCGCAATATTCTGTTGTGGCACTCAGATGTGATTACCCGGGATCTTGGAGACGCTTATGCCTATTCTCACGTTCCCATGCAGTCCAACATCACATTCGAATGCCACACAGATTTGGATACTGTAGGATTCGACCAGACGGCCAAATAAAGGCCCACTTTGGGGTCACTTTCAAACTATGCCAAATAAAGGCCCACTTTGGGGTCACTTTCAAACTATGTCAGGTGCTGATAACGCTGTCTCACATGAGTATGTGCCTTGTCCGTATTCTTCAGTGGTCACTAAACATCTGATGCTGTTGACGTCCCTTATTATACCCTACCAGGCATGGTAACAACAATAAACGCAATCAACACTAATGTGTTCTGGTAACCGTTCTACCTGTCATATAGAATTTTAACTTATCATATACATACCTGCCGATCGTGCGTATGTGTACGAAATTTCATTTCCATCCGACCATGTCTTCTGGATGCTTCACTTTTCTTGTCAGGCAGTGTGTAACATCTACCAGTTAATGCCGCTATGGTGAAGTTGTCACGACAAATACCTGATTGCCTCACACAAGAACAGTAGGTATTTCAACAGGCTTCGGTTTAACCCTCCGACAGTCGCGCATGTATCTGTGAGATACATGACCTACTTTTTCTCTAATATTACCGCAATGAACAGTGGTAACGGTTTGCTGGCCCACGACATCTTGCGTCATACCTTTCTTATTGCTTCACAGGAATTTCAGTCTTATCCCGATAGTGACAAGGTCATAAATGAGTTAGGTGTGGGAACGTGTACCGCCTGTATCTCTCAGATACAGCGCGCCTACTCGGGTAACGCTTTGTCGCCGCAATGACTGCAGCTGTTGCATTGTTTGCAGCGTACGCAAGTCGGCAGTTGCGTTGTTGTCTTCTAAATGAAGCAACGTTTCGTTGTAGCTACGTGTACTCTCTTTCAAAATGAGTAAACGATATGATCTAGAAAATACTAAGGATTTAGAAGAAGTACATCGCCTTCTTCTCGACGACGAGGTATCCATTGAAGATGAAGATGATCTTGCAGAAACTGATTCAGAAACCGAAGATATACTCGAAACACGATCTGTAGACTCAGACACAGATCATGAATTGGATGAAGAGGAAAATAATGAAACCCAGGAAACTGATGAACATTACTATTTTGGTGAGTAGAAAAGACAATAAACATGCTTTCAGATGTAATAATAACAATATCTAATAATGGTGTAATGTACTTATTTTTTTTATTTTAGGTAAGGATGGAACTAAATGGACGAAAGTGCCTTGGAAAGCAACACGGACACGGCCTCATAATATACTAACCAAACTGCCTGGGGTAGTTGGAGACGCAAAGAAAATGGTAACTGAAATTGACTGCTGGAGCCTATTCATCAGTAATGATATCCTAGATCTAATTGTGGTCAACACTAACAGTCGTATAGCTGATCTAAAAGGAAACTTTGCTCGCGAGAGTGACTGCAAGGACACAGACGCAATCGAAATAAAAGCCTTTCTTGGCTTGTTATACCTTGCTGGTGTGTTCCGTGGTGGGCGACAGAATGTCCACGACTTCTGGACAGCAGATGACCTTGGTCTGAATATTTTTAGAATGACCATATCCGAAAAACGTTTCCTGTTCCTAATAAGATGTGTTCGTTTTGATGATGGAGCCACAAGACAAGAACGGCGCAAGACAGACAAATTAGCAGCCGTGAGGGAAATGTTCACCATGTGTTTGAATAACTGCAAGACACATTACTCCCTCGGTCAGAACGTCACAGTTGATGAGCAGCTACCAGCATTTCGAGGCCGGTGTGGATTTCGCCAGTTCATACCATCCAAACCATCTAAATATGGCATCAAAATTTTCTGCCTATGTGATGCCAAGCTTTATTATACTTACAACATGGAAATATATTGTGGATTACAACCAGAAGGATCCTTTCAGAACAACAACTCCGCCAAAGAAGTAGTTCTGAGACTTGCCGAACCAATATATGGGACGGGTAGAAACATTACAGCAGATAACTGGTTCACTAGTTTGGAGTTAGTAAGAGAACTGCATAAAAGGAGACTGTCGTTTGTAGGCACAATTAGAAAAAACAAGAAGGAACTGCCATCGAATTTCGTAGCACCAAAAAGTAGACAGCAATATGATAGCGTATTTGGCTACAGCAAGAATGAAACCCTTGTGTCGTATGTCCCGAAAAAAGGGAAAACTGTAGTCCTCCTTTCGAGTATGCATGTATCGTCAAGCGAGGTTTCGGAAGGTTTAGAGAAAAAACCAGCAATTATTCTACACTATAATGACACCAAATCTGGAGTTGATGTAGTTGCCAAACTCTGTGCAACCTACAATGTAGCTAGGTCAACAAGAAGATGGCCTATGGTGATTTTTTTCCACCTGTTGAACATTGCAGGCATCAACTCAAGAGTAATTTTCTTGGGCAACAAGAATAAAAACTCAAATCGGCACGAGTACCTCAAAACTTTGGCTCTGACTCTAATGCAAGATCATCTCAAAAGAAGAGCTCTTATTATGACTCTACCTGATGATATAAAGTCAATGCTAGTAAAGTACAAACCTAAAGGAAAAGAGCAAGAAAACGCTGAACAATCCTTGGAATCAGAAAACAAGAAAAGAAAAAGGTGCCAGTCATGCTACAGGGAGACGAAAAAGACTTGTCTCAGCAAGTATACATGTGAAAAATGCGGTACACATCTTTGTTTGGAAAAGCACGCAAAAATAATTTTTGAACAATGTCTTTCTGTAGAAGGCAATCAGTAAAAAGAGACATGCTTTAATTAGTTCAATAATTTATTTGTATCTATAATAAAATCAATTTTTAAAAGAATTTCATCTACTTCTCCATTACAAAATGTCAAATATTTCTGTTAATTTGAAAGTTTAATGAGCCTGATGTTCACTTCTGTATTTGTAAAATCTGTAACAATAAAGGTAACTGCAATTTAAAACAAAAACAAAGGTAAAAGAACCTGTAAACAAACAAAAAACCACAAAAATCTTCGCATGTATCCACGAGATACATCGCGACTAGTGGCGTCATGAAAGTTGACGCGCCTGCTGGAGGGTTAACAAGGGAGGACGAGAGAGAGAATGGAAGGGCGAGTAATCACTCCCTGATTACGGGAGACGCCTGCGTCAGCTGGGATCTCGTTCCGGTGTGATTAGAGACTAAGGCAGACGGACTGACGGGCTTATAAGGTGGGCAAGCACAGTGTTTATCGGGGAGCACGGCAATCAGGGGAGCCTCCGACCGGGATCGATGTCGGTGCGGCGTTATGATGAGACGGCGTGATCAGGCGGTGCCTGATTCGACGCTCTCTACGTCACGCGCATGACAGCGACGCTCCGTCTGATTTACGGCGCGCGCCGTGATCAATCAGACCCGGCGCTGCCCTCTGGGGGAATCACGCATACGCCAGCGCCTCACCCCGGCGCCGCATCGGGTGCCGCTGAGAGAGCGATGGAAATGTAAGTGCTAAAAACAATGCAAAATTTACTACGGCAACAGCTCCACAATGCAGCGCACTTTCCTCGTACACCTGGTGAAATGACTGCACCAACAAGGCGAGAGAAACGCGATATTGCAGTGCGTGTCATAGCCGTCGAGACAGCCACACAAAAACAACTACGGGAGCCGTAGGGATTTGGCCCTCAGGTAACTTCACAGTAGCTTCACCAATCTCGCAAAAACACACTTTAGTGATCCAGTCAGGGTAGCCTTCCTGTGGAACGGTGGCCTACTCTGCGCACCCTGGCGTGAGGGTAGGTATCGATCTGACGTCTTTGTGCAGTGCAGTAGCATGGCACTGGCGCACACCAAAATAATCGATGAGTGCTCAATCCGGTTCAAACAACATATCTTTGGAAAGCAGCCCATAAAAAAGTTATTGTCCGCAAATTGTTTACAGATCATCTGATGAATTCTTACTGATGGCTGTATCAGAGACAACAGCATGAGCTCCAAAAGGGGGGGGGGGGGGAGAGGGAGAGAGGGGGGGGAGAGGGAGAGAGAGAGAGAGAGAGAGAGAGAGAGAGAGAGAGAGAGAGAGAGAGAGGTAGGGAGAGGTAGGGAGAGGGAGGGAGAGGGAGGGAGAGGGAGGGAGAGGTAGGGAGAGGTAGGGAGAGGGAGGGAGAGGGAGGGAGAGGGAGGGAGAGGGAGGGAGAGGGAGGGAGAGGGAGGGAGAGGGGGGCATGTCACGCAGGGATCGGTGAGGCACACCAGGAAGATTACTTCCTGCACGAACCGTAGCGGGGAGATCAGCGTGTCTGGGAGATCAACATGTCTGACACCATGCTGACAGAACATTTTGATAGCTGGCTTCTGCCGAGGAGCTAACTGAATGAGAATTAGCAGTTCCGGTTTAGAAAAGCAGACGTGATCGCCCGGGAGAACAGTGTGCCAAGCATATTCCAAATCCACGCTGACGTCCAAATGACGCCACAGACAGAAGAAAGAGACAGAGATCGACCGGAATCTAGGTTTTTTTATACAATAATCGACCGAAAAGGACCCACTTCCCTTGTCTCTTTTCATCTGGATTCGGAATTGTAAATAATAAGCAATTAATCATCTCCTTTGTACAAGCTGTAAAATGTACAAAGTTTATTCTTATAACCTACGTTTAGTGTTTCGCTTTCGGCTGCGAAGTAGTTGTCCAACACGAGAAAACGTTACGTGCTGCTGCCCGCAGAATAAACACGATTCTTTTAAATTCACTCTGCTGCAGCCTTTTAAAACTGAATAGTAAGTTAGTTGGAATTCGTGATATGAATACTGACTTGCCTTTTTTTTCCACGCCAGTATTTCAGATTTCATTCTTTTTTTTTGGGGGGGGGGGGCGTACAGAAAAAATGAGCGAATTTAGGAATTCTGTTGAGAATCTAAGAGATTCAAAATTATATCAATGGATTAAACTATCTTTCCTTCCCCTGATGTCATTCAGCTTTTTCTCTATAAGCGATTGAGTTGTTATTCTGTCTTTACAACGTTGTAGAACCTCACCAGTTAAGAAGATTCTGCCGGACTAGGGATCAATCAGATACGAGCAGTTTCCAAGTCGTATTCTGTAAAAGGCAGTCAAACGAAAGAGTGTCAGATGGAAAAAAAAACTAACTATGTTATTTCAAAATTAATCGCCAAGTCTGGTAATATTTTTATTCCACTCTGAGACAAGACAGTACCTTAATGGAAAATGTTTGCGGTTGCCTACGGAACTATGATTGTACCCAGTACACGGCCACGAGTGTTTTTCCTCGGGGCTCCAAAAATAGGAAACTGGATGGTGAGAGATAGGGACTGTGTGGAGAATCTGTAAGGGCTTGCCAGCGACAGCGTAGTCGAAACAACCTTGGCAACACGTAACAGAACAGATACTGTTATAAATACTATTCCTTAATTAATTCAAAATCGGGGATAGAATGAACTTTGCCACGGGTAGAGTGGCCACTTTTGTATATCGACGCAATGTCAGCATAAACGGTTCGCAGATGAAGCAATCGAACCGAAAGAAACAACCAGGAAAAAATACGCAATGGCCACTTCTCCCGCCTTGGCCACTTTATGCCACCTTACCTAGTATCATCTCTCCGTGGAAAACATATTTAAAGACGGACGCAAAATTATGGGAAAGACTACCGGATGAAACAGGACGAAAGATGGCTACAACCTAAAAGTGCAAAATACAACAGAAAAGTTATTCAACCTCGCGGAAGACATCGGGAAAGAATAAGTTTTATGAACACATCCACAGATCCCCAGCAACAGGGAGCCGCTGGGGGCAGTATTATGCTACAGTTGACATTCACCTGGGCTTCCATGGGGCCGAAGGCCCAGTTACATCTCCAGACTACACGAACATTACTGCAGGCCACCTGCTTCGAATTCATGTTTGATGCCCCCCACGATTGCGATGGTATCTGCCACCAGGATAACATTTCTAGTCATAAGGCTATATAACAGCGCTACGGTGGTATTAGGAGCATGATAGTGAAAAGTGAACTTACGTTGAGTTCCTGGCCACCAAATTCACCTGACACGTACTAAACGGTAGACAACTGGGACGTTGTCGGGAGCAAGCTGGGCGACCACACACCATCGACCCGTAATTTACGGGAAATGCATGACAAATGTGTAGCTATCTGGTGCCAAATATCCCTGGATACTTGTCGAATTTGTGGCACGTGGAATCGCTGCTGTATTGCGTTCCAACTTTGGGTCAATACGCTGTTTAACCAGATGGTCATACTATTTTGGCTCATCAGTGTAAGAATAAGGAATGAAGAAACAAAGAGATGTCACGGAGAAACAATAGGCTGCATGGAAAATTATAAAATAGAACCATAAAGCTTTGTGTGACCTTGTACAGTCCAATTTCGCTTGACAAAGATTATTATTATTATTTTTAATAATAAGTGACATCGACAGGGTTAAAAGTGAAAAACTTAACTTAGAGTCTGACATCACGCCGACGAGCTAGTAATGAAGTCTCATAAGGTTGGAAAGAAACTGGCGATGGCTTTTTTTGAGTTAAATATAAAGGGGTCGATCAAAAAGTTTCCCTTTGAGGGCGTTGTTGCAGCACACATGGAACGTAGCGCAACTGCGATGCAGGTGTACAAGCACCGACATGCAAGCAAGGGATTTGTGTGGCATTTCTGTCTTTCCGATCTAAGTGCGGAAAATGCAGGAACGTGAACTATGGCGACGAAACAGGACCAACCCACTGTTACTTTTTTCTTGGTTGCCGAAGGACAAACGCCAGTAGACCATCCATCGGAAAATGAAGAGCGTGTATGGTACAGCATGTCTGTCGAAAACCACTGCTGTGGAATGGTGCGCCAAGTTCCTTGCTGGTCGCGGTTCGGCACAAGCCAGTTGGTCTGGGAGGCCAACATCGTCCAATACGGACACGTGGGGGAGACACAAATACTTCTCCTATAGTCATCTTTCCACACGCGTTTGTCACATCTTCGGTCCCTTAAAAAAGGCCTTCAAGGATCGACGATTCCTGTAGCACGAGGGTGTGCAGCAGGCACTTGCGGTCTTCTTCAAGCAGCAAGACACGTTTTTTTTACTAAAAGGAAATCTTCAACCTGAGGTGTGAGTGGGATGACTGGCTCAATGCTCACGGCAATTTTGCCTGACTTGCATACCGACACTGGACTGTACGCCCTTCGAACTGCATCCTTCAACACCACTTACATTATGGCATCAAAGTTAAGTGCTTGAGGTGAACGACGGAAAACAACTCTGGATGGAGGGATGGAGATTCAAACCCTCCTCCTTCTGAATATGATCTAATGTCTTACCTACAGCCACAGCTCGTTTACAAGTCAAACAAGGACGATCTCCCGGCCATTTTACATAAGTCACGAGAGAAAAATGATTGTGCCATTGGCTTGCATGATTCGAGGGATGATGTTTACACAAGTTATGATCCAGAGTTCTCTCAATTATGAGTCCTGCGAAACATTTCTGAATTTGTAAGGAGACATTAAAATATAACAGCGCTTACGTACGAAGATTCGGACGTGTTTGTGACGGCCTAGTTTGTTCTCCAGACGCTAGTGATGACATAAAGAAGCCAAGAGGGCACGAGGGCACGACCGGTTGAGCAGCGCAGTCCCAGGGATGCGCCCTGGTGGCTGGGCAGTTGCTGGCCGCGGCAAAAACAGCGACAGACCTGGGGGCGCAGTGGAGTTGGCGTGGCTCCAGAATGGGGCGTGGCCGCCCCGCTAGGTGCCTCGCTGCAGACACCGCACCCTAACTCAGCACAAGAACATACCCGCAACGGCATAGCTAAATACCACCGCCACTCGTGCACGAGAGATAATATCAGTTCTTCTTCTTCTTCTTCTTCTTCTTCCTGTCGTCAACTACATTGTTTGTTTACAGTCGTCATCCTCCTGTCCACTCTGTCCTCAGCACGTGTCTTCAAATCGCTGCACTTATTGGAGTCGTCTTTATCAGTTTATCAACGCCGTTCATCCGAGACTGTCCCATGGTATTCTTCCCTTCCGTTGCACCTTTGAAACCCTGTTTACATAAAAGATTCCTGTATGAATATATGACCAACAGATGTGGGGTCTATACGTACCAGTAGCTGAAATCTTCCCCAAGTCAGATTTCACTTCCATTCGAGTCAGTATTTTTTTGTTGCATATTTTTGTCCGTTCACGATTTTCTTGAACTCTACGGGCACGTCGTATCCCAGTCTCGACTACGCTGCTTCTAATGCAAATGTTTCACTCCACCACTATGTTATATTCCATAATTCTCAACAAATAATTTGGACTGTCTGTATAAAGAAAATATTTCGTGTTTAGGGCTATTTCTGCTTGTTGTACTCTACGACATCCTTTTTATTTCTTATCTTCTGTTGACTAACTCGAAGGGGTTGTCGGAATAAAGTGCTATGCGTCCGTTTCGTAAGTATTATTCTAATCAGTCTGTTTTGTTTTCACAAAAATGGTTCAAAAGGCTCTGAGCACTATGGGACTTAACATCTGAGGTCATCAGTCCCCTAGAACTTAGAACTACTTAAACCTAACTAACCTAAGGACATCACACACATCCATGCCCGGGGCAGGATTCGAACCTGCGACTGTAGCGGTCCCGTGGTTCCAGACTGAAGCGCCTAGAATCGCTCGGCCACACCAGCCGGCTTGTTTTCACATTCATGACATGCTGGTAACGAGTGCTTCTACATATACGCCTACAAAGCGCTTCTAGTATAGAGTGTGTACCAGAATTATACCGACAAACTTTCAGAGGTGATAGTATGGTCGAAAACAAAAGGAATCTAGTGAACATGAGCTCCAAAATGCATATCTTAAGAACTACGAGCACTTATTCATCTACACTAAAGTGAAACACATCCCTTCAATTGAGCAAGTGATCATAGCTCCTACTGTATGCATTTTAGAGCCCTTGTTTACAAGACAATTTTTTCTTATTGGTTCAAATGGCTCTGAGCACTATGGGACTCAACTGCTGAGGTCATTAGTCCCCTAGAACTTAGAACTAGTTAAACCTAACTAACCTAAGGACATCACAAACATCCATGCCCGAGGCAGGATTCGAACCTGCGACCGTAGCGGTCTTGCGGTTCCAGACTGCAGCGCCTTTAACCGCACGGCCACTTCGGCCGGTAATTTTTTCTTATTCTGGTACATAATACCACCTCTGGAACTTCGACGGTGGAGTGCTAATTCACCGGTATAACCGAGCATATAATATGCAATAACAGAAAACACGTTCTTGTGGATTAGCACTTTTCTCCGTCAACCCCTTTAATCCTATCTGATTTCCACAATAGACATTGTGTACAACTGTCAGCTCTGGTATTCCTGATTCGCATACGTGTGTCGAAGGTCTTGTCTAATTCATTTCAGGTTCTACCCTGCAGATGTTATCTCCCAGTCTGTGAGCATTTGATTCCAAATGTGTCCCTAATTCAGCCAAGGCTGCTACACCATTCGAAAAGCGTGAAATACCTACTGGTCATCTCATATCCGACCTTATGCTTCCACACAGTTCCCTCTCAATTTCTGCACAAACATGTTAAATAGATTACGTGACAGCGTCCCCTCAAGTCCCGCTTTCCTTGTAATTATGTGCTATTTTGCTTGTCGTCAAATTTCACAACCGTGCTGCCTTTCCCTACAAAAAAAAATTGTCTTTCAACATCTATAAATTATCTCTGTTATTTACAGCATCATTAAACGTAGACGAACTGCAAAATATCGAACTGACGCCAGATGCTGAGATACGACTCACTGAAGCAGCAATTGTCCGTGACAGCCTGATGCCAGCAGCAAAGAGGAGCAGCATCCGACGAAATCGGCGCAAAAGATGAGACTTCTGCAAAACGCAATTGTTACGACGCATGTGATCACACGACAGACGCTGGAACATTCTACAAACCTCCGAAGTGCATAGTGCTACAACAACTCTGTCATGGCGGCATCCCCACGCGCTTTCGCTATGCAAGCGACGTAAGTGGAGCACACAGGGTCTCCAGGAGGCGCCTGGCAGTTCGCCTCGCACACTGCTGTGAGTCACCTCGTGTGTGTTCCGTTCCTTGGCTGGCAGTCGCGGAAGGCTGAGTGCAGCTCGGGCGCAGATCCTGTCGCTCCCGGAAGCAGCGGCACCGCCCACCCGCTACTTGACGACGAAGCTGCCGACACGGAGGCGCTGCTGCACGTAGTCGACGCAACTCGGTACCTCCAAGTCGGAGGGCGTTGTCGCTGTGGCAATGCGTCAGCTGATACTGGTTAGTCTCGCTGACAGTAAGTCAGTTAGAAGTGGGGCTCCAGCTCCGATGGAGAAGTGTGGGGGAATAAACTTATCGTTGCCTCAGAAAGGAACTTTTGCAGCATTCGCTTAAAGTAACGAAGTCAAACTAAGGAAATCTAAAGGCGAATGATCGAACCGACATTCCAAGACAGCTCCTCTCGAATTTGAGAACGCGATGACCAAGTTGTCTGATAAGATGCTGACCCGAACGTAACAGTCAGCAACATTTTTATTAAAAGACGTCTTCACTACACCATGAGCTGCTCATCGTGTATTGAAGTTGTCCTTTAATAAATATCTGACAGCTGCAGAGCACAAAGCATTCAAGATTTTTAAGTCAGTTCCTAAGAGAAATTGCCGAAGCTGTACTCGACAGATGCTACGGAAGAGGTGGTAATGGCGTTTGCTGCACAAGTAATGTTGGAAACTCATTATCAGACAGCAGAGACAGTACTATGGCACCTTTATTAAGTACCAATTTAATTACGAGTGGTCTTCTTCGCAACCTCACTGGGCAAAATATCAGTGACCTCTTGGATGAACACAGCGGTCACTTTGGAGCTCTGTATATGGTGTACAGCTGGCCATGTGACTCATTGCCGCTGTCGTTAAGTGCCGCCAGTGAAGTTGTGTGTTTATGTCAGTCGGTTATACGGAATCACCGAAGTAAGATAGGTCGAGATGGAGACGTGACAGAATGGTAGAAAAGAGTTATTGTGTTTGGACTTGCCATGATCACACCGTGAATGAAGTTATCCGATTCGTTGGTGCATCAACATGGTCTATCCAACGTGTCTTCGAACAATGGAGTACCAATCGCAGCCGTGTTGTAACATGACTGTCGAACAGTGGTAGAAAGAAGATCCTGACGGATCGAGACCATGTGTCACAAACTGACAATAACCATCGGCTTGCTACTATCATTGGGTGCATGTCCACCTCAACCAAATTCAGAACGAATATTGCCATGAGAACTGCACGCAATCGACAGTCAGGTACCTAGCAGAGGGCCGTTGATCACACAAGCGCGTTAAGTTGGACCAACTCAGAAACTGACAGCAGTTGACTAAGTGTAGCGATTTTGTCTTTTCAAATGATGCATGGCTTAGAGAGCACTGATAACCCAAAGAACAGTTTAACCTGAAGTGTGGAGGGTGTATCTCAGGCCAGAAGTGGTCCTATGACGCACTGGGCCCACTCATTCATATTACCGCGAACATGAACCAGAAAGTTTATTTTAACATCGACTGTGAACAAGGGTAACCCTTTTTTCTACATAGACATGGGAACTACGTTGTGGACATTCCCGTCTTCCAAAATGGTAAGAGGCGTGTTCACAGGGCTGCACGCAAATGTTCCGTGTGTGACGCAAACTCAGACACCTTGCCCCACTTGCGCTTATTTTTGAAATCTCAACCAGTGTGTGGGTGGAGGTAAGACAGGTTCCAGAAAGGGAGACTACACATCCTGAGAAGAAAATGATACCTCAGCAAAGGCAATGAGCTTACTAATACTGGGGGAGGCCGAGGCACTTTAGCCATAGGAGCACGATGGAAAATTGGCATTATTTCGTTAAACTATTTTTCGACCCTCTGGGGGGCGGCAAAGCCTTGCTGAGGGGGTCACGGTCGCAGAACAAAGCAGTTGCAGCATGACCATCTGCTATGGTATAAATATCACACACAAGTGACAAGGTTTTGTGAAAGCATCTCACAAATTCGCTCACGTTCAGATCTGGTACTTATTTATAATAATGAATACGAATTTAATTTAAACCTGTCGAAGAGTTCAAACACGCAAACACTTGCAGCAGCGAGAAGCTACACAATGTCTATCGATCTCTTCCCAGTTCTGCGGAAAGGAACAACAGCGGCGAGAGTCACAAAGTCTTGTACAGATAGCATTTACCTCTGAGAGGTTTGCAGGGAGAGGGAAAGGACCACAGCGTCATAAAGTCTATTTTTTTCGATTTTCATTCGCTTTCGCCACTGCCACTTTTACCAAACGTGGAGGGCTGCACAGCTCTTTTAAGAAATTTGTCCATTTATGCTCGATCAGAGCGATGCGCGAAGACAAAAGTCACATCCGTACTTGCTGGCGTACTCGGACAACTGACTGTAGTGACCAAAAACGCGCTACTACACCCCCGCTGACCCCTTCCACCCCCACGCCTCTACCGCGGCAAAGAATATAATTGTATCTCTGCCTGCAAAGCACTGCGACCTCTTTTCACATTGCATTTGATTTCTCTACCAGTATAGTATCAATACAAAGAAAATTATATACGTATTATGGTTCTGGGAGTAGCTAGAATATTCTTCGTTGGAAAGGGGCCGCGTATTCAAAATGGCTGAAAAACACTGGAATAGTCTGCCATGTAGGTTGGTGGCAACAATACTGTCGTCTTTCCACAAACACGTCAATACAATTGGATTGTCGAGCGAGGAAGGGCACGCATTTTGTGTTTCCTTGTTAGTGAAAGGAAATTTTGCTTGCTTCAGATACTTTGTGCACTCCAAGACGACGTTCGTACTAAACAAATAGCTACAAAAATTAAAGTCCATAGATTAGGTTATTTTGACAATGTATATGGCGATAAATGTTTAAAATGATTTCGTAAACAAACTGAAATAATTCCAATACGGCGATGAGACACAATGGCCCACTTAAATTGGCGCCAATGGTCAGCCTGTACCTCCATCATATCCAACGCAATTTTTACGTAAGCAATTTGTGTGCTGTATTGATTTTAAACCGGTAACACTATGTAACGCTTGATTTTTTCCCCTTGTTTTTCTCCAAAGTCCACAACTTGTGTTCAAGCACTCAACTAAAATGATTGCAATATAAATTTGAAATTATTACTTCTGAGACACAGAAAGACATATTTTGAAGTATCAAACGTACGTATATCTTCGAACGTAGTCCTCCGATGACCGCGCTCTCAGCGTGACGTTAGTTCCCTGGAATGTAGTCATGTCTTTGTTCATCGTCGTTCTATGGTTGTGTGTTTAGGGTGGCTCGAAACTATAAAAAGAAAACTGAAAGACGCAATGTTTCTGAAGCAACAATGAGACTAGCAATAATAGAACGTGAACAAGAAACCTCCACAGATATAAAAGAAATCGCTTTAAACAGAAATATGGATGTAATATGTGTGAAAAAAATAATGGTGGCCGCGGCCAAGCTAAACCACCTGATAGAACTCACATAATGCGCAGAAAGAAGGAAAGTATTCATAAGTAGATTCTAGATGATGATGATGAGCATGAGAGTGCCCTGTTTCTTAAACCATTTTATCATTGCAATCCAGTTGATGAATAGATTTAATGCAAAGTTGTCACCTATGGGCATATCTATTCTGGGTTGGAAATGATATGAAAGGACTTTTTATCTATGTCTGAGCTTTGAAGATGTCTATCGAGCATTCAGGCGAAGACTGATAAAAATTCTGAGCACACTTTTCTGTCAAACCGTTACTATAACAATTATAACACAATTTATGACTGTAGTTCTTGTCATAAAGCAGTAGCAGCTTGTATTAAAATCAACTTTTAGTCTCAAAGTCGATATATTTTTAATTAAATAACCGATGCCAAAGGGTAAATGATAAAATCTTAAGCACTAACTTTCCCCAACTGCTTGGCAACTTGCCTCATGGGTGCGCCACGTGTGTTGGTCCAGGTGCATTACAGGACTAAATATTTTTTTATGAATAGACAAATAGTGACGGGACTTCGTTGTAAAAGTGCTGAAGTAATGTACCAATTTATGCGCATAAAAATATCAATAGAAACTTATTAAATACGGACTGAAAAGAAACCAAGAAAAACAAAATGTGGGCCAACCTGTTCCAATCTCCCCGACCTAATGTTCAACAAACCTTGTTACAGAAACCAATCCAGACTGCCTTGCATATAGTTCATTGTTCTCAGAGGATGTCATCAAATTATTCCATTACGCTAGGTACACATGACCGATTTTTCGGTTGACCGATTTTATTCGGCCGATAACGCAAACAAGCGCGCATTGAACTTTCGTTAATCGGACGAGAACTGTTGGCGCGCATGACCGATCTATCGATAGGTGGAGTACGAAAATGCACAATTGGGAAGACAGAAACGAAACGATTAGTAACCTTTGAAATGTGAGGTGTTGCAGGAGATTTCGAAGGTCAGGTGGCTCGATCGAGGAAGCAACGAAAACCTCATGCATCGTCTAGTAAGAAGCGTAATAAAACGGGCAGAGAGAATAGTTGGGCACATATGTGTCGTTGGTGGAAACAGCAGTTGAAGGGACGGTAAAGGAAAGGAACCACACGGGCACGCCTAGACAGGAGTACATGAGACTGATCTTCAACGCTGTGTGTTCCGGAAGTCATATTGAAATGAGGTGGACAAGTCGCACGCGACAGAAATGGACAACTGCACCATTCCACCCTCAGGGCTGATGACATAACCACACACAAAACAGATGAGGTAAACATGATTTATGAAATGGTATCATGTGTTTACGCTGTACTTAAACCCAGAGAAAACAAACGGCGTACATCAGTAACAAATGCAAGATAACTAGAAAGTCAATTCAGTAGGTCTTATGGAGATTTAGGATAATATTCAACATTTTGGAACTAGATTTTTGAACATGGTTGTGGAGAGAAGCAGCGATTAGTATGATGAACGAATAATTCAAAAACAGTCTTAATCGCATTTCTTATTATTATACCGTCAACCGGTTTCAACCCGCCGTAGGGGTGATCTTCTGGGCGTTTACACCATTGGTCGACTGCTGGTGGTGTCACTCCTGCCTACATAAGGCCAGGAAACTATTTATTTTGGAACTACTTCAAAATATCGATCAACGACTTGCAATTATTAACCTCATTATGTATCAGAATGTCGTTCGAGGTAGTACACACATAAAAAAAAGTTTTGCATCATGTCGGTTTCGAGAATTCCGGAACCTGTACAGAAAATTGAAACAGAGATCAACATAAACATCATTTCTGCCCTTCTTATTGCCCGTGACAACCTTACATTGCATGTTGTACCACCACACAGCGAGACCTTCAGACGTGGTAGTCCAGATTGCTGTATACACCGGTACCTCTAATATCCAGTAGCACGTCCTCTTGCATTGATGCATGCCTGTATTCGTCGTGGCGTACTATCCAAAAGTTCATCAAGGCACTGTTGCTCCAGAATGTCCCACTCCTCCACGGCGATTCGGCGTAGATCCCTCAGAGTGGTTGGTGGGTCACGTCGTCCATAAACAGCCCTTTTCAATCTATCCCAGGCATGTTCCATAGGGTTCATGTCTGGAGAACGTGCTGGCCACTCTGGTCGAGCGATGTCGTTATCTTGAAGGAAGTCATTCACAAGATGTACACGATGTAGGCGCGAATTGTCGTCCATGAAGAAGAATGCCTCGCCAATATGCTGCCGACATGGTTGCACTATCGGTCGGAGGATGGCGTTCACGTATCGCACAGCCGACACGGCGCCTTTCATGACCACCAGCGGCGTACGTCGGCCCCACATAACGCTACCCCAAAACAGCAGGTAACCTCCACCTTGCTGCACTCGCAGGACAGTGTGTCTAAGGCGTTCAGCCTGACCGGGTTGCCTCCAAACACGTCTCCGACGATTGTCAGGTTGAAGGCATATGCGACACTCATCGGTGAAGAGAATGTGATGCGAATCCTGAGCGGTCCATTCGGCATGTTGTTGGGCCCTTCTATGCCGCGCTGCATGGTGTCGTGGTTGCAAAGATGGACCTCACCGTGGACGTCGGGAGTGAAGTTGCGCATTATGCAGCCTATTGTGCACAGTTCGAGTTGTAGCACGACGTCCTGTGGCTGCACGAAAAGCATTGTTCAACATGGTGGCGTTGTTGTCAGGGTGCCTCCGAGTCATAATCCGTAGGTAGCGGTCATCCACTGCAGTAGCAGCCCTTGGGCGGCCTGAGCGAGGCATGTCATCGACAGTTCCTGTCTCTCTGTATCTCCTCCGGGTCCGAACAATATCACTTTGGTTCACTGCGAGTCACATGGACACTTCCCTTGCTGAGAACCCTTCCTGGCACAAAGTAGCAATGCAGACGCGATCGAACCGCGGTATTGGCCGTCTACGCATGGTTGAACTACAGATTAAGGAAAACGTACATCTGGGTTACCGGACGGAGATTATTGGCAACCGCTTCCTCCCGATCGGATATCCAACGTCTAAACTACACTCCTGGAAATGGAAAAAAGAACACATTGACACCGGTGTGTCAGACCCACCATACTTGCTCCGGACACTGCGAGAGGGCTGTACAAGCAATGATCACACGCACGGCACAGCGGACACACCAGGAACCGCGGTGTTGGCCGTCGAATGGCGCTAGCTGCGCAGCATTTGTGCACCGCCGCCGTCAGTGTCAGCCAGTTTGCCGTGGCATGCGGAGCTCCATCGCAGTCTTTAACACTGGTAGCATGCCGCGACAGCGTGGACGTGAACCGTATGTGCAGTTGACGGACTTTGAGCGAGGGCGTATAGTGGGCATGCGGGAGGCCGGGTGGACGTACCGCCGAATTGCTCAACACGTGGGGCGTGAGGTCTCCACAGTACATCGATGTTGTCGCCAGTGGTCGGTGGAAGGTGCACGTGCCCGTCGACCTGGGACCGGACCGCAGCGACGCACGGATGCACGCCAAGACCGTAGAATCCTACGCAGTGCCGTAGGGGACCGCACCGCCACTTCCCAGCAAATTAGGGACACTGTTGCTCCTGGGGTATCGGCGAGGACCATTCGCAACCGTCTCCATGAAGCTGGGCTACGGTCCCGCACACCGTTAGGCCGTCTTCCGCTCACGCCCCAACATCGTGCAGCCCGCCTCCAGTGGTGTCGCGACAGGCGTGAATGGAGGGACGAATGGAGACGTGTCGTCTTCAGCGATGAGAGTCGCTTCTGCCTTGGTGCCAATGATGCTCGTATGCGTGTTTGGCGCCGTGCAGGTGAGCGCCACAATCAGGACTGCATACGACCGAGGCACACAGGACCAACACCCGGCATCATGGTGTGGGGAGCGATCTCCTACACTGGCCGTACACCACTGGTGATCGTCGAGGGGACACTGAATAGTGCACGGTACATCCAAACCGTCATCGAACCCATCGTTCTACCATTCCTAGACCGGCAAGGGAACTTGCTGTTCCAACAGGACAATGCACGTCCGCATGTATCCCGTGCCACCCAACGTGCTCTAGAAGGTGTAAGTCAACTACCCTGGCCAGCAAGATCTCCGGATCTGTCCCCCATTGAGCATGTTTGGGACTGGATGAAGCGTCGTCTCACGCGGTCTGCACGTCCAGCACGAACGCTGGTCCAACTGAGGCGCCAGGTGGAAATGGCATGGCAAGCCGTTCCACAGGACTACATCCAGCATCTCTACGATCGTCTCCATGGGAGAATAGCAGCCTGCATTGCTGCGAAAGGTGGATAAACACTGTACTAGTGCCGACATTGTGCATGCTCTGTTGCCTGTGTCTATGTGCCTGTGGTTCTGTCAGTGTGATCATGTGATGTATCTGACCCCAGGAATGTGTCAATAAAGTTTCCCCTTCCTGGGACAATGAATTCACGGTGTTCTTATTTCAATTTCCAGGAGTGTATATTGCAACGAACCACTCGGCAACAACACACACAAAGGCAGAACATTTTCTACATCCACATCTATACTCTGCAGGCCACCTTATGATGTGCGGAAACGGTGACGGCATTCCTCACTTCCTGTTGCAATGTGAGCACAAATCCCTCTAATTTTACCTCCATGTTCTTTTCGCGACATATATGGAGACAGAAGCAATATAATTTTTTGACTCTTCTAGGAACGTAAACCACACCACGATGCCCAATATATCTCTTGCAGCGTCCGCCACTCGAGTAGATTGAGCATTTACATGCACCTGTCGGGTCTTTCAAACAACAATTTCTTGAGACACCCGCGGTGTTGCATAAACATTGTAACTCTTTGGATGAATGACGAAAACGGAAGACATTTTGGACCGGTTGGCAATGAGTAACGCGTGTGCAGTCAGTTGTTAGGACATCTTACACAGTCCCTTAGCTATCTAAACAAGTAGATCCTACCAGTAAACCTCCAATTCTTTAAAGAATAGAACTCCTTGTATACAACAACTTCAAACGTCTGATTACTTATGAGTCAATGTGTTAAACATTTGACTAAGCATGTAAGCGAGAAGAAGTTAGATATTACGTTTAAAGTTTCTAGGACGTGGACAAGTGCTCCCGTTATCAAACACTGTATAACTATATTCTGTGCAATCTGCGCGTTTCGTTTAAAGCAAAAGCTAATTTTTCATGAATTTCGACGCTTCTGATGTCTCCTGAACTGTGTGTCGTAGAATGATATAATTTTGCAGGTACATTCACTAGTATCTGTGGATGTTGTCCGCAAAACGCGTTGCGAATAAAGTTAGTAGTAAAGAAGTAATAAATTAAAACGTCATGCCCGGTGCGGCAGTTTTACTGCATGAACAGTGAAAATGGAGTAAGCGTTAAACATGTTTTTCTCGTTTTCTGGGCGGTTTCAGTGAGACAACATTTCGCAAATATTTTAAATTATGTATAAAGTTTGTTCCAAGTCACTAAGTGCTCTCATTCTCAGATTCTGGATGAATATAGTCTGCGTGTTTGTACGACGTGAATTATGCTGCCTCAAGAAAAATGTTCAGATGTGTGTGAATTCCTAAGGGACCAAACTGCTAAGGTCATCGATCCCTAGACTTACACACTACTTAAACTAACTTATGCTAATAACACCCATGCCCGAGGGAAGACTCGAACCTCTGAAGGGAGGGGCCGCACAATCCGTGACATGGCGCCTCAAACCGCTTGGCCACTCCGCGCGGCTGCCCCAAGGTATAAACTCAGTTTCTAACTGTAATTCTTGTCTTACTGTGCTAACCCTGTAGCATAATAGTATCCCCTTAGTAAGTAGAGTATGTCAGTACTGAAGATTTGGTCACTAATTATATAACACTAGCTGCACCCTACATGCTTTGCAATGCCATTGGAAGAAAAAAAAAGTCGTTTTACAATTTGTGTATTGAAGCGCTTTTGGATACGCAATATTATGGGTTCTCCGCCTGGCGCGTCTTGAACGACTGATTTTAAAGTTTGATCCAACGTTGCAATGGAATACTCCCGTGGTTTCATATACTTATTTTTTTTTTTAAGAAGTTTGTGAAATTTGTTGCCAATAACTTCACTACTAAGAAGTAATAAAACAAAGTGTCATGCCTGATGAGGCAGTTTCTCACGAATCTCAATGTTTATGACGTCGTATCTTCTGAACCTGTGTCTCGTACAGAGATATACGTTTGCCGGCACATTTAGTGATATATATGGACACTGTATACAAAATACGTTGCCAATACAGTTGGTAGTAACGAGGTAATATATTAACGCGTCATGCCTGATATGGCAGTATTTACGGCATGTACAGCGAAAATGTAGCAAGCGATAATCTTTTTTTTCTTTCAGAATCTTTGGGGGGGGGGGGGGGCTGTCGGCGAGAAACGTTTTCGTAAATTATGTGAAGTTTGTTGTTAGTCGCTAAGTGCTCCCATACTCAAATAGCGGATGCATAAGTCTGGGTATATTCGCGAAGTGGCATTTCATTGTTTATGACGTCATACCTCCTGAACCATGTGTCATACTCTTCTTTTTTTCTGCCAGGAACCATCGCGGGCAAAGAACAACAACTCACCAACGTTTCACCGCAATCGGATGAATGATTTAGGAACGCACACAAAACGAATATACAAAGACCATATATATAATTGAAAATCGATTTTGTCTACCCCTGTAAGCCTTTAGATAGGCAAGCTCTAACAGCAGCCGAGGCCCATACTCCGGGATAGTCGCTTAATAATACAGATGGTTAAATGGTACGTCCTACTCAAGTTTTTGGAGATGCTTTGAACAGTGTCTAAACCACGTGGAATCACAACTACGCTCGACTAAGGAAACAGTAGCAGTTTCGTCAGTCACTACTCCGTAAAACATACAAGCTGCTAAACTGTGATGTTACGAGCGCAAGTTTAAAGAAATGTTCTCGCTGGTGGGCGTGTCGTGAATGGCTGATGCAGAATACTGGCGCTAACGCTGACGTCACAGACATGGCAGAGCTGAACTGACGACCGCAGCAAATGCTGGACTGTCCTTCCCGCCGTCCCCGGGAAATCGGAGAGCAATAACCATAAAATGGTGGCCACGTACGCCCCCGCCCCAAATGGCTCCGATGGAGGGCCATTAAAACGGCGGGCAGCCGTGTCCCGCCAGCCACGGAGGGCCACCGATAAGGAAAATGCCGCATCGCTCATTACAGCTTTTACGGACGGGAACGGAGACCTAATCATTTACCTCACTGCATGTGGGGCACACACACAAACACACACAGTGCTCGTAACTGCTTACTGTGGAGGTGGCCGACGTAATCCAGCGGTAAACGAGGGCGGTGCTTCACACAGTAACTATAGTTAGTTCCCCGCGTAAAAACAAATGCCACGTGGTGTATTGGTCGCGCCACGTGAAGTCCATTCGCAGAGGAGAGACGGGCACGATGACAGGCTGGTACCAAAGTTCGTAGGGTTTTTTCGTACGCTTAAAAAAACACACGATCGAGAATTCGGTCATTAGTAACATAATGTCCTTCACTATTAACAACAATCTACCAACGCTTGTCTTGAGGCGAAGAACTCGTCGAGCCATGCTCGGGCCGCTTTTTCATCGGAAAGAAAGTTCTTGAAGGTTTTCGATAGAGAGCGGAAAAGGTGAAAATCTGAGGGCGCTAGATCACTTGACTTGGGTACGGAATGGCTTCACAACCCACCTGCTGTACAATGTTTCTCGACAGTCGAGTAGAATGCGGGCGGCTGTTACAGTAGAGTAGCATCACTTCCCGTAATCTTCCTGGCTGTTGTTCTTGGAATAAGTCCGGAAGGCGTCTCAGTTGTTGATAAGGTAGCAGTGGTGGTTACAGCTCGGGGAAACAGTTCGGTAGTCTTTACACGGGGAGTTGCTGCTTTGTTTGGGATCAAACATTCCTTTCTTCTGTGTACGTTGATATAAAGACACCGTTTCTCGTAACCTGCAACGATAGAGGATAGGAATTCTCCATGTTATTCCCGAGCCAATTAATGACGAGCACGTAAAGACACACTTATGGCCACCCGCCGTTTTTTTTAATTTTTTTTTTTTACTTCCCCGTCGCATGCAAATGCCGCACGACGGTGGAATGACCACAGTTCATCTGCATTAATGCGTTTAAACCATCTTCTTCAAACCCCAAGGTCTTCCTGAACGTGGAGAGTCACTGATGTCAAAAAGATCCTCCTCAAAACGAGAATACCGTTTCTTTGCCGTGCTCTGTCCAATGGCATTATCCCCATACACGACGCAAATTTTTCTGGTTGCCTCAGTTGGTGTCACCCTTCCACAGAATTCAGGCAGAAGAATACGCCAGAAATGTTCCGATTTTTCCACTTGGCACCCCATTCCCTAGCGTCCACAGCACCACTCACTATCTCCAAATGACAGAACGACATTATCTCAAATCAAACAGCAACACTGAACTACAAAAAAAAAAATGACAATCGATAAATAACCCCATAACAACCGGAATACCAGCATACAAAACAAAAAAGCCAAACTACTGATTATAGTAACTTCAGACGCCTGCAGACGCTGCAGGTGGGGGTCGTGGGCTGAGGGGTGGGGTGGGGGGGGGGGGGGGGGGGCGCAACAAGAGTTCAGCGTAGCAGAGGCGAACAAAAACGAGAACTTTCAGGAATCGAGAAATCCGTTCCCGTTCTCGATAACGAAAATAAATCGAATACACAGCCGTGAACTTTAACTATACTTCCAAATCCTAACTAGCCACTTCAGTGTTACAACAAGAGTGAAATACTAGTACGTAAGAAATGAGTGTTCACAGGAGTTACCTACCAGCCTAGCGACTCCATAAATTGTGGAACTGATATAAACATTGGCAGTTTTCGGTACTAGTAGCTCTTAGCTCTCTACCTACTGCCGCCCCCTCCCAACAGTAAATGTGCTACAGCTGTTTTAACTTCACAGATTTTTGGTCAGATAACGAGTGCCATTGGAACGCGTCACATATCTGACAGTCACTGCTCCACTCCTTCCCAATATATGCAGAAAAATACATTGATTCAAATCTTATCAAAGTTTTCTTGAACAGCAACGCACTGAACGAAACACAGCACTTTGTTGACAGTGACTCTGATCCATACAGACAATGTATTCAGCAACAGCACATATTAAAATCCACACCTGTACACAGGACTCGATCAGCACTACACTGTGACAGTTACTGGCGCTACCCTGAGCCAACTGACACTAACCCCCTGGTGGCTTTCCATACCATGGCAGAAAGAAGCCCAATATTCATGGCAATCCCAGCGGCATTTATCCATATTTTCATGGCAATCGCGAATATTATAACTGTTTCCAGTAGCATAAGTATTTAAACTACTTCATTGTTTTCAATATAACTTACTAACAAGATATTTTATCTTCTTTCACTTTCAAAATCATTACTGTTAGTTAATGGGTCATTTCACAGCATGATTTTATGTGGTACTGTAAATATACTAGAATTTCCACATTTTAAAATCCACCTTTCAATGCAACACTCACTGCTGTAGACCAAATTCCTGTAGCAAGGGACAGCGGGCACAAAATAGAAATGAATACCAATCCAAGAATTTTTTTATCTCAGGAGAAACAACCAAAGTCAGAGGACTGAATTGAGAAATAAAAAGAGAAGTTGGTTCCCGTGAATCTGAGAACACTTCGGAATTGAGACCTTTGTCGTTATCAGACTGCTCGTCACTAGTCTAGACCTACAGTACTGTCAGTGCACACTGCCAATGGAGAGGGGTAGATTGCAGAGCTTGTCTTGTTGGTCACATTGACTTCGAGTGCGAGGCAAGGCTAGTGTGACCGCATGTAAAATGCAAGTAACTGTCTTATGGCACAACAAGTGCCTACCTATGAATCAAATAGAGAATTCTGCAATGGTCTACAAGCAGTGGTGCCACCTCAGTCTAAAATGAACTCACATCAGAAGTTGGATACTAAGAAATTGAGAATTATAAAGAAAGAAATGTTATGTGCATTCCCGGCTAAAAATTGTCTCCTTGTGACACTGTAACTGCTGCACAGTGTGGTTGTTAGCTCTTCATGATATGCTTCTGAATGGAAGTGACAGAGGAAACTGCATAGCTTAGCTATCTGTATCAATATTGAATGTCAGAAATCTTTACTCACTCCCGCTCACAGAGGGGTTCAATAGCAGTACAAAGGAAACAACAGCTTTTTCTGGAGAGCAAGAAGCATATTTTATGATTGCAGAAATCTAGTTTCTGGTTGCATACGAATAATTTATGGTGGCATGTTGAAAATAGACATCAGAAAGCACCCCATGGCAAGAGGAAGCTGTGATGGTCTGGAGATGTTATAATTATGCAAAAATCAGTTGCTTGTTGAGGTGACTGGTGCTATAAATTAGAATGGCCATGTCAAGTTGCTGGACAAACACATTTTCCATCTACCTGTGATCCTAATGTGAGCCACAGCACTATCAACTCTGACTTCTACGACGAGCATTCTCACATCTGCCACAGTCTAACTGAGACTGCTGGGTATAGAGAACATGCAGGAGCAATAGCTAGACTCCCCTGCACTTGAAACCAATGGAAAAACTCTAGGCCTTTCTGGAATAATGGTCAGAGATAACAACTATGCAACCTTGGTCACATGAGTGCTCGACCATTGGCATCACCCACATTTACTCCATACTGCAGAAATCTGCTGCTGTTATTACGCATTGAGGAAATGCTACATCCTTATTAGGATGAAAGTGACTACTTTTTTGTCCAGTGAACTTATGCATTCAATCAGCAACACACAAAAATTTTCTGATTATGAAATTTTATTAATGTGGTGCCATGATGCTGACTTACACTACATGCATACCAACAGACAACCATTCAACCATATTAAAATATGGATTAGCACTGTCACTTTTGTTTTAATTCTGTACACCAACATTCACTAACATTGAAAAGGTTCATTGTCATCAGCCGAACTCAATTCAAAATATGCATCACTACTTCTTGCATTGATTGAGCATTTCAAGTCAGCATATGGATGCGTTTCTGATGACTGAACAGACCAATCCTGGCATGAAACAAGTGTCCACAAAAATCACTCTGAATTGTTGGGGAGAGAGTGGAATTTTAATTCACAGAGCTTTCTCACTTGTCGCTTGGCCTTCAAATATGTGAAATTCCCTAACAAACAAGTTGGATATAGGTGGATGCAATGTTCCTCCTCAGTATGTCCTTCCCATACTTGCATATTTATACCAGCTGTCTTCACGGTCTGTTTCAGCTGCTTCTTGAAACACTTAAAATTATTTCCATGAGGTCTACTGATAGAGCAAAGTTCATCACAAAGGACCTGGTGGGGAAGCCTGGCATCACTCATGTGGTGAACATGGTCTAGCCATCTCAGCTGATAAATGATGTTGGTTGCCTCAACGCTATTTATATGCACTTTCTCAAGAACCACAATGTTGCTCAAATAGTCTTATCACCAAGATGTATCTGATTTTGTTTTGTTGGCTAGAGTACTCAAGTTTTCTGATATCGCAGCAATAGACTGGACAAGTTTCGTAGCCATAGAGGAGCTTGGAAATAACATCAGCTCTGTTCACCAAGAGTTTGGTATGGAGTTTTAGACCTTTAGTCATGAAGAGACTGTGCATTAACCATCCAAATGCTGCGTGGACAGCTGCAATTCTTTTATCAACGTTCTATCTATAGGCACATCATTTAGATAGGATGCCTCCAAGATAAGAAAAATATACTAAACCCAGGAATGGCTGATCCTGGGGCAGACTGTGCGAGTACCTGCCCCCCCCCCCCCCCCCGCACACGTTCATGGTAAGACCAAAGTGATCATATGCAGTTGGCTGCTTGTCGTTAACTGTGCAGGTGTTACGAGTAATCTCCAGGTGTTAGAGTAGGAGACACGGCATCATCGTTATACTGCGTGACTACCACGTTTAGCTCACATTTTATAGGATCTTCTCCATTCAGGGTGGGCAGCAGTAATCCTAAATAGGCCTGCTCAAGGACTGAGCAGTCACAGGGTCTCCGAAAGACAAGCATTGCACATCTGCTGCCAACGTGCAAGTCCAAATTAGAAGCTTCCAGTTTCACCCAAAATTCTGCCTTCACCATCCTTATCCCATTACTGCTGAACTTTACTTGCAAATGTGACAGCTGGAAGAAGTGACACAAGCAATGTTTTGTTTAAGGTGGATCTCAGCTTGCAAGGAAGTGACCCACATGCTAACATCTCACAACCACACTCCACAGCAAAAATGAAGTGAGAAATGCAAGTGCATAAATCAGATATATTACAACTGCACCATACTAAAACTGAGGTGTCTGTCATAACTGTAATCCCCACACTGTCGACTGACACATCTTCCAGGCATTTTTACACAATGTACAGGAAAACTCTGCTGCATTCCTAACATTTCATTAGTAAATGAGATCCATCTGTGACTTAACTTTATTGTGAATAAACAGGTCAGCTGTAATACAAAACCAGCTTCACACTGTGGTTAGGCAATAGTTTGATTGAATGGCTCCATTACTTGATTATCATTTGGCTTCCTCACATCTGTGGCATTTGTCTCCTGACAGTCAGCGTATCTCTGGGTTGCAGACTTATTCTGATCATATTTAATTTAATGTTTAAAACTCCTTTCACATGCTTCCTCTTAGTTTGTACTGGATCACAGCTCCTCACACAGAATCTATCAAGAAACTGAAACATACAAAAAATGCAATGACAACCTAACCTCTTTACCAATGCAGTATGGCAGCTTGGTGTGCAATATATTAATACAGATAACTTGATAAGTATTTCTTGAAGTTTTCCTAGTGCATACAAATATTCCATTATTTCTCGGATGTGCATATTCCGCTAATTGTTTGTGTACATTTTCAAACCTGAGTCCATATGAATATTTTTTTTTTCTTTTTCTTCTTTGTATTTGTTGCAGATACCACACACAATTGCAGTCAAGCAACATATTTCCAGCAGCAAGAAGAGTAACCAGCTAGTTCATGTTTTCTAGCCAAGACAGCCGACAAAATACAGGAAGATCAGATATACATGTAACAGAAAGGCCACAACTTTAAGATACAGTAACTGCCAGAAGAACAGACAGCCAACAGATGGAACTTCACATGGGTGGATTCACACTCATCTAAAATAATTTTAAGAGACATCAAATTCACCACAGACTACAGAAATTATGCTATTGTGTCAAAAACTAACATTCTGAGCCACAGTTGTGTACGAAATACAGGCTTTTTTTCTTGCAGGAAAGAAAACAGTAATTAACCACTTTTAACACTTCCTTGCTCACACAGATCACCTTGTTCACCCACATGATCTTCCTGCTCTGTTTTGTCCAAATCGGATAGACTGAGTTCATGCCATTTTCAGTACCTTTCTGTTAACTCTCCATATGTTAGCTTCAGCCAACATATTTTCAGTCATGCAAGTGGCATTTTTGCTTAAACATTATTACACCTAGGAGGACACTGGTCATCTGAGCAACCTCCACTACAACAGTCCGAAACGAAGTAAGTCTATGTTACATCATTGTTTTTCTGGATTCAATCCTATTTTCATGTGCACAATTTTAGGTATATCAAATCTAATAACAGTTAATTTGCTTTTTACCTACAAAAAGTAAAGGTTTAGCAGAGATCCTGATGTACGTCTGGAATGATTCCGAAAGCTGAGTGATGAAGATCCTGAAAGTGATATTGCTGGTTCAGAAAATAAGGATTGTGTACATGAGATTCAGAACAGAACAAGAAGTGTCACAAAATGATGAATTTGAAGCATGGGAAGATGTTAATTCAAGAGGACGTATTACTGTCAGAAAGAGATGGAGTGACTAGATGAAGGGAAAGTAAATATCATACCAATGTTAGAACAAAATCTTTACCTCGACCCAAAATGAAGCTCGTGTCACAAAGACAGAAATAGAAATTCTGAATTTATTCTTTGATGAAAATACATGAACAATTATATACAATGTTCAAAGTGTCGTAATATGCTATCTATGTCGGAGATGAGACCTGTCATCCGTGCGAGTGACTGTGTCAGGAATTATTACATAACTGTGGGTTCATAGGGTTATTTATTCACACAAATGTCACTGTCAGAACTGAGCCCGAGAACATGATCATTAAAAACCTTAACACAAATCACAATAAACCCAAGTGTTCTTACACATTGTTTACACGTGAACATGTATACATGTTGGAGAATTTTCGATTTTGATACACTCCAAGGCAAAATTACCACTGGAATTGCAGCTGTGAAATACATAATTTCTGCAGTAAATGGTGAACATGTCTTTTATATGAGTCCTACAAAAAACTTACATTACAAATTGTCTATCTTTGCGTCGCTGTCTTTGACTCAAAAGCTTTCAAAAACACGAAGAGAATAACAAGCCTCCAATTGCTGAATCTGCTTTAGAAAGTCACGATTCATTTCCCAGAACACTAAAATTCCTATAAACGTGAACCATCTTTTAATCAAATAAAGAAAAGTCATCCCACAAACAAATAATAAATATTTCTACATCTCCCACCCAATTCCACTTCAAGTGTGTTATTGGCAGATCATATGTATCCCTTCTTGCCAAAATGTTACAAACTACAGTTTATCAGTTGTAATAAGTAATTTCATCTGCATAATAATTATTTTCTACCCAAATAACTTTGCTATTGCAACAAATGAGGTAACATCAAAGAGCAGACAAGAAGAAGATCACGTGACAGGGTTAAGAGTTTTCTATCCTACACAATAAGCAGAGCCACAATATGTGACAATGAAGAAATAACTGCTACACACTTTATGATTGTAGGCCAGCTCTGCATGTCCCTGGCCACGTAAATGTTCTAGTGGTTCAAAGGACTGGCTACTATGGTGAACATCTGAGATTCGATTCCCGGTGCCCTTTCCTTCTCTCTCTCTCTCTCTCTCTCTCTCTCTCTCTCTCTCTCTCTCTACTATCCCCCCCTCCCCCTCCCTGCGATAGGAAAGTCTGGAATGGGGGTCCACTCAGTCTCATGAAGCCAAATGAGGAGCCACTTGATAAAACAAGCACTGAAATTGACACATAAGCCACCGAAGTGTCAAGTAGACAGGCGTGCACCAAGCTGATAGTCAAGTGACATTTATTTATTTTACATATCACTTGCAGTTTCAAAAATATCTATCTACCTGTCCAAGTTCATATTTATTGAAATATCTTTTAATTTCAAGCCAAAACTACCAGTCACACTTATTAACTGTGTACCCACCTGAAGCTATGTCACAAATGTTCCACACATTCCAGTAGGGACACAGTGCTTGCTACAATCCCCCAGAAGTCCTACACTTCTGACTTCTTTGTGTGGCTCCTGCTTATAATATGAAGGAGAAAAGGAGATTACTGTCTGTTTCAGAAATACTGTCATTGATTGCAAAACCATCATGGTCAATTTTGAAACCAGATTCTACAAGCAGCTCCAGAATTTCTTCATTAGTCAAACTGTCCCCCATTTTATGGCAAAATTTTTCAATCAAGGGAACTGTGGAAGCACACTGCAACAATGAGTGCACAGGAATTGATCACATCTTTAACACTTTTTCAGCAGTAACGCCCCTCTAGCAGCTCTCGAATGTACTTCAAGTGTAAGCAACTAACTTCAAGCCATCACTGACCAGAAAAAAATGGACTGCAAAGTAACCATCATGAAATCCGCACTCAGGGATTCTTCAGGTGCTGACTGTTAGGGAAAGCACAAGGTGCCCTCAATTTCTATGGACAGTGGGAATGCGTTAATAACACTGTGACTTTAGTGTTTCATGAGTATGTTTGAAACATTTGATCATTTTAGATGTGCATAAAATATACTAAATCTTTCAAAACATTCTCCACTCATTGTGTGGCTTTGTCAAGACTATCACATTCTGAAATCTACAGTATCAACCCGGTTTAATCCATCGAGCACTATCGGTTGACCAATTAAACACTTCCTGCTTATCTACCAAAGTTGGATCAATGTGATCTTTCTTCTACTCGTTGCCTCATATATTTATTCATCACAGCTGTTTAAGGATGCCTTATAATGATGATTGGGATATAAATTGTTATGATTGCTATTACAGCTTTTTTATGTAAATGCTAAAATATCTTTGTCTGGATTGCTCTCACTGTAAACCAAACAGAAATGTAACAAACTAACTAACAAAAGAAAAGCCCTCTGAGAACCCAAAACTAACTTGCATAAAAACCTTCCAGAATTAATTAAATAATACATATTATTTCTACAACACTATGGAGGAATTACCAAAAATTTAGCCTAGTATTCTTTGTCCACATACAACACACTTTTGTAAAGATATAATAAAAGAATTGTGTTGAAATAATGAGACTATTTAAAACTTTGTAACTTCCTTTGGTTTCAAAGTAACCTTTCATTTAAGTATCCTAAATTTACAGTAGCAAGACTTGTGGATTGTCCCTAGTGGTCACTAGAACATGATGCAAGATATAAATCTAGCACAATTTCATATAAAACAATGGAATGTCCGGATGAAATAACAACATTTGGATCCTTCCTGCCAACACCAGATTTTCTGACTTGCACAGGTGAGACCTCTACATACAAAATATCTTTCAGTCCTGTAATCCCCTGGCTGCAACCTTCACTAGAACCAGTCCTCCACTTACCTATCCCCTTCCATGCTCCCCACCAGCACTACATACAACCTTCCATTCAGCCAATGCACCCACTATGTTTCTCCCCTTCTCTCCACTCCCCTCTTCTTTTTCTGTTCCCCCCCCCCCCCCTGCAGCACAACATCCAGACTCTGCTTCCAGCAGCCCTATCCCTTCCCCACCCCATCCCCATCCCGCAAGGTCACACAGGGAGCAAAGCACCATCCCCACTTGTATCCTGTTATCCTCCCATTCCCCAACCCATACTTCCCTCTCAAATCCCGCCACACAACTCAGATTGAGGCTCACATCAGACTTAGTCACAGACCACAGTCTGACCATAGTGGCTGGAGACAGTAGTCGCCTTGTGTGTGTGTGTGGGGGGGGGGGGGGGGGGGCTTAGTGTGCACACGCATGCACTTTACAGTTCTAAATAAGGTCTTTTTGCTGAAAGCTTAAACATTTAGTAGTCTTTCCACTGTGCCTGTTTGCAACTCAATGCCTCCTCCATATTGTAATAATTTCATAAAATGGATTCTGGAAGATGACTTATTTCCATAGTGTTTTAAACACATTCGGATATCATACCATCTGCTTGGGGGGAGGACAGATATAAGTGCACTATTCCTGGCAACATGGAAGAAATCATTCCAAGAACTTGGAAACATAATAAGGAATAAATTTAAGAAATAATTTAAACATGTCCAATTCCTTCATCAAGCAGCAAGTTCAGTGAAATGTCTGCAAATAACATGAAACAGTTCTTACTAAATAACCGCAAGAAAACCCAGAATATCACTGTGACAGTGGTACATTAATAACAAAATGTGGAAAATAATGAGGAATTAGAGACTGTTGCACACACAGTTCAAGAAAGGGCACAATGATATTGGCAAGTAAAAATTAGTAGAACTTTGTGTGCCTATTAAAAGATCAACGTGTGAAGCATACAACTTCCACTGTCATACATCAGTGAAAGATCTTGCTGAGAACCAAAGAAAATTCTGGTCGCGCGTAAAATTACCAAGTGGCTTGAATGACTCTATCCAGTCAGCCACCAACCACTCTGGTGTGGCAGTAGAAGACAGCAAAGGGAAAGCTGAAGTTTTAAACTGCACATTTAACAAATTATTCATGCAAGAGGAACATACAGACATAGCATTGTTTGACCGTCTCACAGACTTCCATATGGAGGACACAGAAATATGCATTTCTGGTTCTGAGAAGTAACTGAAAGAGTAAAAAGCGAATAAGGCACCAGGGATGGATGGAATCCCAATTTAGTTTTACAGATACTGGCCCATTTGTCAGCTTGCATTTATCATGAATCCCTCACCCATCAGAAAGTCCCAAGCAAACGGAAAAACAAAAAAACCAATGCTGGTGACTCATGCATATAACAACGGTTAAAGAACAGGCTCACAAAATTATAGACCAATATCCTTAACATTGGTTTGCTGCTTAATTCTTGAGCATATCCTTAAGTATGAATATAATAAATTTCCTTGAGGCAGGAAAGTTTCAGTCCATAAATCAGAATGGGTTTAAAAAGAATTACTAGTATGGAACTCACATTGGCCTTTTCTTACATGGTATTCTGTGAACCACGGACGAAGAGCAAGACAGATGGCCTATTTCTACAATTCCAGAAATTGTTAGATACAGTCTGCCATTGTACACTGTCAATAAATATCTGAGCATATGGAATAGATTCCCAGAAGTGAGTGGCTTGAAGACTTCTTAAGTAACTGAACCTTATATGTTATCCTGGTTGGCGAGTGTTCATCAGAGACAAGGGCACAGTCAAGCGTGTCCCAGCAAAGGGCAGTAGGACCACTCTTCTCTATACACTTAAATTATCAGACAGGTAAGTGACAACAATCTGTAACTTTATGATGATGCAGCTGTAGTGTACGGAAAAGTGTCTAAAGGAAGATACTGAAGCAATTCAGCGGCATTCTGCTAGATTTGTTGCCAGCAGTTTTAATGAACAGATGAGTATTACAGAGATGCTTTGTAAACTCAAATAGAAATCCCCATGGGGGAAGGTGATATTCTTTTCATGAAACATTACTGAGAAAATTTAGAGAATTGGCATTTGTAGCTGACAGAAAATGATTCTACTAATTCCAACTTAACACATCACATAAGGACCACAAAGAGAAGACACAAGAAATTAGGGGTGATACAGAAGCATATTGGCAATCAGCAATTTTTTGTTTGCTCCTCCAAGCACCCTATAGCTTGCAGAAAATTTATGTAGATGTAGACATTAAATGAGCATTTACTGTTTGTATAAGCCACAGTTATATAGAAACCACCTGTTTCCTTGCTGGACTTCAACCTGTCATCAGTACTTTAGTACTGCCTTCAAAACACGTACTTTAATAAGATGCATTTCTATTACAGGTCGTATGGACATGCTCTGCTATAAGGACTAGCATACCCACTCATTTACAGATGGACCTTCATTCTTTAACTGGAATTTGAAAGTAAAAGCAAACTGATATTTTAGAGGTGCATGGAGTATTGCCAAGAGATGAACCAAGTGTTGGAGAAATCCCTAATACTCATCATCAACTGCACGCCGAATCTCTATATTACCAATCTACAAATACATGTATCTACCACATCACAGTTGAATAATTTTAGTTACATCCATTTCACTCACATATAATTTTATTACATACCACACAAAATTAAAAAACTATGCCTTCTTATATAGTATTTAATACACTGCTGTATCTACTACCTTGAAAAGAAAAAAAAGAAAAAAAGCAAGAACAATATGATGTTTCAGTTCAGTCACATAATGAACAGTATGCAGAGCACATTCCTCAACAGAATATGGACTCAACATGGTGTTTCCATCAGGAGATAAAATAAAGTGCTTCAGATCAAGAAATGCAGAGTTTTAGACAGAGAGAAGTATTGCAGGTACCTGCCCAATCCACTTTAATAAAATAAAAAACCAGTTACTGGTTGTCATATTATTCTGTTAGTTAGCAATTATCCTACATCAGTTAAATAGGATTAGAGTTCTAAAACTACCATAGGCTATCACAGACCATCAGAAGCAGGCATGGACTATGGTCGTTTTCCCAGTTGACTTGGTCTGTTAAAATCCTATCTGCACGGCCTGTACATTACGTGTGTTGCATACCTATCAGGCATTGGCTCATTTTGGTTGCTTTGTTTACTTATCCAACCAGTTTCTTACTAGATTGCCCTTGGAACTCGAAGCACTGAACCCTCTGTAAGCTGAGTGAGGATATATAAAGATCCGCATAACCTACAGAACATTAGTAAATGACCAATGTTTTTCAGCATGAATCACTGTTTTGAAGTGTGGGAATTGCTCAATACAAGGACCACTGAAAGCAAGATAGAAGCCATGTTTCAGTACTGTAGAACTAAATGTATATCGTAAGACACTGGCTACTTGTCTATGAGATAACCACCACAGATGTAGACTGTCTGAAATGTGTCCCACATGTTGCTCTGGAACCTTTATACAGATCAGGAAAAATTTCGAGGAAAACTTCTGAAACAACTAATGAAATGTCGATACCTACTATCTCTGTGACCTCATGAACACCACAGCAAGAATTTCGTCAGATACTCCGATGACAATATCTGACAGATTTAGATGAAGTCATCAACAGAGCTGTTTATGCTTCAGGAGCCTCGATATCAATGTTAGAGAAAGTTTTTCATTTAATCTGTCCTGGCTATGAGCCACCTAACCACTACAGTAAGGGTACCACGTTACTGAACATCAGTGTGTTCATGCTGCTATCACATATGAGATAAAATGCTGAAATGCTCTCGCTATGCATGGACCGATGTGTCTGGACACAGAAATTAAATTCTATGTTACAACACCAGAACCACTTTTCATCAAGAGTATTTTCCCTGGTGAGTGCAGAGAAACAGACAACTAAGGATGTGAAACACACACTGGACTAACACTGAACAATGTGTAGTTCTAAGTATGTGCATAACAAATAAATAAGAAACCAAAGAGAAGTTGTTAGCTCCCAGTTTCTCTCTTACACATTCAGTTATGTTTCACTCCTACCAATGTTACCAGTAATCACATCATTTACTACACCATTTATGTACTATACCAAAACTACAGAACCATTGTTTTGATATGGCTCAATTCTATATAGGATACATTAGTCAACTAAAACAAAAAATGGCTTCTCATAAATATGAGAGTGTTCCTCCAACTGGAATATGTATCACATTTTACTGATATGCAGCACACAAAAGGTCTTAGTTGGAGTGGGGAGAAGCTCATGATAGTTTACTGTGAATGATGGAGGATTTTTTAAAAAGAGAGAGAGAGAGAAGGAAAATACGAGAGGCAGTTGAAATCTTGAAGCAGCCTAACAACACCAACAGGGAAGATCAGCTACAGGCTCCTAACATCCTGGCTGCCAGAAATCCCAGTATGATAGTTATGTGTAGCTGCAGGGCAGTGGTTTCATCAGACAATGCAACCACTGGTTAAATAAACAGTGTACACACAACTGATGTCATCCTTCGAACATTAACCAGTGTAAAAACATTGCCCTCAGGAAGCTTGTTGATTCGTAGTGGGCAACCAATTGCCAACAAGCCGTGCAGCAAAGAAATCATTACCCACATGTCCTGTCCTATCTCCTTACACCCACCAATGTTATTTTAGTGTCAACAAAATCTAATAAATTTGATATTGGTCGTCTAGTGACTAAGTCAAGAAAACAACATATTGATGCACCCACACCTAAGCTACACAGTTTCTGCAATGAGAAGGCCACCGCAACTTGCTTGAAACATCGGTAAGTATTAGGTTTTTAAGTATTTTATAAGGTGATACGGCAACAAATCTTAATGACAGTACTGAAATAACTCTGTGCTTCCATGCCCATATGGATCTGGGCACACTCACTGCTAATCAATATTCATTACATGCTCCGACTTTCTAAGTCATTCAGTCCATCTGGTGGGGCATGACATGAGTTGGGCTGTTGCTGATTTGTTTCTGGGAGAGGAGAGAGGGGTGCAGCTTCCCTCTGCTGCCCCCTTAGCCCCACTGTGCACGCTCTTGTTCACCAAGTACCTTTCATAGATTGTCATGTTACAATCACACTTTCAACTCATAAACAACATAAAATGGTAGGGAGAAAGGAAATTTTTTTATAATGGTATGCCTACCACACAGTAAAACATATATGATAATAGTAAATAAAAATAAACAGTTGCACTTGGGATAAGGACTGCATCTTCTTCTCTCCCTCTCTCTCCAATGAACTTCCCTGCAAAGCATTTCAGGATATAAAAAATATTGGTCTTATACTTACCATGAATGGTGAGCTCAGAATCCTTGTTGACCTCATAAAGACGTATGGCCTCATCTAGTTCCATCTGCGTTGAAATAATGCATGGGTCCCCTGCAAGAGAGAACAAGTCAATGAGTAAACACATTATTGGTTTGTTTCCAACCTGTAACAGGTCTGTCATTATCACAGTGGCATGCTATGTTTCTTCTTTTGTTACTATGGATACATTATATAGGTATGAACACTCAAATTCATTGCACAGACAAAAATTAGCTGGAGACGGTCCAGTAGAATTTGTAATTAAAATTCTTCTTTAGTGTTCTGATAGGTGAGTGAATGCTTCAGCATGAATTTTTGGCAACAAGACTTGCCTCCATCTAAATGCGACGCCAAATGGATGATGATCTGGACCAGTGAGGCATCAATTTTCCCCTTATTGGCATTCTTCTCCTCGGGTGGTACTGGCTGTGCTTCTAAAGTGACATATGTTCTGGTGATTCATTTGGTACTGCCTTACTGGGATCAGATCCTGTGTCATTAAGTCTGCAGTATGCCAAAGGCAGAATCCCATAACATGGTAAGATAGAATCTGCTACTTTTGTTCCCAGGTCCCTGTCAAGTCAAATACCTATAACTTCCATTAAGTAAAGAGTCAAAGAAAAAAGCTGACTGCCCAAGTACCTTATCATTTCAGCCCATGGCATGGCTAGTTTCCAAGCAGTGATCTACAACAACTAACTTGGTAGGTTGGCACAGTTATGTGTGTCATTTGATTCCTTGATATCTCTCCTCAATTGTGTGAGCCATATAATCGTTGTATTCTTTGCCTTACTGGTAGAGGAGATGGTAGACACACACTTTGCAAAGTTTCAGATAGCCTTTCACATGTATTGGGTTGGGTTGTTTAGGGAAGGAGACCAGACAGCGAGGTCATCAGTCTCATCGGATTAGGGAAGGATGGGGAAGGAAGTCGGCCGTGCCCTTTCAAAGGAACCATCCCGGCATTTGCCTGGAGCGATTTAGGGAAATCACGGAAAACCTAAATCAGAATGGCTGGACGTGGGATTGAACCGTCGTCCTCCCGAATGCGAGTCCAGTGTCTAACCACTGTGCCACCTCGCTCGGTTTTCACATGTATTAATTAATCTGACATCTTGGGAGGCAGGTGGAAAATTCGCTTGATGTTCTGGAGTCCTACGATAATTGTGAATTCCTTTGACATACTGACAGCATACACAATGTACGTCATTGCTTTGGTGTCTACTGTTCATCCTTTTGTCTTACAACTGCCAGCTGGTGAATATAAAACTGCCACTCTTGTGTGATACAATGACAGTGGAAAGCATGCGTATATATACTTTCTGAGCACATTATTTTCTAATGGGCCTTCACCTCCTCTTCTCACTGTGATATCCAGGAATAGGGGTGCTCCATATATTCTGCCTTCGTTGTGAACAGTATGCCAGGTTGGTGAAACTTCAGGTGGTTCAGGAGTTCATATATGCCTAAACTTTCTTGCTGAAGTGGGTATGTGGCCCTCTTGAAACAGCTCATCATTCAACCGCAGTGACATGAGGATAACAATAAGTCTTGCTGCTAAAAATTCATGCAGGACCCAAGACTCGACATAGTGATAAATCCAAGAATTGCTAGAAAGGGTGTTCATTTTTATCAAATGCAAAATGTTACCTTATTAAACCATGTTTGTGGAACTAGCCTCAACTCGAAGAGATAAAACTACATTCACAACTTAATTATCAATGAAAGTACACGATGGAATAACAACAATACTGTTAACAGGATAAATTGCTACACACAGTATGGAGGAGACTTTTGCAGACAGGTATAACAACATTCACACAAGCAGGATGTACACACATGGACACGATTTCTTGCTGATGTCGCTGTACTCTTGGATGCGATGACCATGTGTGTCTAGGCTGTATAGAATGGACTTCTTGGTACTGAACGGATGACAACTGCAGCTGTCAAAGCAGAGGTATTGCTGGTTGTTGGTAAGTTTGATATGGATGGAGTACTGATGTAGCCGTCATTGATGTGGTAGTCAACATCAAAGAAGGGGGATTCTTGGGTTGAGGGGGGCCAGGTGAAATGAATGGGGGTGGTGTTGAGATTCTGGAGGAATGTGAATAGGGTGTCATCATCCTCAGTCCACATCACAAAGATTTCATCATCCAGTTTGAATCAGGTGAGGGATTTGGGATTTTGGATGGTTAGGAAGGATTCCTCTAAATGGCCAATGAATAGACTGGCATAGGTTGGTGCCACAAAGGTGCCCACTGCAATACCATAGATTTGTTTGTTGGTGATGGCTGCATGGGTGAAAAAATTGTGGGCGAGAGTATAGGCTGCGATGGTGACCAGGAAGGTCATGTTCATTAGAGATGATATAGCAGAGCAAGACACCCTATTGTAAAGGAAAGGAAACTGTTGGTGTCTTTTGCATGGGGGGGGGGGGGTGGGAGTAGGTTACAGGTAATAAGGTGAAGGTGCTGGTCCACGAGAGCAGAGATTTGCACACTGATGGCATAGCAACCAGTCACAATTGTGTGTTCCGGTTGGTTGGGTTTATGGACTTTGGATTGCAGTGAGCGGTAGAGTGTGTGTGTGTGTGTGTGTGTGTGTGTGTGTGTGTGTGTGCGTGCGAGACGAGGAGGGAGAGGGGAGGGAGAGAGAGGGAGAGGGAGAGGGAGAGGGAGAGAGAGAGAGAGAGAGAGCAGACATCATGGACAGGTTATGGGATGAGATATAGATAAATCTGACTGCTGCAAAGTCTGTCCGCCAAGTAATCCCAGCAGTTTGCAACCTCAGTGGTGGAGGCTTTGTGAGCAAGTATAATTATAAGGTCGGGATAAGCTTTTAGGTGGTGGATTGCAGTTTTTTCTGTGGATATGTAGTTGGCTTCCATGTTCAGGGATTTGGGGAATGATGGTGATGTAGGGTTTCAAGCAAAGAAATCCTGAATTGTTAACAGGACGACGATTTGTGGGTAGCGAGGTGGACCACGGACGGATGGAGAAGTGAAATGAGTCAGGCAGAGTTCAGTATTGATTTAGTGTTGAGTGTGGTTGGTAGGGTTAGTGGTGAAAAGATTTTCCACAACGGATAGTGGCTTTTGAAAGGAGAGAGAGAGAGAGAGAGAGACAGTGGTCATGTATGTATGCATTGCACTTGCCTGAATGTGTGCGAGCTTTCTACTCTGGAATAAGGCCTTTTGGGTGAAAGCTTAAATGTACAGCAGTCTTTTCATTGTGCCTGTCTGCAAGTCACTGTCTCCTTTACATTTTGTGTAGCAATCTGTCCTTTCCATAATAATGTAATTACAAATAAAACATCTTTAAGGTTAAGTGCAAACATGTAACAACTATTGTAACATTGGGTGCAAAAGAGGTTCCATGCAGTAGCAACAATGGGGGGAAAAAAAACAAGTTGATTCTGCAGTTGCAGTGCATCAAAGGAAGAAAACATTAATGTTCAGAAACATTCAGTGAACAGACTGAGCAACATGTTGCCACTTCCCTGCCTCTCATCAATAACATATCCGAGTTTAAAATTAAAACATCATCATAGACAGAGCCAAAATTTTTTAGATTTACTGTACAGGTTGCTACTGAACCAAGAGGCATTTCATAATTTGTTGCAGTCCTCCAAGAGTATTTCAGTAACAGACATTGGACAGGCACAAAAGGTTTGCAACAATTAAACTTTACCTCATAACATAAAAGACCTCAACAATAATTTTGTATTTTAATAACCATTTAAATTTTGTGTCTATTTGTTTACGCTCTCTGTTTATTAGTTCAGACGTTCTTTGCACAACAGTTTTTAGCATGGATAGAGACTGCAACTGCTGTGTTCGGATGCAGGCTGAGTTGGCATCCCTTCGCTCCCAGCTTCAGGCAGTGTTGGCTTCGGTCACACAGCTTCAGGCTGTTGCCAATGGGCATCACTGTGGGGGTCCGGATGGGGGTTTGTCGGGGATGGCCAGCTCGTCCCACGCATCCCCCGATCGGACTACGACTGTGGTTGCCCGGGATACTGCCCGCATTGAGGCTGATCCCTCACCTGTGGTAGAGTGGGAGGTCGTCTCAAGGTGTGGCAGGGGGCGAAAGACATTCCGGAGGGCTGAACGGAAGGCCTCTCCAGTTTGTCTGACAAACCGGTTTCAGGCTCTGTCTCAGGCTGATACTGACCTTCGGCCTGACATGGCTGCTTGTCCTGTTCCAGAGGTTGCCCCTCAGTCAGCAAGATCCGGGCGGTCGCAGAGGGTGGGCTTACTGGTAGTTGGGAGCTCCAACGTCAGGCGCGTAATGGGGCCCCTTAGGGAAATGGCAGCAAGAGAGGGGAAGAAAACCAATGTGCACTTCGTGTGCACCGAAGCTGAAATCGTTATAGGTACAGAAAGCTGGCTGAAGCCAGAGATAAATTCTGCCGAAATTTTTACAAAGGTACAGACGGTATTTAGAAAGGATAGATTGCATGCAACCGGTGGTGGAGTGTTCGTCGCTGTTAGTAGTAGTTTATTCTGTAGTGAAGTAGAAGTGGATAGTTCCTGTGAATTATTATGGGTGCACTCAACAACCGAGCTAGGTTAATAATTGGCTCCTTTTAGTGACCTCCCGACTCAGCAGCATTAGTGGCAGAACAACTGAGAGAAAATTTGGAATACATTTCACATAAATTTTCTCAGCATGTTATAGTCTTAGGTGGAGATTTCAATTTACCAGATATAGACTGGGGCACTCAGATGTTTAGGACGGGTGGTACGGACAGAACATCGAGTGACATTATAGTGAGTGCACTATCCGAAAGTTACCTCGAGCAATTAAACAGAGAACCGACTCGTGGAGATAACATCTTGGACCTACTGATAACAAACAGACCCGAACTTTTCGACTCTGTATGTGCAGAACAGGGAATCAGTGATCATAAGGCCGTTGCAGCATCCCTGAATATGGAAGTTATAGGAATATAAAAAAAGGAAGGTTTATCTGTTTAGCAAGAGTAATAGAAGGCAGATTTCAGACTACCTAACAGATCAAAACGAAAATTTCTGTTCCGACACTGACAATGTTGAGTGTTTATGGAAAAAGTTCAAGGCAATCGTAAAATGCGTTTTAGACAGGTACGTGCCGAGTAAAACTGTGAGGGACGGGAAAAACCCACCGTGGTACAACAACAAATTTAGGAAACTACTTCAAAAGCAAAGAGAGCTTCACTCCAAGTTTAAACGCAGCCAAAACCTCTCAGACAAACAGAAGCTAAACGATGTCAAAGTTAGCGTAAGGAGGGCTATGCATGGAGTGTTCAGTGAATTCGAAAGTAAAGTTCTATGTACCGACTTCACAGAAAATCCTAGGAAGTTCTGGTCTTACGTTAAATCAGTAAGTGGCTCGAAACAGCATATCCAGACACTCCGGGATGATGATGGCATTGAAACAGAGGATGACACGCGTAAAGCTGAAATACTAAACACCTTTTTCCAAAGCTATTTCACAGAGGAAGACCGCACTGCAGTTCCTTCTCTAAATCCTCGCACAAACGAAAAAATGGCTGACATCGAAATAAGTGTCCAAGGAATAGAAAAGCAACTGAAATCACTCAACAGAGGAAAGTCCACTGGACCTGACGGGATACCAATTCGATTCTACACAAAGTACGCGAAAGAACTTGCCCCCCTTCTAACAGCCGTGTACCGCAAGTCTCTTGCGGAACGGAGTGTTCCAAATGATTGGAAAAGAGCACAGGTAGTTCCAGTCTTCAAGAAGGGTCGTCGAGCAGATGCGCAAAACTATAGACCTATATCTCTGACGTCGATCTGTTGTAGAATTTTAGAACATGTTTTTTGCTCGAGTATCATGTCGTTTTTGGAAACACGGAAGCTACTATGTAGGAATCAACATGGATTCCGGAAACAGCGATCGTGTGAGACCCAACTCGCTTTATTTGTTCATGAGACCCAGAAAATATTAGATACAGGCTCCCAGGTAGATGCTATTTTTCTTGACTTCCGGAAGGCGTTCGATACAGTTCCGCACTGTCGCCTGATAAACAAAGTAAGGGCCTACGGAATATCAGACCAGCTGTGTGGCTGGATTGAAGAGTTTTTAGCAAACAGAACACAGCATGTTGTTATCAATGGAGAGACGTCTACAGACGTTAAGGTAACCTCTGGCGTGCCACAGGGGAGTGTTATGGGACCATTGCTTTTCACAATATATATAAATGACCTAGTAGATAGTGTCGGAAGTTGCATGCGGCTTTTCGCGGATGATGCTGTAGTATACAGAGAAGTTGCAGCATTAGAAAATTGTAGCGAAATGCAGGAAGATCTGCAGCGGATAGGCACTTGGTGCAGGGAGTGGCAACTGTCCCTTAACATAGACAAATGTAATGTATTGCGAATACATAGAAAGAAGGATCCTTTATTGTATGATTATATGATAGCGGAACAAACACTGGTAGCAGTTACTTCTGTAAAATATCTGGGAGTATGCGTGCGGAACGATTTGAAGTGGAATGATCATATAAAATTAATTGTTGGTAAGGCGGGTACCAGGTTGAGATTCATTGGGAGAGTGCTTAGAAAATGTACTCCATCAACAAAGGAGGTGGCTTACAAAACACTCGTTCGATCTATACTTGAGTATTGCTCATCAGTGTGGGATCCGTACCAGATCGGGTTGACGGAGGATATAGAGAAGATCCAAAGAAGAACGGCGCGTTTCGTCACAGGGTTATTTGGTAACCGTGATAGCGTTACGGAGATGTTTAATAAACTCAAGTGGCAGACTCTGCAAGAGAGGCGCTCTGCATCGCGGTGTAGCTTGCTCGCCAGGTTTCGAGAGGGTGCGTTTCTGGATGAGGTATCGAATATATTGCTTCCTCCTACTTATACCTCCCGAGGAGATCACGAATGTAAAATTAGAGAGATTAGAGCGCGCGGAGGCTTTCAGACAGTCGTTCTTCCCGCGAACCATACGCGACTGGAACAGGAAAGAGAGGTAATGACAGTGGCACGCAAAGTGCCCTCCGCCACACACCGTTGGGTGGCTTGCGGAGTATAAATGTAGATGTAATGAAATAAGGAAACTTAAGTAAATCGATAACATCACGAAGTTCAGAATACTGACGGTAAAGTCCCTTAATTACAATGCTATAATTTGGTGCAGACATATAGATCTGAACAGTCTCTCCACAAACATTATTTGAAGAATCCCAAGCAATCAACCAAACGACAATCTTAGTCACTTACTGCTAGGTGTGTTAGGTGTGTGATGAACCAGTGAAGTGTGGCTCAGTCTTCATATTTTCTGGGAGTGTTTTAGATTGATTATTTTTATCAGACTGCATTAAATCACTGCTAAATTTGGGTACTGCCTGAGTAACTAGTAGTTTTGAGAAGTTCCACTTAATTTTTAATGACACTTGAAACTATCTTTGAAGGTGTTTACTCTTTTATTTCAATTATTAGTGCTCTAATCATCAAGTCAGACTCTACATTTTGTGTAGGGCCAGCTGAGTAGCCTACAGTCACAACAATTTAAAATATTTGTATCACACAAACTGCAGTCTGTCACACTTTATGACAGTGTCTGGTTTATCTGGAAATTGACAAAAAAAAGTCCCGGGGATTCAAATTCACTCCAACAACAGTAAGAGAGATGTACAGGTATAAGTTTGACTAGATGCTCAACATTCTAAAGCTTTATGGCCTACTTCCAAGAGTTCAGTCAGGTTTCTCATTCCACATTATGCACAACCACACTGTTCTCAGTTCAGGAAGTGAGCATAAAAACACAGTTCACAGCACCTTATGTACATGGCTGAGTCAGCCATCAAAATATTGTTCATAAAATGGAATCAACAAGACAGGTAAATACCAGAGAAACAATCACGTAGATAAAACCTGGGAGATCATATTTTGGAGAGTCTTCACAGTGTACAATAGAAGAAATCATGAATACGAAGTTGACATGTCAAAGGATAGGAATAAAAGTGATGATCAGCAGTAGGGAAAGGATTAAATGCAGCAGCACATAACCAGGGAATTAACAGGAGGACTGAGGACTGTTAAACATTGAATGTCAGAAACATTGTAAAACCAAACCAATGGAATAGCTACATGGGAACCACGGTGGGCAGAGGGGGGGGGGGCGGCGAAGGGGAGGGGGGCAGCAGAGAGAAAAAGTACTGAAAAAACATATTCCAAATCAGGTGCACACAAAGAAATACACCAACTGAAATAGTGATAAGCATTCCATGAAGTGTCAGAACTGCAGCCTGTGATGTCCGCTTCTTGCCATGATATTTCGGCTGACAACCATTCAGCCATCTTCATGTGAGTGTTTAGCACTTGAGATTGCTGGTTCATGTTGTTGACTTAACATAAAAAAAACTGGTGCAGACATACATGCATGAAGGTAACCACTACATAAGCAACCTGTGTCAAGTTTTGCATCCCCTTCGAATATTGGTCCATCTGTAGTATGCACGAGCATGCATATTGGTGACACTGCATGCACGCTCTCTGCTGAAATGCAGGCTCACAGAGATAAATTCAGATATTGAATTAATAAAACTAGTTGTCACTGGACATGTCACTAGTCATGAAATGTTTTCTTTCTGTAGACAGTAGTCTCCGGGCGGGGACTACTCAAGAGGACGTCGTTATCAAGAGAAAGAAAACTGGCGTTCTACGGATTGGAGCGTGGAATGTTAGATCCCTTAATCGGGCAGATAGGTTAGAAATTTTAAAAAGGGAAATGGATAGGTTAAAGTTAGATATAGTGGGAATTAGTGAAGTTCGGTGGCAGGAGGAACAAGACTTTTGGTCAGGTGATTACAGGGTTATAAATACAAAATCAAATAGGGGTAATGCAGGAGTAGGTTTAATAATGAATAAAAAAATAGGAGTGCGGGTTAGCTACTACAAACAGCATAGTGAACACATTATTGTGGCCAAGATAGACACAAAGCCCATGCCTACTACAGTAGTACAAGTTTATATGCCAACTAGCTCTGCAGATGATGAAGAAATTGATGAAATGTATGATGAGATAAAAGAAATTATTCAGGTAGTGAAGGGAGACGAAAATTTAATAGTCATGGGTGACTGGAATTCGTCAGTAGGAAAAGGGAGAGAAGGAAACATAGTAGGTGAATATGGATTGGAGGGAAGAAATGAAAGAGGAAGCCGCCTTGTAGAATTTTGCACAGAGCATAACTTAATCATAGCTAACACTTGGTTCAAGAATCATAAAAGAAGGTTGTATACCTGGAAGAATCCTGGAGATACTAAAAGGTATCAGATAGATTATATAATGGTAAGACAGAGATTTAGGAACCAGGTTTTAAATTGTAAGACATTTCCAGGGGCAGATGTGGATTCTGACCACAATATATTGGTTATGAACTGCAGATTGAAACTGAAGAAAGTGCAAAAAGGTGGGAATTTAAGGAGATGGAACCTAGATAAACTGAAAGAACCAGAGGTTGTAGAGAGTTTCAGGGAGAGCATAAGGGAACAATTGACAGGAATGGGGGAAAGAAATACAGTAGAAGAAGAATGGGTAGCTCTGAGGGATGAAGTAGTGAAGGCAGCACAGGATCAAGTAGGTAAAAAGACGAGGGCTAATAGAAATCCTTGGGTAACAGAAGAAATATTGAATTTAATTGATGAAAGGAGAAAATATAAAAATGCAGTAAATGAAGCAGGCAAAAAGGAATACAAACGTCTAAAAAATGAGATTGACAGGAAGTGCAAAATGGCTAAGCAGGGATGGCTAGAGGACAAATGTAAGGATGTAGAGGCTTGTCTCACTAGGGGTAAGATAGATACTGCCTACAGGAAAATTAAATAGACCTTTGGAGAGAAGAAAACCACTTGTATGAATATCAAGAGCTCAGATGGAAACCCAGTTCTAAGCAAAGAAGGGAAGGCAGAAAGGTGGAAGGAGTATATAGAGGGTTTATACAAGGGCGATGTATTTGAGGACAATATTATGGAAATGGAAGAGGATGTGGATGAAGATGAAATGGGAGATACGATACTGCGTGAAGAGTTTGACAAAGCACTGAAACACCTGAGTCGAAACAAGGCCCCCGGAGTAGACAACATTCCATTAGAACTACTGACAGCCTTGGGAGAGCCAGTCATGACAAAACTCTACCATCTGGTGAGCAAGATGTATGAGACAGGCGAAATACCAACAGACTTCAAGAAGAATATAATAATTCCAATCCCAAAGAAAGCAGGTGTTGACAGATGTGAAAACTACCGAACTATCAGTTTAATAAGTCACAGCTGCAAAATACTAATGCGAATTCTTTACAGACGAATGGAAAAACTAGTAGAAGCGGACCTTGGGGAAGATCAGTTTGGATTCCGTAGAAATGTTAGAAGAAAGATTAAGAAAAGGCAAACCTACGTTTCTAGCATTTGTAGACTTAGAGAAAGCTTTTGACAACGTTAACTGGAATACTCTCTTTCAAATTCTGAAGGTGGCAGGGGTAAAATACAGGGAGCGAAAGGCTATTTACAATTTGTACAGAAACCAGATGGCAGTTGTAAGAGTCGAGGGACATGAAAGGGAAGCAGTGGTTGGGAAAGGAGTGAGACAGGGTTGTAGCCTCTTCCCGATGCTATTCAATCTGTATATTGAGCAAGCAGTAAAGGAAACAGAAGAAAAATTCGGAGTAGGTATTAAAATCCAAGGAGAAGAAATAAAAACTTTGAGGTTCGCCGATGACATTGTAATTCTGTCAGAGACAGCAAAGGACTTGGAAGAGCAGTTGAACGGAATGGACAGTGCCTTGAAAGGAGGATATAAGATGAACATCAACAAAAGCAAAACAAGGATAATGGAATGTAGTCAAATTAAATCGGGTGATGCTGAGGGGATTAGATTAGGAAATGAGACACTTAAAGTAGTAAAGGAGTTTTGCTATTTAGGGAGTAAAATAACTGATGATGGTTGAAGTAGAGAGGATATAAAATGTAGACTTGCAATGGCAAGGAAATCGTTTCTGAAGAAGAGAAATTTGTTAACATCGAGTATAGATTTAAGTGTCAGAAAGTCGTTTCTGAACGTATTTGTATGGAGTGTAGCCATGTGTGGAAGTGAAACATGGACGATAAATAGTTTAGACAAGAAGAGAATAGAAGCTTTCGAAATGTGGTGCTACAGAAGAATGCTGAAGATTAGATGGGTAGATCACATAACTAATGAGGAGGTATTGAATAGGATTGGGGAGAAGAGGAGTTTGTGGCACAACTTGACTAGAAGAAGGGATCGGTTGGTAGGACATGTTTTGAGGCATCAAGGGATCACCAATTTAGCATTGGAGGGCAGCGTGGAGGGTAAAAATCGTAGAGGGAGACCAAGAGATGAATACACTAAGCAGATTCAGAAGGATGTAGGTTGCAGTAGGTACTGGGAGATGAAGAAGCTTGCACAGGATAGAGTAGCATGGAGAGCTGCATCAAACCAGTCTCAGGACTGAAGACCATAACAACAACAACAGATATTAAAGAAATTATTGGGCTCCCCCAGTTACTTAATTCTACCAATTCCTTAATAAATGAATCTCAGAAGGACCTCTTTGCAACCAAGATTTCCATGGCAGAATAATCCACGTAATATCCTGTGGAGAAGCAACATTTGACTATGGCTGACTTGCTGGGCTGTAAAATGCGAGTGTGGTGATCGTGTTCAATGCACCTTTTGCACACTGTGCACATGTCTAACCAAAGTACGCTTTTCCACATTGGCAAGGTATTCTGCAGATTCCAGCCCTCTGCAGTCCCACATTGTCCTCTGTCAAGCCGAGAAGAGCACAGGGTGGAAGATTACTTTGGCATAATGTTTCCTTATGATTCTGTTTAATTTCAGTTAAATATTGGTGGCATATGGACTTGAACAGCTGCTGCTCCTCCTCCTCTTTATCTTGTCAGTGGTCACGTTTCTTCCTCCTTAAAGATGTGCAGTTCTGATGTGGAGAATATCCATTATCTTTGAACACAGACTGTAGGTGTTCCAGCTCCTTTGCGAAGCTGTGTCCACCTGTTTAGCTGAGTGGTAACGTGCTTGCCTCTCAAGCAGCGGGCTCGGGTTCGATCCCTGGCCAAGTTGGAGATTTTCTCCGCTCATCGACTCGATGTTGTGTTGTCCTCATCATCATTTCATCCTCATCGGTGTTGAGTGAAATAAGACTTGCACTTGGTGGCCAAACCCAAATGGGACCTCCCGGCCAACAACACCATACTATCATTTTTATTGTGAAGCCGTCTCCATCAGACATAACATCTGCCCAGTGCATGAATGTTCGAAGGATGTTCATATTTTGTAATGGATGGTGGCAGTTAGATGCAAACAAATACAGGTCGGGTATGTGTGGGCTTATGGAAAACACAATGGCCAATGATACATCCACTTTCCCACTGACCAAGACATCGAGAAACAGCAGACAATTGTCTTTCCCCAATTCCATTGTAAATTTTATATTCTTGTAGATTGAATTTAGGTGCTGCAGACAGCACAAAAGACTCACTTGAAGATGGCTGAACTGTTGCCAATTGAAATATAGTGGCATCGAAACCTCCTGGCAGATTAAAACTCGAACTCGGGACCTACGCCTTTTGCAGGCTAGTGCTCTACCAACTGAGCTACAAGCACGACTCACGCCCCGTCCTCACAGCCTTACTTCTGCCAGTACCTCGTCTCCTACCTCCCAAACTTAACAGAAGCTCTCCTGCGAAGGAGAGGCTGTGAGGACGGGGCGTGAGTCGTGCTTGGGTAGCTCAGTTGGTAGAGCACTAGCCCGCGAAAGGCAAAGGTCTTGAGTTCGAGTCTCGGTCCGGCACACAGTTTTAATCTGCCAGAAAGTTTCATATCAGCACACACTCCGCTGCAGAGTGAAAATCTCATTCTGGAAATATTGTGGCATCGTCCAGCTCCGATCTAGAAAGTTCACACAACACTCTTTATGCCGGGAAAATAACAGTAACTGGCAGAACGACCGGTTTCAGTGAAACGGGCAGACAAAATCATGAGTTGTATACAGATGACCTCAACATTCTTGTATTCTACAGTATTGATTGCAAAAGAGAACAAAGGGAACACAAGGCGGGATCTCCAAAATTCCTTGCCAGTGTAGCAAAGCTTACATAGGTCACACGACACGCACAGTTTATGACAGGTGCGTTGAATACGAGTGCCACACTTGCCTTTCGCAGCCCATTAAATCGGCCGTAGCTGGGCATTGAATTACCACAGGCCACGCTAAGGACTTTTCTACCACAAAAATCTTGGCCCCACCGAGAACTTTTTGGGAGTCAATAATTAAAGAATCCATGGAACTGTATCTATCACAAAATCTTATAAATTGTGACTGCAGTTTTCAATTGGACAAGGTTTGGGACCGGGTGATCTCTCTAATCTCTTCTGAGAGACGACAGTTTATTCATAGTGACACATCTGGCAACATCTGACACCTGGTTTTTTGAGACGCAAGTGCGCAATCCGACAGAGGGCAGACATGTAGTTTCACCTTTAAGCATGCGCCTGCGTGCCACAGATAGAACAGTATTTGCAGAGGGTGCAGATTTCGATAGAGGACGCTCCTGTGACAGCTGCCAATGCATATGTGCTTTTGCGCCAATTTTTGCTATAAATCTGACACCAGGAACTTGCAGTCTCCAGTGGCGCACACTCACCAGAAGATGGCTGGATGCTTGCCAGCTGAAATATTGCAGCAAGAAGTCAACATGATCTGGCTGCAATCCCGAAACCTCATCAAATACTACTGCGGCTGTATGGTTATTTATTTAAAAAGCATAACCAGTTTGTTAGTTAAATGGTAAAGTGAAGGTCTGAATATAAATAAACTGTGAAATAATACCAGGAAGTGACAACCTTGGATAGAGAGAACATTAGATCATTGCCAAAGGTGGCTGGATGCAAGTAATATAAAACGTGGCAATGATCAGTACTTTTAAGTTACAACACGATACTGGAGTACAACTGATACTAAACTTTCCCCCGATTCCTAGAATTTTACTCCATTCTAAAAATCATGTCAGAAACCACAATAAACTAATATATAAGGGGATTCCAATAGCCAGAACCAAAAAGGAATATAAATAAACCATTAAAGTATGGTGCAGTGGGGGAAAGCAAGAAAACAGAGACAATCATACCATGTACTAGTGGAGCAGATGAGTGGAGTACAGCGCAGCACCATGGCTGACCCCACACTAACAGGGAACCAAGTGATGGGCCACTACGCAGAAGACACATGAACTGAAGAGCTAAGGCGCACTGAGTACGAGAAAAATCTAGGAGCTGAGTGCACATGAGATTACAAAGTCAAATACTTGCAACAGAAAATATAAACCAGATAATACTGAAAGACATAAATCACATAATGTGGCTAACTATTAAAATGTTGGAACACTTTGAAAACTCTTAAAAGAGAGAAACTCATGAAGTATCAAACCATAAAAAACCCAAAGTAGTTTGGCAAGAGGGGGGGGGGGGGGGGATGACTCAAGGCAGCACAGGAGGAGCCAATGCACAAAAAGGTGAACAGGAACCAGGATAGGAACAGGCAGGGTTACCCACTGAGCTAATCAGAATTAACTAAGATCAATTTATGTTTTGATTCAACTTGGGTGCTAAGAGAGTGACTAGGAGATTACTTTAAGGTACAGTAAATCCCTGGTTATTCTAGAACTTTAAGAATACTGCCCTTATGTTCGCTATGGAACACTGAAAGGTAGGATGAATTACTGGTAACAGAGTGAACTGTCTCAGGAAAATGGGAACCCAAAGCTGAGTTAGAGCCCAAGCCACATGAATGTTTCATGAAACTAACCTCAAATTTTCTAGCCACCTCACTGATATACTTGTAGGTGCAGTCATTACACTTAATTTTGTAAGCCCTCTGCCTGTTAGTCCAGGGAATAAAATAGGCTGCGACAATCTTACGAGGTGAAAGCTGTTTGCTAACACGACATGAAATCCTACAAAACCATCTTACAGGTTCATTTACCTAATGGAACCAATGTAATTATGCCCTCTTGCTGGTCTGAGGGTGGAGTCAAGGAACCTGTCTGGTGTTGAGTTTCACACTGCGTTTTTCAGATTATATGTTCAATTTCAGTATGGAGACTGCATTTACCTTACATTTCGTTGTGTAGGAACTAATAATTGCCCATCCATTCTTTTAGCAACTACTTTTAAGCAAGAAAAATAGAAAGGATGATATCATTACTACTTACTTTTACAGGATATGATCAGGGAAAATAGAACCTAATAAAACAATTCATGATGGACAAACACTAAAAAATCTACAAAATAACTGCAACTTCTAATGGGGGTACAGTTGTGGAATAAAGAGGAATATTCCGTAAGAGCTGTCAGCTTGCACCAGTAACACAGAAAACATGCGACAAATGCTGTAAACAACAGGGCAAACGTAATGCAATATTAATGGCAGATTTATCAAACAATGTAAGCTATAGACAAGTAGGTCCCCACAACCACGTATTCTCAGTTTCCCACTTGTAGGCTTCGCCAACCAAACACCCTGTAACCTTCCAACCTATCCTACACTTTGGGCAAAGCTACATATCAGTTTGCGACCAAAACCATGTTTCTGTGCTTTTACATTTGTGGGCTTCACCAACTAACAAAAAAATTGAATCTACACCTCAAAAGGTAATGCCACAGCAGCCATTAACATTGCAGCAATAGTGAAAGCCGACGACTCATTACTGCATATTCCTCTTGACCCCAGCTGTGTAGTTTGTGCCAGGTGGTACACCTTCCAGAAAAATTACATGAAGCAGAGTAGTATTTGGTGACAATGAATATTGGTTAAGAGCGGATACTGCATAGAGTATACTTGAGAATGCTTTGGTCTAACCACATGCAATAGGCATCACTACAAATTTGTCATTACCAAATGAAGTCAGCAGAGAACAGCCAGAAACCTAAGAATCTGCTTTAGATATTATTTCAGTATCACCAGTACAACTTGAATGCATGTTACACTTTGACTAACAGTTCAAAATTTAAGTAAACTGATAACATACTTAAAGAGAAGCACAAAATATGCTAAAATACAGTCTTTAGATGAATGCGAAACTGACTTCTACATGACCGTAATATACTCTCACTGTCTAATGAAATATATATAATTTTATGGCCCATCTTTTATACAAATCACAAATTTAAGCCATACACACTTGTTCAACCCAGTTGATAAGGTAGTTTAGACTGAACTATTTTGACAAACTAAATGATTACAAACCTTTGAAATACAATATTACAGGAGATTGTTAAAGACAAGATGAAGTAACTGAGCAAGGAATGTATAAGCATAATGAAATGAACATAATTGGTAAACACATATGACATGTATTGTTGCTGAAAACTGTAGAAATAATAACTGGAGCCAGTCTAGACAGAAGTACTTAAATTAAATTGATGATTATGTAGGATGCACGAGTTACGCTGAACTGAAGAGGATAGCTGACAAGAACGGTCTGCATCAAACGAACTTTAGGGTTGATGACCAAAACAACAACAACAAAAGTCAGCTGTGGTTAGCAAGGCCAGCATCTATCAACCTGTACAAAAAGTGGATCAACTGAAGCATTCAACAGTGCTTTGCCAACTCAATCCTACTGTCAGATTCCAACATAATCTAGACCCCTAGCTACAGTACTGATTAATGCAACACCACATCCACAATTTCAAATTCACATTCACTGGTTTATTGTCAGAGTTCTGTTCTCTTACTGAATGCACACATTTGATATCAGATGCCACATCACTATTACATTACAGGATGGAGCAGACACGCAGTAATGGTAGGTTCAGTTGACCCCTTGAACTAATTGAAATAATATCCAAGCTAACTAGCAAACTGATGTATCATCTGGACTTCAAGGTTTAGATTCCTGTGCCTGTTCCATCACTCTGATACATAGGATATTAAAATTCATTGAAAATAGGTAAGTAGTCATTCCTGTAACACATTAAATAAGTGATGAACTAAACTAAGAGTTCAACATTCTAGATCCAAGACGAAGTTACATTCATTCACAGTCTCCATTATTGTTTCAATTCTATGGCACTGTTGATTCTTTCTCTTAACACCAGCGGCTAACACTTTCTAGACCGTACATGTGTTACCCACTACACATTACAGATATGCTGCCTTGGAAGCTGATAACTGTTTTTGCTACAATTACTATCTTACCTACGCCTTCTCCTGACATTCAATCTCATTTCAGGCAAACATCACTGTTCCACATTTTTTACCACTTAACAAATTGTCAATTATCAGGTGTGGTAACTTTGAAGAGGTGGAGCTACTACAGATTAAAGTATTGAAATATGTATTACTCAACAAACAGAAAGTTTCTTAATATTTCCAAAGTTTTCCCTTTATGGTTGAGATAAGATAACCTGTCATTCCAATGAATATACAAAAGTAGCCCTTTATGATACAACAAAAATTACAAAGCTCGAAACAACACAGAAAGTATCCCACTAATGGAGCGTTTTGAATAAGTTGTCTAATAGGGGGAAAAATCAAACACTAATTTCCTGAAACCTCACTGATGGTCCCCAGTCATACACTGAATCTCCATAAGTAAATTTAAACATTTTTAAGAAAAGTTTTGTTACAGACTAGTCACAATTCTCGGTATTGTGCCTAATTATATACAACAAGCAGTGTTAATTCAACAGAACATGTCATACATTGTGGACGTAACATGCAGTCAGAAATTTAAAAACGCACCTTCCTCATCAACCCATTTCATAGTAAAGACTTGGTCTGGGGGAAAACGACAGATGTCTCTCATCTCTTGACATAACTGCTCAACTGTGATTTGTGGATCAATGTAAGTTATCATGATTTCCCTGCAAGAAAAACAATGATTTATATCCATTATAATTTACAGTCACACAGTTTACTTGAAACTATTTTACTATATCACATCACAATTTTAACACACTAATTATTACACAGAAAATGTGACAACTAAATGAAAGACAATATAGAAAACTAAACTGTCAAAATACGTAACTTCATCCAGATTTACAAATTCAGAGAAGTAACAGTATGAAATACCCGCTGCCATAACACGATGTTTTTGTTCATATACAGCAGTTACGAACGCCTAATGGGAATAAACAGTGTTGAAAAATGTGACCACCAGAAGTAATCAAAAATGTGTAAAGTTTCTCAACAAAATCTATCAGAAGGGGGACACAATAAAGCTTTTGCTTTTGTCGGTGTCCTCTCCCAGGTAAGTAAGGACCCATGATTGAATAGATGATGAATATTATAAACCAACAGTGTATTTCTTATCCAATATTAATCAAAAACATTCAAGACCTTTCAATACACAAATAGCTCTGCTATAAATAGACAAACTATAAAACCAAGTGAGCAAACACTTTTCTGAATTTCTGGAAATAACTCTCACATAGCTTCAATTTATTCCTTTGATTGGCCATAACTAGTCTATAAGTTGAGGCACCCACGTGGGGGGGGGGGGGGGGGCATAGGTGTGTGTACACATGTGAGAGTGGACATTTCAGACGAATTCATCAAAGCGCAACTCCCAAAGCCAGCAAGTTTCGTTTCTTTTGTGTGTGCCTTTCGACGGCTCAACACTACTTCTTTTTGGGGAGTGGTCTCCTTTAACACAAAAGTATTTTCACTCTCATTGAGGCTAGATAGAAACTGTCATTGTACTACCCAGTATGCACAGGTGTCAAACACATATATAAGATCCTTCTCCTCACCAATTTTGTTATGGCATCCCAAGTTCCACTTCTTAGGCATGTAAAAGTACACAGCAATGAATTTCAGCAAGATCAGTGACCTTGTTTCCAAGAAACTTCACCACAACTGGATGTGTAATATCCTGGTGCCCTTATCTTCACCAAACATGATAGCTACTGAATTTAAAGTAGTCATGGAAAACAATGGGTATCTAAAGGGTGTTAACACATTTCACAGCCAACTAGCAACCAAGCCAGACACACTTTTTTTCAGTTCATGGCAGGGTCATAAAGCAACCAGTGATAAATGTTTTTAAAAGATAAACAGTCTCTATGGAGAAACAAGCTTTATTGTTTTATAGTTTGCCAATAATGTGTTTTGCCTTATTTAGGGCATTTTCAGATTGGCTGGCACAACAGGTGTTAAACACAATAGGCGGCCATCCATGTGAATGCCTTAGCAGGCAAATACTGTTTTCAATATTTTAAGAGTAGCAACTGCGTGGTGCCATGAGATAGAATAACGTTGAGTACACAAGAAGTCACATTTAAAATACATAAAAGATCTCAGTAGGTAGTTGTCCTTGTTGAATATTAAGTATTTCCTCAGTGCCCTTATAGAGTGTATAGCACAGTTCAAAAGACACCAAAAACGGCACCAGGCCTACAGAAGTGCATCACAAAATACAAACACATAAGAAAAGCCAGTGTACACATTCTGGCCACACAAATAATACTCACACAATGAAAATGATTAAGGGCCATCTATTTTAAACACAGCGACATCAAAGTACTCATAAAAAACATCTGTCTTGCCCATAGAGATAGACTCTTCGAACATTATACTCAAATTTCTGAGAAGATTGGAAAGAATACAACCACGAATGAATGTCTGAAAGTAAAATGAACTAGCCTATTGGGACACGGACTTCCTCTTCTATAGAAACAAAAATCACTTACATTAAAACAGATACAGAAAGAAGTGTGTATTCATCAATTAACTTTCCTCCCACACAAAGTGCCTGAGTTTTTCCTTACATCCCTGAATCATTCAGATTTGAAAATACACGCAAAACATGGTTCATCTATCATAGTTTGAAATCAGGAATCTTATTTAACTTCGTAAGAATATAAAAACGATGGTAGTTATGAAACCCGAGTGATTAAACCGGTAAGAAGTTAAATTAAAATTCTCTGCGGACAGCAAGTTTTTTGATTAACGTTTCTTATCTAGTTCACCGAGAATTTGGAAACGACAACTGTCCGAATTGAATGTACAGTCACTCATATACCTCAGGCATTTCGACCCTTTGCGAGTCAGTTGGCATCTACTTTAAAGAATAACTAATATGAAATATCGTTGGGGTGCCTTGAAACAACGAATCACACTCACCCATTATAAGCGGTCTTCACCCTTATCTCCGGAACTTCGTTATCAGGCGAAAGCTGGGTTGGCATTTTTATGTTTCCACCTTCTTGAATGTTTCGTTAACCAACTGACTTGAGAAACAGAAAGCTTATCTGTCTCCGTTAAGTCTAATGAACGGGGATTTGTCCTGAAAAAGCACACATCGTATGACCACATCAAGGTCAGTACTTTTGACAGCACACTACGAATGCACAAACAAACTAAAAATTAATCACGAAATTGTTTTATGTCATTACAAACACACTGGAATAACATAGCTAGAGAACTAACAGAAAACTCAAGTGACCGAACAGTTGGCAGAGAATTTAATTTAGGGCAAATTATCATTCATCCTTCCCACTACAACATTCAGCGAAGAGACACAAACCTAATGCTTCACTAATGTATCTACAATAACTGTGTTCAGCCACTTTCACTACCACTTCACATAAAAATAACAAGCACCACAAGTACACAACACAACGCCTTCCCCCAGTGTCTCGAATGACAACAACTCATGACACATCTCTGGTTATTTAAACTGACGCATGGCGGTACTCTCGCAGCAGACTGTATATCGAAATTTGAAAAGCGTGGTACGCAAAGTGGTCCGAACGATAAATATAGTAGTAAGTATGCAAACAAATTCACAAAAACAATAAGACGCAAATAAAAATTCGATCGCCCTGTTGCAAGTGCCCTGAATGTGAAAAATAAATCATGAGTAAAATGAACATAATAGTGACTCCTTCTTTTCAAATACAGTACTAAAAAGTAAATAAGTATACTTCTGACACATAGCTTACTTTTCTAATCTAAAGTACTCTAAACTCTGAATCTAACATCAAACGCAACAATTAAATACAAACAGGCCTGTATTAGACTTCCAATTTCTGTCTATTTTATTTTCATCTTTCTCAGATAGATTTCTTCTCAGTTTCGCATGGATTAATCGACGTATCATCAATTACATGTTAAACTCATCAACTGAAATAAAAGCTGTAATCATAAACAATCTGAAGAAACACCGAAATCAGCAGGATGACAGAAAGCGAATGGGATATTGCTATGGTAGGTATTCAGTAATCAAGAAATCTCCATGGATCATTTTACATTGGAGTGTAGTACAGGATATAGTAACGCACACTTAATAATAAAATAAACTAAAACTAGTAAACTATAGTATACATATCAAGCACAGCAATAAAAAGTACACTACAATAAAACTCCTCAGAGGTAGTGTCAATCAGCTATACTGTAATACAGAATGGAATAAACCCTGTGCATAATAACTGGATAGAGTACACTGGACACAATCATACAAGGTAGAACCACAACACATAATAATACAAAAACTGTAGGAAAATTTGTTAAGTGCTAATATCCCTCTCAAGAATCCCAAAGAATTCTTTAATTTGGTGAAACAGATGATCTGATAGCAAGTTGTAACACATAATTTTAAAAATTTGTAGGTCCATAGACCTAACATAGATTGGTAATTTCTTGATGATTTTGAGTGGGTTCGTTTCGTGAGAATTTCCAGTTCTAGCTAACATGTGCCTTGATAGGGCTAAACTGGCCTTAGCTCTGGTGTAATATTCATGAATTGATCCCTTAGTAACAAATTCTGAAATATTGTTTTTAATATGCAGCAGAGACACACAGACATATGAAATTATAATAATATACTTGGAAAAAAGATGATGACAGTGCTTCATACCACCTGTTTTACACATTATCTATGGGTCTTTGCATAGGTCTTTTTTTTTAATTTTAAAATATTCTTGATGAGAGGGGAAAGTCCCCTCACAGCCAGACCATATGACATATGCAACTGAAATAGCCCATAGGAGGTCACCCTAAAGCAATCCAAGCTCACCACATCCCAAGTTTGAAAATGAGCTATGCTGCTCAAGACATTTTTTCACATACATGTTTGGTATGTTCCTCCCACCAGAGTTCATAGTCATTGCAAAGACCTACAAGTTTTACTAACTTATTTTCTCCTTCATTTTACATCCCCATTAGGACTTGTTGCCAACAGCCTTGCACAATGGTAACACCAGTTCCCATCATATCATCGAAGTAAAGTGCTGCTGGGCTGGGTTAGCTTTCAGATGGGCAACCATCTGGTCTGCTGAGTGCTGTTGGCAAGAGGGGTACACTCAGCCGTTGTGAGGTGAACTGAGAAGCTACTTGATTTCGAAGTAGCGGTCCTGATCTCATAAACTGTCATATGACTGGGATAATGGTGACTGACCACATGCCCCTCCATATCTATAGATTAGATTAATACTAGTTCCATGGATCATGAATACGATATTTCGTAATGATGTGGAACAAACAAATACATGACATAATTAAGTTTATTTAACAACATACGTAAGTTAATATAACAACTTATTTATTTTTTGTTTTTTTTATTTTTTATTTTTTTAATAACTTTTTTCTTTATTTATATCTAAAAATTCCTCTATGGAGTAGAAGGAGTTGTCATTCAGAAATTCTTTTAATTTCTTCTTAAATACTTGTTAGTTATCTGCCAGACTTTTGATACTATTTGGTAAGTGAACAAAGACTTTAGTGGCAGTATAATTCACCCCTTTCTGTGCTAAAGTTAGATTTAATCTTGAATAGTGAAGATCCGTCTTTCCCCTAGTATTGTAGTTATGCACACTGCTATTACTTTTGAATTGGGTTTGATTGTTAATAACAAATTTCGTAAGAGAGTATATATACTGAGAAGCTACTGTGAATATCCCTAGATCCTTAAATAAATGTCTGCAGGATGATCTTGGGTGGTTTATTCTGATTACACACTTTTGTTCAATAAATACTTTATTCCTCAGTGATGAATTACCCCAAAATATGATGCCATATGAAAGCAATGAGTGAAAATAGGCATAGTAAGCTAATTTACTAAGATGTTTATCACCAAAATTTGCAATGACCCTTATTGCATAAGTAGCTGAGCTCAAACGTTTAAGCAGATCATCAATGTGTTTCTTCCAATTTAATCTCTCATCAATGGACACACCTAAAAATTTGGAATATTCTACCTTAGCTGTATGCTTCTGATTAAGGTCTATATTTATTAATGGCGTCATACCATTCACTGTATGGAACTGTATGTTCCAGTGATGCATGTGTGTTGAGGATGACACCGCGGCCAGTCAGTGAAGCTGGGCCTTCATGGCATGTTCAGGTGGAGTTTAGTTTTTTATGAGGACTTGTTGGGATCTATTTGGATTACACTGGAGTTTATCAGCTAAAAACCAGTCCAATGCTGTGTCACGATTTTACTTCGTTATCCTGTTCAGACCTGAAATTCTCTGGTGTGTGAAAAGTAATGTTATATCATCAGCATAACATATGACCCAGCGACTTGTTGGGATCTATTTGGATTACACTGGAGTTTATCAGCTAAAAACCAGTCCAATGCTGTGTCACGATTTTACTTCGTTATCCTGTTCAGACCTGAAATTCTCTGGTGTGTGAAAAGTAATGTTATATCATCAGCATAACATATGACCCAGCGAGTTATGTTACTAGGCAACTCATTGATTGTTGTAATGAAGAAGAAGGGTCTGAGAATAGATCCCTGAGGAACAGCTGTACTTTTATGAAGTACAGCTGTACTTCCATGAAGGATGAATTTACATTTCCAACTGGGACAAATTGTTTTCTGTTGCTTAAATAGAAACTCATCACAGGAAATGTGCTCCTACACACACGCAAAACTCCAGTTTCCTTAGTAGAATTTCAGCAGGAATGCAATCAAATGCTTTGCTTGGATCACATCACACCATGATACCATCTATGTCTACATTTACATGATTACGCTGCAATTCATAATTAAGTGCGTGGCACTCGGTTCATCAAACTTCCTTCAAGTCATTTCTCTACTGTTCCACTCTCGAACAGCAAGCAGGGAAAAAAACACTTAAATCTTTCTGTGCAAACTCTGATTTCTCTTATTTTAGTATGATGATCATTCCTCTCTCTGTAGTTAGGCACCAATAAAACATTTCCACATTCTGAGGTGACTGAAATTTTATGAGAAAATTCTGACACAAGGAAAAGTGTCTTTGTTTCACTAATTGCCACCCCAATCTGCAAATCACATTCACAGCACTCTCTCCTTTATTTTGCAATAATACAAAACGACCTGCCCTTCTTTAAACTTTTTAGATGTCCTCTATAAATCCTCTCTGATATGGATCCCACACTGCACAGCAATATTCTAGCAGAGGACGGAATTGCCTACTACAAGCAGTATATTTAGTAAACCTGTTACATTTTCTAAGTGTTCGTTCAATATATCACAGTACTTTGTTTACTTTCCCTACAACATTATTTATGTGGTCATTCCAACTTACGTTTTTTGTAATTGTAATCCCTAAGTCTTTAGTTGAGTTTATAGCATTTACATTTGTCTGATTCAGCATGCAACTGAAATTTAGTGGATTATTTACAGTACTCACGTAGATGAGTTCACACTTTTCATGGTTTAGAGTCGACTGCCACTTTTTGCGCTGTACAGATATCTTGTCTAAATCATTTTGCAATTCGTTCTGATCATCTGATGACATTACATGACGTTAAATGACGCATCAACAGCAAACATTCTAAGATTACTGCTCAGATTGTCTCCTGAATCGCTTAAGTCGACTAGGAACAACAGAAGGCCTATAAGACTTCTGTTTTACTCGATGACTTTCCACCAGTTATTACTAATTGTGATCTTTCTGACAGGAAATCACGAATGCAGTCGCACAACGGAGATGATACTCCACATGCAAGCAATTTGATTAAAAGTTGCTTGTGTCAAAAGCCTTTCGAAAATCTGAAACTATGGAGTCAATTGACATTCTCTGTCGAGGGCACTCAGTACTTCATGATAACAAAGAGCTAGTTGTGTTTCGCATGATCGGTATATTCTGAATCTGTGTTGCTTGTTTGTCAATAAGTCGTTTTCTTTGAGGTAACTCCTAATGATCGAACATCTTATTACAAATCGACGTTAGCGATATGAGTCTGTAATTCAGCGTATTATTCCCATTTCCTATCTTGGGTGTTGGTGTGACTTCCGCAGCTTTCCAGTCTTCAGGGATGGATCTTTCGACGAGCGAGCAGCTGTACATGATTGTTAAGTGTGGAGCTATTGCATTAGCACAGTCTGAAAGGAAGCTGACTGGTATACGACCTGGACTGGAAGTTTTGCCATTGATAAGTGATTTGAGCTTTCTCACTATACCAAGGATATCTACTTCTAAGTTGCTCATGTTAGCAGTTGTTCTAGATTAGAATTCTGGAATCTTTAATTCGTCCTTTTTGTCTTCAAGAGCTGTTATGTTTGACTCACAATTTTCAAAATGGCTACTGCTGTGTTTCTCCCCTGTGAAGCCTAGAACTGATTGCTACTGTGGGAGACTGTTTTTGTCAAAGTAGCTGCTTATTTGTGTATTTGGCAGTGCCTCAAATACCTTTCAAACTAATAGCTGAATTGAGACTGATCTACAGCTGTGGAGCAGTGGTATGTACCCTTTTTTAAAAAACTGGAATAACTTTTGGTAGTTTGAGCGAATCTGGAATAACTCCAAATTCTACGGATTTATCTATATCTGCATCTATACTACTATCCAGGGTGAAGAAAAAGCGCTGCACTGGGCAGTTGGCATGCGATTCATCATCCGAACTCAAGACAAAAGTGTAGTTATCAAAACCTAGTCCGACCAACAGGTTTAATAGAAATGCGATTTAAAAACTGAGGCTCTGGCAATGCTGTCACTGCATGCAGTGTGGGCAAGAACAGGTAACATTAACGTGTCAGAGCTGTCCCGTTAGTTCATTGAGATGAGACAATGTCATGGGCAATGGATATGCAGGCTCACTAATGGTTGAGCTGAGTTCACATCAAACATTCCTTTTTTCAGTTAAAACATCAATTTGTATCCAATTTACATCTCCACAATGCAGTATCTTGTGTATTTCTTTCTGTTACTGTTGCCTTTCTTTAAACAGTTAGATATAACACGAACTTTCTACAGATGTAAACGAACACTTTGTTTTGTCCATGACGCAAGTAAAGCCAATAGAAAATAATAGTCTGTACCTAATGAGGTACAAAAAGCACAATAGGTAAGCTACACTAGGTTGCACACCATGCTATGCACAATACAGGGTGTATGAAAAAGAATCATTCGATTAAAAAAAATCCTAACTGTTACATTATTCGAGATATGTGTGTGAACAACATACTGTTGGAAAAAGCAAACTCTCCAGTTTTACATGGTTCACGCTAGGTAACAGCAGTGTGTGCCCACTTCAGTTCTAGTAAAAATGACGTTGACTATAGAAAGCTTTTTGTGTTCTACATTCTGTGCAGTGCGTATCAGCAGTAACTGTTCAGCGTGACTTTCGTACTAAGTATGGTGTAGATCCTCCAACAGCACAGAGCATTAGACGATGCCACGAACAATTCCTAGAAACAGGTTGTTTGTGTAAAGGCAAATCGCTGGGCCATCCCCGAGTGTCTCACAGACGTCGAACGCCTCCACCATAGTTTCAGAAGGAGCCCACAGCAATCCGTTCGCCGTACAGCTCGACAGCTCAATATGCCCCCAATATGCATCTGGCTTGTGTTGCGCCGACGCTTACACATAAAACCATACAAAATTCAGCTACTGGAAGCTCTTCATGAAGGTGACAAACAATAACATGTGGAGTTCTGTAATTTTGTTCTTGGCAAGATGGAGGATGACAGTTTTCTCCCACACTGAGTGTTTATTATCGTGGTAACATTCCGTTTAAATGGAAAGATGAACAATCATAATGTGAGAATATGGGGTATGAACAACACATGAAGCTGTACAATATGAGAGGGACTGTCGAAAACTCAATATGTTTTTTGGAGCTTCATGGGAAAAGGTGTATGATCCAGTTTTCTTTGCCGAGAAGAATGCTACAGGAAGCACGTATCTCGATATGCTTGAGAACTTCCTTTTCCCACAGTTGGAGACTGATGCGAACGACATAATTTATTAACAAGATGGGACACCGCCACACTCGCATCTGGAAGTGCAGGAATTTTTAAATCAAAGGATTACTGAACCATGGATCCGTCGCACTGGACCAAATGATTCAGCCTGAATACCGAATTGACCTACGCCATGTATCTCAAGGGGGCAATATTGGACACCTATGAAAAGGCATGAAAAAACTTTTTTAGTTTCCCATCCAACAAAAAATTAAATTCATTCTATGTGTTCATTAGTTTCAGAAATATAGACATGCCAAATCAGATGATTCTTTTTGATATGCCCTGTATAACATATTTGCCACTACTAATGAAATGACACTTGTATGTGGTGAACTGATCAGCACATTGATTTGCCAGTGTCTGAGCAGAACCTTCTAATAATCTCTTAACAACCTTAATTCTATTTTGATCACTCATTCCTTCAATGAAATAGCTTTTGCATACTGCAGGGAAGTACACAGCACTGTACGTGCCTTCATCTGAAATAATTTTGCCACTCGGTACCTGTGTCATAGAATACCCTACATTTCCTGAAGTACTGAATTATTCTAAATTTCTTATTCTACTATTGACTAATTTCACCATTTACAGCTACCACACTATCCACCACATTCCCTAAACTGCTAGCTATACATACTAGTTCACCCACCAACAAAGTTTCCTTATCATGACATCTAGCCACAACCTTCCTAACCATCTCCATTAGAGCTTGCTTTGTCTTTTCATCCTTTGTATTACACAACTGCCTGACTGAATCAATCTCATTTTCCAATTCAGTCTCCACCATATCAGTTCTAACAATTAAATTCTTTTCCATCTCCCCAAACTTTACCATTAATTCCTCCAATTTATTGCTCCAACCCTCCATGGGACTACTTATTTCAGCTTTTAATTAATCTTTTAAATAACCCATATAAATATCTATACTGCCCATCTGGCTCATCAACATGCTAAACTTTTCTTTCATGGTCCCACTATTTCTTCCTGTATTCTGGGGGCTCTGTGCTTCATTCTCGCTAGCTGTAGTCTCAGAATCATTAGGTGACTTCTTAACCTCGTGATTCATGGCTTTGGTTAACAAGTGACATGAATAGCACACTTGTGCTGTAACCATGGCTCTACTGCTGCTGATGACTGCTACAGTTGTCGCCTGCTCTGATGTGATGAGCGGCCGAAATACGGCATGGAGCGGATGCATTTCAGAGCAGTGTATCATTTGGCTTGGCAGCGATCGCAGCTGCAACTCCCGGCTGGATGGTTGGCGCTTGGACAGACGTTTTGCACAGATATGCTGACCGATCAGCCACACTATTCTCGCAACGCTGAACTGGCTTCACATGTAAACTGGGCCGTGCACGACTCTGCAGGAGTTATAGCCGACGCCACCGCCACGCTCGTGTATTTTTCATTAGGTGGCCGTGCGGAACTGTATCGAATGCGTTTCCGAAGTCGACAAACATGGTATCTACCTGGGCAACTGCATTTACTGCTTTCTGTGTCTTGTGGACGAACAGATTGAGCTGGGTGTGACATGTTTGTTGTTTTCGGAACGCTTGTTAGTTTCTTCGGAGGAGGTTTTCGGTCTCCAGAAGTCTCATAACACACAAGCATAAAACATGATCCACAATGCTGCAGCAAATAGTCATTAGGAACGCTTCACTCCTCAGTAGACCTACAGTACAGTGCTCCTACAAGAGGGGCAAGTTCTTTCCACGCTCTTGTAGAATCGAACATGTATCCCTTCAGGTCCAGCGGTCTTTCCTGTATTGACCGATTTCACTTGATTTTCCATCCGTTGGTCACTTTTTTTCGATGTCTGTCATTTCGTCGCTCGTTCAGGGGTTTAAAAGGAGGAACTTCAGTGTCCTCTTCCTCTGTAAACATTTGTGGAAAACCAATTTTAGTATTTTGGCCTTTTCTGTGCCATCTGCTGTTTCAGTGCCTTTGTGGTCACAAATTATCTGGACAGATGAATTCGATCGGTTTACTAATTTAATATAAGACTAGAACTTCATAGTGTCTACGGAAAGCATCGGTTTGTTTGCTGTTACGAACGAAATTATTTTTAAAGCAGAATTTGGGTGCCCATTCGACAGAGCAGTCGCAGATTAGTCTAACGCGATATTCATTTTATCGATACGTATTAAAAGGGACAGTAAAACAGGAAGAGTAAAAACCAGTACTGGAGCAGCGACTGAGCAATGCTGCTGCATTCTGGTAGCAATCAACGCTGATATATTAATGTAAACATTTTATTGTTATTTCAAACTACCACAATAAAATCAGTTATTCCTTCCACAACAGCGTTGCAAATGCCTTGTACCAAGTGGCATGTCGAAAAGAAGTGCACTTTTAAGAGGGACGTCAAACTTCTGTATGAGTCACCAGCAGACAGAAACCGAAGGGTGTTTGCCGATCTGCTTACAATCACCATACAAAATACAGGATGTATCAAAAAGAATCATCTGATTTGGTCTGTCCATATTTCTGAAACTAATAAACATATACAATGAATTTTGTTTTTTGATTAATGGGAAACTCAAAAAGCTTTTTTCCATACCTTTTCATAGATATGCCCTCTTGAGATGCGTTGCATATGTCAATGTGGTATGCAAATTGTTCCTACACTGCACTGAACATGTCTTGAGTTACAGCTTCCACAGCTGCTGTTGTGCAATTTTTAAGTTCATTCATTGTTGTTGGTAACAGAGGCACATAAACAGAGTATTTTATAAATCCCCACAAGAAATAATCATATACAGTCAGGTCTGGTGACTTTGGAGGCCAGCAAAGTAAGGCTTAATCATTTGGTACAGTGTGACCAATCCATCGCTCAGTAATCCTTTAATTTAAAAATTACCACACTTCCAGATGCCAGTGAGGCAGTGCTCCACTCTGCTGGTAAATGAAGTCGTTCGAATCAGTCTCCAATTGTGGGAAAAGGAAGTTCTCATGCGAATCGAGGTATGTGCTTCATGTGAAAATGTTCTTAGCAAAGAAAAATTGGACTATAAACCTTTTCCCATCAAACTGCACAAAACGCACTAAATTTTGGAGAGTCCCTCTCATGTTGTACAACTTCATATAATTGTTCCATACCTCACATTCTCACATTATGGTCGTTGACCTATCCATTTAAATGGAATGTTGCCTCGTCAGTAAACACTAAACATGGAAGAAAACTGTCATCATCCATCTTGAGAACAATTACATTGTTGTTTGTCGCCTTCATAAAGAGCTTGCAATATCTGAATTTTGTATGGTTTCATGTGTGAATGTCGACGCACCACACGCCAGACAGACATCAGGGGCATGTCGTTGAACCGTCAAGCTGCACAGAGAACAAATTTCTGTGGACTCCTTGTGAAACTATGTCTGTGTCAGAAGTCTGTGTCAGACACTCTGGGACAGCCTGGCTGTTTGCCTTTAAACAAACAACCTGTTTCTCGGAATTGTCCATGTCATCGTCTAATGCTGTGCTGTAGGAGGATCCACACCAAAGTCACGCTGAACAGTTATTACCGATCCGCATAGTACAAAAAATAGAACAAAAACGCTTTGGCTATCCAAACACCATTTTTACTAGAGCGGAAGCAGGCGCGCACTGCTGCTACCTAGCAGGAATCATCTAAAACTCGAGAGTTTGCTCTTTCCAACAGTACATTGTTCATGTACATATCTCAAATAACATGACAGTTATGGTTTTTTAAAATCAGATGATTCTTTTTGATACATCATGTATTTTAAGAACATGTGGCATCACCATAATCACAGTAAATATATTTCAAAGCCTGCAGCAAACATCACCATAATCAACCAACAGATTGCGACCACATGCGAAGATGGCTCAGTACCAGAGCCTGAAACATTCAGTGTGAGGTTTTCTGTCCTGCACGATGGATCCTCCCCCATCCTCCCTACTCACCAGACCTCAGTTCATGCAACTTCAACCTCATTCTACAACTAAGGAGACGATTGTGTTGGACCAAGCTAGGTGGGGCAGTGGTTAGCACACTGGACTCATATTTGGGAGGACAATGGTTCAAACCTATGTCAAGCCATCCTGATTTAGGTATTTCACGATTTCACCAAATCACTTCAAGCAAATGCCAGGATGGTTCCTTCGAAAGGGCATAGCCAACTTCCTTCCTATATCCTATACTTCACTAATCCGATGGAACCAATGTCTTGCTGCTTGGTCCCCTCGTACAGATCAACCAACCATTGCATTGAAGGTGTTTTGTAAACAGGGCAAATGTTCTCAAAGCATTTCAGCAACAGGTGGCACAGATTGAAATCGATGCCAATGACATTCAATGCCTTCCCCATCGTTGGAAATGCTGTGTGTGCACAGGGTGCTATTTTGAAGCACTGTAGTTGATTTTGATTTATTTTTATTCCATTTGTACTCACGTACAATAAATTTATACAGAGTTCCAACATGTGTGTGTTTCATTCCAACCTTTACCAAGAGCACCTGTACTGAAACACTATTTTATGTTGGCATTCAGATACACACTGTTGTACTGGTTCAAAGCACATTGTGGTATCTGCATGATGTCACACTATTGCACGACAAACTATAGTTGCCATGACTTACAGAATGACCCATGTATGATGCATTTAAAAAGTTCTTTTTAAATAGGGATTAGAGTCATACAAGCAATGTAGATTACAAAATGAGTTTCTGAATGCACCGGTGTACAAGGGGGGCAGATATACTATGATAGAATTCTGTCAGGAGGAATTGAGCAGATGATATATTCAGATAGAGCATTGGGATACTAACTGAAATTTCCATATTAAGAAGTATGTTACCTGAGAATTTACAGTGGGAGTTAATACACTGTTCTACAAAATCTATTGAAAGTTTCTTTGGATTTTATAGAAAGGCTGGATCAGTCATTGTGCCATAAGGCAAGCATTGGGAGTAATAATTAGGAAAACAATCAGAGGAATTACCAAGATGATAAGAATAAAAGAATTTGGGGAAGTATCCACAGCATCAGATAGAAATAAGAATCATGATGTGAATTGAAACAGAGATAGGAGTAATGAGGAAAACGGGAATCAGAGGGGTTTATGGGAAAGAAATTACAGGAATGAACCAGTACCAATGCATGAAAACAGATTATGGAACTGAATAATATTCGAAAGGAATTTGGAAAACTAAATGTTGTTCCAAGTGGGGTTGACTAAGGGACAAGAAATAATGTATGGTATAGAACCAAGAGGTGAGATACTGTTTATGGGCACAGTAGCAGGGTTTTTTGATGACAACAGTAAAAGCAAAGGAGTAGGGGAAGAGAAGGTATGTGAGATGGAGGCAGTCACAGGAAATAATAATTTATTTGGAGACTGGTTTGAGCAGCATCGTAGAAGAAATTCTTATAGGAGAAATTTTTGTGGAGAAACTAGGAAAGAAGGGGGAGAAACTAATATTGAGGGTCTGTTTAATGAAGGGGATAATAGTGGCATAAATGCAGTTTTCCTCCTCATTGGTTTGGCATCTGTATTAAATAAGGAATCAGAATCAGCTGTGGAGCATGAGCAAGTACATGTCTATTGTGGTACTGAAAATGAGGGTGTAGTTTGAAAAAAAAAATACTGAGCTAAGTGAACTGTAAACCAATTCAGTGGAAGTAAGTGTTAATTGTGTGTGGGGAAATGGTGCTTGCGTGTAGTCTATTTGTGAATAGGGATGTGCTAGGAGGTACTTGCTCCAGTGTTATGGGTGAATTAATTTTGGTCAGACAGTTGTTTCTGTATCAGATGGTTTTGCTGGTGATTTTTGTAATATGATAAATATAGCTGCAGATAATTATGTTTTTGTGTTAGAAGCAGTCAGTGATACTATAAATCCCAGTTATGTAAATTCTGTTACAAATATTGTGAATGAAGAAGTGGTCAGATACAGTTATTTAGTGAATCAGGGGAGAATAAGAAGGAGAGTGATTTTGACTGCAGTGATTGGTACTCAGTGGTTTTAGAAGTGGGCACCTAAGAATGGATGTTTAGTAAGCATGACTGCATAAGGCAAATCACGGAATTAAATGTGGAGAATTGTGGATACAAAGATGTTTTCAAAGAAATATTTAATGAGAATAAAGATGTTAAGTTATTGGGAGAGAATATATGATGGGGAAAGTGGATAACAGTCCAAAAGATGAAGATGAAGATGATGATGAAGTACAAACTTTCTTGATTTATAATGATAAACTGTGTGTGGATTTGAAAGACTGTGAATTAGATACTAAACAGATGGGAAAACATGAGTATAATTAAGGAACCAAGAACTGGGTAGGCTTTTCAAAATTCCACCAGCCACTGGTATGAGAAAAACAGAAGACAGAAAAATGTAGAGTTGCTTGAGAATTATGGGGATTTAGTGTAGAAAAATCAGAATTTAAAGAACCTTATAATTTAATATTTGCAGAGGATGATAAGATCATTTGGTATAAAGCTGACATGTGCCATGCGAGACACTGTGCATATGAGGTAGAGGAGGACCTGTCAACTGAAACAGAATTAAAACACAGTTTTATTGAATAAAGCCTATAATAAATATTAAATTGGGAAACATATTTGAGACTGCTTTGGTGCATACTGGGAGTCCCACTTGCGAAATTGCAGAGAATTTTTATGAGCACATTAGGAATGAGAAAACAGATGAATTTTGAGCCACAGGAGTAGAATAAAAATAGTACAGGGAATTACACTAAGCCATTAAGGCAGGAAGTAGTTTACATTAAACTTTGATGTAGAATCATTTTATCATGCTTTTTTCGTGGTACTACATTTGTGAAAAAATGTGGTGCTGGGCACAGACTTTCTGGGTAAACATAATGCAAATACATACAGTAAGGAAAACTTACTTGAAGCAGATGCTGGAGGAGTTAGGGAGAAAGCTAAGTTTAAGAGTGCCTTGACTATGAAGGATTTGGTGTCGGAATGATAAGTGGAGAAGAGACAGTGAAAAAGGGAATAGGATAAGGTCAAACAGAGATGTACACCAGTGTACATAGTAAATTAAGTGTTTAGCTTATAGTTTGTTTTATTTTTTGTACATTATTATGTATATGTGTTTAGAGGTAAGAATGTTGGTGAAGCAGTGAGAATGAGGTCACATTAAGCAAACAGCAGATGCTAACAAGCTAACAACCAGTGTTGTGGTGAATTAAAATGATGGATATATCAAGCAGATAATTTTTTTGTGGTTAGGTTAAAGATTTTGGGTATCATACTGTCATGGGTGTATGTTGGGCATATTTTACTGCAGGAATTGGTATAATTTGGGAGCATATTTATAACAAGATGACTAGAGTTAAGAATTCTGGAAGGGCTAACTGTATGTATTTTTTTTTCTTCTGCAATTTTCTTCTGTGTATTTTTGTTTGAATGTTGGAATTGAAACTATGAGCTTCAAATCCAGGGAAGAATAAAGTGTAGTTCAATAAGCTATAATAGCTCCAATTATTGTATAACATCTGAATGTGCTTAATTTGAATATGCAAAGGGAATGAGTTACAGGGGTGTGACATTATATACTCTTGTTGCATTAGTGACGATTTTAGTTTGGTCACACACCAAAGTTCTTTTGGTGTGCGGGGGTCAAACTATGAACTAGGAAAGGTGAGCTATTATTATAAAAAGGTAAAAACAATATAAAGTTATAGTGCAAGACGTCTGTGTTACTTTTCATTCTTGCATATCATATTACTTTGGTTTGTGAGGACGTTTAGTCATTGGGATTCGATTACGCTCAAGTACAGTGTTGTGTGCAGTTTTGTTTAATACACTTTAATTCATGGCGTTTAGCCATGGCAAAGTAATGAGATACAGCAGTCAATTTATCGTGTGTTTTGGACGAAGTAAGGATTAGTTTTTTTCCTGATGCTTGCTCATGACACCAGTCATCTGTTGAAGATTCTGAGCATTATTTATGCCACATCTGAAGTGCATTTTGATTCGAGACAATTTGTTTCAATGTAGTACAGTGGCTATGGCTTCAGCTGTCCTGGCCTTGAGGGGAACAAGTTGTTGCTGCAGATATGAAAAGTCTGTACTTGTCAAGCATATCTTGTGAACACTTCGATCTCTTTGTTTGTGTCAGGTTTTGCTGTAAGATCTAGAGTTGACCGTGTTGCATCTGGGTAACTGAGGGATGGGTTTGGTATTACCAGTCCTTGGTATTCATTTGCATGGAAATAACAGGTGACTTACTGGACAATTTTTGTTTCTTGGTATCATCATGTCAACTGACTAACAGAGCAATTGGGAACAGGCTCAATGAACTAAGGTGCATCTTTGTTACGAGCTTGGAGGCACATATCAAGAAATCAAAGATGCTGTTTAAAGTGTTTTGTTTGTGCTATGAAAAAATGGTGAAAAGTCTGTGACAACAAAAGTTTAATTTTGATTTTCATTTTGTTTATTGTGTTTACCAGTGAGAATGCACTCACACATGCACAAAAATCATGGGAGATTAGAATCATTAATTTGTTTACAGATTTGTACTGAATTTTTGGTATGCACACGTATACAAATATTTCAGTATGTTTAGGATAATATTTAGGATAGGAGATGCAAAGCTTTTATTAAATTCTTGTGTTTAAGGAGATGAGTATAATCTCCTATGAGTGCATCACAGTGTTATATGCTACTTGTGAGAACACTCACTATGTATACGGAGTAACTCATGGGGGTATAGAGGTGGAACATTACGTAAATGGCTATGAGAAACTATAAAAATAGACACGCCCATGCACACACGTCCTGTTGTAGTGTTAGCAGCTGAATCGACTGGTGCTGTGACAGCCAAGAGGACGTATTTTGACAGCTGTGGGGGTCATGTTCGGTTGGAGGAGCTTTGTGGCGTTGTTAACATGTGGCGACAACTTTGAGGCGCGATGATTGGCAAAACTCAAAAATCGAGAAATTTGGACAGCAGGTCAACTAACCAGAGTCTCTGACCACACTATGGGAAAAACGCAGCCACTAATGTGGACATCGAAGAGTATCCGCCATATCTGACTTGGCTGAATAAAAATGGTTCAAATGACTCCAAAAACTATGGGACTTAACATCTGAGATCATCATTCCCCTAGACTTAGAACTACGTAAACCTACCTAACCTAAGGACATCACACCACATCCATGCCTGAGGCAGGATTCGAACCTGCGACCATACCAGCAGCGCGGTTCCGGACGGAAGCGCCTAGAACCGCTCGGCCACAGCGGCCGGCTGCTTGGCTGAATAGAGTTAATGTCAAATAAACGAAATAGTAATGAAAACTAAACCCAACCAGCGACAGACAAACCAGTAACATGGTTTCAAAGACAAAAATTAAACGAGTGCTTGAGTAAAGACAAGTCCTTGCAACAAGATTTAGTTTCTGAGTCACTTAATGTTAAATGTTTCTGACATAAAATAATCTTTAAAAATTAATATTAAATTGTAGGCCAGAATATATATATTCTGCTTATAAAACAGTCAATTTTCTCGTAAGTAAAATATAAAATAGTGAATGTAGTAGCAGCATTAGTAAAGAGATGTATTTAGGGATGTATAACTGTAACTACTTTCAATTATTTATTTGTATTGTTGACAGAACTACACAAAATAGGGTACCATTTGTGATCAAACCATTCAACATACACAGAAAATACAATTAGCATTAGAAATCTGATATAATTTGCATCCAAGTTCATGTATAATATTTATGTATAACATTAAATTTATAGTTTTAAGTATTATTTCGGAAGTGCACAAGCGTGACTCGTGTTAATGCGAAGGTATAAATAACAGTCACCATGTTCGTACAGGACTATCACTATGTAGTCGTCCGGCAGATGGGATTGAGATCTGGAGGAGACAGGATTCGTATGTGGTAGTAAGTCGTCTCGTGTGTGTGTCAGATATATTTTTAAGATTTTGAATCAAGTGAACTTATAGCATTGTGAACTTGTAACATTTAATAATGAATAGTCTGAAACTTTTCAGCATGTGTATTCTGAATATTTCGGGTTAGGAGACTTGTTTTAAGCTTTAAAAACTTCTGTAGTCAACATGGAGGGTGATCTGCACTTAGAATTATGTTAGTTTGCAATTAGGAACTTCCACTTTACACTTTTGGTACAGTAACATTAACTAATTTCCGTGGACTTTCGGAAGTTTATGCAAATGAGTGATGTTGACCAGTTTATTTAAACCCTCACAAAGACAGTTATTACTTCAATCAGAAAAGGCTGTGAATTTTAAAAAGTGATAGCTTGTTTTTTCTGCAATAAATTCAGAAAAATTAAAACCCCTAGAGAAGTCATTTTCTGCCTGCATTAACTTCTAACTGAATTTATTTTGGGTTAATGTAACAGGTGCTTTGTTCGGAAACTAGTCAGAAACATAGCCAGTAGTTTAGAAATCCAACCATGCCTTAAGGAAACCCTATAAACAGTGTTTTTTCCTTGGCTTTAAATTTTTTGTTCATGTCAATGTACATGGAGGCTCGTAAGCCATTATCTGATGAAAGCAACAGTGTTTAGCTACGATATTCATCAATTATTTATCCAAACAGGATTAACAAGAGTTAGCAAGAAGAATACTACTCCATTTACTTTCATAATATTTGAAATAATTCAATCCTACAGGTCACAAGAGTGTGGAGCAGCACACATTGAATGTTATTCAGCAGCAGATTTTGCCTTCACAGAGGATCAAAGGTTTTCAGTTTTGATCAGACTACCTTTTTTGTTATTGCTGTGTTTTTATTTGACAGTAAAGTTATTATTTTTGGCTCTTCTTTCCTGCTACCTTTGTACTGAAGTCAACTCAGATTCACAAGCATAATGGCGGTGCATGATATTTTTAAGTAGTTTACTACGTTTAAAGGACTGAAAATTCAGTCTACTGTAACTTTACAATTGTATTTTTAGACTGAAATTTTCACAAGCGCTATAAATCTTGCAGGATATGGCAACAAAACTTGCTGTTTGAAGGATTATTAATTTTATATTTATCGTTCCAAATCACTTTTTAGTGCTCCTACGCAAGTGTTAATTTAAAATTAGATCTTTAAAAAGAAATTACACCTGACAAAGGACTTCCCATAATACCAAACCACTGATTTATTCGAATTCTGAAGTTCCAGTCGATCCTTTCGAGGACAACAGTTGGTACACAGGTTGTTGTTTTATGAAAATTCTTCTTCAATTGTGTAAGGGTCCTTGGATGACAGATGTAAACAACACACTTTAGATATCTGATTAGGAAAAGTCCAAGGGATTGGTCAAGTGCGCTGGCAAAAGAGGATCACCCCTAAAGCAGACCAGGCAGCAGGCGTTTTCCCACAAAATAGCCATTGTACTTCGTGCAGGGTGTGTCGTGGCCCAATCTTGCTGGAATCACATATCACTAACAGCAATTTGTTCCAGATTTGGCCAAAAAAGCTCTATCCTCTTGATGGACCACTGAGAATTCACAGTTACTGGACTTCCGTTTCATTCGCTGGTGATCAATCTAGGTCGACTGGCTGCTGATCTGACGAGATGGTCGTGTTCGGTTTCTTGTTCAGAGTATGTTTATATTGTTGATAAAAATTTTATAAGAGTATGTGGATAGAGTAATTATTCGTCATAATTATCTCCTATCCCTGTAGATCTACATGGTGACTTCTGACGATTGTGATTGCACCCAAATTTCAATATTCTGGGCTACTGCACAACAACAATGCTGTTAGTGTGACCCACATTGTGCTTGGAAATTCACACTTGTGGACAACGTTTCTCAAGTCACGACATCAGCCATTATGGATAATGTTCCACATCCTCTTCACGCAGCATGTCGTGCTCTGCTCTTCTTCCACTATGAAGATCTTCTGGCCACAGGATACACCTCAAACTACCGTGTTTCCAGCCAGATCACCCTACTTTGTGGACAATATATTCGTATTGAGTGACACCAACACCAATGGCACTAAATTTGTCACATTTTTAAGCCTCTCAGGGGTACATGCTGTCACAGTAAGTGATGTCATCCATGACCTACAGCAGACAACAACTATGATATGGTGAAGGCACTCTACTCTGCCACCTCACCCACTCCTCAGAGGAGCAAATCCACCACAACTATAAGACGAATTTTTAAGTGAAAAGATCCCATTGCAACTGTGATGTTGCCTCCACACACAGACTGACATCCATCTATGTCCCACCACACGTTATGTACTCTGTGGGTTGTGAAATTACCTTTGAAAGTGCATCTGGCAGTGGTCGCCCCTGAGCATGAACCCTTGGACTCATGCTTTCAGCTTGCCGATCAAATATATTCGATCATACAACACAGATAGTACATCAATAATACTGACCACAATGGCGTCCACGTCACTTGCAACCTCAACAGCAGTACAAATGATGGGCTGCCGACTAAAAGCTGAGCCAACCTTGCTCGACTTTCAACAACAGTGTGTAAGGTGTATGCTTCGCCAGCGATGGGCGAGGCATGACAGAATCTCTGACCAGAGAGTAGTTTATTGTTAGTTGTTGCTTGTCGTGAGTCTGCACTAGTCTGCGCGAGTCGACAGTAGAAGTCAGTCTGCGCTTGTCTACGCGAGTCTGCAGTAGTAGTCAGTCGGATACAGTAGTCGGTCGGCTTTAGTAGCGAGTGGATGGTAGTAGTCTGCGGGAGTCGACATGCGTCGGCTGTGTGCTCTGCTCGCGACTCTGGTCAGGATTCTGGACGATGAGTATTGTTGTAGAAGGTAAAGAAGCAGCATTGCGCATATTTAATAATGTATGTTAATTGTAATTTAATTTGTTCAGAAAAAATGCCCCAATAATAATTTTTTTATAAAGTAACTCTTTTAAAGAAAAACATTCATTTCAATTTATAGGCCATCTCTTTTAAAGAAAAGTATTCATTTCAATTTAAAGAATTTTTCCAAAGCATTAACATTGCTTCCAAGAATAAAAAAAATGAAAAAAGAATAAAAAAATGAAACATTATGTGTTGTATGGGCTTTTACCAGATTTAGGCATTTTCTTTATGGAAGACATACGACCGTTTACACAGACCACAGAGCGATACAATTTTTACTTTCGGCTAAAATTACACACGACAGATTAAGTAGATGGAAACTTTATTTTCAGGAATTTAATTTTACAATTGTTCACATTCCCGGCACACAAAATATTGTAGCAGACACACTATCCCGTTCTCTTAACAACAATCAGCAAGACATCGCAACCAACTTCTGCAAAGCAAATTTCAGCGTCATGTACATTCAACAGGCTGCATTTGAAAATTTCATTTCGTCGTCATTACAAGACATAGCACAAGAGCAGAATAAAGACAACGTATGGAAAGAGATTAAACACCTTTGGCAAGATAGGAATAATGTTACCATTAGAAACCATTACACTGTACGCAATAACATTCTGCTTCGCCGCTCTCATCCTGACAGCAACAATTGGTTATTATGCATTCCTGACGAACTTGTTAACTAATTAATCTGGTATACTCATTTAAGTTACGCACATTACGGAGCCAGAAAATGTTTTCTTATACTGAGACAGAACTGTTATTTTACCAACATGGAGAAGCGTATTTGACGAGTTTTAGCGTCATGTAAAATCTGCCAGAAAGCTAAATCAGATACGACTTCACATATTCCTCGATTACATCCCATTTTACCTGTTAAATTGAGACATATGGCTGCTGTAGACATTTTTGGTCCGATTTCCAGAACTAATAGAGGTTTTTGCTACATCTTTGTCGCTGTTGAACTCACTTCAAAATTTGTTACCTTCACTCTGTTACGCAAAGCTACTGCTAAAACTGTTTCGAAAGCATTTGTAAAACATTTTCTATTTCATGTAGGGCATGTGTTGAAAGTAATTTCCGACAATGGACCACAGTTTCGATCTGCTATATGGACACGTATGTTACGAGCTAGAAACATTTCTCCGATATATATATCCAGGTACCATGCTTCTTCGAACCCTTGTGAACGATTAATGAAAGAAATTGGTAAACTGTGTAGAATATACTGCCATAAAAAGCATATTGATTGGGACACACACATACTCTCATTCCAAGATGTGATTAATTCCATACCGAATGAATCTACTATGCTATCTCTGTCTGTTATACTGAAAAATGTTGAACCACCTAACAAAATTAAAGAATTAGTAACATTTCCTACATCTCGTCGACTACGACACCATGAAATAATTGACATTGCGCTGAACAACATCAAACGTGCCGCAGAGCGCCGGAGAAGACAGCAAAAACAGGTTTGTATACGCCGTGGCTTTCACATTGGACAGAAGATATTACTACGTTCACACTATTTATCCAACAAAGGAAGGAGTAGGTGCAGTAAATTTGAAATTCTATACGCAGGTCCATATCGAATTGCAGCATTCCTCACCCCAATGCAGTACACGTCGAAACTTTGAGAACCAGAAAAACCAAAGGGAACCAGCACGTATCCAACATCAAACCTTTTATTGAATGAAAATACTTTATGATTTATCACACTGTAATGCCATTTCCTAATTTTTTATGACCGCTTATGTAATTGTATTCACATAAACACCTACTGATGATTATCGTAATTTTTTCTTGGCAAGTGCCCGGCAAGGTAAGGTTAGCAGGTCGCTTTTCTTGTCGTTACACATCAGACCGTGCATATTTTTCCAGATGAACTTACACATTTTATGACCACTTATGCAATTATATTTATGTGACTACTTACTGATGATTATCGCATTTTTTTCTTGGCAAGTGCCCAGCAAGGTAAGGTTAGCAGGTCGCTTTTCTTGTCGTTACACATTAGACAGTGCACATTTTCCAGATAAAATTACGTATCATACGAATAATTATGCAATTCTATCTAGTGATACATTAATTTTATCAAATTTTCTCTCTATTAAAGTCTTCAATTCTCGCCTCTATTAACTACACAACATACAAGCTGTACACAAACAAGATCACATTTCTTGTCGTTATACACCATAGACCGTGCATATTTTCCATTTTTATGTATGTATGATTGTTTTCCTGTTTTGTTTGTATGTACTATGAAATATTTAAGATATAACAAACACCAGTTGACTTTAACATTTTGGCTTATGATATCTCAACATCGTGACTACTTTACTTTTTTTTGCTGCTACATTGTGATACACTGTGTACATTTTTGCTTTTGAACACTGTCGATGTTTTTGACATATTACGTTTTCTGTCATGCTATGCTGTATGCTCAATTATGTTACTATAAACCAGTTTTTATCTAATGGGTATATGAATTAAATGCAAGACATTAATATTTGTTCATCATTTTCAAAAAGAAATAACGTGTAAACGAAATAAATTAAACAGAAATGGGAATTTCACCTTCGGAATGAACGAAAGAGGATGCAATACCTCGTGATGAAGAGTAAACGTATCAGAATTAACAAGTATTAACAAGAATATACTATACACATCGTAGAATAGCAGTCTTAACTAATTTTTTCTTTCAGAATACGAGGCGATTGATGCAGGCTGTCAGACAGAACTACACATCTTAGTTTTAGTGATGAAATATGATAGAAATAAGGAATAGTTGTATAATGAATAATGAAGTGACTCTTTTGCAGATGATAATGAATGGTGATGAATAATGATGAAGAATATGCTACTATGGATAACGAAGTTTTTCTTTACAGGTGATGATAATAATGGAGTTATGGTGATATGGATAATGAAGTTTTTCTTTGCAGATGAAAATAATGATGAAGTTTATATATTTGCTATTAGTTAAGAGATGCTATGTAGTTATTTAAGTATTTGTTGCAGTTCGTTTTGACAGTATGTTTTATATCGCATGGTATAATGACTGAAGGTTTTGGAAAGGACAGCTAGAGAACGCATATATTTTTATACACATTTCACTACCTGTAAATTCGAAGTTCACTACTGATCAGCATAATATGCGTTTCTTCCTTCAGTTTCATAATCCATTTTGTATATTTTGCAGGAGAAATTATTCATGAAATTAATGTGGTATAAATAGTTGTTTATTAAACCAATGTCGTTTATGAATGTGATCACATATACTCTACTTGTTTCATAACCTTGCTACATCTGACTCATGACAAATGACGTTACACATCTTCATTTGCAGCAATAACTCAAAAGCAAACAAAGTAATTACCAGTCCCAAATAATGCTACTAGTTTAAGAGAGTTGTGAATAATACTGATCAGCTCTGAATAGTATGTCACTTCAATAATGACTTCTGAATAATACAAAAAAATGCTTTGTAACTGGCCAATGAATGCCACTGTTTATTGTAATAAGATTACCTATGATGCCAATGATTACTATAATTAGATTAATTACATATAAATGCTATGCCAATAATTAACTCATTTTGAGTAATGACTTCTGAATAATCCAAAAAAATGCTTTGTAACTGGCCAATGAATGCCACTGTTTATTGTAATAAGATTACCTATGATGCCAATGATTACTATAATTAAGTGAATTATGTTAATACTATGCCATTCATTAGCTTCTGTTTTGAATGATGACTTCTGATGGTTTGTAACTGGGCAATGAGTGCCAATAATTACTATATTCAGATAATTTTATGAACATTATTCTGTAGTACTACATACATGGTACAGAAATGTTCAGTAACTGGGCGATGAGTGCCACCAATTACTCAAATCAGTTGTTAAACTAGTGTAATTCTCAATGAAGACTACTATGTGACTTAATGTCCTTCACCTTCTGACCTAATTACCAGAAATTATTGCAATATCCATTTGTCCTGTCTGTCCTCATGATCATGGAGCACTATATTTGGTTTTAGCACTAATTCTACGTTGGTCTACTGTACAAGAACATGGTGTTGACACGACATGCTGTCCACCACCTTGAGCGATGGAGATGTTATTATGGTCCCACTGTTTGGTGTACCTAGTGTACTACCAAAATGATAGCATGGAATATTATTACGACATTTCAGTGTCTTGGATACACTGATTAATACTTTAAGGAAAAGAGCTTCAGATTGTCTCACTTGGTGTTGTGCTTCTGTAGAAAGATATGGACTTTCAGTGCAGCTGGGTGCAACCTAAAGTGCTACAACCATGACGCAATCCTTCCCATTCCTTTCCTAATTCTTGTAAAATGATAAAGACATATACTGTGTGTGTGCACTTCCTTTCATTTGTAAATAAGATCAGTTATCCAGAAAATACTAAAGACTTCTATAGTGCATGTGCACTTTATTTCACGCCTTGATATGTTTATTTGTTGTAAAAAATGCTAGAGAGTTTTACAGTGCATGTGCACTTATGTCATTTGTTAATATGATTTGTATCCATTGTGTATACATTTTGTGATTCCCAGATATGTTCTGTATTACAGTGCGTGTGCACTTTCGTCATTTTGTTAACACGATTTGTATTCATTGCAAATACATTTTTGTGATTTGCTGATATGTTCTGAACTTCAGTGCGTGTGCACTTTTGTCATTTGTCAATATGATTTGTACTTATTAGGTTTATTTGTTGTAAAAGTATTAGAGAGTTTTACAGTGCTTGTGCACTTTATGCCATTACGTATACATTTTTTTTGTTATTCCGAGATGTGTTCTGTATTACAGTGCGTGTGCACTTATGTCATTTGTTAATATGATTTGTATCCATTGCGTACACATTTTTTGATTTCTGGATATGTACTGTACTACAGTACGTGTGCACTTTATGTCATTTCATTTGTACTCATTGTGTATACATTTTGTCATTGCTTGATATGTCTGTCCTCAGTGCATGTGCACCATATTTTATTTCATGTTCTGCACCAATATATATATATATATATATATATATATATATATATATATATATATATATATATATATATATATGTGATTCTGTGATTGTAAAGTTAATTAATTATGAAAAATTTGTTGCTTGTGGCAAGTCCAATTGACTCACCATCGCTGCCAAATTTTCCTCCCCCAGTGGAGGGTTTTGTAAGGTGTATGCTTCGCCAGCGATGGGCGAGGCATGACAGAATCTCTGACCAGAGAGTAGTTTATTGTTAGTTGTTGCTTGTCGTGAGTCTGCACTAGTCTGCGCGAGTCGACAGTAGAAGTCAGTCTGCGCTTGTCTACGCGAGTCTGCAGTAGTAGTCAGTCGGATACAGTAGTCGGTCGGCTTTAGTAGCGAGTGGATGGTAGTAGTCTGCGGGAGTCGACATACGTTGGCTGTGTGCTCTGCTCGCGACTCTGGTCAGGATTCTGGACGATGAGTATTGTTGTAGAAGGTAAAGAAGCAGCATTGCACATATTTAATAATGTATGTTAATTGTAATTTAATTTGTTCAGAAAAAATGCCCCAATAATAATTTTTTTTATAAAGTAACTCTTTTAAAGAAAAACATTCATTTCAATTTAAAGAACATTTCCAATGGATCGTCACTCCTTTCAAGAATCCAAATACATATATATATATATATATATATATATATATATATATATATATATATATATATATATATAGGCCATCTCTTTTAAAGAAAAGTATTCATTTCAATTAAAAGAATTTTTCCAATGCATTATCATTGCTTCCAAGAATCCAAAGCAGCGCTGACCTTTGGCCCTCTATTCTGAATAGCAAAAGCAAAAATTCTTACCTCAATAGAAACTGCAACTATTTCTGCTCTTATTTATCGACACAGCTTCGTGCAATGCTGGCATATTGCACGAAGCTGTATATATATATATATATATATATATATATATATATATATATATATAAGAGCAGAAATAGTTTCAGTTTTTATTGAGGTAAGAATTTTTGCTTTTGCTATTCAGAATAGAGGGCCGAAGGTCAGCGCTGCTGTCCTTATAAAATTTACTAGATATTATTATTTCTGTTAGGAGGTTACATTTCGTTCATGGTTCATTATTTACTTAATATTGTTGTTGGTTTATGGTCAATTTTCATTCCTTAATTTTTGTGGGGAGGTTACGCTTGGCTCCATTTCCATTTTCATTTGACAAAATTACGTGTGGAGAGGTTACAAGTGATATGATGGCACCTGGCCAGAGTGATAAGCTCCACATGGCATCAACAAATCCCCACCTCCCTGCCATCCACATCATGTCCTCACCTGTGCAGAGCACAGTCAATTACATCACATCCTTGAGTCTGCAACATACCACTGATCAAAAAATGGTTCAAATGGCTCTGAGCACTATGGGACTTAACTTCTGAGGTCATCAGTCCCCTAGAACTTAAGCCAACCTAACTAACCTAAGGACATCACACACATCCAAGCCCGAGGCAGGTTTCGAACCTGCGACCGTAACGGTCGCGCGGTTCCAGACTGTAGCGCCTAGAACCTCTCGGCCACTCTGGCCGGCAGCCACTAATCACATCACACTTGCGCAGATTCGTTTTTGTAGGTATCATGCAATATATGTCGATGCTGCCCGCGGCTGCTGTCCTCTATGCAGTTTTCCAAACTACACTCATAGTTCGCTGGAAGTGCACCAGACTGTGCAGGACTTTTAAATGGTTCTAATGGCTCGGATAACTATGGGACTTAACATCTGTGGTCATCAGTCCCCTAGAACTTAAAACTACTTAAACCTAACTAACCTAAGAACATGACACACATCCATGCCCGAGGCAGGATTCGAACCTGCGACCATAGTGGTCACGCGGTTCCAGACTGAAGCGCCTAGAACCACACGGCCACACCGGCCGGCGCAGGACTTTTAAGTTGCCTTGATACCCACAGTGACAACTATGGACCACATCTACAGCGCCGCCTCCATGAAACCAGAGTTAGGTATATGATCACTTCTGTGACTGATTGTAACTTGTTGACACAGGCTCAGAGGTCAGAACTTTGCCACCCTCCTTGGCAGGGCAAACAGCGTCCCATGTGTTTGCTCATCTCCATGAAGCAAATAATTCCACAGTCGAAGTCTATATCTCACAAGGCTGCACACTAGACCTCGGCCTCAATAAAACATTCACTTGAGCATTTATTATTGTGGATTTAGCAGAACCAGTTATCATTGCATATTTTCCCTGGCACTTCTACTTGGCTCAGGACCTAACGTAAGGTGCGCTATCTCACGCGGCCCATGCCTGCTCCGCTGCAGGTGCTGTCGACCACAACCCTTCAATGGGCCAACCCAATGTAATGGCTCAACCTACTTCTCGCGCCTCCCCCCTCTCCCCACAAACACGTCTAACAGACAACGAGTCCTTCAAGTGTCTCTCGACACCATTGACTGTATTCAGCACATTCAGCAACTCTACTACAAGACGTGTGAAGCCAACTTTCACCTATTACATGATAACCATGTCATCTGACACAGAATTCAAGACATTGAATGGGTAATCCATGCAATGTGGCAACACCTCCACCAGCTATGTTAATTGCCTACACCTGTCTACATCACCTCACTGACAATCGACTGCCATACACAAAGAAGCTGACAACACTGTTTCTGGATACCCATACAGAGGTCAGTATTGCACCAGTCGCTTGCTCACCTACTAGTGGGTTTTTGTATGCCCTCCTGCCAGAACGATTCAGAGTGTGCGCCATTATGAATGGAACAGTCCACGAGTTCATGTCCACACCCAGCCCCTGCTGTGCCACAGACAACGTCGCTACCACTGGATCTACTTAGCGGTGCCAAAGCAGCAGTGGAAGAGCTGCTACAAGCAGGTATGATTCTCCCCTCCGACAGTTTGTGGACTTCTCTCATAAAATTAGTTCCCAAAAAGAATGGATTTGTCAGGATGTGCAGTAATTACAGACTGTAAGATGGTGTACCTATAAATGCCCATGTGTCCAGACAACATTCACAAAACGGCTGTTATTATGCCTTTTAGTCTGTTCGAAATTATGTTCATGGCATATGGACTGAGAACACGCCACATGCATGTCGACACTATATTGATGGTTTACTTATCTCATCATATAAGGAATCCAACAATAACCAACTCAAACAATTTTTAAGCTGCCTCTTGCAAAATTGTATGAAAAAATGTCAACTTCGATCAAAGAAGTCGTCGTCCTCGGACATATTGTGAGTGCTTGGAGCATTCGTCTTACATCACAGCATGCAGAGACTATCCAAGAACTGGGTTCTATCACAAGACTACGTCAGCTCTTAGGTATGATAAATTTCTACAGAAGACACATTCCACAGGCACCCTTCCTGTAAACGCCCCTAACACAAGCTCTCACCTGCAGGAATACCACAGGCAAAAACAAACGCACATAGAAGAAAGAAATGCAGTCCGTTTCTGAAAGTATTAAGGACTGCCATACCCAGGCCATCACCCTAGCACACCTCCCTTGCACACAGCTCATCATAAAGGTAGATGCGAGTGATACTGTTATCAGAGCTTCGTTACAAGAAGAGGTGAGAGGTGTACAGCAGCCACTCCGTTTCATTTCATGCAAGCTCATGTTGTCACAAAGCAAGTGGTTTGTGTATGACAGGGAGTTATTGGCGTTCTACAAAGCAGTAAGTTACTTCAGACAGGATGTAGAAGGATGCCCCCTTTTTATCTATATCGATCATCACCCACTTGGAGACTCTATTCAAAACCCATCCAAGGACGCCTGCCCCTGATGGTTTCGGCATCCAGACTAGGATGCACTAGTTTCCTTGGGATGTCTATTGACCGTCTATTCGTATCGAGTTCTGAGAAATCAGAGAGGCCATACTGGATTTCGTCGTTTTTAGCTGGACCTCGTATTTGATGGGTTTTCTATTATAACTTATGTCCTATGAACATAAGCTGTTTCAGTTATTGAGGAGCTCTCAGAAACGAATTGGGATTGCTGCGATTTGTTATAATTACATGTAAGGTAATGATATATTTGTGGTTACAGCATGTGGGAGGTGTAAGCTGAAATGCACAATGCTGAATTGCAAGAATACATGGTGGTGTACTGCATAGAAGGTCAGGTTTCGAAGTGGAATGTAGTTGGTGCCCTGGTTAATGTCCTCCGAATTCTTCTATTTTTTTTATTTTTTATTTTCTTTTTTCTAAAACATTCTGGGAACTTCTTGTTAATTTAATAACAGTATATTCTGTAATAGTTGATGTTATTAATGTATAAGCGTGCAGTCTTCCAGGAGTGAATTGTCACTCTCAATAATTTATAAATTAAGCATGAAACACGCAAACACAAGAAATATTCAAAACACATTGTCCATGTGGTAAAACAAAATAGGTACAATTGGCAATAAATTGTGTATAAAATGCTGATGCATCTGAAAAAGAATTAAAAGGAAACTTAGTCTCAGACATCTGTAAAGTATAAAAGGAAATTTACTCACTAGCTGTTTTAAGAGTCTTATTTCCCAAACAAGAACATCTTCAGACTGAGATTTTCACTCTGCAACGGAGTGTGCGTTGATATGAAACTTCCTGGCAGATTAAAATTGTGTGCCAGACCGAGACTCGAACTCTGGACCTTTGCCTTTCACGGGCAAGTGCTCTAGCAACTGAGATTCTGTTAAGTTTGGAAGGTAGGAGACGAGGTACTGACAAAAGTAAAGCTGTGAGGACGGGGCGTGAGTCGTGCTTGGGTGGCTCAGTTGCTAGAGCACTTGCCTGTGAAAGGCAAAGGTCCCGAGTTCGAGTCTCGGTCCGGCACACAGTTTTAATCTGCCAGGAAGTTTCAAGAACATATTCAATTGAAGTGAACATGAAGACAAAATGCATTCTGGTGCTGGTGCAGAAATTTTCTGGCTGCTGTTTTCTCTTGTTTCATGTACCATCAGGTGCAAAGGGAGAAGTTTAGTTTTATCACTGTACTTTTTAGCGCAACTTAAAACATACTTCACACTCACAGAACACTTTTAACATTTAGAGATCTTAATGTTAACACTTTTCGTAATACATATGTAAATCATGAGTGTGAAGTTGGCAGGTTCTAACTTTCAGAGAAAGAAAAGACAGTAATAGTTTTAAAAGTGCAATGAATGTACTAATTAAAGCTATATTGAGTTGCTGTTTTAATTTGTGTCCAAGAACGGATATCACAGTCACAATGATACTCCACATTTGCAATCTTTTTCATGGTTTGAGAAGAATGTAATGGTAATGCGACATTTATTATTCTGGTCTACAGAGCACGTATAATTTTGTATGTGCAACTACACAATATTTATTTATACATATGTTTCTCAAATGAATAAACAGATAAATTAAAATGAAATCAATGAATAGATCAAGTCCAATAAGAGGAGGCCAGATATGACTTATAAACCACACACAATGACTGTGCACTTGCAGAAAACATTTCTAAAATGAACATAAGCTGGTTCGTCAAACATTACTCCCAGGCTTCCAAGTAGTTAGGAACTGCAAACAGCATTAGTTACAATATTTCTAAAAATCATTAAGTCACGGCAGAAATTATACCAGGTGTGACCATCATTCCACACGTGCGCTTATTTCCCAGGGAGCAAAATCTTTCTAGGTTGGGTAAAGAGCTAAAACCATGGGGGTGAAAAAAAGAAGGGAGCTGACACTATTGACTTACCAAAGTCTAACATATACAGTCGCGACACTCACTGCTATGAAGATTGTTACCATCTGACAGCTGGTGCGACACTAGCGCCCCAGGTGCAAGAAAGCAGCCATATAATTAAAGTTTGTTTTTTAATTGTATTTGCAGTTAATTAGCGAAATAGTTACTAATTTTTGTGTTCTAGGCGTTATTAAATTATCAACAGGCATGAATGATCATTAAATACATGTAAAAACAGCTGAATCTCCTTAATTCATTGACATACGCTACAGCTTACTGATGATGAGTTTTAGTGGTGTTAAGTTCCTATGGGACCAAACTGCTGAGGTCATCAGTCCCTAAGCTTACGCACTACTTAATGTAACTTAAACTAACGTACGCTAAGGACAACACGCACACCCATGCCCGAGGGAGGACTCGAACCTCCGACAGGGGGAGCCACGCTAACCGTGTCAAGACGCGTTAGACCGCGCGGCTACCCCGCACGGCTTATGATGATGAAATACTTACAAATATGTGTATAACTACAGCGTACTCCACTGAAAACGAGAAAATATAAACACATATCTCATGCATGAGAAGGATATATTTCTTTTGTTGTCTGTCCTTATTATGACAGGCACTTTCCTTGACATTTGACAACTTTGTAGGGGTCCTAATGTTTCGCACAGTCTTACGATTCTCTCGAGTTTTTAATACATAAGCCGGCCGCGGTGGTCTCGCGGTTCTAGGCGCGCAGTCCGGAACCGTGCGACTGCTACGGTCGCAGGTTCGAATCCTGCCTCGGGCATGGATGTGTGTGATGTCCTTAGGTTAGTTAGGTTTAAGTAGTTCTAAGTTCTAGGGAACTGATGACCACAGCAGTTGAGTCCCATAGTGCTCAGAGCCATTTGAACCATTTTAATACATAAATATTTTTGTAAGCGTAATTACTTTTTTTTCAAAAGCGAATGTGCTGAATATTCTTGCCGTTTGTGGCTCAGATGCAGCAACAATTGTGGAATTGGTTTCTTCTATGTCGGGAAACCGCTTTATTGCTTTTGTTGCTTTATTTTCTCCTTCAGCTATAGTTGTTGTAGCTTATCTGCTACGTTAAATAACGTAAGCACTGCATTCCATTAGCGTTACCTACGTTCCACATTCACTGATTTGACTGGAAGTATAAAACGTCTCGTTTGTAAGTAGACGACGTCTTTCTGCTAAAGGTCAGGTCTTCTGCTGTTTCCTAGCAATTCTGTTGTTGTTAATCACCACCACATCTTCCAGAAAATGAGCTTTAGGTTACAAGAAAATCGTAAATAAACTGTTCTGAAATGTAGCAGTGCACACTTCCGAGGGTCATTAGGAACTCTAAAGACAAATGTGGTGTCTTCTTCTTGTTGTTGCTACATTTTGTTGCGCTAGAGCCGCTCTCATTTGTAAAAACCATTCTACAGACAAATATAAACAAATACGATTCGCTTCCGCTCTCATAAGACCTCGTCGAACTCAACTCCACTTGGAGGGCTGCAATCGCAGTGGGTGAAAAAAAAAGAGATGGAGTGTCGCGACTGTTCTGTTAGACTGTGGACTTCCTCTGTACACTGTTTTGAAACCGAGTCGGTGAGGCCTGTGGCCATCTTAAATAGCCCAAAACATTAGCACACTACTGTGTACAACTGCTTGTTGTTCATTACTTCTGTCATGTGTACGCAACAGCTCTTTTAAATATTAAAACTTACAGTGATTACATGAATAATTTAGTGGCAGGAAGACAATTTCGAAAGTTTTTCTGTTCTTGAACGCCTTTTTATGTAATAAAACGACACCTTTATCCTTGTTAATGTAGCTTGTTTTTTTGTTGATCTACAGGTTGCCGAATACTTTGAGAGGTGGTAGTACTCATAGAAACAAGAATAATAAGTCCATTAAACGTGAGTCTGGAAATGCATACTTACTGAGATATGTCCAATAAACATGGGTCCAGAAATACATACTTTCCGCGATAAATGCGTATTTACACAAGGTGTTCAATATTGCGTCCATTCATGACACTACACCTCTCTGCCCTTCGGCAAAGGAATGAAGCACCCTTCGAAGTATATACCATATTTGTTGTAACTTGCTGGCACACATTGAAGACGCAACCCTGTGATGTCTGCATAGTGTTGACTGGCACAGCATAGACCAATTCTTCAAGTGTCCTCGTAACTGAAAGTCTAGGGGATTGAGGTCTGGAGAACGAGCAGGCCAAGGTGTGGGGTCCCTCCCCGACCAGTCAAGTGGTCCTGAAATGTCTGTATCAGATGTTTGTGCACATTGAGACGAAAGTGAGCTGGTGCGCCATCAGGCATGAACCACATTTGTATTCGTTGCTCCACTGGCTCAGGCAATAAATTAATGAGGAAATTTTGGAAATTTGTGGTAAGTTCCTATGTGACTAAACTGCTGAGGTCATCGTGAAACGTCTCTGTCGAGTCTTTTCATACATGTCTGCCTCATATGATTCAGTTACGTCTCATTTGATCCACTGCGTAATTGCGATTTTGCTTATTAACTTTCCCAGAAAGACTGAGCAGTGGAACTGAAAGTAATTTACTATATATCCAACGTAAAATGCAAGCAAATGGTGCCTTGTATTCTAATTTTATGTTCTACGTGAACTCATGAGCCATATTTATCATGCCCCTCCGTTATGTTATCTTATGTGTGGTTGAATGTGAGTGAATGGGTGTTTTACGTATCTGTTCGGGCTTATTTTGTGGTGGAAGCTAGTTGGTTGTTGTCTTCTGGGAGCAGAAGATGAGTGCCTTTCGTATGGCAAGGTTCACAGGCTCACCAACTTAGAATTGCTTACCTGAGGAAAGAGGTTCATCCGAGGTTCATCCCTTTTGTCCCGAGATTTGTGTGTTTGTCACGATGGTGGCGCAAACGATCCCTCTGGTCGCTTCCGTCTCAGCCAAGGGTTGCTACGAGCTTTGTGCAGAGCAGGCACTCATCTCCAGGCTGTTGGTGAGTACGGTTCGCAGATCCTAAGTAAGGCTTCTAGTACTAATGACAAAGTAGGAGGTAGTGTTAATCGCGATTTTCCTATCTTAAATTCGTTTGAATATTTAAGTCGTTCAGCCTAACTGAAACCTTACGAATTTCTGCTCAGACTGGTACAATTGGTTAATAATAGGTCATGATCGTGTAAAAGAATAGTTGTGGAGGAAATTGGTTTTGTTCCTTTGGGACATCGTCGCGTGGAGCATCCACTATTGAACATGATTAGGAACAGCTAGCGAACTTATATCTCATGCCAATGTGAAACTAATTGTGCTTTTTGCGTGTGTGGTTTTTTTTTTTTTTTTTTACTATTTTTTGTGGTTTCTTGGTGATAGTATACGCTTGTGTTCATATTGTACTACGGGTTTGGTAAATCATGTACGTTTCCACTTTCCTACTGCGTACCGATAGGTTTTGCCAGTGCTAATTTAATCTGTTTTGTGCGGGATAAATTAGTTGAAACATAAGATTTTCGTGAATTAAGGCGAACTTTTGTAATGGTTTAATTCTTAACGAACAACATGTACCTCCATAGGATGTGCACGCTATTTCAAAAATCTTTATTAACAAATAAATATGCCGTAAAGGATAATACTGTGTGTCCTGCTACTTCATTGGTTTCCATTGAATTCCAAATTTGAATTAATTCCAGTTCAGTCATTCTTCTATGTTAGGAAGGGTTTGGGCTGGTGGCGACCCTGTAAATTTTATTGTAAAAAAATTGTCTTTTGATAGTAGCTTAACCGCAGATATTTGCCAAGTGTGGATGCGATTCGGTGCTTAATATGGTTCGGTTCAGTCCATTATCATCGATAAGGTTATGACGTGTAGCTTACACCTACAAATAGAAATAGCTCCCACTGTAGACCAGTGAACTATCGGTTTACATAAGTAGCTTACAATCGGTCCCTAGACTTACATAATATTTAATCTAACTTAAACTAACTTACGCTAAGGACAACACACACATCCATGCCCGAGGGAGGACTCGAACCTCTGACAGGGGGACATTAATGAAGAAGTCCAGATAATGCGCCCCAGTTAACCTTTGTGGTAGCATGATTGGCCCTGTTAACCTATCATCAAGTACACCTACTCCTAAGATGACTGGTAACCATTTTTGATGCCCTCTTTCCTGAAATACTTGGAAATTTACATCTGCCAATACTTGCTGGATATGGAAATTCACAACACCATCTCCTGTGAAACCTGCCTCATCGACAAATAAAATCTTGGATGTGAACAGTGGATCTGCGGTGCACTTCTGCAGCAGCCATTGACAGAACTACCACCTGCCATGATGACCCTGAGGCCTTATCCCTGAACCCACTGTAGATGATAGGGGTACAGCTGTAGTTCATGGAGTACCCCCCAGATAGGAGAGTGAGACAAGCCTGCTGCTGCTAATCGTTGCACGCTGGTCCTAGGGGTTTCTTCCACCAAACATAGCACACTCTACTCCATGTCAGGCGTGCAGACTGTGCGGGGCCTTCCACTGTCAGTCTTCTGAGCTGCAAGGGTGCGTGTTCCCTCAGATGCTCGAAAAGTCTGTACAACAGCTTATTAGAGGGCACCCTGCACTGCAGATATTTTTCAGTGTAGAGGGCACAGGTTTGCAGGCTATGTCCATTTGCTATACCATTAAAGGGTATCATATCCGCAATTTCACTTTTTGAATAGTCGACTTCCATTGCTAACAAGTGGTGGGAGAGAGATGATGAAAATGTATTACCCATTTGTACCTATAAGCAACGCAATAACAGTAAACATATAAGTGAATTCGCGTTAGGAAGATCGTAAAACACCATGATATGTACCCAGGGTTGACATTACTGAAAAATAAGACACACAAACACGACGCAGACTGATGTAGCCTATAACATGATTTGAACCACAAAACTAACTCCAGACCATCTAATTGTAAGTAGAGTGCTGTGAATAAGACATCATAATGCCTTACTGACACATTTGATGGAGAGCCAATGGGATGACTGTGCTAATATCCAAAACCAAGCGTCCTGGACCCCTTCCTGTACCACATTTATCTCGAAAAGTACGTTTCCAGACCCATGTTTACTAGACTTATTTTTATTGTTTCGATGAGTACTACTGCCTCTCAAGGTATTAGATACTTTTTTTGACCACCCAGTATTTCTAATAATCAAGAAGAGGAGAAGTGAGATGAAAAGCATAATTTCGTATTTCATTTAATTCCACTTTTACTGTATTTGTATTGACAGCACATAAAATTGGAACTATGAAACCAATGCTTGTTAGCTTACTGTTAATGCTTCTTGTATGTTACATTTTCAGTTTGTATGCACAACATTTTTAATGTTCACGTTTGCAAAAAACTTACCTCGTTGCTAGCTCATAAATGTGTGCAAAGAGGGAAGATGCAAGGCATGCTACCCTGGCCTGTGCATGTCAACTAAGTGAATGAGTACTGAAATGTCAAATAAATAGAACTGCATTGAGGTGTACCTCCATGTAGAATAGAATAACTGTTTTATTAGATTGTCAGTGCGTTAGTTTCACATCTTACTTAAAAATGTAACCTATGATGTGTCATTCAATGTGTGACCATTAATAGCAATCTACATGGTAAACAACGATATAATTATATTAACAGAATCTTCCGTCGGTTCTTAGTAGAACAACATTATAATAATAAATGAGAAGCACCAGTTTGCTTTTGTTCTACAATTTTACTTTTATGTCCGAAGATGGCCTTGTAAGCCGAAAACCGGTTAGCAATAAAAGTAATATTGTAGAACAAAAGCAAACTGGTGCTTTTCATTTATTATTAACGATATAATTTTTAAACATGTGCCAGTTTTGTGCAATATTATAAATGTGATTAAGAGAATAATCTCTCAAACGCTTAGGCTGTGTAAAATGAGTATTTTAATTTAACATATATTTAAGTCTTTTTTAAGTAATAATAGCCCAACCTGTGTAACAGGTCAACCTTTCTAATAGTAGCTTGTTTGTGTCTTTTCCCATACTAATTCTCACTGGTAACTGTCAGTTTTTCAGGAATAATCGAACATATCACAATTGCGGTTGATGTCTGCCATTATCATCTGCTTCATTTTACTTTTGAACTTCATTTTGAGGTTTTCAAAGTATACAAGTCTGTATCATTCTTTGTCATATACCAATAGTTAGTTATTTTCATCTTCCAGGTATCATTTGCATGACAAATCTAAATGATGTTGAATGAGTTATTTTATATTAACATGTCTTTTTGTAAATATGCCTCTATACTGACCATTTACTAATTTTTTGTTTTTGTTAAAAACATACAGAGAAAAGTTATTCCTAGTCATAACCACTTACTCATTACAACAATAGATAGGCATCTACAAAGAAGGAAGAATTGTCAAAGAGAAACGTTTTCAATTTGCTTTCAAATTATACTTTGCTGCCTTGTAGGCATTTTATGTAACTGGATAAGTGACCAAAACTTTTGACTGCAGCATTGGGAAACCCTATTTGTGCTACAGACAACCTTAATGTGACGTAATGGACGTCGGTTTTTTCTTTTGGTATTGCAATTACATTGTTCCTGTTGAAGTGCAGCTAGGGTTGCCATATCTAGCTAAGACCTCCTCGGGACACTCTGAGATGGGGGTGTAGAAACGAATAAAAAATTTATTTTATGTTATTCTTTTTTATTTAGGACACAACTACATGGAATCTGTTGAGGCAGAGGTAATTGGTACACTATATTTTTTGAAAGATTTCACCTTTGTTAGCAAGTATTTTTTCCCTTCTATATATTTATAAAACTCCATGCAAGTCAGCTTTTAATTAAACTGGCACTGTAAGACTAATTCCATAGCCCTGGCAGCAGTCGGTTTCTTTCATCAGTCCTCTCGGTCAACATCAGCAAAAACACACTTCCTACAGTGACATTGTGTATGGGAATAGGAAACAAATAGCTGCATAATTTTAGCAGGTGACATTTACATTCAGGAGTTTGGTTTTCTTAAGAAAATAAATTCGCCTTTCTTCCAAGAAGTGTGTAGACTTCCATTGTTCCAAGTCATGATTAGCTTCTAAAAAGCTCTTCAGATACATATGTTCTTGTTAACAATTCTCGCCTGAAATCTTCACACCAGCTTTAGGCAGGAATATAATAGTGTCTTCAATCATCACCCAATCTGGGGCTTTAGGTAGCATCATCCAATCAAATACTTCATGTTTATTAATAGAAGTAGCCCATTTCCCTATGTAATCATATGTTGTGGTAAAGTAAGTCATTGTCTCTCCCTCAATTTTTGAAATAAAATTAATTATTTCTTGGTTAGGGTTCGCACTTTTTAATTTGTTCAAATAATAGTGTCTTCAATCATCACCCAATCTGGGGCTTCAGATAGCATCATCCAATCAAATACTTGATGTTTATTAATAGAAGTAGCCCATTTCTCTATGTAATCATATGTTGTGGTAAAGTAAGTCATTGTCTCTCCCTCAAATCTTGTTTTTGCACGCCAATAAAACTGGCAGTCTTCCTTTCATTCAGACATCTTTGAGTGCCGATTAATATATTTCTTATTTCAATTATCAAGACCTCATTCTTCTCCACACTTTTATTTCAAACCAAGCCAAGTTCGAAGTCAATTTCACAGAAGCAAATTTTCAAACAGTTTCCAAAATTTACTAAGAATTGATAGACTTTTATTCTTCAAGCAGGTTGGAATACTCAAGACACAGTTAACAGACTTATACATTTTAACTGCACTTGACATAAAATATTTACTTACAGTAGAAAGGTCTATACATTTTAGATACACTTGGCATGGAACATTTATTTAAGCCATAACACTAAATTAAATGTGACCCCTTTCGTATGGCCAGGGCCAGTGAAACTTAACATACTGTACAGATAGTAAACATATGGTGTGAAAAAAAAACAGTTTAACTCATGCACATAGTGTGCAGAGAAACTAATTTCTCTCTCTCTCTCTCTCTCTCTCTCTCTCTCTCTCTCTCTCTCACACACACACACACACACACACACACACACACACACACACACACACAAACACACATACATGCTATTGCCCAAGTGAATAGTGTGCTTACAGTAGGATTTCTTTCACATCAGCACAAATAACTGACTTATAGTTATGTCGAGGCAGACTGATTCTCAGTTGCAATACTGGGCGCGCCTCATGTCTTCATGACTCAATAGTGAACTGCCATACCATGTGCAGACTGGGGGTCAGAGCACCAGTGTGTAGATACTTCATGTAGTCTTCAGTCATGAAAGCCATTAATGCCACATGCCACCCACCCTTTCTCCATCAAAGGATGGCACCTGTATCTGTACAGTTTGTGTACATTTTTGAACAGAGACCTACCATCTCCACAATCAGTGACCCGTTCTCCTCATCTTTCACCAGACCAATAATGTTTTTGTTTGGCAGGTGTTATGCCATGAGGACTATTGGCTACATATCCAGATGCATCGATTGTGTTGTAGTGGCACCTTCTCATGCTTCACCCAATAGATGAAGCTATCAATGTCCATACAAGTAACTTCGGATTTGTGAAATGAGATTTTGCAACCTTATAATGGAAACGGTACATGTGGAGTTTAGGTATGCCAAATATAAACATACCCACATAAACAGGTTTCGTGTACTCTGTCGAAACTTTACCATCTCCAGGGCAAAGAAGTCTTTGTTGAGGATTGCGGCCCATTTAAAATTTGGCATGATGATACAAACAGTGCGCCATAACGCCCCTTCCAACAGGGCGCTAAGTGAATTTCGCGAAGTTCTTTCACATTTTGCCTAGTTATGGCGAAAATTGCATTGTTTATAAGTTTGTAAAAATCCTTCTCAAATGTACACATCGTGAGAGACCTCTTTTTGGCGTTTACACCAAAATATTCCTTCAATCATAGACGCTGCTTGCGACAGGTTCTCACATCTTGTGCAGAAAATTCTTAAACTTTAAGATTTCATTCTCCTGAGCAGGCATTACAACACATACTGGGTCATTGCTAGAGCGATCTATTGGATGTTTTGTTAAGCTCGCACTCATTTGAAACATGTTCAGGTACCTAAGGCAAAGATGCCATGTACTATGATGTTTCGACATTTGGGAGGAGAAGGGGCAGGATGTTCTTCTGGTCCAGCAGTAATGCTGCCAGTCATCCATGGAGAATAATAACCAACCTGAATGCTTTAATCACCAACCAGCAACTCTGGGAAAGTAATTGGGTCCAACGATCATGTAGGTAACAATATCATTATCTGACTCACAATCCCTCAGGGTATAAACATGAATGGATATATAGGGGTTCTGCATCTCAAATTTTCTGATCTGATGATTCACGGGGAATTTAATACTATTATATTCATAACATCCACAAATATTCATAAGGTATCATTCTGGGCCACACAGAATACATCTTATAATTTCTTTTGCAAACTGGAAGCGACCACAGAAAGAAGTAATGGTATTTATTTTGCACTTTAACAACAGCCTTTTTATCAGCTATATTCTTTGGAAGGCAGATAAGCGATGACCCTCCATGCTCTGTGTCATACACATGCTTGTGAATGTCCAAATACAGAACTCCACGGAGATCTTTAATGAAGCTCTTTTTGGAAATGAAAGTGCTGAGCCTGTATCATCTTCAGAGGAAAATCATCAAACTATTTAGCAATTGAGGTGCCCCATGATATCTCACCTTTCTTACTTCACTTATGTATCATAGCATACTTTGACACATTCTCCTTTGGTGGGAGAGTGAATTCACAGCATATCACAGCAAAGTATTTAATGGCAGAATACTGTGGATCCTTTAAGATCTTAGAAAATACCCTTTCCTGAACAGACAGACACCCATTCATGAAACAAATTACATCTAGGTACCCAGCTGTGTTACTGATGTAACTAAGCAAGTGCACCTTGAATCACTGAAGGTGGTAAATCTATGCAACATACTTGAACATCCTTATCCTCACTGTCACAACAGGTGTAGTGTCTGCTGCTAGCCAATATATGATTGCTACAATTACTATGCAGACCTCATCCCAGCAGTCCAGCTGCCAGTGACAGTGGTGCTGCTCCTGATGGTCTGGCCACTGGACAGGAGTGACTGCTACAGGCCTAGCTGCTGGCATTGCTGCTCATGGTGATGGTGACAAATATGTTGATGGTGCCTGTGACAGGAACAGCAGCTCCATGTCACCAAGAATTTTTGAAACAGAACAGAACAACAGTCTACAAATATCAGAAAAAATTACAAACATACATAGTCAATCAATTCTGAAGCATTCTATAAGTGTCCAAAACCTTAAATACAATAGATATACTTACTTAGGAATTCTATCTCACCCAACTAACTCATGGCTGCATGTCCACCACTGAGCCTCCACTCCAAATCCCTCAAGAGCCCATGATGACCTGGAACTAGAGGTTGCTACATGGGTGAGGGGGGGGGGGGTGTTACAGGCAGTGATGATACCTGAAGTACCTAAGTGGATTGAACATGTCTGTGAAAAAAATTATAGACACACACACAAAAATAAAAGAGATACTCACGTAAAAATCAACATAGTCATCACCACCATAGTCATCATCATCAACAACAACATTACTACTATTCAGCATCAGGCTTGCAGGGGCCCACTGACCCATGACAAAATACATGCCTTGGTGCATCTAGCTCACTAGAACTATAACGTTTTGTTGATTATACATAAACACAGTGGCACTTGATGTGCATACAGACACAAACATATATGGAGAAACCAGCTAGAATGATACACAGGTTAAGCAAAATACACAATGCATAAGGAGTACTTAAGTGGAGAGTCAGGATCATCATTGTCATCTGAGTCACTGTAAGGCAGTAACCTTACAGGAGTCTTGAAGGACTCAATAAAAATCTGGGATGGTGTGACCAACACCTGAATACATGTGACGACATTTGCTTGCCAAACTGACAATACTGGCAACGCCAAAAATTTATTCTGAAAAAGCAAGAAAGACATTGGCTAAGTAGAAAATATAGACACCAACATGAACACACACACACACACACATTTATAGATTCTGTGTCATCATTAGCATCATCATCATCATCAACCCCCTGTGATGGGTTAATGTTAATACACCAATCCACAGCACTTGTGATGCTGTGAATGGGGTGGCAGCCTGCACATTTAGTTATTCTGAAACAGAAGTAATGATCTGGTTAAGTAAACTATGTGATAAAATACAGATCATCATGCATTCACTCATGTGTATATATATCACCCCTAAAACAACAGTATAACAGCCTGCTCACGATGATCTGGCCACTAGCACAGGCGTGACCACCACGTAGGTGGCTGCTGGCGTTTCTGGTGATGATGGTGGTGATGTAGATGTTGGTGCTTCCTATGACAGGGACAGCAGCACCAGGTGAGTGAGCATTCCCGAAACAGAGCAGAACAACAGTCTATAAGTATCAGAAAAATTTACTAACATACGCCATCAAGCATTTCTGAAGCATTCTGTAAGTGTCCAAAAACTTAAATACAATAGAGGTACTTACATTCAAGAGTTTCGTCCACCCCAGCACACCACACTAAAATAGCAAACGTCTCATCATTGAAGAGGTTGAATGCAACATTGCTCCTATCAACAACTCCTCGAAATGAGGATGCTTGCTGCTGCTGCTACTACTTGGTCACTTCATGATGATGAATTCTATGTGACGAGCACATACGTCGGACTAATAGATGCTAGAAGCAGACTGAGGAGAAAGTACTCTTTCTTAGTCATCTGCTTTTGGTTGACAGAGAGGTGGTGGTGGGATGGGGGATGGGGGTGTTGGAGATGTGTGGGGAGGGGTAAAATTACATCAGTATTGCTTCACAAAGAAAGACGAAATAAATATCCCAGAATTGGAATAAAGAACAACTGCCAACACGAGTAACTTAGAAGTAGATATCCTCAGCGTAGCGAAGCAGCTTAAAACAATTAAGAAAGGCACGACTTCCGGTCCAGACTATATACCAGTCAAGTTCCTTTCAGAGTATGCTGACACAATAACTCCATACAATCAAATACAACCGCTCGCTCGTAGAAAGATCCATACACAGAAACAGGAAAGTTGCACAGGTCACACAAATACTGAAGAAAGGAAATAGCGGTAGCTCGCTGAATTACAGACTTAACGTCCCCCCCTTGAACCATGGACCTTGCCGTTGGTGGGGAGGCTTGCGTGCCTCAGCGATACAGATGGCCGTACCGTAGGTGCAACCACAACGGAGGGGTATCTGTTGAGAGGCCAGACAAACATGTGGTTCCTGAAGAGTGGCAGCAGCCTTTTCAGTAGTTGCAGGGGCAACAGTCTGGATGATTGACTGATCTGGCCTTGTAACATTAACCAAAACGGCCTTGCTGTGCTGGTACTGCGAACGGCTGAAAGCAAGGGGAAACTACAGCCATAATTTTTACCGAGGACATGCAGCTTTATTGTGTGATTAAATGATGATGGCGTCCTCTTGCGTAAAATATTAAAGTAGTAAAGGAGTTTTGCTATTTAGGGAGTAAAATAACTGATGATGGTCAAAGTAGAGAGGATATAAAATGTAGACTGGCAATGGCAAGGAAATCGTTTCTGAAGAAGAGAAATTTGTTAACATCGAGTATAGATTTAAGTGTCAGGAAGTCGTTTCTGAAAGTATTTGTATGGAGTGTAGCCATGTATGGAAGTGAAACATGGACGATAACTAGTTTCGACAAGAAGAGAATAGAAGCTTTCGAAATGTGGTGCTACAGAAGAATGCTGAAGATAAGGTGGGTAGATCACGTAACTAATGAGGAGGTATTGAATAGGATTGGGGAGAAGAGAAGTTTGTGGCACAACTTGACTAGAAGAAGGGATCGGTTGGTAGGACATGTTTTGAGGCATCAAGGGATCGCAAATTTAGCATTGGAGGGCAGCGAAGAGGGTAAAAATCGTAGAGGGAGACCAAGAGATGAATACACCAAGCAGATTCAGAAGGATGTAGGTTGCAGTAGGTACTGGGAGATGAAGAAGCTTGCACAGGATAGAGTAGCATGGAGAGCTGCATCAAACCAGTCTCAGGACTGAAGACCACAACAACAACAACATCACTAACGTCGATTGCAGCAGGATTTTGGAACATATCTTCTGCTCCAACATTGTGAATCACCTGAAAGAAAACGATTTATTGACAAATAGCCAACACAGATTCAGAAAATATCGTTGTTCTGAAACACACTTAGCTCTTTATTCTCGTGAAGTAATGAGTGCTATCGATGGGGGACGTAAGATTGATTCCATATTTCTAGATTTTCAGAAGGCTTTTGACACTGTTCCCCACAAGCGACTTCTAATTAAATGGCGTGCCTATGAAGTCTTGTCTCAGTTGTGTGACTGGATTCGTGACTTCCTGTCAGAAAGATCACAATTCGTAATAATTGATGGCAAGTCATTGAGTAAAACAGGAGTAATATCTGTCGTTCCCCAGGGAAATATTATAGGCCATGTGTTGTTCCTGATCCGCATAAACGATTTAAGAGACAATGTAAGCAGCCCTCTTATGTTGTTTCCTGATGATTCTGTCATTTACCGTTATGTAACGTCATCAGATGATAAAAAGTAACTGCAATATGATTTAGGCAAGATATTTATGGTGAAAAAGTGACCGTTGACTCTGAATCGTGAAAAGTGTGAAGTTAGTTAGTTAGTTGGTTGTGTGTTCCATTGATCAATCGCATGGTACGGTACCCGTTATGATGTGGAACATGTCAAGTGCACAATAATGCACATATGAAACTATATATATATATATATATATATATATATATATATATATATATATATATATATATCCCTATTCAAGAATTCATCTATGGTATAGAAGGAGTTGTCAAGGAGGTATAATTACAAATTATTTTTGAAGCTATTACTGCTGTCTGTCAGACACCTTATTTCATCTGGTAATTTGTCGAAAATTTTATAGCAGCATATTTTACCCCTTTCTGTGCCAAAGATAGGTTGAGCAAAGGATAGTGTAAGTCTTTCATTTTCTGGTATTATAATCATGAATATCCCTGTTGTTTCTAAACTGGTCCATGTTATTGAGAACAAATTTCATTAGTGAATAGATGTATTATGAGGCTATTGTAAGAATTCCCAATATATTAAAAAGATGCCTACAAGATGTGCGACTATGAACTATACACATTATTCTAACCACTTTCTTTTGAGCAGTGAATACTTTTTGTCTAAATGTTGAGTTACGCCAAAACATTATTCCATATGACATCAGAGAGTGAAAGTATGCGAAGTATGTTAGCTTACTAATTTCTATATCCTCAAAATTGGCAATTGGCGAAAGTTGCTGAATGCAGTCGCTTTAGGAGATCCAAAATATGAATTTTCCAGTTAAGATTCTCATCTGTATGTACACCCATAAACTTAGTATGCTCTACTCTGTCTACTGACTTCTGTTGTTATGTTTATTGAAGGAATTGTACTTTTTGCAGCAGAAAATTGGATGTACTGTGTTTCTTCAAAGTTTACAGCAAGCCCACTTGCACAAAACCAATTAATGGCTTTTTCAAAGACCTTATTTGTATCATTTTCAGTTGGTCTTTCTTTTACTGGATTAATAATGATGTTTGTATCATCAGCAAACAGTGTCAGTTCAGCTTCCTGTTTCAGATAGGGAGGGAGGTCGTTCACATATTTCAAGAACAGAAGGGGACCCATGATTGAAACCTGTAGAACACCAAATGTAATTTCACCTGAGTTAGATGAAGTGGCAAACTTATTTAAATCACTTGACCCATATAAGGAAACTTTTTGCTTCCTGTTCTGTAGGTATGTGTCAAACCACTCATACGCTATTCCATTTATACCATAGAATTGTAATTTCTGTAACATAATGTCATGGTTCACACAATCAAATGCTTTGGACAAGTCACAGAAAATTACTATTTTTGACATTTTACTATTTAAAGACTCTATTATGTGGACAGTGAAATTGTATATTGCTGTCTCAGTGGAACAGCATTTTTGAAATCCAAACTATGATTTACAAAGTATCCCATTACTGTTGAGGTGGCTAACCACTCTTGAGTACATTACTTTCTTGAAGATTTTTGAGAACGCTGTAAGCAAGGTTACTGGCCGATAATTATTGACATCTGTGGTGTCCCCCTTTTTGTAGAGAGGCCTGACAAAGGTATATTTTAACCTGCCTGGAAAAATACCTTGAGTTAGTGATGCATTACATATGTGACTCAGAACATCAGCTGTAATTGCTCCATATTGTTTTAATATTTTAGTAGAGATGTCATCTACTCTAACAGAACATTTATTTTTCCGAGATTTAATAATTTTACTTATTTCACAAGAGGTTGTTAGGTGAAACTTAATCTGACAAATTTTTTTCAAAACAGATTCTTCCATGTAGTGCCTAGCTTTTTCTTTTGAACTGTTCTCACCAATTGTTTCTCCTACACTTAAGAAATGATTGTTAAACACATTTACTACTTGTGTACTGTTGGTTAGGATGGTCTCGTTCTCTGTAACAGTAATACTACCTACCGCAGTCGTCACTTTTCCTGTCTCCCTTCTAACAACAATACATATTGATTTTATTTTATTGCCAGAGTTGTTAATTTGTTCTCTAACATACATATTTCTTAATTTCCTAACTACTTTTCTCAGTATGTTAGAATAATTTTTATAGTGTAAAACTACTTCTGGATCTTCACTAGTTCTTGCTGTCTCATACAGTTTTCTTTTTCTTTCTGAAGACAATATGAGCACTAAAAAGAATCCACTAAATTCCAGTTACACGATAAATGACATAAAACTAAGGATTACAATTACGAATAACTTGAATTGGAACGTTCACATAGATAATGTTGTGTGGAAAGCAACCCAAAGACTGCAGTTTATTGATATAACATGAAAAATGCAACAACTTTACTAAAGAGACTGCTTACACTACACTTGTCTACCTATCCTCTTTGGAGGGCTGCTGTGCGGTGTGGGATCCGCATTAGATAGGAATGATGGAGGGCATCGGAAAAGTTTAAAGAAGGGTAGCTCGTTCTGTATTATCTCGGAATAGGGGAAAGAATGCCACAGATACGATACACGAATTGATGTGGCCGTCATTAAAACAAAGGTGTTTTTCGCTGTGGCAGGATCTTCTCAAGAAATTTTAATCACTAACTTTCTCCTCAGAGTTGAAAATATTTTGTTGACGTCCAACTACATAGGGAGAAATGGTCATTAGAATAAAGTAAGAGAAATTAGAGCTTGGACAGAAAGACTGAAGTGTTCTTTTTTCCCACGCTCTTTTTGGGAATGGAACGGTAGAGAAGCAGCTTAAAGGTGCTCTCACGTACCCTCTGTCACGCACTTAATTGTGAATTGCAGAGTAATCATTTAGACGTAGCTTTGACCAGGAGTGGACAAAGGCACCAAAGCTCCACAAGGGGGAGCGTGTTCGTGAAATAATAAGCCCTGAGAGCTAGCGTTAAAATAATTTATTCATAATCCAACTAAATGCTACTTTCACATTATCCATTGCACATATATAACAATTCTTCTTCCCCAGCCTAATCCGTTGCAGCAGAGGACATGTATGTCTTTTTACATCTCTAACACAGGTGTTCTTGTAAATACTGTATCATGTATCCATAAAGATTTCTTACTACCTTTCACGCAAACTACCGAATCTGTGTGATCGACATTTTGAAGTAATGTCATTAGATCTTAAAAAAATTATTATATCTCCTTACCAGATGAAGCCACAATAATACTGGCTCAACCAAGACACCCTTTTATGTGCCTGAGGCAGCTGATTTCTTTGAAAGGTTTACTTGGAGCCACGATTCTCAAAAATGTTCTGGTAACTCGGTTCTCGATCGTAAAAGCGAAAAAAGTAAGTCCTTAAATACGAAACGCCCATATTCATCAAGAAAGCCTTGCACATCTATCACAATGTTAGTAGTTTGAAGTGTCTTTGTGAAATGGTTACTTGTTATGCTACACCTATAAAAGAGCTGTAGCTGATGATCCAAACATGTAGTGTTAATGCAAATGCTGGCATGTTTTGTGGGAAGTTTTTGAGTGTTCAAATTCAAGACGAACGTCAACAGGACCGCCTTGCATTGATTCATTCTGTTTCGAACAGTCTATAACAACGATTTGAGCTCCATAACTTCCATTGCACTGAGCAGGCACCCCTCATTCTCTTCACCCTCTTAGTTAGCAGCACGATATCTAGCATACATATAAAAAAGAAAGCTGTACCATTATTGACTAGTCTTGCTGTAAGTTGTCATAGGGGTAAAATTTGGCATTTAAGTATACTCGAGCATTAAACAACTATTGTCGAAATGACTCGAATCACATTTGAGGTTCACTTTCCTGTCGGTTGAAAATGTGAGGATGATAAGTCGAGGTGTTTCTAACTGGACTGATGTCTTAATGGTCCATGATTGACGAGATGAGCATGGAAGTAGAGTATATTCAAACAGCTTCTATGTTATGAAATTTAAAGGCACTTGAGTCCCAGATCCAAGTATTTTTAAAACTTTCAAGCGTTGTTCATCGGTTAGAGAGATATGGCGGGGCCTACCAAATTAATTTCTGTAGCACAGTCCTGTTCTCTTCTCCATTGTCACCATGGATATATGTGGTACCATCTATTCCACTTCTTACTAATATAAGTTTCTACTTCATATTAACTAGAATTCTCCTCATATCTTCAAAGAATCTCATAAGCATTTTGCGAGGTATTCATGCACTAGATCAATTGTACTCGTCTGCTGATGGTGGTTTAATCATAAACCATCCTGCATTTTCTAAACTGTTCAAGTCCATTTTTAAGGTTGATGGGGTACCTGCATTCCTACTGCGGTCAATTTCTACACCATTCAGCTTGTATATTATGTCCTGAAACAGAAATAGTAATGTGTTACATGTAAGGTGAAATGCTTCCGTGGGATTATCGTCCTTTCTCATGAATTTACGCACCAAGCATAGGAAACTCCTGCTTCGAATGGTCAAAGCATACTGATGTTGGATCACAATTCAGATCTCAGCACTGTTCTTGAATGTTGCTGATGCAAAAGGTTTGTGTGAGAAGTATTCTTGATGAATGGTTTGTTCATCATACTCGACTGGAATGGCTATGTTTAGTGATAATTTTGTTCTTGCCTGGTTTCAAGTCTAGCGATTTAAGGACTTGACAGTTCTTTGATGTTAACGCACTACAGTTTGGTTGTAAAGAAAAGCACTACGGGCTGTGTATGAACGTTTAATATCGTACGTCCATCCTGTTTCAAATTAAGGCGCATCACGATCTCTTCATCACGAAAATCGACGACATGGTCGCTCTGGTCCACAGTCTTGAGCTAAAGATGGTTTAAGGTCGAAACAGTCACTAAAAGATAATGTCAGCACTTGGTGTCTCCAAAATTTTGTATCCTGCAGCTACTGTAGGGAAAAAACGATAGGTGCTACGAAAAGAACATTGTTGAGAAATGAATTTGATCCAATACTGGACTCAATTCAAATTGTGCTAAACGGTAGTATATCCACTGAATGAGCTGACCCGTAAAATTTAATTGATTCATTTTGCAGCATTTGATCCTTTGAGAAACCTAGTAACTATACTATTGAATTTTCCTTTGTACAGTCTGTTATGTGCTTAGTCGTTCTTATTTTATCTCAAGTGTGTTTAAGTTCACGTGTAACACTAAACCTGCCACTGTCTCTTTTAAATATTCGTTTCAATCATCAGTGCTGTATGCGCCGTGATGCATTTCCAGAACTTTAGCACTTCCCAGATTTAGATTGCACCGTTTGAGTGTAATGATATTTAGAACTGTGTTGTATGTTTCTAAGCGTAGCAGTGCAATACTCCACCCTCCTTTGTCTAGACAGATTGGCAGCAAGTAATTCGTAATTAGTACCGACAATCGACTACTGAAAGTCAACGTGTATGACAATGCTTCTCAAATTCAACTGATGGACTGGTGTGCGTGATTACCATTTTTATATCTTCCCTGTAGTTGTCAGGATGAACATAAGACATAGATGTCAGCAGATATATATATTGAACTTTTGGTAGTGTTGAAAATTATAAAATGTGTGGTTACTAGCAAAGTAATTTTTCCCGAGGGCATGCAGCTTTACTGTATGATTAAATGATGATGGCGTCCTCTTGGGTAAAATATTCCGGAGGTAAAATAGTCCCCCATTTGGATCTCCGGGCGGGGACTACTCAAGAGGATGTCGTTATCAGGAGAAAGAAAACTGGCGTTCTACGGATCGGAGCGTGGAATGTCAGATCACTTAATCGGGCAGGTAGGTTAGAAAATTTAAAAAGGGAAATGGATAGGTTAAAGTTAGATATAGTGGGAATTAGTGAAGTTCGGTGGCAGGAGGAACAAGACTTCTGGTCAGGTGACTACAGGGTTATAAACACAAAATCAATTAGGGGTAATGCAGGAGTAGGTTTAATAATGAATAGGAAAATAGGAATGCGGGTAAGCTACTACAAACAGCATAGTGAACGCATTATTGTGGCCAAGATAGATACGAAGCCCACACCTACTACAGTAGTACAAGTTTATATGCCAACTAGCTCTGCAGATGACGAAAAAATTGAAGAAATGTATGATGAAATAAAAGAAATTATTCAGATAGTGAAGGGTGACAAAAATTTAATAGTCATGGGTGACTGGAATTCGGTAGTAGGAAAAGGGAGAGAAGGAAACATAGTAGGTGAATATGGATTGGGGATAATAAATGAAAGAGGAAGCCGCCTGGTAGAATTTTGCACGGAGCACAACTTCATCATAGCTAACACTTGGTTTAAGAATCATGAAAGAAGGTTGTATACATGGAAGAACCCTGGAGATACTAAAAGGTATCAGATAGATTATATAATGGTAAGACAGAGATTTAGGAACCAGGTTTTAAATGTAAGACATTTCCAGGGGCAGATGTGGACTCTGACCACAATCTATTGGTTATGACCTGTAGATTAAAACTGAAGAAACTGCAAAAAGGTGGGAATTTAAGGCGATGGGACCTGGATAAACTGACTAAACCAGAGGTTGTACAGAGTTTCAGGAAGAGCATAAGGAAACAATTGACAGGAATGGGGGAAAGAAATACAGTAGAAGAAGAATGGGTACCTTTGAGGGATGAAGTAGTGAAGGCAGCAGAGGATCAAGTAGGTTAAAAGACGAGGGCTAGTAGAAATCCTTGGGTAACAGAAGAAATATTGAAATTTAATTGATGAAAGGAGAAAATATAAAAATGCAGTAAATGAAGCAGGCAAAAAGGAATACAAACGTCTCAAAAATGAGATCGACAGGAAGTGCAAAATGGCTAAGCAGGGATGGCTAGAGGACAAATGTAAGGATGTAGAGGCTTATCTCACTAGGGGTAAGATAGATACTGCCTACAGGAAAATTAAATAGACCTTTGGAGATAAGAGAACCACTTGTATGAACATCAAGAGCTCAGATGGAAACCCAGTTCTAAGCAAAGAAGGGAAAGCAGAAAGGTGGAAGGAGTATATAGAGGGTCTATACAAGGGCGATGTACTTGAGGACAATATAATGGAAATGGAAGAGGATGTAGATGAAGATGAAATGGGAGATACGATACTGCGTGAAGAGTTTGACAGAGAACTGAAACACCTGAGTCGAAACAAAGCCCCAGGAGTAGACAACATTCCATTGGAACTACTGACGGCCTTGGGAGAGCCAGTCCTGACAAAACTCTACCATCTGGTGAGCAAGATGTATGAAACAGGCGAAATACCCTCAGACTTCAAGAAGAATATAATAATTCCAATCCCAAAGAAAGCAGGTGTTGACAGATGTGAAAATTACAGAACAATCAGTTTAATAAGCCACAGCTGGAAAATACTAACACGAATTCTTTACAGACGAATGGAAAAACTGGTAGAAGTGGACCTCGGGGAAGATCATTTTGGATTCCGTAGAAATGTTGGAACACGTGAGGCAATACTAACCTTACGACTTATCTTAGAAGAAAGATTAAGAGAAGGCAAACCTACGTTTCTAGCATTTGTAGACTTAGAGAAAGCTTTTGACAATGTTGACTGGAATACTCTCTTTCAAATTCTAAAGGTGGCAGGGGTAAAATACAGGGAGCGAAAGGCTATTTACAATTTGTACAGAAACCAGATGGCAGTTATAAGAGTCGAGGGACACGAAAGGGAAGCAGTGGTTGGGAAAGGAGTAAGACAGGGTTGTAGCCTCTCCCCGATGTTATTCAATCTGTATATTGAGCAACCAGTAAATGGAAACAAAAGAAAAATTCGGAGTAGGTATTAAAATCCATGGAGAAGAAATGAAAACTTTGAGGTTCGCCGATGACATTGTAATTCTGTCAGAGACAGCAAAGGACTTGGAAGAGCAGTTGAATGGAATGGATAGCGTCTTGAAAGGAGGATATGAGATGAACATCAACAAAAGCAAAACGAGGGTAATGGAATGTAGTCGAATTAAGTCAGGTGATGCTGAGGGGATTAGATTAGGAAATGAGACACTTAAAGTAGTAAAGAAGTTTTGCTATTTGGGGAGCAAAATAACTGATGATGGTCGAAGTAGAGAGGATATAAAATGTAGACTGGCAATGGCAAGGAAAGCGTTTCTGAAGAAGAGAAATTTGTTAACATCGAGTATAGATTTAAGTGTCAGGAAGTCATTTCTGAAAGTATTTGTATGGAGTGTAGCCATGTATGGAAGTGAAACATGGACGATAAATAGTTTGGACAAGGAGAGAATAGAAGCTTTCGAAATGTGGTGCTACAGAAGAATGCTGAAGATTAGATGGGTAGATCACATAACTAATGAGGAAGTATTGAATAGGATTGGGGAGAAGAGAAGTTTGTGGCACAACTTGACGAGAAGAAGGGATCGGTTGGTAGGACATGTTCTGAGGCATCAAGGGATCACCAGTTTAGTATTGGAGGGTGACGTGGAGGGTAAAAATCGTAGAGGGAGACCAAGAGATGAATACACTAAGCAGATTCAGAAGGATGTAGGTTGTAGTAGGTACTGGGAGATGAAGAAGCTTGCACAGGATAGAGTAGCATGGAGAGCTGCATCAAACCAGTTTCAGGACTGAAGACCACAACAACAACAACAACTAGCAAAGTAATGGCGTAATTACCCTGGAGGCCTCAAATCGCCAAAAAACTATTTTGGCATCTTCTCCCAACATGTGCCACCCAGTGAGTTCCAGGTCCTTCCACAAAGTCTCAATTAAGAATTCCACATATTCTCGGGTAGTGGTTTCCTCTTGAACACTCCATGAAATCTAGGGATTGATAAATTAAAGTAGGTCGAGATTGTAATGTGGTCTCCTGGACGGTACAGCAATTAATTTTTTTTAATGAACAATCCAAGACCTTTCCTGCGAGGCTTTAGATATAATCATTTCCATTTAGTCACAGATTCCATGAATCTATTAAGCCTTTTGGTTTCGTCAAGTTGCTGCTGTGCATATTACGCGTTTTTCACTGTTCTGGCGATAGCTTCTACACTTCTAGCCAGAGAACGAACCGCTGAAAGCCCTGCCAAGGCTCGAATGAAAAAGGGAAGGAATTCACCTGATGAACTTGGCTGTGGTAGGACCCCCCTCCCCCTCCTACAAACTATCATATGGGCGGCGTTAATATCACGTTAAATTTAAGCCAGATTACTAACACCACTCGTCACCCATTGAAGAATAAGAAAAAGAAGAAGGAGTCAGGATGTTTAAAAAAAATGTATTCAGTTATCACTGGCTGCAGTTAAATGGCCCATACCCAGTTTAAGACTTACATGTCTTGCTTTACCTACTAAAAGTGTGGCAGTACACTGACCAGTACCGATAACCCTTCTTGAACGTATTTTCTTAGCTTGTCCAGATAATATATTACCTGCAATGTAATGTCCTGGGAGATCCTTATTTGCTGCATATGTGATGTCGTGACTTCTGCATGTTTCGTCTAAAAGACTGACCCCTCTTGTCACTATGTATGAGTCGGTTCTCAAGCTTAATTACAGGTCCACAGACGCTACTTGTAGGGATATGAGGTTGTATCATTTACGAAAATACCACCGCCTCTGCTGATGTGTTTTCTATCATACATGTTATGCTACTATGCTGTTTGAGGTTTGCATACTTTATTTTATGGTGAATCAGTGTCGTCCACCCAAATGTTACGTGATGAAGGGAATCCTAACGATTCAACAAGGGCGGTACCGCTTCTATCCTTGAGGATTATTCCGCCTCAGTTACACTATGTCGGCGATTGCTGCGCAAACACTGTCTCCACGTACGCGTACACCAGAATTACTCTACCACGCAAACATTTGGGATTACACTCGTCTGGTACATGACGTTCCCGGGTGAGGAGGGGAGGGGGGGGGGGGGGGTTCCACTGGGAGACGAACCGCACAATAACCCTGGGTTTTCGGTGTGGAGCGGCAGTGGTGTGGGTAGACTACTGTGGCCTGTTGTTGTGTTCTGAACCACTGAGGGCTACGGCGGGACGATGCCTCTCCATCGTTTCTAGGCCCTCGGTTTAAATACACTATACAATACACACAATCCTTGAGGATGTAAGTTCTTGGGTTTGTTCGTTGCATCCTGGAAACTGTAAATATCTCCGTTGACCAATTTGGGAGGTATGATTTTTCAAATGTTGTCTTGTGTTGTGAAATACATACAAAACCATCTAAATTAAATTTATGTTTATGTGAATCTACCATTTTAATGTGAGTGCAAACGATCTTTAGAAGCTCATTATCACATGATCAATTGGCTTGGTTTTAATTGCTCTGTGAACAGATCAGTCCATTTGAAAGACCATTACAGTTAAAACACACCAACATTTACCCCTTTACGGTCTGGTTCAAATGCTCCACAATAAATTGTTTCATCTGAGAGAAGGTTGAATAGCAATGTATTCCATACCGTTCCATTACCGTCTTGATAGTGCATCGCGTCCATGCATCTTGTCACGTGACGTCCGTTCACAGTCGGCCACTCTTAGCCAGTCTCTCACTACACCACCATTATATTTCACGTCGCTGCCAGTGTTGGTTGTATGGTTACATTGCTTCGTTTGTTGCCATGTCAACCGGCAATCCCACCAATCGTGAAGTGTGCTCGGTTATCTGGTTCTTAAATTTAAAAGAAGTAAATCCACTGGCAGTTTGTTGAAGTTAATGGTGCAGGTGTGATGAATGGTGGAGATATGTGTAAATGGTGTAGGCTGCTTAATGACGAAGAACGATCTGGACGGACTACTGTCATGAATCAAGACTTCACACAAAAAGTTGATAAGGCCAAAACTGGCGCTTTACTATTGACGAGCTGCATCAGAAATTTCCACAAGTTTCAAGGCCATGAGTTTACAACATTGCTACTGACAAACTTCACTACAAAAAATGTGTGTAAGGTTGGTGCTGAAAATGTTGACAGAAGAACAGAAAACAAAGTGACTGGCACATTCTTTCTCCGTTTTGGAGCGCTATCACATGGATGGTAATGAGTACTTGAGTCACATTGTGACTGGTGATGAAACATGGGGTGGGAACTACACTCCAGAGAATAAACATTAATCCAATGCGTGGCATCATTCAAACTCCGCGACGAAACCATGAAAATTCAGACAAGAACCTTCAACATGGAAAATCGTGGCCATTGTTTTTTGGGAACTGAAAGGCATTCTTCTGTTACCCATTTTGCCAAGAGGAATGACAATAAATGCTGAAAGGTACTGCGAAACATTATTAAAGCTTAGATCCACTACTCAGAATCGCCGTTGGGAACTGCTCTCTAGTGGCGTCCTTCTGCTTGATGGTAATTCTCGGCCTCATGCTGCGGCAACAACAAAAATGCAACTGGACGAGTTTCATTGGCAACTGGGATCATCCACCTTACATCCCTGACTTAGCACAATCAGACGTTCATCCGTTTCCAAAACTGAAGGAATTTCTTGGTGGAAAGCTATTGGAAAATGATGACATGTTGAACGAAACTGTTACTAACTGCTTTAATGATCAGGCTGCAGAGTTCCTTGCTGCTGGGATCCAAAACCTGGTCTCACAACCTGACAAACGTTTAAATATTCATGGTGACTATGTTGAAAAGTGAAAAATGTGCATATTGTAGTCTCTGTTACAATTTATGTTCATAAATAAAGTTCTCGTACTCCATTACAAATCTGTTCTCACTTTAATAAAGAATGATAATTGTATTACAGAACTCACCACCAGGATCTTTTTTGTAGATTGTGTGGCTTGCGGGTGGTTCCTTTCTGTAGTAGTTGTCCAAAAACCAGTGCTTCCATCTTCCCCACCTTTGTTTTCACAGGCAGAGCCAAAGCAAATATGGAGCGTGCATCAATGACAATCAAGTAATATCTGAAAACTTTATTCTCCCGTGAGTATTGTCTGATATATACGAACTCTGCCTCCTATAACCCATCCAAATCTTGAATTATAACCTACCTACGTGGGTAAGTCCTGCCTGCTGGTTTATGGACTTCTTGAAAAACTGTCTCCACGATTATTCAATGATACATCTTTCTATAAGCTGAGAAAGTATTTCATTCGAATATACGGCATTCCCAGCTGCAGATGATGCTCTGGGCAACTGCCATCATTCAACTATTTTGTTGGGGTCATTGTAATGTGTTGTGGTGATGTGTTGTTGATCATCTTATTCTGAATGCAGATAATGCCACTGCCAGGTATATCTACTAATGCACATTGAATAATGTTCCTGTATTTCGAGCTGCTGATACATTTCAGATCTATTCCATTGTCTTTCTTATATACATCCAACATACATAATAGTTGATCACAATTTTCAATATCTTTCAGTGTATAGCAGTCTAGCTTTGTGTTTTTTAAAGTATTAGATTCAATAAGCAGGGTGTTCTTTTGAATTCATTGTCTCCAATCTTTATTGCATTTTTCGTTAAATTTATGGGTTAAGCACCCACCATACATGGTTTTTCCATAGATGAGATTACATTACATTAGATTAATTTTTCATTCCATAGATCCATAAAAGAGGGAATCCTTCTGGGTGTGGAACATGTCAGATAAACACATTACAAAAATGTAATTAGAAAAACTTGAGTTTCATTAATTTTAATGAGCCTCCATCAATAAACAGAAAAATTACGTACATGAATTAAATTTCAACTTCTCATATTTACAGGTTTAATACTTACATCTGCTTTCACTTAAATCCATCATTCGGACATTTGCTAGTTTCTTGGCTATTACAACCAAGTATTGTCAAAAATTAAAGTGTATTATTCATTTCAGTGATCCTCTGTTAAGAACAGTCAGAATATGCACAAGATTTAAAATTAAACTTCCACTATTTACAGACTTAAGACTTACATCTGCTTTCCATACATCCATCATTCACACACTAGATAGTTACTTGGCTGTTACAACCAAGTATTGTCAAAAATTAAAGTACAATAAATTTTCATTAAAATGCTCTCCTGCACTTGTTGAGAAATTCATGGATGGAACAGAAGGAGTTGGCCACCAAAAATTCTTTAAAATTATGTTTAAGTTGTGCCTTGTCTGAAACTAACATTCTAAGTTCTATCTACCTGACTGTCGGTGTTACGTTTAATGGAATCACCAACAGTATCTTCTGCATCCTCTTTCTTAGCCTTTGATAGTCATAAGAGAGATTCTATGGCAGGCCTAAATGTGTCTTTCAGTGATTGCTCTGGTTCAAAATGCCCTAGCTTTAGAAGTCGCAGTTTCTCTCAGATAACCTATGTGCTTCAACAACTTTATGTTTTGTCGACATGTTGTTAATACTAGGTAGACTTTGGAATGAGATGCAACTTATGTGCACTCCCGTTTGACTTTTTTTTCAGTTACATCAAGCTGACTACTTAACTCACTTGTATTCTTTCCAGAAACATCAGCCCTTGCAGCCACAGGTACTAGAATACATGGTAGGGATCACAAGGTGTATGCACAGTAGAAAACCGCGCTGCTGTTGTCAGACTGAACCCAACCAGCGCTGAATAGCTTGCAATAGCCGTAACTCATTGTGTTTTAATTGCGTTTACGAGCAGAAACAAGGTCGTTTAAGAGAGTGCGAATTTATAATAGTGACTGACGATTGACTTCGGAGCTATACCGTAATTATCAGTGTATTGAAGGACAACAAGTTTGTTTGCTTGGCCATCCTCCGCAGCAAGCATATAAATACTTGTTTTGTAAATGTTTTAAATGTTTTATTTACAAAACAAGTATTGAAGGATTTTTAGGATATGTTTTCAAGTGAAAAATAATGGTTTGCTGCACGGTAGCTAGTTGTACTAACCACAGCAGACAACTAAGTTTTAGTTGAAAATGCTCATTTCTGCTCAATACATTTTATTGATTTGGATTATAGAAGGAATTTGAAAAGTGAACCGTTGAATATTTCTTCGAAACTCAAGTTTAATAAAATGCTTATGTCTGCTCAATACATTTTACTGATTTGGATTATAAAAGGGATTTGAAAACGGAACCACTGAATATTTCTTCGAAACACAAGTTTAAGATTGATGCTGTTCCATCTCTGAATTTGCCATCCTCCAGTGCTGATTTAGGGCATAGTAATGAGTCTAGTAATGTAACAAATAATTGTGCATAAAAACGAAGCTATCATAAAGAAGTAGAAGATATTTTATAGGTAAATACATTAACAACTAACGAAGGAATTACTACTAGACAAGACACTGTCCCCGAAAACAAAAACTACTGTAAATGCGACAATGCGTTCCTACGCCAACAATTAGAAATTATGGAAAAAGAAATAAAAGAATTTTGGGCAAAAGAAAAAAAATGACTGAGGCTTCTCTTTCTGACAGTCAACAACAAATCGTTATGGAAGCACAGTGTACTATCAGGTCATCTGAAGATATTGCTAAGGCTGTGACTTTACGTTTTCTGCCTTATAAAGCGTTGTCTTTTGTCAAGTATGTATTGAAATATCCTCTTCCTAATGAAATCACTATTAAAAAGAAGACTCAGGCAATTTAGTGTTCCACAAGTTTTATAGATTTGAGCCTTAGTGTTTTGAAAATACAAAGCTTTTAAAAAAATTCGAAAAAGACGTAGTTCAAAGGCTTTACACTAGCATTCCATCGACCTTGGAAAAAAAGTTCAACTAACATAAAGATTAATAATAACAATAATAATAATACTCTAAAACCTGGAAAATCTCGAATATCTTCATACCTGCCTATGAGCGAAATACGTGTGCGCCATGTCACTATAAGCTTCAGTGCCACGTTTCAAGAGGGTTCACAGTGACATCACAGCTCACAGCCTGCCTGTGCGTGACCCCTACTGTGTATTCTAGTATCTGTGCTTGCAGTTAATTCATTGGTTAACCTCAGAATGGTTTGAGAATAAATATTTAATCCCTCGATATTTTTGTTGAGTGCTTCAGGTCTGGTGGAATGACGTTTAATACTGTCATTGATCATCTGAATTTTCACCTCAACATACAGATGACTGTCTGTCTTCTTCCTCTCAACTGACTGTAGATGGATGACCTTATAAACTTATCCACACTGTAAAGTATATAATGACGTAATTACCCTGTTGTTTCACCACACACACACACACACACACACACACACACACACACACATACACACACAAAGATCTTGTAGAAACATCCCAAAAGTTCCAGAAGTATCGTCTTTCACTCAACTGTTTAGTTTTATCAATAACAACGAAGCTATATTGTCAATGACCCCAGAAATCTCTACATAAGTGTGTAAATTCATCGAATGTCGTGTGAGTTGCTCCATGCGCCTGGTAAATGTGTTTTCAATTCATATTATCCCGTCTGTAGGCAATAAAAAATGTTGCATTATCTCTCATTAGATGCTTTAGGGTTCTTTAATACATCTGACTTTGGCAAAAGACGTCAAAATCTCCATGGCGCCCAAAACAGAAGTACCTGCGTATTTGATCCTGATTTTCCACTATGACATCGTCGAATATGAACGCTGTACCAGATTTTTCAACTTCAGGTGCTGCGACCTCTTCACTTTGGATGAAAGACTTATATGTAATTCTGTCAACACATCAAAGTATTTTCTCATGTAGCTGGTACTTGGGTTGAAACAGTGTTTATGAAAAAATATATGTACATTCTCGAAGCAAACACCATCTGTATTTAATAGCAGAGATATTAGGACATTTGTTTTGCCCAAGACAATGGGCCAACAATGATTGATCTAAGGCTCTTGGACAGTAGTGGTGCATTCTTGTTATTCTGTTTTTCCAAATTATTATCAGACCGATCCGTTACAACACGTCCTTGTGGAGAGGTTACTTCATCCATCTGCTCATGCATATTTCTAAACCACGCGAGGGGTTGTGTTCTTACGAGAGTTACAGGTACTGTTCCACGTCACACCGACGGGGACGAACATCGTTACGAGTCGCGTCTCATACCGGCGAGTGAAGGAGGAGGGAAGGGGCGGCACAATCTCCTGGTGGGGCCTGCTCATGCCTACCACAGCGAATCTTCACTGCACACAATAGTCTTTGGCAAACGCTGTCCTAACTGAAGTCGCCTTTTTTACAAACTATGTTAATGGTGCCCTTCCGTCCGCTTTGCTCTGCTGTCTGTGAAGTTGCCAGCCCAGCCCAGGCTCAGATCTAGGGGAGAGGTGGGGGGCAAAAAAATCTTGTTTCTCAAAGCGCCTAGCATCAAGTGCACATTGGTCAGTTATTCATACAATTTTGAAACGCATTCTTGTCCATTTTTGAACACATTCTAAGTTGATTTCTGAACGAATCATAAGTTGACTTTTGAATGCGTGCATAGTGTACGCGATGTCTCTGTCAGGGGAATCTCCGTCGCAACAAGAAATAAAAACCTTCCCCACAGACAAAAGCGGACGGGACTATACGAACCGAGCCGAATGAAACCGAACAGGTGAATTCCAATCGCTGTTTGTTTATGTGGTTGATTGGATGTGCGAGAGATAAGCGTTGTTATAACTTTTAGCAAAATCCATAGATTCAAACTACCAGAATGGAAATAAACGATTAACAAGAATAACAGGTAAGAAAGATTACATATTACCTTCTCGTCGTATCCAAGAAAATGAAATTTTGACAGAAAATTTTTGGCAGATCGGTACACTATTAAGAGCCAGTTGTACAGTCAACCGCTTAGTAGCCGCTTAAGTTCTGTTCTCGGAATAGCGCGGAAAACGCGCTGTGCGAACACTTAACAACGCCTAACCGAAGAATAAACGCGGGATAATTGAACCAGTGATTCCGGCAAGGTCAGCGAAGTTAACCAGAGAATAATTTTTGACAATGGCACAGAATTAGTGATGACAAGATTGTGTGTCAGAACGAGGAAGGAGAAGAAACGGTGACATAACACACATATTATATGGAAGAATATGACGATTCCAAATTTATATAAAAATTTCGTACTACTACTACTTTTTGATCTCATGCTTGAAAAACTGGAGCGTATGAATGAAATGTGAAACTATTTCCTAACATAATAATTTTTGCTCGTAATAGGCCTGATACGCTTTTGATATTAATACTTCGTGAATTATATTCTGTCGTGTTGTTTATGTAAATGTGTATATTTCAGGGAGAGCATAAGGGAACAATTGACAGGAATGGGGGAACGAAATACGTAGAAGAAGAATGGGTAGCTCTGAGGGATGAAGTAGTGAAGGCAGCAGACGATCAAATAGGTAAAAATGAGGGCTAGTAGAAATCCTTGGGTAACAGAAGAAATACTGAATTTAATTGATGAAAGGAGAAAATATAAAAATGCAGTAAATGAAGCAGGCAAAAAGGTATACAAGCGTCTCAAAAATGAGATCGACAGGAAGTGCAAAATGGCTAAGCAGGGATGGCTAGAGGACAAGTGCAAGGATGTAGAGGCTTATCTCATTAGGGGTAAGATAGATACTGCCTACAGGAAAATTAAAGAGACCTTTGGAGAAAAGAGAACCAGTTGTATGACTATCAAGAGCTCAGATGGAAACCCAGTTCTAAGCAAAGAAGGCAAGGCAGAAAGGTGGAAGGAGTATATAGAGGGTCTATACAAGGGCGATGTACTTGAGGACAATATTATGGAAATGGAAGAGGTTGTTGATGAAGATGAAATGGGAGATACGATCCTGCTTGAAGAGTTTGACAGAGCACTGAAAGACATGAGTCGAAAAACAAGGCCCCGGGAGTAGACAACATTCCACTGGAACTACTGATGGCCTTGGGAGAGCCAAATATGACAAAACTCTACCATCTGGTGAGCAAGATGTATGAAACAGGCGAAATACCCTCAGACTTCAAGAAGAATATAATACACTCCTGGAAATTGAAATAAGAACACCGTGAATTCATTGTCCCAGGAAGGGGAAACTTTATTGACACATTCCTGGGGTCAGATACATCACATGATCACACTGACAGAACCACAGGCACATAGACACAGGCAACAGAGTATGCACAATGTCGGCACTAGTACAGTGTATATCCACCTTTCGCAGCAATGCAGGCTGCTATTCTCCCATGGAGACGATCGTAGAGATGCTGGATGTAGTCCTGTGGAACGGCTTGCCATGCCATTTCCACCTGGCGCCTCAGTTGGACCAGCGTTCGTGCTGGACGTGCAGACCGCGTGAGACGACGCTTCATCCAGTCCCAAACATGCTCAATGGGGGACAGATCCGGAGATCTTGCTGGCCAGGGTAGTTGACTTACACCTTCTAGAGCACGTTGGGTGGCACGGGATACATGCGGACGTGCATTGTCCTGTTGGAACAGCAAGTTCCCTTGCCGGTCTAGGAATGGTAGAACGATGGGTTCGATGACGGTTTGGATGTACCGTGCACTATTCAGTGTCCCCTCGACGATCACCAGTGGTGTACGGCCAGTGTAGGAGATCGCTCCCCACACCATGATGCCGGGTGTTGGTCCTGTGTGCCTCGGTCGTATGCAGTCCTGATTGTGGCGCTCACCTGCACGGCGCCAAACACGCATACGAGCATCATTGGCACCAAGGCAGAAGCGACTCTCATCGCTGAAGACGACACGTCTCCATTCGTCCCTCCATTCACGCCTGTCGCGACACCACTGGAGGCGGGCTGCACGATGTTGGGGCGTGAGCGGAAGACGGCCTAACGGTGTGCGGGACCGTAGCCCAGCTTCATGGAGACGGTTGCGAATGGTCCTCGCCGATACCCCAGGAGCAACAGTGTCCCTAATTTGCTGGGAAGTGGCGGTGCGGTCCCCTACGGCACTGCGTAGGATCCTACGGTCTTGGCGTGCATCCGTGCGTCGCTGCGGTCCGGTCCCAGGTCGACGGGCACGTGCACCTTCCGCCGACCACTGGCGACAACATCGATGTACTGTGGAGACCTCACGCCCCACGTGTTGAGCAATTCGGCGGTACGTCCACCCGGCCTCCCGCATGCACACTATACGCCCTCGCTCAAAGTCCGTCAACTACACATACGGTTCACGTCCACGCTGTCGCGGCATGCTACCAGTGTTAAAGACTGCGATGGAGCTCCGTATGCCACGGCAAACTGGCTGACACTGACGGCGGCGGTGCACAAATGCTGCGCAGCTAGCGCCATTCGACGGCCAACACCGCGGTTCCTGGTGTGTCCGCTGTGCCGTGCGTGTGATCATTGCTTGTACAGCCCTCTCGCAGTGTCCGGAGCAAGTATGGTGGGTCTGACACACCGGTGTCAATGTGTTCTTTTTTCCATTTCCAGGAGTGTAATTCCAATCCCAAAGAAAGCAGGTGTTGACAGATGTGAAAAATACCGAACTATCAGTTTAATAAGTCACAGCTGCAAAATACTAACGCGAGTTCTTTACAGACGAATGGAAAAACTGGTAGAAGCCGACCTCGGGGAAGATCAGTTTGGATTCCGTAGAAATGTAGGAACACGTGAGGCAATACTGACCTTACGGCTTATCTAAGAAGAAAGATTAAGGAAAGGCAAACCTACGTTTCCAGCATTTGTAGACTTAGAGAAAGCTTTTGACAATGTTAACTGGAATACTCTCTTTCAAATTCTGAAGGTGGCAGGGGTAAAATACAGGGAGCGAAACGCTATTTACAATTTGTACAGAAACCAGATGGCAGTTATAAGAGTCGAGGGACATGAAAGGGAAGCAGTGGTTGGGAAGGGAGTGAGACAGGGTTGTAGCCTATCTCCGATGCTATTCAATCTGTATATTGAGCAAGCAGTAAAGGAAACAAAAGAAAAATTCCGAGTTAAACAGATACAGAAGGATGTAGGTTGCAGTAGGTACTGGGAGATGAAGAAGCTTGCACAGGATAGAGTAGCATGGAGAGCTGCATCAAACCAGTCTCAAGACTGAAGACGACAACAGCAAACATGACCATTCGTTGCCAAAGCGTATTTTGTGTGCGTTAGAATTGCTGCAGTATTAGAAAGGCCTATTTTATCGAGCAGAAACTGACAAAATAGACGTAATCAGATCGAGAAATCGCATCACTCTTGGGTACTACTGGTATTAACAGCTTTTTGAGTATTAGACAACGACATTTTGATTTTTCATGTAGCAAAACATTTGACGAACTTTGATGAGGTAGCACATTCTTACGCAGAAAGGAAAGCACGTCGTGCAAGATTAGAGAAAAAAATGCTGGCACCTAAGAATTGAAGTAATGCGTACTGCTCGCTTGTCTCTTGTGCTTACTGGTTTTATGTTTCCTGTATTTAATGTTATGTCACACGAAAAGAGAAAGTTATTAGCTAATAGGTAATAAAGAGTGCAAATTTTTTTAATAAGAACTCTTGCGGCCACAAATAATCCTGTATCAATTTGGAGGTTTTTTTTCTTATTTTTTTTTTTTTTTTAAGGGGGGGATGTAGGATGTCAAACCGGTCGACTGAGAGCAGGAGAGGCATCACAGGACATTTTCATTTTCACTGTCCAGAGGATAGGTTTGATGGTTTCCATTACAAAATATATACGTTTGAATTCCACAGAGCGAATTACAGTGACGTGTGATAGCAGAATGCTGTGTGAAGAGGCGTAGCATTGCACTTTGGCACATTTAAGACCAATAACATGTCTCACATTTCCTCGAACATACATGTTTTACGTACCTAACTCTTCAGAAAGATGTGCGCTACAAAATGAACGTATGTTTGAAAAACCGATTTTTTTAATAAGTTTGTGACTTCTTATCTGAAACACTCGAGTGGGGGAGGGGGGGGGGGGGGGAGGGCACGATCAAGTTTTTGCTTCGGCTCGGAAATATAGTAGATATGGGGCTGGCCCAACCAAATGCAATTCTCAAAAAAATTTAACTGCTACAGGTACTTAATTTATTAAGAATCACTGTTGCTAAGACAAATGAATGAACTGAATAACATAACGGGGACTCATTATTTGGAAATCAAATTAATTGTATTTACATATCTCGGTATATAGTTTGTATATCAAATGAGGATAACATGAAAGTCGACGAAACCGTCAGTTTCGAAGTCTTTCAGCATGACGATCCAGGAACTAACATTGGAAAGTAGGACCATACAGGAAAAGTTTTAGGAATCAGTGAACAAGACAATTGACGCTCAGGACTGGATACCAGAAGGTTGTGAAGACGTTCGTGTTCGGTGAGTTACATGAAACGATACAGACACGCGAAGTAGAGCAACTGCTTTTCAAAAATTTAAAATGGTTCAAATGGCTCTGAGCACTATGGGACTTAACATCTGAGGTCATCAGTCCCCTAGAACTTAGAACTACTTAAACCTAACTAACCTAAGGACATCCCGTAAAAAGACTAAGTGTCGGTTTGCGTTCAGTCGCCGGAGGAACTTGCATGAACCGATCAGATTATTGCCTGCCAAGCTGGACCAAATGTCGACAGCGAAGCGATCTTGGCGAGCACGAACAAAGACGGCGTGTGGATGTTCCCATGCGCACACGTGTTGATTGTGGCTTCTGAACATACACTCTCGTGCAAAGGATGTCTCATCCGTACAAAGCTCACGCTTCGGAAAGTCCGGTTGAATGGCACACCTTTGCAAAAACCACTGGCAGAATTCAGTTAGACGTGAAACATCGTCTCGGTTAAAGGCGTGACGCTTCTGAACGCGTGAAAATCATCTTCATAACACACACTTCAAATTGCGGGACGGCTACACCCATTTCCCGTGTAACATGAGGCGAGTTTGTTGAGGGTGTGTATTCCAGCAGTGTTAACGCCTCCTCTTCAAGCCCTGGTGTAAAAATTGGTTCAAATGGGTCTGAGCACTATGGGGCTTAACTTCTGAGGCCATCAGTCCCCTAGAACTTAGAACTACTTAAACCTAACTAACCTAAGGACATCACACACATCCATGCCCAAGGCAGGATTCGAACCTGCGACTGCAGCGCCTAGAACACCTCGGCCACCCAGGCCAGCCCCTGGAGTAAGCGCTGTGCGTTGACGACCGCGTCCGTTAGGCCTTCGCACCTGTAACACAAAAGAATACACTGGGATTCGAAGGAGGCCTTAATTGCACATGTACCATAACGAGAACGTGCTAATGAAAAACTGTCGACGATATAATTTTGTTATGTAGGTACTTACAGATGGGAACTTCCCATGCAAAATGTGAAGCTGGATACGCCTGTGATCCATCTCTACAGGGATAATGGAAAAACTCCACTGATATCACTCTCGTCGCTATGATGGATTTCTGAAGTGTTACTATCACTGTCACTGCCATCGTTTAATGAACTTAGGCCGGCCGGAGTGGCCGCGCGGTTAAAGGCGCTTCAGTCTGGAACCGCACGACCGCTACGGTCGCAGGTTCGAATCCTGCCTCGAGCATGGATGTGTGTGATGTCCTTAGGTTAGTTAGGTTTAAGTAGTTCTAAGTTCTAGGGGACTTATGACCACAGCAGTTGAGTCCCATAGTGCTCAGAGCCATTTGAACCATTATTTTTTTTAATGAACTTACGCTCTCCTCCATTGAATTTTCCAAAAGAGCCTCATTCTGCCACGCTCTTTCCATCATGCTCTGCGTATGTTTGCCGGCTTCCTTCCACTCTTCAGCTTGACATTCGTGACAGCTTCTCTTGTGAGTGCTTCGACTGCAGAGAGGGTAGATTTATTATTATTGCTGGCAACGTAACCTTTAGTTTGGGCCCATATTAACTCTTTTGGGATGAAACGGCAGTGATAAGGTGGTAACCTTACGAATTTGTGTTCATGTTTTTCTTCTTGCCAGTTTGTTGATTTCGTACAGGGGGAACTGTAACTTATGGAGAGATGTTTTTCACATAGGCTCCATCTTTTTAAGATCATCACTTACATCCATGTTATGACGCTGAAGCCAATCAATCATTCCCTCCTTTCGGTTTGCTATGGTCAGTGCCCTGTCAACAACAACTGAATGGTAAGGAGTATTATCTAGAACATTGGTTGGTTTACCGTGATTTGATATTAGTGAATCTTCGAACCACTTGGTAAATACACTACCGGCCATAAAAATTGCTACAACACGAAGATGACGTGCTACAGACACGAAATTTAACCGACAGGAAGAAGATGCTGTGATATGAAAATGATTAGCTTTTCAGAGCATTCACACAAGGTTGGCGCCAGTGGCGACACCTACAACGTGCTGACATAAGGAAAGTTTCCAACCGATTTCTCATCCACAAACAGCAGTTGACCGGCGTTGCCTGGTGAAGCGTTGTTGTGATGCCTCGTGTAAGGAGGAGAAATGCGTACCACCACGTTTCCGACTTTGATAAAGGTCGGATTGTAGCCTATCGCGATTGCGGTTTATCGTATCGCGACATTGCTGCTCGCGTTGGTCGAGATCCAATGACTGTTAGCAGAATATGGAATCGATGGGTTCAGGAGGGTAATACATAACGCCGTGCTGGATCCCAAAGGCCTCGTATCACTAGCAGTCGAGATGACAGGTATCTTATCTGCATGGTTGTAATGGATCGTGCAGCCACGTCTCGATCCCTGAGTCAACAGAGGGGGACGTTTGCAAGACAACAACCATCTGTACGAACAGTTCGACGACGTCTGCAGCAGCATGGACTATCAGCCTGGAGACCATGGCAGCGGTCACTCTTGACGCTGCATCACAGACAGGAGCGCCTGCGATGGTGTACTCAACGACGAACCTGGGTGCACGAATGGCAAAACGTCATTTTTTCGGATGAATCCAGGTTCTGTTTAGAGCATCATGATGGTCGCATCCGTGTTTGGCGACATCGCGGTGAACGCACATTGGAAGCGTGTATTCGTTATCGCCATACTGGTGTATCACCCGGCGTGATGGTATGGGGTGCCATTCGTTACATGTCTCGGTCACCTCTTGTTCGCATTGACGTCACTTTGAACAGTGGACGCTACATTTCAGATGTGTTACGACCCGTGGCTCTATCCTTCATTCGATCCCTGCGAAACCCTACATTTCAACAGGATAATGGACGACCGCATGTTGCAGGTCCTGTACGGGCCTTTCTGGATACAGAGGAGGAGGATATTGGTGTTTAACGTCCCGTCGACAACGTGGTCATTAGAGACGGAGCACAAGCTCGGGTTAGGGAAGGATGGGGAAGGAAGTCGGCCGTGCCCTTTCAAAGGAACCATCCCGGCATTTGCCTAGAGTGATCTATGGAAATCACGGAAAACCTAAATCAGGATGACCGGACGCGGGATTGAACCGTCGTCCTCCGGAATGCGAGTCCAGTGTCCTACCACTGCGCCACCTCGCTCGATTCTGGATACAGAAAATGTTCTACTGCTGCCCTGGCCAGCACATTCTCCAGATCTCTCACCAATTGAAAACGTCTGGTCAATGGTGACCGAGCAACTGGCTCGTCACAATACATCAGTCACTACTCTTGATGAACTGTGGTATCGTGTTGAAGCGGCATGGGCAGTTGTACCTGTACACGCCATCCAAGCTCTGTTTGACTCAATGCCCAGGCGTATCAAGGCCGTTATTACGGCCAGAGGTGGTTGTTCTGAGTACCGAATTCTCAGGATCTATGCACCCAAATTGCGTGAAAATGTAATCACATGTCAGTTCTAGTATAATATATTTGTCCAATGAATGCCCGTTTATCATCTGCATTTCTTCTTGATGTAGCAATTTTAATGGCCAGTTGTGTATAATGTGGTTCATTTCATGGTGATGATTTTTGTTGCTTTAAAAAGCAGGAAGACTTGGAGAAAAGCCTTGCGACGTGCCTGCCCGTAGAAGAAAAAGTCTGCCCACCTTGCCACAAGGCACTGCCATTGTTCGTTTAGCTGTAGCGTCTGTCCAACCGTGTTTGACAACGTTACCAGTACTGACCCGGCACACACGAATATCACAAAAGTCCAGCGGTCATCTGGAAGAAAATAATGAGACATTTGACTAGACCCTGAGTTTCGTAAGTCCATCCACTGGACTAACTGTAAAACCACCGCTCAGCCTGACCAAGACGCTGCAACGAGCTCTCACAGCACACTCCCCAACCAGCACAAGTCCAGCCTCAATCAGGCCATACCAGGCCCTCCCACATCATAATGGCCGTCGCCCCTATATAGCCTTGGTCCACCCTCCTCCGCGAAATTCCCGTATACATCACTTAATGAAATTCACTATTTCACCAGCCTCCCTTACAACTATTTATACAGACTACTTACAAATGATTTGACTGCACGATTAGCTGCGCATTGAAACTCAAGTCTAAAATTATATATAGCCCACCCAATAATTAAAGTTGAATAATTGTTAACTTCGTTGCAACGCTCAAAAAGTGTTCTTTCATTTTGTACCATTATAAATATTATTACAGTTATTAATGTGGCACCACTTCCTCGTCTGATTTTTACTGCTCTTTTTGTTGCACTTCTCAGAATTTACACACATATTTAATAGTTCATTAGTAATGGACGAACATATGCAAAATTACGAACGAGCAAAGACACATACAATAAAAATTATAAATATTAAGAACTAATGATTGTAAATTGTGTTACGACCTCCGTCAATACATATTCCCTTGCTATATGTGTACTTGTTTGGCAGTAGGTTTTATATCAATTTTCAATTTAAGTCCAATTAAAATATGCCACACTGCTGAATTAATTACGCCATGAAATATGTGAATATACCAGTCAAGTATCTCGCTGAGAGCTAAAGATCGATTGTCTGATCTTCTTTATACATTAATTAGTGAAGAAATTATTACACTTTTGCTTATTGGCGGTCACAGGAAAACTTCTCGATTATGTATGTGTTGGAAAGGTTGGGTGTGTGTGCAGTTCTTGTTCTTGCTTATGCTCACATTCTAATCACTAATGCATAGAGTTTATTTATGTGAGCGCAGTAGTAGTATTCATTGTGGTTGTTTTGTTGCATGTGAAAAGTCAGCCGTTGTTAAGAAACCCAGTTATTTTAATCAATAAACTAAGTTCATACACAGTTTTATTAATTTCTCTTAGCAAATCTCCACTATCAGTATCAGGTTATGGGTCCTGCATGCTTCCATTGCGTGAGGAAAGTTGTTATTTCATATAAACTTTGGGTATCCGACGGTGATATGTTCGGACGAAAAGAAGAGAGAAGAAATCTGCAATGGCTGAAGAAGTGTATTCAGAATACATCTCAAAGCTGGACTCGAAAAATTATCAAAGAAATTCCAGATAACTGCAATCTTAAAGGCTTACGGAATTTTCGATGTTGTAATTGGTACTCGAGGTCAATCTAACGAAGACGACGATGCCGCCTTGAAAGCATGGGCAAAAGAAAGTGCAAAAGGTATGTTTCTGATTTCCACATCAGTAGACAATACACAAATGCAAAGTCTGTTGGTTTGTGAGACAGCCCACAAAATGTGGAACAAGTTGAGATCAATACATGAGGAACGGTCAGAATCCAGCAAACTAACAATAACTCAATGTTTTCATGAATATCGGTGAATGTTTCTGTAGTTGCAAATGTAGCTAAAGCTGAAAATCTATCATAACAAACAGAAGTGTTGGAGAAAAGGTTTCAGATGCAGCTGTAATGGCGAAAGTCATTGCGTCCTTAGCATCAAAACATAACGTGTGAGACCTTAACTTGGAAATACAGAAGCGTCCGATCTTACCCGTCGGCTTTGACCCATGACGTCACAAATACCGCGGAAACGACTATAAACAATTCCAATATGGCGGATATAAAAACATCGCATACGTATTGTAAACACTGAAATACACAAGTTTCACAAAAAGCCTAATGACTGTAACGGGACAAGCGTGGGAAATTAGGGGTTTTTGGGTGGGGAGAAACTAAATATACAGAAATGTAGCCACCGACCGCCATTCAAAACCACGCAAAACAACGAAATAAATCAACATCACAAAACTGACCAAATACCAAAAAACACATTCGTATCCATAATCGGACACTTCCCTTAACCTATATAGCTCAACAGAACCTACCGATCACATCCCCCAATAGAAAACTAAGAAACGAAAGCTTCCCTTACACCTACATACATCGGCACTTATGCAGTCTAGCAGGTACGGAAAAAATTTTTCATTTTTTTTCAAAATTTGATCATCATGTGTCGTTATGCGGTGGGGGGAGTCTGCAGTGCCCCCCCATCCCCCCACAGGCTTCATTAGTGTCAAATCAATATTTTCGAATCATAGGCGGCCGCTGCCGCGGCCGCATTCCAAAAAAAAACTCCCAACCTAACCTCAAGTGGGTTACGCTACAGATCAATATGTTCATCAAATTGCTTCATATTACGTATACATGTTCATTAGTGTCAAATCAATATTTTCGAATCATAGGCGGCCGCTGCCGCGGCCGCATTCCAAAAAAAAAACTCCCAACCTAACCTCAAGTGGGCTACGCTACAGATCAATATGTTCATCAAATTGCTTCATATTACGTATACATGTTCATTAGTGTCAAATCAATATTTTCGAATCATAGGCGGCCGCTGCCGCGGCCGCATTCCAAAAAAAAACTCCCAACCTAACCTCGTATTCAGGGCTACGCTACAGATCAATGTGTAGGTCCCTTACGTCACGGGTCAAAGCCGACGCGTGAGATCGGATGTTTCCAACCTATACCCTATACACAAAACATACATAAATAACCAAAAAAAAAAACGGAACTTACCTCAAAAAAGTTCCAGCTCCACAAACTAGATTGGCCAACACACACACACACACACACACACACACACACACACACACACACACACACACCAACGAAAAAATACTGAACTAAAATAAAAACCCAACCCACCCAAACGTCAACCCCCTCCCCCACAACTCCAAAATACAACACACAAACACTATACAACAAAATAAACCACCGAACACACCACCAAAGAGCACCACAAATAAAAACAAGACATCTACAAACACGCCACAATCGCAAACCAAACTCCGCGCCGTAATGACGTCACACACCACAACACGCTTACGTCACGGGTCAAAGCCGACGAGTAAGATCGGACGTTTCTGTTGACCCCTTAACTTTTCCCGGCGAATTGAATGTTCGAATAACTTACGGGTTTGCTGCCGGGTGACGTCGTCCACAACCGCCGACATTTCGACAGGAGCACGCTCTGCCATTCACAAGACACAGATGCAAGGAGGAAGCAATATGCAAGGAAATTTAATACCTCGATTCACAGAGGAGAAACAAGGACGATACCACACACAGAAAAAGTGTCAACACAAACAAAGATAACCAACATCAGAAATATCGATAGTGACTATTAATCAACAGGTGAGGCAGCACTAATTCTGTCCCTCTGTTTTTTGATGAGGGACAGAGCCGGATTCCAAGCAGCATTTAAATAAAATCCACAATCTCTGTTTATAAGGTTGCTTGATAGTGTGATTTCAACAGCTTCCTTAATAACACTGTCCCAATAGCTGGACGCGCAAGCCAGAATCTCCGTGTTGTTGTATTCCATAGGATGACCGGTGTCAAGGCAATGTTCTGCAATAGCGGATTTTCTCGGCTGTTGTAATCGTGTGTGACGCTTATGTTCAGTACACCGGTCTTCCACAGTCCTGATTGTCTGGCCAATATATGACATGCCACAACTGCAAGGAATACGATAGACACTCTAGCCTTACGCAAACCAAGATCATCTTTTATGGACGCCAACACGGCCTTAATCTTAGAAGGTGGTCAAAAAACACATTTCACATCATATTTCCGCAAAATACGGCCAATCCTGTTGGAAATGCTTCCTGCGTAAGGCAAAAAGGCCGTAGACTTAAGGTGCCACTTCGTTGCTATCTTCACTCACCCGTTGCACAGAAGGCTGATAGCGCAACCCACGTTTGATCTGCCTCTCACTATTACCATTCTGTCGAAAGGTGACTTCGAGCTCAGCTGCCGAACTTTCAGGGTCTGAGACAACGTGGGCCCTGTGAAAAAGGTACGAAGTACTCCTCCACACTGAGCTGGGTGGTGACAACTATCAGCTCGCAGATACAAGTCAGTGTGAATAGGCTTCCTATAAACGGAATGTCCCAAAGTCGGGTTAACAAATTTGTTTCGACATGTGCTGACTTCCACTTACTTTTTATTCAATGGTCAGTACTACGAACAGACTGATGGAGTTGCAATGGGAAGCCCGTTGTCACCTACTGTGGCCAATTAGCTTATGGAGGACTTTGAGGAACGTGCATTGGAGTCAGCGACCTTGAAACCTACGTGTTTTTTTTTCAGATATGTAGACGATACTTTTGTTGTTTGGCCTCATGGCAGTGAGAATTTAAACCTGTTTTTGGAACACCGGAATTCAATCCACCCGAATATTCAATTCACTATGGAGGTGGAAAAGAATGGATGCCTTCCCTTCCTTGATGTGTTGGTCAGAAGGAAGCCTGATGGTACGTTGGGACATTCTGTTTATACACTCCTGGAAATTGAAATAAGAACACCGTGAATTCATTGTCCCAGGAAGGGGAAACTTTATTGACACATTCCTGGGGTCAGATACATCACATGATCACACTGACAGACCCACAGGCACATAGACACAGGCAACAGAGCATGCACAATGTCGGCACTAGTACAGTGTATATCCACCTTTCGCAGCAATGCAGGCTGCTATTCTCCCATGGAGACGATCGTAGAGATGCTGGATGTAGTCCTGTGGAACGGCTTGCCATGCCATTTCCACCTGGCGCCTCAGTTGGACCAGCGTTCGTGCTGGACGTGCAGACCGCGTGAGACGACGCTTCATCCAGTCCCAAACATGCTCAATGGGGGACAGATCCGGAGATCTTGCTGGCCAGGGTAGTTGACTTACATCTTCTAGAGCACGTTGGGTGGCACGGGATACATGCGGACGTGCATTGTCCTGTTGGAACAGCAAGTTCCCTTGCCGGTCTAGGAATGGTAGAACGATGGGTTCGATGACGGTTTGGATGTACCGTGCACTATTCAGTGTCCCCTCGACGATCACCAGTGGTGTACGGCCAGTGTAGGAGATCGCTCCCCACACCATGAAGCCGGGTGTTGGCCCTGTGTGCCTCGGTCGTATGCAGTCCTGATTGTGGCGCTCACCTGCACGGCGCCAAACACGCATACGACCATCATTGGCACCAAGGCAGAAGCGACTCTCATCGCTGAAGACGACACGTCTCCATTCGTCCCTCCATTCACGCCTGTCGCGACACCACTGGAGGCGGGCTGCACGATGTTGGGGCGTGAGCGGAAGACGGCCTAACGGTGTGCGGGACCGTAGCCCAGCTTCATGGAGACGGTTGCGAATGGTCCTCGCCGATACCCCAGGAGCAACAGTGTCCCTAATTTGCTGGGAAGTGGCGGTGCGGTCCCCTACGGCACTGCGTAGGATCCTACGGTCTTGGCGTGCATCCGTGCGTCGCTGCGGTCCGGTCCCAGGTCGACGGGCACGTGCACCTTCCGCCGACCACTGGCGACAACATCGATGTACTGTGGAGACCTCACGCCCCACGTGTTGAGCAATTCGGCGGTACGTCCACCCGGCCTCCCGCATGCCCACTATACGCCCTCGCTCAAAGTCCGTCAACTGCACATACGGTTCACGTCCACGCTGTCGCGGCATGCTACCAGTGTTAAAGACTGCGATGGAGCTCCGTATGCCACGGCAAACTGGCTGACACTGACGACGGCGGTGCACAAATGCTGCGCAGCTAGCGCCATTCGACGGCCAACACCGCGGTTCCTGGTGTGTCCGCTGTGCCGTGCGTGTGATCATTGCTTGTACAGCCCTCTCGCAGTGTCCGGAGCAAGTATGGTGGGTCTGACACACCGGTGTCAATGTGTTCTTTTTTCCATTTCCAGGAGTGTAGTTAGCCTACTCACACTGACTTGTATCTGCGAGCTGATATTTGTCACCACCCAGCTCAGTGTGAAAGAGTACTTCGTGCCTTGGTTCACAGGGCCCACGTTATCTCAGACCCTGAAAGTTTGGCAGCTGAGCTATCACATCGCGAAGTCACCTTTCGTCAGAATGGTTATAGTAAGAGGCAGATCAAACGTGGGTTGCGCTATCAGCTTTCTGTGCAACGGGCGAGTGACGATAGCAACGAAGTCTACGGCCTTTTTGCCTTACGCAGGAAGCATTTCCAACAGAATTGGCCGTATTTTGCAGAAATATGATGAGAAATGTTTTTTTCGACCAAATGGTTCAAATGGCTCTGAGCACTATGGGACTCAACTGCTGAGGTCATTAGTCCCCTAGAACTTAGAACTAGTTAAACCTAACTAACCTAGGGACATCACAAACATCCATGCCCGAGGCAGGATTCGAACCTGCGACCTTAGCGGTCTTGCGGTTCCAGACTGCAGCGCCTTTAACCGCACGGCCACTTCGGCCGGCTTTTTTCGACCACCTTCTAAGATTAAGACCCTGTTGGCGTCCATAAAAGATTGTCTTGGTTTGCGTAAGGCTGGTGTCTATCGTATTCCTCGCAGTTGTGGCATGTCATATACTGGTCAGACAATCAGGACTGTGGAAGACCGGTGTATTGAACATAAGCGTCACACACGCTTACAACAGCCGAGAAAATTCGCTATTGCAGAAAATTGCCTTGACACTGGTCATCCTATGGAATACAACAACACGGAGATTCTGGCTTGCACGTCCAGCTATTGGGATATTGTTATTAAGGAAGCTGTTGAAATCAAACTATCAAGCAACCTTATAAAGAGAGATGGTGGATTTTGTTTAAATGCTGCTTGGAATCCGGCTCTGTCTCTCATCAAAAAAAGAAGGACAGAATTAGTGCTGCCTCACCTGTTGATTAATAGTCACTATCGATATTTCTGATGTTGGTTATCTTTGTTTGTGTTGACACTTGTTCTGTGTGTGGTATCTTCCTTGTTTCTCCTCTGCGAACCGAGGTATTTAATTTCCTTGCACATTGCTTCCTCCTTGCATCTGTGCCTTGAGAATGGCAGGGTGTGCTCCTGTCGAAATATCGGCGGTTGTGGACGACGTCACCCGGCAGCAAACCCGTAAGTTATTTGAACAAAATATAACGTATTTACAACAGCTTGGGAAAGTGTGCCAGCTAGTCAAAAAAACGTGGAAACTTTGACGTAACGTCTCATCAAAGAAGAGTCCCAGTTGAATGAGTGATGAAGAAAATGGGACATTTGCAGTGATGTCCATCAACAGACAAAAGGGAAAAGCAAGATCTCCTGATAAAACCAAAAGTTCACAAGAAAGAAAAACAAGATCAGATGTCGAGTGTTTTTACAGCAAGAAGCGTGATCATACAACTCGCGAGTGCCGGAAGAAAAAGCGAGACAGAGAAACTGAAGAGTGGCGAAAATAAATCCGGCTGTGCATTTATTGTGTCATCAGATAATATGTCTCGAGTTGTCAGACACTCAAGGGAGACATATGCTAAGTGGTTTGAACGTGATCAGTCAGATGTGTGGCTGTTGGACAGTGGTGCATCGCGTCATATGACTTTTTGCCGGGAATGGTCTTCGAAGTTCTGTCCACTGATTGGGGAGCATGTGTTACTGGGTAATGATAAAGAATGCAAAGTCGCCGGTGTTGGTACTATTATTGTCAGCAAAGAAGTTAGCGGTAAATGGAGTGAGGCATGTCTCGAAAATGTTTTGTATGTACCAGGTATTGAAAACAACTTGTTTAATGTCGGAGTATGCATGCCAAAGAAAATCACTGCAGCTTTCAAGGAAGAAATTTCTGGTTCTGACTCAAAAAATTGGAAGAAAGCGATTGAAGAAGAACTGGAAGCTCATGAAGACAACAAAACCTGGAAGATAGTTCCTAGAACTAATAGACAGAGAGTTATTGACTCAAAATGGGTGTTCAATGTTTTATTTGACACAGATGGTAAGATTACTAGGTACAAAGCACGGCTGTGCGTAAGAGGTTTCAAACAGGACTATGGTGTTATCGACAATGAGGCTTTTTCACCAGTAATTTTTCTTGGCAATTGTCACATATAATGAACAAGAGGTGGTAGAGTCCGATGTTCGCACAGCATATCTGTATGGAAGCCGTGAAGAAGAAGTTTACATGAATATACCCGAGGGAGTGGTGCTTAAAACAGAGAAACCTGTAGTCTGCTAAGTTGAGAAATCGCTGTATGGACTTAAGCAAGGTCCTCGGTTCTAGAACAAGAAATTTATAGACTTTATTTCACATTATAGTTTTCAAGCAACTGACGCTGATCCATTTATATTCAGTGGTGTTAATCAGTGGTGATGTTATCTTGTTAGCATGATTTGTAGATGATGGTCTTAGAGAAGTCTTTCAAATCACTGTCGGTGAAGGTCATTGCTTTGTTGGAGTGGAATTTGAGTGAGATCGTGTGGAAAAGAAAATGTTAATATGTCAACACCAGTATACGAGAAGAATGATTGAGAAATTAGGAATGTCTGAACCAAAAGGTTTAAGTGTTCCTGCTGATCCTCATGTGTCTCTGTTACCTACTGATGAAGAGTTCAGCGGTGAAAAAGTACCTATCGTGAAGCGGTTGGATCTCTTATGTTTTTGTCATTTATCTCTCGACCTGATATTTCATTTGCAGTGAACAGTGTGAGCAGATTTTTGAAGAGTCATTCTAATACACATTGGCAAGCAGTGAAAAGAATTTACAGGTACTTAATTGAAACACCAGACGGTATAGAGTACTCAAATAGCGGGAGCAAAATGCATCTGGTTGGTTTTTCTGATGCTGACTACGCAGAAGATCTTACATCGTGAAAGTCAACAACAGGATTTGTTTTTCTTTTGGCTGGTGGTCCTGTAACCTGGACTTCTCAGAGACAAAAGGTTGTTGCTCTAAGTACAACTGAATCCGAATATGTGGTTGCTGCTACTGCTGCTAAGGAGGCAATTTGTCTGAAAAAATTACTAGGTGGTCCGGGAATCAAGTGTAAAGAACTAACTATATTACAAATCGACAACCAGAGTGCAATCAAGCTGTCAAAAAATCCTGAATATCACAAACGCACCAAACATACACTCCTGAAAATTGAAATAAGAACACCGTGAATTCATTGTCCCAGGAAGGGGAAACTTTATTGACACATTCCTGGGGTCAGATACATCACATGATCACACTGACAGAACCACAGGCACATAGACACAGGCAACAGAGCATGCACAATGTCGGCACTAGTACAGTGTATATCCACCTTTCGCAGCAATGCAGGCTGCTATTCTCCCATGGAGACGATCGTAGAGATGCTGGATGTAGTCCTGTGGAACGGCTTGCCATGCCATTTCCACCTGGCGCCTCAGTTTGACCAGCGTTCGTGCCGGACGTGCAGACCGCGTGAGACTACGCTTCATCCAGTCCCAAACATGCTCAATGGGGGACAGATCCGGAGATCTTGCTGGCCAGGGTAGTTGACTTACACCTTCTAGAGTACGTTGGGTGGCACGGGATACATGCGGACGTGCATTGTCCTGTTGGAACAGCAAGTTCCCTTGCCGGTCTAGGAATGGTAGAACGATGGGTTCGATGACGGTTTGGATGTACCGTGCACTATTCAGTGTCCCCTCGACGATCACCAGTGGTGTACGGCCAGTGTAGGAGATCGCTCCCCACACCATGATGCCGGGTGTTGGCCCTGTGTGCCTCGGTCGTATGCAGTCCTGATTGTGGCGCTCGCCTGCACGGCGCCAAACACGCATACGACCATCATTGGCACCAAGGCAGAAGCGACTCTCATCGCTGAAGACGACACGTCTCCATTCGTCCCTCCATTCACGCCTGTCGCGACACCACTGGAGGCGGGCTGCACGATGTTGGGGCGTGAGCGGAAGACGGCCTAACGGTGTGCGGGACCGTAGCCCAGCTTCATGGAAACGGTTGCGAATGGTCCTCGCCGATACCCCAGGAGCAACAGTGTCCCTAATTTGCTGGGAAGTGGCGGTGCGGTCCCCTACGGCACTGCGTAGGATCCTACGGTCTTGGCGTGCATCCGTGCGTCGCTGCGGTCCGGTCCCAGGTCGACGGGCACGTGCACCTTCCGCCGACCACTGGCGACAACATCGATGTACTGTGGAGACCTCACGCCCCACGTGTTGAGCAATTCGGCGGTACGTCCACCCGGCCTCCCGCATGCCCACTATACGCCCTCGCTCAAAGTCCGTCAACTGCACATACGGTTCACGTCCACGCTGTCGCGGCATGCTACCAGTGTTAAAGACTGCGATGGAGCTCCGTATGCCACGGCAAACTGGCTGACACTGACGGCGGCGGTGCACAAATGCTGCGCAGCTAGCGCCATTCGACGGCCAACACCGCGGTTCCTGGTGTGTCCGCTGTGCCGTGCGTGTGATCATTGCTTGTACAGCCCTCTCGCAGTGTCCGGAGCAAGTATGGTGGGTCTGACACACCGGTGTCAATGTGTTCTTTTTTCCATTTCCAGGAGTGTATATATGTATGCTATCATTTCTTACGTGAAAAAGTGCAGTGTAAAGAGATAGAAGTTGTTTATGTGTGTACCAAAGAAGAACTTGCTGATTTATTGACCAAGACATTAACCAAAGAAAAATTTGTATATTTTCGCTCAAAGCTCAATTTCGTTATTGGTAAATGCAATCACTTCAAGAGCGGGAGTGTTGGAAAGGTTTTGCATAGTTGCATCTGCACGTGTTTGAAGCTCTTGTTCTTGTTCTTGTTTATGCTCACATTCTGACCTCTAGAGCACAGAGTTTATTAATGTATGCACAGCTGTTTATCTTTGTCTTCTTTGCGGTAGTAGTATTCTTTGTATTGTTTTTGTTGCATGTGCAAAGTCAGCCATTTTAAAAAAAAAGCCAGTTATTTTAATTAATAAAATAAGTTCATACACAGCTTTATTAATCTCTCTTAGCAAATCTCCACTATTCGCATCAGTATCTTTTTACACAAATGATTACAAATAAGATCTGCACACTGGCATAATTGTGATACTCGAGTCTTTCATATGACGTATCATCCTTCGTTGCATGATTAATCGTTCACTTTGTATGAACGCGAACAATAGTTAGCTGCCATTGTGTGTTCAACGGGTGAGCTAACTTCACGTCCGTATTATTTCAACTTTTGTAGATGCGCGTGGAAACGGGGTTGACACAAGCTAGCGCACGGACCATTCCAGCTCTGCAGCCGACTACGCTCGCTAGCCCGGCCGGCACCGTGGCCAGCCTTTACTTCAAGGAGCGTGTGCCGTTCAATCGCCGCTCGAAGCCAAACCGTCGCTTTCACACATAAACGAAGTCGGTTGTGTCACTCCCGCTATCACTTCCGTCCCCATTGTCAACCCTAAAGCGATTTTGCACGGATTATAGAGGATCACTTTTGTACTATGGCTACAATTGAACAGTAATGTTCTGCATCCCAAGTTACAAGCCAAAGCGCATGCACAGGGTGTCTCACGAAGGACGGCCAGGACGGGTCCGCGGATCGCAAGGCGCGTTTGCCAGCTGTTGCCACTGTATCTGCCAGTTGTCGTTATGCGTTCTTGGACACCAGTACTTTTCGCGTGCCCCCTACACTGTGGGACTTAGCCTACTGGTGTTTTATTTTGAGTTTTTTTTTTTTTGTAGTGTTTAATCTCTTCAAATATTGTTGGGAGCTTTCCCTTCCCATATGTCGCTGGGACCGGCCCTCAGCCAGAATCATCATGAACACCATGTGAGTGTCGTCTATACTGTACAACTGAGTGTTCGATGTTTTGTTTTGAGTTTACTATCGAAACCCCATTCCTTATGATATACACGAAGGATCAACGAAAGTTTCTTGTGCTGAAGTATGCAAAAACAGAATCGTATGTGGATTGTCGGTTTTAAATCATACGGAAATTTCCCAGTGTGCATGTTCGCGATGATTCGACGATATGCAGATTAGTGAAAAAATTTCAAGAGAGTGGATCTGCGTTATACAAACGAATGCCTAGAGAACCTAGCGTTTTAACCGAAAATAAATTACATGAGATACAGGAGACCTCGGAAAGAAGTCTGAGAAAATCTCTGCACTTCTGACTGGTGTGTCAAGAGCATCTTCTCGCAAAGCTGTACATAAACTAAAATCGAAACCATACAAAATAATGGTAGTGCCTCCACTGCCTGACTGTTACAGTCTGTTCAAAATGGGTAAGTTGATCCTGAGATGCTTTTATTTCTGATGAAGCATGGCAGCGTTTGTCAGGGTACCTAAACTCTCAAAACAGTCGTCGCTGGTGCTCCGAAAATTCTCATGAGTTACATCAACAACCTCTGCCTGATGTGAAAACAGGAGTGTGGTATGCAATTAGTGCAAGACGAAGTATTGGACTAACCTTTATCCACGAAACAATACGTTCTGACAGGTAAGTGAACAATATACTGCATCCTTTTTTTCCGAGAACTAAAACCTAACGAAAAGATGTATGGCTATTTCATGCAGCAACACGAAGCGTTTTTGATGATAGGATAGTTGACTGGCCTTCTCGTTCTCCAGATCTAAATCCGTGTGAATTTTGTCTTTGGGGAATGTTAAAAGACAACCAATCCCCACACGCTTGAAGAACTGGAAGACAGGGTTCGGCTAGCCGTTTCCAAAATTTTGGCAGCCGAAATTCGTCGAGTGTTTACTGATACATTCAGATGTCAGGCTGCTCTTACGACAGGGTGACATCATTTTGAGCACCAATTGTAAGTAAAGGTAAGCTTCAGTTAATGAGACAGCAACGTTGTTTATACTGAAGTCAGGGGAAGCACGCGCACAGCTGACTACCAGATTAGCCTCCTCAGTCCTGGTGTCCCCTATGGGGGACATAACACATAGCATTATTTGAAATTTTTTCCCCGGGCTCATATGATGTTGGCAACACTGAAAAGTGTTTTTGAAGGAACTTCAGAAATGGCAACACCTCATGCAACAGCAGTTAATCATCGTTTTGCTGAATCTTATTGTTGCCAGGCAGAATAGAAAATGGCTGACAGAAGAAAGCATGTTTTCAGAGAAGATGCCCTTTTATAAGTTTTTTATTACTACTTTATACTATTTTAATCAATGTAATTTATATGGAATAATCTAAATGAATTGTCAGAGGATAATTATTTAAAACTATAATTTTAATAGTTTTACAGTTGTCTTTGAAATATGTATTAAAATTCGATTGTATCCTGTAAAGGACATCAGGACTTAGTGCAATGTATAACATGATTTGTCAACAAAACATATTTTCTCTTTTTTTACAAAAATAATATTTTAAGTATTCATTTTATATTCTGTGGTGAATATTAGATTCATATTAATTATGTTTCAGGAAACTGTAATCTACAGGTAAACAATTTTACAATTTTTAGGCCTAATTTCGATTTTTTTTCAGATTTCAAAGGCATTTGAAGATTTTGTAAATGAATTATTTGATGGAGATGTTAGTGAATTGGAGCTCTCTGATGATGGTAATGATTACCATGTTAGTAATGAATAGGAATTAGGTATAGCTATGAAGATGAAGAAAAAGCTGAAGATAGGAATGATAACAAATCTGAAAGAATATGCTCTAGTCAATCTACCACTGACAGGACATTTTGGAAGAAAACTTTGGATTTTTTTCCCCTTACCACCTGCACCTGAACGTTAGGAACAAGTAGCAGTTGGTGTGAACTTACCACTTCATGATTACGAGAGTAAATATCTGCCAGAAAATATTTTTAGCATCCTTATCAAATATACAAACAGGAAGTATCTCAAAAATACTGGGAGAGAGCTGAAATGTACTGTAGATGAAAAGTTTATCTCAGCAACAGTGATAATGTCATACTTGTGCTATCCTAGGATTAGGATGTACTGGGCCAAAAAGACTAGGATGGGAGGTATTGCTAAAAAAATTGCCATGACAGATATTTTACAATTAGAAAACATCTGAAACTTGTTAATGATGACGAAGTGTCCCTCAAAGTAGAACAAAATAATAAAGTTTGGAAAATACAACCTATTCTTGAAAGTGTGCATACTGGTTGCGGATTGAACACCAGGCCCACTAACGTTTCTGTTGATGAACAGATAAATCCATTTTGGGGTCACAGTCCTGCAATACAAGTCATAAAATCGAAACCTAACTCTTATAGACTAAAGAATTTTGTACTGGCTGGAGCTGATGGCCTTCCTTTAGATTTCTTCTTTTACCAAGGGGAAGGTGATCCTATAGTGACTGACACTCAATATGAAAATTTGGATGTAGGTGGAAAAGCTGTTATAAAACTGACAGCCACTCTTCTTCCTGGAGTCACCATATACATGGACCGTTATTTCACATTGGAGTCGCTTTTAGACAAACTGCACGGTGAAGCTGAGTGACAAGCTACTGGAAAAATTACGGAACTCCAGAATTACAAAAGCTTCCAAACTATCATTGGACAAGGATATGAAGAAAAATGATAGGGGATCCAGTGATCAATCAGCAGGAAGTGATGGCTAAGTTTGTGCAGTGAAGCGGTTTGACAATCGCCCTGTTATCTTCATGTCCAGTAGAGAAGGAGTAAATCCAGTTAATAAAGTCGCCACTGGTGCAGGAAAGAAAAAAAGTACATTCAAATGGATCATCCCGCAATTGTAAGCACCTACAATTCAAATATGACTTTCTCGACAGCTATTATAGAATAAGTGCCAGAACTAAGAAGTGGGCTGTAAGAGTGATTATGCACTTCATTGATTTCACTATTTGTGCTTCATGGCTAGAATACAGTCGTGATCAAGCTGTCTTGGGTACATAGAAGAATGACATTCTAGACTTCCTCCAGTTCAGAGAAAAGTATGAGGAATATCTATGGCGTACACTTGAAACTGAAGTGGTATCTGGTAATTATCCTGACATCGAAAATCTAGTACCAAAGCGTTCAAAATGGCTCAAATGGCTCTGAGTACTATGGGATTCAACATCTGAGGTCATCAGTCCCCTAGAACTTAGAACTACTTAAACCTAACTAACCTAAGGATAACACACACATCCATGGCCGAGGCAGGATTCGAACCTGCGAGCGTAGCGGTCGCACAGTTCCAGACTGAAGCGCCTAGAACTGCTCAGCCATACCGGTCTTCCACCAAAGCATTCAAATGTAGAGTGATCACCCTCCTGAAGCCCTTCAAACCAAAAATGTTCTACATCTACCAGAATTTCCTCAACCAGTTACCAAAAATCGCTGTCGATTTCCAGGGTGTTCAGCTAATAAGGCATGTATAAGATGTTCCACCTGCAAAGTTTTCCTATGACTGCAGGATACAAGCAATTACTTCAAGCTTCATCATGAGCTGTGAAGACTAATTGAATTAAACTTGTCATCACTAATAAATGATTATGATAGAGCTACTGTATTCCGAATTTTTTTCTAATCTACTTTTCTTTTGTTCAGTAGATATACCTAGGTACAATTTTGTAAAAATAAAACGTATTTTTGTAGTAATTTAAGTAAATAATGCATCGTTAAAACTAAAATAATGTTCTTAATGAAATATGATTTGTGGAACTTCATTATACCTTGAAACCTAATGTCTCCTGTGGGGGACATCCCTTTGTAGGACTAGGATTTTTTAAACATTTTACTTGTGTTTCTAATATTGCTAGTAAGCAAATTATGGAAGAAAATATAAGAATTTTAAATAATCTTCTCAGGACTGCGGAGGTTAGTGTCCAAGAGTCGAGTGTGGCAGCGGCTGCTGAATGCAGTGGCAGCGGCCAGTGGCAGTGCTGCGCCACCAGCAGACCCATCCCAGTTGTCTTTTGTGAGACACCCTGTAATTATTTGATACTTAGTACAGTTAAGCTTCCACTTCCACGAGTATTCGTTGCGACACTATTTACCTAACCAAGTTTCTGAGAATACTAATACTTATTTTTCAGTTAAAGTCGATAAATTATTTTTTCATATGACACAGTATACCTCATTAATCACATACCTTAAAAAATTTTAAATCCTCATTTACTTATCCATCAGTAAAGCACCATTCCTTACAGAAGGTTGACATATTCGTTTGTTCCTTAGTGCCAAAATCCTGACGATAATCCACTTAATTACTTATTAGGGTCATTCCAACAGACCCCCGTCCTCTCAAATAAATTTACCCTAACATTACAGTGGTCGTAATACATCCTTTCGCTCACCATAACATATGCATCTCTGTTGATGGGCAGCAACTAGTTACTAACGTATCCTGGTTACCTATAAAATAATAACATTCACAAAGAAAGACTGCACAATAGCATCTCACATATAAGACAGGATTTCGCTTATTCCATGAAAGCAGAGTACTAGTTATTTGATTGTATTTAATGTTACTTCAGTTATTGTCTTCAGTGGTACCCAGTTGTACAGGTAATAATTAGTATATTATTAAAGATTCATGGTTTCTGAACTTTGTGTCCTCCTTCAGCCTCCATTAATCGCTTGTGTGCTGTATACTAGTGGAGTATTTTTTCGTTGTCATGGGGGAATACAGTCATTTGACTGTCTTATTTGTCAGATGTGCTAAAAGATAACTTCCCTCATGGTGAGTTCTTACTATTTGGAAGGGAGTAGTGAACATCAACCACAAGTAGTATATGGGTTTATAATGAGTCTGCAACGCGTTTCATCAAAAGATTAATTTTGCATTCTCCTAACTTTCTGTCATGGTGTCTATGGTGTCCTCAATGGGCACTTTCAGTATTTCAGGTTGAGGTTTGTTTTATCTTCTCGTCCCAGGTGGTCTCCATCTGAGGCAAACATGGGACTGAATCCAACCATTCATTACCTATTAAACCAGATGGGGTGTAAGGCATAGAATATAGGGCAGATTATTCACTGTTTGTTCAAATGCTCTCAATAATGCTACCTGTTTGGTTTGTTTACTTGTTGCACATCTTCCGATAAACCTATTGAATACGAAAAATCCTTGCTCTGCGATTAGCTTGGGAACTAAATTTCGAGATTTTGTTGGATTTGTTGATCTCACAGAAATTCTCTGCATTATTTGCAAGTAAAAATTTGATCCATTGTCTGACAATATTGCGATGGGCCTACCCACCATGGGAATAGTCATTCACTGTGTATTTAATTATTGGAGCAGCAAAGGTGAATTTCATTCCATGTAAGTTAATGTTTTTAGGAAAGATATGATGCTTGCCAACTAGATATTTGACTCCTGTGTGGGCAGAGAGCAAAGGACCTGTTAGGACAATACCAACAATACTTACAAGTTTTGTGTGTATGATTGAGTGTAGTTTCATTCTACAACACTGATTTGACAGTTTAGCTTTTTGCAAATCAGAAAAGTTTTTAACATTTTCTGAGCACACCATAACATTTCTTTGCACCGTAGGGTCCTCACACACAGTATCTATGACAAATCATGGTACCCTGACATGTGGTAGGTATACAAACACATGAGGAATATCTTTCCCTTTTTCCATCTGAGATTGCTGTCTTGCAGTTCTTTCATATTTTTGCGCATATTCAAAGAATATTGCCTGTAGTTGTTGTCTTTCATTAACATGATTTTAAATTCAGGGATTTGTTCCACAAAGTCCTCAAATTCTGGCATATCTTGTGGAAGTCATGCTAAAACATTGGCTGTTACGCTGTGTATTCCCTTTACATGTAAAATTTCAAAATCATATGTTTGCATGAACACAGTCCAGTATGGCAGACGAGCTTCCAACAATTTACAGAACAAGAAGAAACTTAATGCTCAGTGACTACAACAGGCCTACATAAGCTTGTCAAACAGATAATAGTTCCACTTTTTAAATGCTCCAGCCAAGGTTTCTGATTCCATGTTCTCATTCCATTAAAGTACAACTAGCAAAACTGATAAGCCTAATCTTACTTTCGCCTTCATCATCAGAAAGTTGGAATAGCTGTGCCCCAGTCCTGAAAATAAGGCACCAGAGGCAATACAAAAATCTTTTTTCATATCAGGATGGTATAATATCTTGGTATGTGCCAAACCATATTTCATAGCTTCAGAATCTTGTTGACATTGTTTCATGCAACACCACTGTGCATTTTTCGTCAACAGTCTCAACAAGGAAACAGTTTTTAACAGTTTACTTGGGACGAAACACCTAAAGAGCAAGCATAATCCATCAGAGCTTTTAATTGTTTTTGGTTCAGGAAACTAGAAAGTTTTCTATAGTACTCATTTTATCAGGAGCTGGGGTTATTCCTTTAGGATAAATTAAGTGTTCTGGAAATTCATTTTCATTTGTAACAAATTTAGATTTCAGTAGGAAGTAACACTGACAGACGGAAATTTCTGCAATACCCATTCCAATAATTGTATGTGTTCTGTCACTTGGGGTTGGCTATGACAATGATATAAACTTAGTTTAATTTTATCTCGGCAGTCAGGTCCAAGTTCGATATCAAGAGCTGTGATGAAACCTCCAGACCTGACATTTAGGCCAAAAGGTAATACATAATATTGATAACATCAACCAGCAAATATGGAGGCTGTATATTTTCTGGATTCCTTGGTAACTGTAATCTACCAGTATGAATGCCAGAGGTCAATAATGGATGAGAATATAACTCCACACAGGATAAATTGTGTGTCCTGAAAATTCAGTTTCGTTCGTAACAAATTTAGACTTCAGTAGGTTGGAAGTAACACTGGCAGACAGAAATTTCTGCAATACTCATTCCAACAATTGTAGGTGTTCCTGACACATGCGGTTGGCTATGACAATGTCATCAACTTGAGGTTTAATTTTATCTCGTCAGTCAGGTCCAAGCACAGTATCAAGATCTGTTTAGGCCAAAAGGTAACATGTAATATTGATAAAATCAGCCAGCAAATATGGAGGCTGCATATTTTCTGGATTCCTTGGTAACTGCAATCTGCCGGTATGAAGACCAGAGGTCAATAATGGACGAGAATTTAACTCCATGGAATGTTTGCAGATGTTCTTCCAGATTTTCTGGACATATTCACACATGTACAATAATGTGATTGATTATTGTGGCATCCAGCACTAGAAGTATCTTCCCATCTGGTTTACCTACAGCTGGTAGTGGACTACAATAAAGAAAGAGCAAATGTTCAACGACTTGTCACTCTAACACTCGTCTATTCTCTTGGTTAACTGCCTCTCGCTTTGATCATGGAATGGAGTACATGTCCTTACATTATATTTCACGTACTTTAACTTCCATATAATACTGATACATATTAATAATGCCTAGTTTTTGTCAAATACACATGTATATTTTGATAGTAACTCTTTAAGTTCTTGTTTTTGCTGTGGAGAAATTCAAGTACATTCTAACACTTTGTTACAAATAACATCAGTACCTTTATGTGTTGAATGATGTTTAGACGTTACTGTTCAGCAACTGTTTGGTTCAGATAAGTTTCGGTATTATACTTCAACAAAACTTGTCATGATGTCTACTTATCCTAATCAAACCCACAATAAAATCTTTGCCATCTATTTGTAGGTGGTATTTTCCGAAGTGAAGATCGATTTTGGCATTTCTCTCTCAAAGAAACTCAAGACCAAAATTACACCATGCCATTAATTCCTCTCCCACAATAAAAATACAGTCCATCACTGTATTCCCTACCTTCATGTCTATCTGCCTTCGTTTTTTTGTTGGTCTTCTATTTACCACCTACAGCACCAACTACTTTGCAATTTTGTACTGAGTAAGTAATTTTTTAACATTACTGATTTCATTACATCATGTTCAGGATATTACATTAACCAAACTCCAATATCAAGTAAAATAAAAATTGGAAAAGTTTCCACAACATAACAAATACAAGCTCGTACAACCTCATCTAGTTTCTCTTAACATTTATGATGACTATTTGTCAACTCATCTTGGATGTCCATGTCGTTGTTATATCTCAGCAGGTTGGTTGTTGGATTCAAACTGCCTTGACCTTATTCAATGACCACCATTGATCAGCTTAATGAGACCAAATCTAGTTTGTCAAACTTGTGGCCACAGGTCATGCCTCCTCCGTGACCTCAACTACACTGGTCACGGGGTTCTGATTTCTCCTCTGTGGTTCAACATTATGATCTGATTGTGAATTTGGTTGCTGGTAAGTATTTTATACATTAAAGTGTGGCTAATTTCTTTGATTAGGGTACCACTGATTATCAGGATTATCATGACTTACATTAAACTGTGGCTGATTCCATGGACCAGAATACCACTGCTTATTGTTATTATGGTTACTCCATGGACATGTTCTGTAATTTTGATGGTTGGGATGATATCTATCACTGATTCTCCTCCCCCTTTTATAGTTCAGAGACCTACCATTTGACAATCCACCACCCAACATCTGAGGAGCCAGTGGTGGAGCAACAAAGCCAGCATGAGCATTAGCTGTTTGCTCATGACAGTGATTGTACTGGTGGTGTGGTGATGTTGCTTGGCTCACACTATTTCAGCTTCAGTAACTGTTACTGTTATTACCATGAGCTCTTTTGCTATCATTTGTCAAATCAACCAAATTTAGAATGGATAGAAAATATTCCAGACACGATTCATGGACTTGTACCAGTTTTTCTCCTATGTGGATCAGTAGTTTCTCTTCAAGGATGCACAACATATCTTTGTGGGATAAGGGTTCATCCCAGAAATTGGTTTTATTTAATATTTGAATATCTCTCCTTTGTTTGACATTTTGCGGTTCATGATAAAAAAAGTTCATTATCCCATCTCTGCTGTATACACCTGGACAAATACTTCACCAAAAGAGAACTATCAAAGTCTTCATGGAATTGACAAGATTCCCTGACTGCAGGTGTCCAAAAGCCAGCCACACCATGTACAAACTCTGTGTTAAATTGTATTATTGGCCAGACCATGTTTTGAGTCACACACCTTTGATAGGTTTATTAAAAATGACTGGACATACAATTTTCTTTTCTGGAATACACACCTGGAATTGTCCATATTTTAAGAGAATCTCTTCTAGCAAAAAAGCAGAAAGAGTTGGCCCTCCCTCCAACTCTTAGTTGTAAGATTTTGTGGCAATTATTACCACTATATAAACTTTGTCAGCATATATGTTTATGGGATATTCTGGACTTTGACTGATATCATTAGTCCTTACCATATTGGCTGTATCATTTCTTATTAACATTACAACATTCTAATCTTTTTCTGTATTACCGATCTCAATACTAAGGTGAGATTATACACTCTCTTGCCACAGAAGCAAATCTTGTGTTAGTGTCTTGTGTGTTTGTCCTAACACATTGTGAATCGTCTGTACTGAAGTGCATTGCTCCATACATACTTCAGTAATGGTTTGCTGAAATGCCTTCTTTTTCTGTTTGGTGGAAAGATCCTCTGCTTGTGTTACTATCTACTGAAGTGTTCATTTTAAAGTGCTTTGTTTTAATTGTAGAGTACTGAAGCCCTCAGTTAATCTGTTTGCTGATTCAGGAATACTCTTAATAGTGTTTTGTAAACCTGACATTTCGCTCATTATGTTTTCACGATCTCCTCATACCATCTCAGTTATATGTTTGGCAACTTCGATTTTTAACTGCTCGGTTTAATTTTAAGCTGTTCAGTAATTTGTGGAATCTCATTAGCCAGATCATCTTGGTTACTGGCCAAACTGTCTTGCTTTTCATTCATAGCATTGAAATCTTTAGCCAAACTATCTGTCTCATTTGATGTGTTTTATTGTTCAATTATCGAACCACCTATAACAGTTTCTAGTCTTAGGAGCACTTGCATAACACGATCTGGTGTCATAGCAATATAATCAGCAATAGCTTCGATTGTAGAAGATGAAATAGCCTCACTTGCTGAAGCAGTACTGTTCTTTGCATTCTCAAGACAAATTCGCCCTCTAGTATCTGATTAGCTACATTTTATGTATTTAACAAATCTATCACAGTAATATGGCATCTTGGTTTTACTGTATTAATGTACAAGAATAATTGGTTGACACCAGTGGCGTAGCATTGAGGCGCAGGGAGGTGGGGGGAGGGGGAGTGGGGGAGTTGGATGGGCCATGGCCCCAGGTGACACCAATGAGGGAGTAGCAGGTAGTGGCCAAGCTGGATAATCCTGCCTTTGTGGTAATTAGGTCACTTAATAAATTCTCATCAGGATTGCAAAAGATTTTCAAGGTAAATGTACAAATAGAAAAGTTCGAAATGGAGCTGTTCGATTTGACCTACACAATTATACCGTAAGCTAGGGTTACTTGAGCCCTCAGTGTTCAGCTCAAAATGGAAAAACTTTTGGTCTGTTGTCAGAGGTAGATGAGAATGTTAGAAAAACATAATTTTCTGATAGGTAGCAGCAGTGTCTCTAGCATAGATAAATTTGTTAGTTCATATACTGGCCACAAGATTCTTTGTTCTGGCTAGTTCGCAACAGTGAAAAATTATTGTTTCTTTTATTCCTCAACTTCTATCTCTGTAGCAACTATCAAAGAATACAGATTGTTGGTAGGTAATTTTTTTCATATTTCATACCTTTTATAACTTTATCAGCACTCATTTTAATTTTTTTATAAAGTAAAACGTACAAAGACATTGGTTTAAAAACTTATTAACTTAACAGGTAGAAGTGGTCTACTTTAATCCATTGTTTTTGTCATGCAATTTGGGCTCAAGTAACCTGAACCATATTTTCCACCAACAAATGTGATATTAGTATGAACTCAAGTTGCCCATTAAAATTTTTCATTTGCAAAACCTAACTACTGTTTGTAAAATGTAATTTATTCAAGGGATTTTCAGTAATTAGCAAATAGAAGACTAGGATTTTCTAATCAAATGCATGAAGCCCACAAACAAGGTCTGGAAACAACCAACATCGAAGGACATCATTTTGCTCTTCATATGAGAAGACATTACTGGAAACATGTAGTCTCTAAAACTTCTGAAGATAGTTCTTTTTACAGTCACTTTGAAGTGCAACATATCAGGCCCAATGGTTCATGTTTTCTGTGAGTGGGTAGTTGTCTGAAAAAAGATCTTCCCTTGTAAATGTAATTCAGTATCATTCATAAAATGTTATCTATCTTATTAAATGCTGTTCCGTACAAAAAGCTGCCTGCATTATGAAAAACTATGCTGCACTTTGTGTGTCATGAAATAAATGTAATTAACAACTCATCTAAATCTAGTTTATCGTCAATATGGCAGAAAATATGTAAGATAAGAAAATCATTGAGTCGCTTTTGCAACATAGTAGATCTTAAATAATATTTTAATGGACTTAATAATGAAGAACTTCGTTCATTAGAACAGGATGATAAAGGAACTGAAAGAAGCAATTAAATAAAGTGCACACACTCTTGCAATTAGTCCTCTTGTCCATTCATATTCTCTGACGATTCTGCAACTTCCCTCAACTTCTTTTACTTCTCATTTCGTCTCTTAAAAAGTTACAAAAATGTGTCTCTATTGCTTATGAATCTCTCTGCATCAAAATCATTTTTGTAAGATTTGACAATTTTGTTGATGCCTGTAGGATTCCCAAGAGTAAACTTTTCCAATGATTTAAAAAAAATTGTGGAATGATGGCCAAATCTACTCTTGAGTGATGTAATCAACTGGTTGAAAATTTCAGGATATGGTTTTCTGGAAAACCCAAGAGTATGATATATTCTTCATTACTTTGAAGTTTAGGTTTGTCAATATGGAGATCAGCAACACCTTGATAACCCACGCCAAATTTCCTCGGATTATAGTGTGTACATAATGACTCATCCTTGAAAATCACATTTGCAAATAAATAAATAAAATTAAAATATAAATGTCCACCCCCCCCCCCCCCAATACCCCACAGGACACCTGCATTTGCTATAAATTCTGCAAGGGTTTCTAATTAGGTCATCTAAATCTGTAGTCTGGAGGACATTCATTTTAGGTTAAATGTTCTAGGCAATAATTGATTGAGTCTTAAGAGGATTCAGGACACACATTGAAGCGCAAGAATTGATGCAGTAAACATAACACAAAATGATAACAAAAAGTTCTTGACAATGATAAAGAAGCTAGTAGAAATAAACAAAAACTTGAACACGTGAATGGATGCAGAAACTTTGTTAGTTGGGAAATTTGCATGAAGATCTTGGCATTTCCATTGAACCTCTAAGATAAATTAGGAAGAGCCACATTTCTGGCGATGGAAGTATAGATTCTGGCTTGTCACATGAAGACGAATTAACACGAAAAATGCATTCTCCAGTAGACTGAGAAATTGGTATTATTCGAGAAAGGTGTCGGCAGCTCCAGAATTTGGCCCAAAATATGCGCTCCCTAAGGCTATCAGTAATACAGGGTACTGATGACAGGGAATGCAACCTCGACCAGGTTTCTCAAGATACTGACAGAGGAGAGTATGTCAGTCTATGAGCTTTTGTAGCTATAACAGATTGTAAGAAAGAACTTACTGATACTGGCCCACTGGATTTATTATAGTTTATTTTGAGTCTCAATCTGTAAAAGGGTTACCTAATGCAGTTAAAATGCTGAGCCATAAGTAATGCTAGTTGTGAGACAAGCTTCTCTAAACTGAAACTGATTAAAAATTATGTAAGATCTACAATGTCCGTGTTGAGATTAAGAAATCAAAGTATTTTGGAAATCGAACAATAGATGGAAATTTACGCTCACATTTGCATTAGAGAGTCTGTGTTACGAAAAACGAGCAGAACAAAATTTTAATTTAAGAAAGACGTTTTGCTTAGAACTCATTTGAAACAGTGACAGAGTATCCCAGATTTTTTTTATTTCCAATTTTTTGCATGCTTTATACATTCAGTGTGAGGAAAATTAGCGATTTCATGAAATTTAAAACTTTTTGCTGATCCAGAATGTTTGGAATGATTATTGTATTTCAGGTTCATTTGTGAATATCGCTTACAAAGTGAAGTCTTACATTCTCATGTCACATGTTCTTTCTATTAGAATGAAGAAGGACAATACAGTGAATTTCATTTATCATTAGTTATTATTCAAGAAGACTTACATGGAAGACGCAATGCACCTGAAAAGTCGTTCTGCAGCAACGAGCTCTGCATGTCTCCCCTTCCGGGTCACGAAAGGTTAGCAGCATATTCATTTTGCTGTATAAGCTAGCAGCCAGGATTCTCTATTAGTGGCTGCAGTTATGTCGAGAGATGGGATTAAACATTAATACAATTAAAACAATGAAATTAATTGATTATATTCATTACAATTAAACACACTGTACATACCAATATCACAGTAGGTGCTGGAAAATTTTCCTCTTTCTTGAATACATAGTTCAACACGTTTACATTTATTTGTGAACACCTTTACCAATGTTTCATGTGTAATCAAATGCAGATAATCAGTTATTGTTGTTTTTGGATCATCTAGTGTCCTTGGGTTATTTTGATACATAAATGTTTTAGCTGCATCCCAGAGGGTCCAGAGACCTTTTGCAATTATTCTGTTTCCAACGGTTTCATCTAAAAGTCGGTGAAGTCGAGAGCTATGCCGGCGGTAGCATAGCTACTGGCAGGATCTCCCAAGCCGGACTGGTCCCGACAGAGGAGCCAGACAAAGTGTGCCCACAACATAGGGCAGGGAGGGCTCTAGAGGCGCAGTGAAGCCAGCTTCCCTAGAGGAGTAAACCTCATACAAATCCTGGTCCTCCAGGTTGGGGGTTGGGCATGGGGCTAATAACCCCATACTGTAAAAAAAAGAATATTACGGAAATTCAACAGAAGCCTCAGAAACTGGATGGAAAGCATGTATCATGACCCCGGCAAAGGAAACGGATAAAGGATCTAACAGTAGCATCATGGAATGTGAGGACAATGCTTCAGCCTGGAAAGATGAAAGAAATAGCCAATGAAATTTTAAAATTCAGATATGATATTGTAGGGCTACAGGAAATAAGATGGCAGGGGAATGGGCATATAGATAAACCTGAGTACTCATTGGTATATAGTGGACCAGAAGAAAGAACAGGCCAACTTGGAACAGGGTTTATAATAACTAGGGAAGTTAGGAAAAGCCTTCTAGGATTTGAACCCATAAATGAAAGGATGTGCAGACTCAGACTAAAAGGTAAATTTAGGAATATATCAATAGTTAATGCACATGCACCAACAGAGGAAAAAGAGGATATAATTAAAGAACAGTTCTACGAAGACTTGGAAAAAGTATACGGTGCAGTACCTAAATATGACCTGATGCTGGTAATAGGAGATTTTAATGCAAAAATAGGGAGGAATGAACATCTGTATGGAGTTTCTGGAAAATATTCACTACATGAAGAAAACAACGAGAATGGAGACTTACTATGCCAATTCGCAGCAAGGAATAATATGATTATTAAAAGTACCTGCTTTCCACATAAAGGATCCATCTGGATACTTGGAAGTCTGCAGCCAATGGAGTAGTCAATCAGATTGATCATATTTTAGTGATTGCACGCCACTCCACGTCAGTTACGGATGTACGGAGCTGCAGAGGACCAAACTGTGATTCAGACCACTTTCTGATAAAATCAGTCTTGAGAGAGAAACTGTCACTAACAAATGGCAACAGACTGGGAAAGATGATGAAATGGAATACAGAAAAACTGAACATCCCTGATGAAATAAAAAAATACCAAGTAACACTAAGCAGAAAATTGAGCAATGAAGAGACCACAGTAGGAGTAGATGAAAGGTGGAACAGGTTTGAAAAAGCCATTAAGGATGCTGCAGAGGAAATAATAGGCATAAGAAGGAACAGAAGAACCCAGGAGTGGTTTGATGAAGATTGCAGGTCAGCAATAGAGGAAAAGAACAGTGCAAGAACAAAAATGCTACAGGGAGAAACCAGAAATAATGTGGAACAATATAGAGAATTAAGGAGAAGAGCTAACAGACTGTGCAAGAGAAAGAAAAGAGAGTGGAATAAGAAGAAATTTCAAGAACTAGAAGAACTAAAGGAACAGAGTGAAATAAGAAAGTTCTATCATGCCATAAGCAAAATGAAGAATAGATTCCAGCCAAAAACAATGGCCTGTTCCAGTAAAGATAGAAAATGATAAGGGAGGAAGAACAGATAGTGGGAAGAAGGGCAGAATATTTCAAAGATACACTAAGCACCAGCCTAGAAGATGAAGAGACAGCTGCACAGGAGGGAAGAGTGGAGCTGGAAGTAGACAATGAAACCAATGAGGCAAGAAAACCAACACTACAAGAGGTCTCCCAGGCTGTGCACAAGTCAAAAAACAATCGAGCCCCTGGGGAAGACAGCATAATTGCTGAATTAATAAAAACTGGTGGGGAGGCTGTAATAAAGGAACTGCACACATTAATATCAGATATATGGGAAACAGAAACTATGCCAGATAATTGGAAAATTGGACTAATAGTCCCCATTTATAAGAAAGGGGACAGAACAGCATGTGAAAACTATAGAGGTGTAACACTCCTAAGTACAGCTTATAAGATCTTCACAAGTATATTAAATGAAAGGAAGGCATACTAGGGGAATATCAGTGTGGCTTTCGACAGGGCAGAGGAACAACTGATCAAATATTTGTGATAAGGCAAATGATGGAAAAGTTCTATGAATATGACATAGATCTGCATTTCTTATTCATTGATTTCAAACAAGCCTTTGAAAGCATAAATCGGCAAGAACTATACAGAGTACTGAAAGAAGTTGGTATATGTGCTAAAGTAATAAGACTAATCAGAATGACAATGACAGAGACAAGAGCAAAAGTAAAGGTCCTTAGCAGAACAAGTGAAAGCTTTGACTTTAATAAAGGTGTGAAGCAAGGGGATAGTCTCTCCACTGTCCTATTCAACATTGCCCTGCATAGTGCCGTAAATAAAATCAACAAAAGAGGCACCATATTTATGAAAACTAGCCAGATATGTGCATACGCTGATGACATTGCTATAGTAGGAAGAAATACCAATACACTCCTAGAAACATACCGGGCAATGGAAACAGAAGCCTTAAAAATTGGCCTCATAGTAAATGTAAACAAAACAAAATATATGGTAATGTCACAATCTGAGGCCAGCAGAACCCCTAAAAACCTAAACATCAATGGGAAATGCTTCAATGGAGTGTCCTCTTTTAACTACTTGGGAGCCCTAATAACAAATGATAACAGTATTGGAAAGGCTATAAGGGAAAGAATACAAGCAGGAAACAGAGCTTACTTTGCAAATACGCAGCTTTTCAAAAGTAGCCTTGTTACAAGAAAAACTAAATTGCTAATATATAATTCCCTAGTCCGCCCAGTTATCACATACGGCTCAGAGGTATCGACGTTGACAGAACACGATAAAAATGCTCTAAGAAGCATTGAGCGGAAAATACTACGCAAAATCTATGGGCCAATAAGGGAGGAAGAAGGCTGGAGAATACGCTACAATGCTGAATTACAGGATTTAATACAAGGCAGGGACATAGTAAAATTTGTTAACTCACAGCGAATACGATGGCTAGGACACTTGGAGAGAATGGCAGAGGATAGAATTCCAAAGAAAATGATGAAAGGTATGATCCATTCAGTTAGGCAAAAAGGGAGACCTAGAAGAAGATGGATCGATGAGGTAATAATGGATATCAGCAATATGGGAGTCTGGGGGTGGAAAAGAGCAGCAAATAACCGAGAAGTGTGGAGGATGATTGTTGAAGAAGCCAAGGCTCACCAAGGGCTGTAGAGCTACTGAAGAAGAGAAGATGTTCTTTCTATTAGAATGAAGAAGCACAATACAGTGAATTTCATTTATCATTAGTTATTATTCAAGAAGACTTACATGGAAGACGCAATGCACCTGAAAAGTCGCTCTGCAGCAACGAGCTCTGCATGTCTCCCCTTCCGGGTCACGAAAGGTTAGCAGCATATTCATTTTGCTATACAAGCTAGCAGCCAGGATTCTCTACTAGTGGCTGCAGTTATGTTGAGAGATGGGATTAAACATTAATACAATTAAAACAATGAAATTAATTGATTATATTCATTACAATTAAACACACTGTACATACCAATATCACAGTAGGTGCTGGAAAATTTTCCTCTTTCTTGAATACATAGTTCAACACGTTTACATTTATTTGTGAACACCTTTACCAATGTTTCATGTGTAATCAAATGCAGATAATCAGTTATTGTTGTTTTCGGATCATCTAGTGTCCTTGGGTTATTTTGATACATAAATGTTTTAGCTGCATCCCAGAGGGTCCAGAGACCTTTTCAATTATTCTGTTTCCAAAGGTTTCATCTAAAATTCATAGGGACTGGTGCAAAACAAAATTAGAGTGACGTTTCAGTATGCATTTTTGAGCCCATGTTTACTGGATATATATTTCTTGTTTTGGTCCATACTACCATTTCTGAACGTTGCCTGCCCTACAATCTTAGCAGCAGTATTAATACATATTTTGCATTGTCAGAGATATCATAATGATTTTTGCCAATAATTTTCGACTCTCTCGTTTCCATGGTCTTTTATCTGATAGTGATACATTTACCCTTCTCCATCAAGCCTGAAAGTTTGCATCATCATCACAGAATCGGCCAGTATATAGTTCCCTTTTTGTGACTCTCTGTGTTTTCAGTCTCAGTCACCTTAACTCGCAAATAGAGATAGCAATACTACCTGATGAAAATCACTGCTGTCTTGGCAAACATACGCTTTCATGCAGTGCACACATAAATCAATGCAGGAGAGTGGGTTGCAACAAAGTTGCAAGGTTTGCAAGCAGCAGTACGAATGAAGTACAGAACTGCTATAGAAACCTATTACCAATAAGTGTCCTTTTCATACCACTGCTTTTCAAGCCCAGTTCACTCTGGCCGACTCATCACATCATGTCACATCACCGTCATGTCATGGTGTATTCACACTCCGATTTTCCCTGTGTGCAGTGGAGTTTCTCTTAAGATGTGTGGATTTTCTGGTGACCAAGTCAGCTACCTAGGCAACATAGGTAAACATCAAAACAACAAAATCAAGTCGTTGAGTCTAAGTCTTAATTAATTACCCTCAAAAATTCGCAATATAGACTCAACTGCCAGCAATTCCTGCGCTCACGCAACTGCCAATTCGGGTCGCTGCATGTGCTCGCCATTTAATGAGGCGTGAGTTACTACACAATCATCAAACCCCTGCATGACAGAGGCCTCATAAGATGGATTAATGCATATAACTAAGTTCATACATAATTATGTAAAAAAATAAATAGGTAACTCTATTCTTTAACAATGTTAGGCTAATTAAAGATGGGTTGGTTTCTGTCTTTAAATGATAATCAGTAATTATAACTCCTCTAGCTATTTTGAGGTGTAGATGTGCAGGCCTGGAATACATGACGCCAAACAGAAGCAGCTTATACCTAGCAAGAACGGAAGTATGGTGTTCTAGAAAAGATACTTGCTGTTAATTTCTCTTTTTTTTGTTTACTTAGCGGTCCCGAGACGCGACGATGCTTGGATCAACATATATTATTTTTTTACTTTTTGGAGGTTTTTGTGTCTTTTTTATTTTTAATATATTTTCTATAAACAATGTAAGCTTTGTTCCGTTATTGTAAAATTTACATAATTTTTCGACTTCAGATATCTGACGTCGCTTGTGGAAGAACACTCAGTGGGAAAAATATCCAAATCGTCAAGGAAAATTTGCAATGTTCCACGAAAACAAAGCACAATAATGAAATAAAAATTAGGAAGATACATAAGCACAACATTCACTACTATAACATTAGCGAGCACGGCGAATATATGTTAACTTCCAATGTTAGCAGACGATGATGTTGTTAAAACTCTTTCCTCGAGAAACTCTGACGCAATGTGACGGTCCGTTGAAAGTCTGTGTGAATGCTGCCATTTTAAATGCATTGCACAATGTTTCGGCATGAAGTGACGTGAGGACTAGTGCAACGCCATCTGGAGTATCTGAGAAGGCTCTGGCCAGTGTGAAATGGGCTTTCCGATGCCATGTGGACGGCACGAGTGGCGAAAGGGGGGGGCGTTGGGACTAAGGGCGGGAGAACGCACTTATCTAACTCAGCCGCCGCTTTCACTGCTGCGTTTCACTGTCTACTACAAACAGTCGAGATACATTGTAGGGCAAAAAAAAAAAAAAAAAATAAAAAATGAAACCTTCGACAGGTGCAGCGATGCGAGTACTCCAAGCAACAAAAGAATGACATAATATCAAATGAGGAACAATAATTTCACCAGTACGAAAAGGAAAATGTTGTACTGTAATACATTTCACAGTTGCACAAACGTAATTGATTCACCGAAATTGAAATGAATGGTGACCTAGTGTGCTTATGATCGTAGGGAACTGATTATATTTACGTGCTTGCCTCATCTTTTCTGATGTTATGCGCCAACTGTAGACGGTTTCGCAAATTTATTTATGGATTTCAGACCCATTCTAATATGCTCTAAAGTACTGGAAATTTTTATATTCTAGGACATGAGCCGATATTTATTCTTATAAAAGACTTTTTGGTCTTGGTCTTGACCTTTACCTGTACCTATCGTATTTATCTATTTTGCTCCCAAGTATCAAAATGCGTACATCCCGTCTAAATTCTCTTACCCGCCTGTAACGTATAGTCCTCCAGGATGCGCACTTGTGACGCATTCTTCTTATTCATGTGCATACCTTAATATAGTGACTAGCCCATGTTCCATTACATTTAGCACAAAACCCAATGCAGTTCACTTTCGCTATCACTGTTGTATCGTCAGTGAATTGTAATGTGGTAATTGTCTGTCCTTGATAAACAAACAACAGTCATTTTATTCCCTCGTCCCCATTTCAGGGAACAAATTAACTTCTGTGAACTTACCGTATACCTCTCCTAGTTTTCCCATCTCGTACAAATCTGTCAGTACAGGCTTTTCAAATTTGCTTTGGAGGAGGAGATAAGGTTTCCATCTCCCTCTGTTACTGATATTGCACTGCCTGAGGAAGGTAAAACATTTTATTTCATCCCCCAAATTTGCTTTGGAAGAGGAGATTAGGTTTCCATCTCCCTCTGTTACTGATATTGCACTGCCTGAGGAAGGTAAAACATTTTATTTCATCCCACATTACAAAGTGCTGTCCAGATTTATAGTGCCACAATGAACTTCTGAAATATGACCTTATCTGCATTCTTCACTCCATATACACATTCTGCACTAGTGAAGTTGCAGAAAAAAGGGGGGAGTTATATGACACGTTTGTCCTGGACTCTGTCCGTAGTATACAATTGTTACAACAGTGTACAGCATCATAGTAATGTCACAACAGACATGTCCACTGGTGCCTCTGAGAAAAGTAAGGACGTCTTCGAATTAAATCACCCTCACCCTCAGACTACCACGACTCCCTTCACAGTGCCCATTTCAAACAGATTAGTTTCACTGCCGCACTCTTACGTGAAGGGGGAAAAATATATATTGGCTGTCACCTGATTTTTATATTAATAAATATTCCTCTTGTTGGTGTTTAGACATGCAGCAGTTCTGGATGTGTCATCATATTTCTAAGAGTTTTCTTCCCCTGCATGCATGTCTTTGGGTTCTGCAATCACCTGGGCTGCTTGAACACTCAGCTTGTGTGCCAAAACCTTTTTGTAAGCAGTGGGGCTTCTGCTAGCTGCTGCTGAATTGCAGCCATGGGATAGCCTCACAGCAGGTGTAGCATGAGACAGCTTTGAATTCTGGAGACCCTGGTGGTGTCTGTGTCTGATGTGTATTGTCCAACACCAGTGCTAGGTGCTCTAGCACAGTGCAAATTAATGTGAAGCCTGGGAGACAGCACCGATCTGGGATTCAGCATGGGGTGTAAGACTCAAAGCCTTCCCGTTACATATCTTCATACCTCTTCTTAACACTTGGTGAGTGAGTCTACCTAAAGTTACTCCTAGGTAATGTGCAATATCTCTCCATGAAAACAGCAAGTAACACATGCTCACAGAATGCAGATCACGGATAGGGGCCATCTGCATACTGTTTGATGGTGTGTGTTTTGGTGACATTGACAGGCATCACAGCACCACACATCCAATGTAGGTGCAGCTGAGAATGATCTGCATTTGTGCTTCTTGTGTATACACCCATATTGTTGGTGTAGAGTGCAACATATAGTTACTCCTTTGTCATGATATTGGCAGGCCCAACTACATTGCCTTGGGGCATGCAAGTTAGGAAAGAGTGCCTTGTGGACACATTGGCATGCATTGGGAATGTGAGGTATGATTGCAGCTACTTGACATGCAACACAGGCATCACTTGGGCACCAGAGAACATACAGGAGGCAATCACACCACATACAAACAAACACTGATGATGTACAGAAAAATTTCTGCTTAAGTATGTTTATTGTTTCACAGCATTCGCAACTTTCTTAAATATGTGCTGAGCTGTTAGAGGTGCTCTTCCTTTTGTAAGTGCCCTGTATACCATACCCTGCCCCTCCTGGTGGTCCTGTTGATGATGTTCCTTCTGCCATTACTCCCTATAGCTACTCTTTATTCAGAGGCATTTTGCACATGGTTCACACCCACACTCATCACCTGGTGTCTACGTCCTCCACAATAGGTCCACTACCCTGCCAATGGAACTGCAGTTCATGTACAATACAAGCCAATAGGACCATGTTTTCTGCCAAATCTGCTAGTTGAGGTGGTGCAGAAAACATGACTAATTGCAAGAACAGCAAAACAGATTTTTTTTCCTTCCTGTCTATGCAGGCACTATTGCATCTTCAAATTACCTACGCATTGGTGGTTAGTAGCCAGCATATCATTTGATAAGATTCACCCCAGCTCAATTTCAGTTACCTCCTTAAAAACACTGCCCTACAATACAGGAGACTGACCCAAGATGCAATTTCATCGTAATTCCTCAGCTACCACAATTTACTAATTTGTCCAAGTCCACACATTGGACCTTCACTGTTCTGGTTGTCTGGCCAAATAACTCTGTAGATTCCTACATCTGTAAGCCTTGGGAGCAGAATGATGACAGCTACTTATTTATTTATTTTTAGAAGTGGCTGATGTGTAACTGATGTCAGTATTATCACGTAATGTACTTGAAAGCAAACAATGCCAATATGGTTTGGGATCAAAAACATGACTTACAAAAAATGAGCGAGTTTAAAGCAGCCATAAATTAATATGAACCAAAAAGTTATGTTATGTGGAAAACAATGTTCAGATGTGTCTGAGAAAGATGCAGCACATATTGATAAGGAAGTAGCTGGCAATCATTCATAAGCTAACAGTCTGTACCTTCAAAACAGGTTACCTTCCTGTAGACACATTACCGTACTAACCTACACATCCAATCGGCAAAACTGTCTGTTGACACCACATTAACCCATCAGTTTTCTTTTGAAAGGCGCCACTGTGGTCTCATAATACCAGTACTTTAATTACACAGGGACCTACCAAATGTAAAAGAAAATTTTCATGCAGCGCAAATCTGAAAATATTTTCCTGGAAATCAGATTGCAAAGTTCTTTCAGTGAACACAGCATGTGACGTAAGTATTGGTGATAATTTTTTTCTTCATTACCAGGATTCCTAGTTCTGAATTATTTTAAGTCTGTCAGTCACGTTCTGTGGAAGAACACTGTCAGCCTTAGCAATTAAAGACACTGCATAAGCCATTTCCCAATTTAAACTACATAGGGTCAGCACTGTGAGAGCAAGATGAGTTGCTTCCCCCACTGATCACAATGAGGCGGTGCAGTGAGCGGAGCTTGCTTCACATGAACCCACAACAAAACCTGATGAAAATTGCTTTTTAACTCTTAAAAGTAAAAGCTACACTCCAGACAAATACCTTGAGGAAAGGCCTTCTGAAAGATTTATATTCAATGTCAACTAATTCCTCTTTCAGAAATGCTTTTGTCATGCGAATGCCAATCAACTTTTTATATAATCTCTACTTCAGCCATGGTCAGTTATTTTGCTACCCAAATATCAAAACTCATCTACTACTGTTAAGTGTCTCACTTTCAAGTCCAATTCACTCAGCATCAACTGATTTACCCCGATCGTGTTCCACATTGTTTCCTTTTGTTGATATCTTATATCAATTTTTACATGTAGTGTTTGTTACATGCAAATAACTTTGAACATCCTTTGCTGTCTCTGACCTAACAGAATATCATCAGCAAACCTCAAAGTTTTCATTTCTTCTCCCTGAACATTAACATTTTTTTTCAAATTTGTCTTTAGTTTCCTTTAGTGCTTGCTCAGACTGAGCAAGATGGGGGACAGACAGCAACCCTGTCTCAGTCTTGTCCCAATTACTACCTACCTTTCACATCTTTGGCTCTTAGAAAGCAGTACGATTTCAGTACAGGTTGAACATAACCTTTGTTCTCTGTATTTTTTTCCCAGCTACCTTGTAACTGTCCAAGAGACTATTCCAGTCAACATTAACAAAACTTACAATATATCTACATTTTCAAATGCTATAAATGTACGTCTGCCTTTTATCAATCGATCTTCTCTGGTAAGTATCAGTATCAACATTGCCTCACTTGCACCTCCATTTCTCCGTTATCCAAACTAATCTTCCCGTTGGCTTCTAGCAGCCTTTCCATTCATCTGCAAACAATTCATTTTAAGATTTTCTACCTGTGGCTTATTAAACTGATGGTTCAGTAATCTTCACAATTGTCAGCACCTGCCTTCTTTGGAATTAGTATTATTACATTCATCTCTAAGTCTGAGGGTATTTAGTATGTATCATATGTCTTGCACACTGGTGGAATAGTTTTGTAATGGTCTGTTCTCCCATGGACATCAATAACTCTGAAGAAATGTCTATCCTAGGTGCTTTGTTTTGATGTAGTTCTTTCTGAGTTTTGACAAATTATTCTTGCAGTATCACACCCCTGTATCATCTACTTCTATCCCTGTATCACCCACTTCCTCTCCCCTTTCCATAATGTTGTTTTCAAGAGTCTCTCCTGTACATAGGCCTTCTGTATCTTCCTTCCAACTTTCAACCTTCCCTTCTTTGGTTAATATAACATGAGGTCTTGATATACATACAGCTGCTTCTCTCTTCTTCAATTTTTTTAAAAATTTCCTAACAATGGAAAATCCAGGCTGGAATTTCAACAATATAAGAAAGAAATAGATTGCTACTCTCCATAAGGACAAACACACACACACACACACACACACACACACACACACACACACACACTCTCTCTCTCTCTCTCTCTCTGGTAACTAGGACTGGAGGAGAATGTAGTCATGTGTGCTTGTTTGTGTGAATGAATGTGTGTGTGTGTGTGTGTTTTCCCTTTTCTGAAGAAGCTGAATGAGTAACTGTCTTTTTGCTGTGTCTGCTTGATCTCAATGTGTCATCTTAATGGCCAGCAGCCATCTATCTTTTCTTATTAGTATTATTTTTTTTAATATTTTTACACACTGCATCTATGTTTTCCATTTTCAGATCCCTGCCAGAAGACTTGCAATAAAGGCAAATGAGCTGGTGTGGGTTGCAGAGCAGAATAGTGCGGAAACCTGTCACAAAGGGCACATGGGACGTAGTATGGGCAGACACACTAACAGAAGAGTTTACCTACAGGCGGCAGTAAGCTGAGTGGGCCAGTGCTTATGCTGAGTTCCACCACCGTGGATCTCACGTTTGTACCAAGTGTTCAGTCATCAGTTACCCATGCCAGCCTTGTGCTGAGCTTATTGCTGTGCACCTCTCTGCTTGGTTTTGGACATTCTGCTTCCCACTGGTTAACTCACTTCCTCTCAAGGTGTTCTGTTCCCTGGATATTATTGAGCAACTGTCAGCCCGTGAAGTACTCGTGTCGACAGTGTAGTGTAGTGGCACTGTCTTGCGTATGCAGGTACTAAACCCATTGTCATTTTAAAACTTTGCACTTCTGCTCTAGCTGTTCCAATTTTGCCATTTTGCACTTTCTTCCAGTCTCTTTTTTAGATGCCTTTATCCTATTTTATTTGCTTCATTTTTATATTTTCTTCTTTGTTAATAAAATACAATGACTCGTGCTATCCAAAGGATTTCTATTGGGCCTTGTTTCTTGCCTATTTGATCCTTCGCTGTCCTCACGATTTCACCTCACCAGCATAACCTGACAAATAAATAACAAAAGTGGAATACATTAATAATAATGATAAACGAATACAACAGTGTAACTTGGAAACCAACTGAAATATTTTTCCATTTGATCTTACTTTGGAACACTTTATACAGAAAAACCGTGGGTAAGATACACATAATGAAAGGCATAAAGGTAATCACTAACTGTATAATTAGCTTTGGTGGATGACAATGATGATGACGATGATAAGCTCCCAAGTATTTTCATTCTTGTTTTAATCAGATTTGATTATTAATGACAGAGAACACTGTCTACTACGTATTGCAGCACCAGATAGATGGACCACAGTATATCAACATTCATAAACTCAGCTTTGAACGAGATCTGCTAGTGTGTTCAGAGGCTACGATGCCTCTGCAGTTCAAGAGATTAGCATCAGTGTCCAAACAGTCTGAATGGAGGGCTGATGAATTTTAGTAGATATTGGTCGATATAACTGGCACAGTGTGAGTACTTTGAAAGCCACATGTATTCCGCTAGCCAACACAGCACCATTTGCGCAGGATGTAGAGGTACACAGTCCAATCATATTAATGTGAACACCTGTCAAAAGCCTGAATAACCACCTTTTCCAGCGTGGACTGCTGCTAGATGTGCAAGAAGGTTCTGGAAGTTACGTACAGGGATGTGGAACCGTGCCGGCTCCACATTCCTCGGTTGGTTATCCCACAGATTCTGGGTAGAGTAGTTTGGTGGTGAGGGGGGAGAGGTAAACTCATCTCGCTGATCTTTGAACCATACATATATGGTGTGACCTGTGCAACACTTTGCATTGTCCTGCTAGTAGATGCCATGTGCACAAACTATGTGTAGGGATGTACATGGTCCCTCAGAATAGATGTGTACTTGTGTTATCCACTGTACCTTCCAGACCGAAGAAATCACCCAGGGACTGCCATGAAAACATTCTCCAGACCATAACACTTCCATCATTTGTTGCAGGGTGTTTGCTTTCAGATGCCTGACACCCCCAAGTGCAGCTAAGAGAGGTCTATGTCATATACAGCTCCGAGGAATACTGATGATCTGTATGTTTGATGAACAAGTATATCAAATGCTTTAAGGCTTCTTTGTGTGTCCATCTTAAGAGACTACTGTAAAATGCAATGAGTCTTAGTATAAAGCGTGAAGATTAAATACAAGTTGAGTTGCTCCTTCAGCAATGTTACTAATAACTAATGTGTAACTGATGATTTGTCAACTTTTACTGCATCAGAAGAGTTTGATAGATATGGACTCTTGTATCATGCACGGTAAACTTCAAGCACAGCAGCACACAAACGGTTCACAAACTTAGCCATTTCAAAAAAGCTTCCATCTTTGCCCCAAAAGCCAATGATCATGCCCTTTCAGATGCTGTATCAATCGCTCCATTTCCCAGTCATGACAACGAATGCCCTATTTTCCGTGACCCCCGACACTTTCTATACCCTCCACTGCTAATGCTGGCACCTGCCATCTGAGTGTGGTTATTGCACATTGGTCATATTAATGTGACTGGACTGTGTATTTACATGTGGGGAATCTTAAGGTATGAAATAACAGGAATACTGTCATTTAGGCCCATTACTTCATCCACAGTAACTTTGGCAGCTTCGTCTGTGCAATTGCTACGATGACTGCATTGTCGCAGTTTGAAACTTCCCGTTTCCTGAAGTGTCGCAACAAGACAAGAAAAAAATCTGTCAGTAAGGTGGGTTCTTGTCAGGATATGTCTCTCTGTACAGTTCCACTGCCTGCATAGCATTTCGCCTACCTTCAACAACAACAACAACAGTAATAAAAGAAACGTTATGTCCATGCAGTTTGTATGCCAACTCTACACAACAGTATTTGGAAGGACTAAACTACTGTACTAAATGTACCCGTACATAAGGAAACAGTATTGCAATTACTGTTCTGCTAACTTACATTCCCCATAGACGAGTAGCATTTCTACCTTCTCTTTTGGTGTACATTCTACTCACACAACTCTTCCACCAACGATGGTTGATGGAATGACTGGTGTGCATTCTACTTATGTTTACATTTGTCCTCTGTCAACATCAGCACGTGGGTGTGTTCCATTACTCCAAGTACCTGCACTAAGCACTGGGAGTGTCAACATCAATGTTGTGTTTCGTAATTAATAATGTTGTGTTTCAGTGAATGGTACACTGTGATACATTTTTGAATAGGCCTTTAGAAGAGGAAATGGATTACCAAATAGAAAATACAGGATGCCATTTAAAAGAGTCATACCACTGTTCATATCTTTGTAAGAACAAAGCTACAACACAGGCAATCATGCTGATTGATGTCCCCCTACCTCTTTCAAATAACCGATTGTTTACTTTTTGTCAATTTGATGTAACATTTGATGCTTACTATGACAATAAAGATCAATTTTTTGAAAAAAATTTGAAGTTAATTTTTTAAAATATTACTAGGACTTAAATTGAGTGAGTGCCCATTCGCCATTTCTACAATATTTAAATTCTTTGCTTGCCCTCATTTTTAAGAAGAAACACTTAGTTCCCTAACTTCAAAGCTCTTCCTTGAGTGTTCTGTATATATGCCTTGTCAACACAATGTTATCTCCTGGCCAATCAATCTTTATGCGGACTCAGTGTTTATAAGCAATTATTCTTCTCTAAGTACAGAACCCACACATTCAGAAATACGCTGTGGCATTTTGTTGAGGCTATTTAAAATAATGTACTACAAAATTGCTGATCAATTACTCTATCTTTTGAATCTAGGGATGTCTTTGAATACATAATTTAGAAAAGGTGAAACTTCGAGCATAATCCCAAAAGTAAGGTCTCCTATTTTTTTAGAAGTACATAAACCTGTTTATTTCTACAATGGTTTACATCAGTTTACAGCTTGAACATTCAGTTATTTTTCAACATTATCACCGTTTCTGCGAATGCATTTTTGTAGACACTGTGGCAGTTTTTATATGCCGATGTCATACCAGCTCACCGCCATGCTGTTCAAAAAGTTATGAACCTCTTCTTTCACCTAATCATCGGAGCTGAATCGCTTTCCTTCTAAATGTTCTTTTCACCTAGGGAACAGTCACTGGGCTGGTGGGTGGGTGATTATGTTCCACTGAAACTGTTGCAGGAGAGCAACGGTTTGCCAAGCGATGTGTGGGCGAGCATAGTCATGGAGAATGTGTACACCGTTGCTCAACATTCCTCTTCTCTGGTTCTGAATTGCCCGTTTGAGTTTTTTCAGAGTCTCACAGTACTTGGTCCCAGTGATTCAGATCCAACGACAAGGTGAAAGAAGACGTTCATAACTTTCTGAACAGCATGGCGGCGAGCTGGTATGACATGGGCATACAAGAACTGCCACAGTGTATACAAAAACGCATCGACAGAAATGGTGATAATGTCAAAAAAATAGCTGAATGTTTAAGCTGTAATCTGATGTAAGCCATTGTAGAAATAAACAGGTCTGTGTACTTATAAAAAAAATAGGAGACATTACTTTTGGGATTACCCTCATATTTCCTGCAAGGGCAATTACCTGTTTTTGATATTATGATTTTGGCAACTAAACTAACTGAATTTTTACTGTAGTAACATGGATGAGAGTTTTGAAGATTTACCTTGCTTCAGGATGAGCACCGTTTACTTTCAAAGTTTGTCAAAACCAATGATAATTCTCAGTCCACCAAAAGACTTATCATTGCTAATGATCTTGTGCAAACCCTATGGCTCACTCAATAGACAAGAAATTTCAAATCATAGCACATACAGGAAAATATTAATTACCTTAACATTTGTCTATTGTTAACAGTTCTGACACCAATCTGCAGTCCTCTTAGAAGTCTATCATGCAAACCTGTTTACACGAAAAACTTACTACTTTCACCAAAGATCCAATATCACAGTTTTGGCTGTGGACAGAAAGTAATGGATTCGTACAGAGAGACCTTGAAAATATTTTCTGCATGAAGTTACTAATATGTTTACTTTTTGTTTAGTGAAATATCAATTGAGCTACAGATCTGACCAGAAAATTAAATACTTCCAACCACCAGTGCAAAGTGATTGTGCATCGACCACACATATCACTTTCAAACAGAACAATATACTGATTCATGTTTTTGGCTAAATAAAAGAGAGCCAAGAAAATAATGTCTGCCATACTCAATACAGTACTGTGCACTAGATCTAACTGTTAAAGAGAAGCATTTTTCTTCCTAGTCACAGTTCTGTTAATGTTGGTGACATATTGATTAAACACAAAGAAAAGGGCTATGATATCAAGAAAAAATTACATTCACTGAAAATAATTTTATTTTCTCAACCCATATCTATGAAGGTATCTGATGTACCCTCCAACCATAGTTTCAAAGGATTCACAGTAACAGATATGATACTCTCATTCTCTGACATCAGAGTGCACTGCACAACAGATGTAAATTATTAATACGAATGCAACATAAATTTAGGCAATAAAATTATCTGCATGTAGTAACAAAATACTGTTATTTCCATGGAACTGCTGTTCTATTGGCAAGCACCTGCAGGCACTGCAGAAGATAAAAAACACCTGCACATTACAATAATATTTCAAATAAATGTTGTGCTTACACACACAGGGAGTACAAAACAGTTTACTTAGAAAATGGTTTTAATTAGAATACAAAGTTGATTTCACTGCTATAATAACTAACAATCTGTAATCTTGTTAATTACCTCACTAGCATCATTACAGCATTTTGGGAATAATGCACCTTCCCAACAATTTAGCCAATTTTTATTGAGGAAACAACTTTGCATATAGTTCAACACGTTACAAAGGTAACGCGTAGCATTACTTGTACCGTTTATGCATCCCTGTCTCTCTATTCAATTTTTGGTAACTACTGCATATTTCACAACAATTTCAAATTCTTAACAATATAATAGGCTATGATTGTGACACACACACACACACACACACACACACACACACACACACACACACAGACAGACAGACAGACAGACAGAGAGAGAGAGAGAGTTCTTGCAAATAAAAAACCTGTAAAATGAAGTAGACTCAACACAGTGAAAAGTGGCAGTTACATGTTAGCAAACAATTGGCAGTTTATCAGGCTGGAAAATGCTTTTATGGCAGCCACATATTTAATGCAGAGCTTTATGAATGGAATGTTTGTGAAGCAACTAGAGGCTCATCTTCAAAATGGAAAACTAACATGAACTAAAAATGTTTTAAGAAAGTAACAGAACATTTACTTCAAATTGTAACTCTTGTTGAACAACAATACGAAGCAATTTTCTTTGATTGAATTTCACATTATTACACAGCCTAACTCCCTCACTGAAATGGAAATGTTGTGTAGCAGTCAAACATGCATTTTTAAAACACAATATCACCAGCGTCTTTTAACATACAACATCACTAAAGAATAGGTAAAAAAACAGAAAAAAAGATAGCAATAAACTTTACTTCCACATGTTATGCTGCTACCACAGATTTCAGAAAGGAAAATCTCAGACACATCGCAGAAGCTTGGAACTGTCACTTCAATTTTCTCTTACACTTATTTTCCCTGTATTACAGCTGAACTTGTTGACATTTCCAAATATCAAATTTACTTTTTTACTTTACAGTTTATACAAAGAATGAATACAGTATTTACAAATTTAGACCAAAGCACTTCCTTCTCAGTGTGTGTGTGTGTGTGTGTGTGTGTGTGTGTAAATAGATGACTTTTTGTATGGGTATCTGATGTCTGCATGAAAGGTATTCTGTTTGATGATATGATTGATAAGTAACATTTATAAATTTGAAGGCATAAGAAAGGCAGGACAAGTACGGTTTATGGACTACATTGACAGAAAACAGAAGACTTAATACCTGTACCAGTGTTTAGCATTGTACAGTGTACTTTTAGAGAGATTAAGTTTGGTACAACTTGAGATGTTATCAAGTTTAGTAAAACTATATATGTGAAATAAACAAAGGAAGATCGGAAAGACAGCATGATGAAAATGGAACTGAAAAATTATTCAAGATTAGAATCTATAAGACTCTCGACATCCCACTGAGCTACTAGAAGAATACCATTCACATCACAGTCCTACAAACAGTGAGGGCCCACATATAATAATAGTAAATTCATTACCATAAAATGAAGAAGAAACTGCCAAACAGATCAAAAGACTAAAAAACAATAAAGCATTGAGAAAGATGGAATCATAGCACAAATCTTCGCATCAGCCAGCTCAAACATCATAAAAGAAGTCACTAAAATCATGAAATGTCCAGAGCAAATCTTTAACCTAAAGCTAATCGCAGACAGACAATTTAACAATGTTAACTCACAACATTTCATCAGTCCAAAATCAGACTGGACTTTTGAAAGAAACTGCACAAAAAGTGTTTCCAGGTATCTTTTTAAAAGACTGAGTATGTGACCTGCCGTAAAGAAACACCAAAGTTCATAGAGATGAGATCTGGCAAATATTTCATGAAAATGGAATTGACACTAAAGCACACAAAGTTAGATTTCAAAAGCCAGAAACTGCTTACCCATCTTATCCAAAATACCTGCAACAAGAAATGTACATCAAAATACACAAAATTAAGACAGTACCATACAATAACCAAACCACAAAGCCTTTCTGGATCAGAAACACCAATTTTGGACAGAAAAACTGGCACTAAAAATACCAGAAAAAGTAATTCAAAATCTTAAGAAACATTCTCAGCCCAAAACTTGCAGGCAAACAATACCAACTAAGAAACAATAAGGAAATCAGACAATAAATGAACAAAAACAACATTAACATTAAAAAACCCAACTTAAGAATCTATGGGTATATTAAAAAAGTGAACCCAGTCAGCTTTACAAAACAAGTAGTCAAATATTGTGGCAACAGGAGCGAAGCAAAAACTGACATGATGGAGATGGGTTGGCGAGATCAAAACTGATGTGGAACTGGCAGGAATACTCCTGAAGTTAAAGTTTGCAAAATCTTCAAGTCCAAAACTCTCAAGTGGCTAGCTGACCGAGAGGAAAAATCAATGAAGATCACTAGAATAGCATGGTCTATACGAGATAATGAAAAAAATATGTGAATGCAAATGTCCACCTCTAAGTACTTTATGCAAAGTCTTAATGGACTTATTCACAAAAATAAAGGAAAAGAAAATTGGTGGTTTGTTAGATGATGGCCAGTTTAACTTAAGGAAACGAAGACATCAATGAGAGAGTTAACAAAGGTACAGAAGTGTGAAATTATATCAATATTATTTGCTAATGATATATGTAAAAACAAAGATGATGTGACTTACCAAAGGAAAGCGCTGGCAGGTCAATAGACAAACAAACAAACAAACACAAACATACACACAAAATTCTAGCTTTCACAACCAACGGTTGCCTCGTCAGGAAAGAGGGAAGGGGAGGGAAAGACGAAAGGATGTGGGTTTCAAGGGAGAGGGTAAGGAATCATTCCAATCCCAAGAGCGGAAAGACTTACCTTAGGGGGAAATAGGACGGGTATACACTCGCGCACACACACACATATCCATCCAAACATATACAGACACAAGCAGACATATTCAAAGACTATTGAATATGTCTGCTTGTGTCTGTATATATATGTGTGTGTGTGTGTGTGTGTGTGTGTGTGTGTGTGTGTGTGTGTGTGTGTGTGTGTGTGTGTGTCCTTCGTTGGCGTCCTTTTGCGTCTATTTTGAAAAGAATCGTTGAAGGACGTCCAGTGACAGTAAATGTAAAGAACAAGCCTGGAATGACTATAAAACATCGAGGGCTCGTTATATTCGTATCTAATGATTTTAATATAGGAGACGAGGCTATGATATCTCGTCTGCTTGTTGTACACGCTGACTGCCATATTCTTCATTGTTTGAATATTAAGGAGGAGATGGCGTCGGAGCCGTCGGACAATGAGGCCCAGGAGGAGGTTATCGAATTATCGTCGGATGAGGACCCGGATGTGGAATCGTCGTGCGCGTCCGAGGCGATGGATACGCCGACGGAGATTGCTGACTAGACCATATTTCGGTAGAATGTGTAGGTGGAGGACGGAATACACACAGGCTGATTCAGTGCGGTTTGAATATGGGAAGATGGGAGCATTGGAGAAGTTCGATGAGAACGCACAGAATTTTACTAAACTTAATGAATACAATATTACTGACGAATTTAAATTTTTCGCTAACAAATATGCTGGAGTTATAATTAATAAAGTTGTTACGTATGTGTATAGGATTAACGTTAGGGTTGAGAGATTAACATTGGATGATAGGGCAAATAAAAAAATCTTTGAGGACCAAGGAGTGCTTGAGAGGGTTCGTATTGCTTGTAGTAACAAATTAGGGCCGTTTAGTTTGAAGCCCGATAAGAGAGAGAGAGAGAGAGAGAGAGAGAGAGAGAGAGAGAGAGAGAGTATACCCGTCCTATTTCCCCCTAAGGTAAGTCTTTCCGCTCCCGGGATTGGAATGACTCCTTACCCTCTCCCTTAAAACCCGCATCCTTTCGTCTTTCCCTCTCCTTCCCTCTTTCCTGACGAGGCAACCGTTGGTTGCGAAAGCTAGAATTTTGTGTGTATGTTTGTGTTTGTATCGATCTGCCAGCGCTTTCGTTTGGTAAGTCACATCATCTTTGTTTTTACATATATTTTCCCACGTGGAATGTTTCCCTCTATTATATTTATTTGCTAATGACATTGATGTTGTGTGAAAGCGATGACTTAGATGTCCTGTTGAATGGGATTAAAGTATTGATAAGATTAAAGTACTGATGAGAATAACGGGTGAAGCAAGGATGACATAAAATGAAAACATATGAATAGAGAACATACTTCCTAAAGAGAAATATAGGCACTAATCAGAGACACATTTCTGAGAATGAATGTCCCTAGAACAGTAGTGTATTCAAGTGCATCATGGACTGAGGAAAACCCAGTAAAGAAGAGAATTTAAGTGCTTGAAATGTGGTATTACAGAAAGAGGCAGAAATTTCAGTGAAGCAGGTTTTCAGCACAACTAGCAACAGAACAAACATGGAAAGAACTAATTAAAAGGAAGAAAATGATAATGTAAGAGAAGAGTAATACTAGAGGGAGTCATACATTGCACAAATTGTTTGGACAACAGAAATTAGAATTTATACAACAAATAACCAAGGATGTTGGTTCCACATGCTATTAAAACAGTATATACTATACGTGTTTGGATATGAATTAAAACAGAATATGGGCATGCAGAGAAGCAAAAAGTGCTCACTTCCTTACATTCAAACAATACAAATCACAATAAGCAGCTCATAATTATGTAGTAATAAGACTTGCCATTAATTTTAAGTGAAAACTACAGAAAGCTTCATTCACTGCAAAATGAAAATATCTAAAAATAAAGAAGCTACGCCTTATGCAGTGCTTTTGAAGTTTTTCTACAGATATTTGTCAAAGAGGATCAAGTTAACATGCTAGAACTTTCATATACAGTCACAATTACTTGAACTTTACAGTCTATGCAATACTCATGAAAGTCTCATACGGCCAGTTACTTTGCTTTCCACATTTTTGAGACGGTTCTTATTCTTGGAACAAACGAATGACTGTTAACCAATAATAATAATAATAATAATAATAATAATAATAATAATAATGAAACAAGAACTCAAGAGGATGTCACCTTTCTAATAAAAGGCAGAAAAGTTTTCTTAACTTTGTGATACAAGACATTTTGATTTTACAAATATCTGGTTTCAAAAAAAAAAAGCTTATAAATTTCTAATTTACTATTCGATATTAAGCATGTAATGACATTCATATTTACAAATTATTTGGAAAATGTTAAAGTCTTACATCTATCAAATGTACAAAATAAAACAAAAACCAACCAGTCAAAGTTTTCAGGAGACTTTTTCCGACATTACTGATGTAAATTTTTTTCTTATATTTCTTCACCCCTATCTCCTACGCAGCACTTGCATGTAATCCCAAGAATTAGTCTTTGATGCCCTGTAGATCAATAGCATGTTTAAATTTAAACCTTCCTTTATTCATTCCAATGACAAACATGATGGGAGAAAAAAAAAAAAATATTCTGTTCTGTTGCTGTGAACAGATTGGAAACTGAAAAGTGGATGATACACAAAATATGATAGTATTGACTCAAATGGAAGCAACATTCTCTCTAGATGAACTGCAATATTAACTGTCGACCAATGGAGTTAAAAGCAATATACTCTAAATTTATCCCGTCCCCCTAAATGCTGTATGCTTCATCAACAGCAAATTCTTTTGTAAAACAAAGGCTTCTTTATTCAAAGACTGAAAGTGATGTTAATAATTTGTTAGATGGGGGTTATGAAAACTGAAACCTACAAAGTTTTTAATGGCATATTATCAAGGCCATAAAAACTGTAAACAATTATCACATGCATTTTTCATATCCTGTGATCAATGACACTTATTAGAAATCGTTGGCATGAATCTGTTCCTTATGCTGTGAGAAGTCAATTTTCTCAATTGCTGAAAAACTACAAGGTGTAGTACACACAGTTGCCTCTACTAAAAAGAGGGCAACAAGTGGAAAGTGAAACAAGTATTCGGCTCTGAATTGAACTTTTGGGAGCGGGCGCTGATAACCTCGCTGTTGTGCGCCCTAAAACACTAATCATCATCATCATCGTGAAACAAGTCACCTTTAACCTGGACAATACTGACTACTGACTGATTCTACTACAGTAGTAGTAATAATAACAACAACAACAATAATAATAATATAAAAAGCCTTGGGAATGCAACCATGCATGTGAACTACACCTTACATCTTAAGCAGCAATACTGGTGCACGTGTCACAGGAATCTAGCAAAAATCATATGCAGACTTTAAAATACTATGTTAGTACCCATCCACAATCATCATAAGAATAATAATAAATACAACATGATACAGTGGATTTTAGAATGTTATAAAGCAGTACTGTGTCGTAAGCCTCATATGACAGCTCTTACCTGAATCTCAGTAAAAAAAATGTACCACAAATGTCCTCATTATTATGAGACTACTGAGCGAGTTTTATTGCAGACCGGCTTTCAGTCATAGTAACAAAAAATAGACATATCACAATCAACATAATGCTTTCTTCCTGTAAATTCCCATTTCTAGATACACATTTAGGTATGACCTGCCATCTTTCTACGACTTTACATTATCTACACTGATAATGAAAACTGTAATGTTATAACCAACAAATATTTGTAAATATACAGTTGTGTTGGGTATGTTTATTAATAACATACCCACCACCGTTATGGAACACATTACAATAAGAACTGTGACTCATTTGCTCAACAGTGATTCTCCGTATCTTGTTTCTGCACTGTAAAATCTCTATGTACAAAATGGATAGTGCCCTAAAATAGAAAAAAATATTTTGCAAAATAGTTTAATTTACTGTTATGATTTGTCTTAGTACTATTCATAATAGTCATGGGAAAGAATTTGTACAGATTACAGAGGTGTTAAACAGCTGAAAAATATACATATGAAGTGCAAATCTGGAAACAAACGTACATTCCACATACCACACAGCATCTACACCCAAACAAAAATTTAAATCTCAAATTGCCCTACTATGTAAAGATACTTCCATACCAAAATGGAACAACTGAATAAGATGCAAAATGTTACTCTATACAATGTACTTCTAAGTACTAAGAGGGTATCCATACAAGCAGCACAACACAAATGAGGCCTAAAACCACAACCTAGTATTGCAACATTTATAAAATCAATCTCTCTCTCTCTCTCTCCCCCCCCCCCTTCCCCCTTCACATATGCCACAGATACACAACGACACATTCGCAAAATAAAATCCACAATCCAGTGATGTGTTCTCTCTTCTTATTTACATGTCGTCCTAATTCAAATTTGTGCTGAAAATATGCAGTAGGCACTTTGGTAATTTTTATAGCATTAAAAGCCTGAAGTATTCAGAGTAGTTTACACACTTCTTAAGGTGCAGTAAGATTAACAGGAATCTATTCATTAATATAATTTTCCAAAAGAGTAACGGTTACTTGTGCAAAACTCTTTCTTATACAAAGAACTAAGTGGCACCATATTAAGTAGTCTGCAAACTACTGCAGCTAATAGGCCCCTTAATTTTGATACAGCAATCGTTTTAGTAGAAACCACTGCAGGTAGATGAATATAAAGATCTTTTATATAAAAAACAAGATATATTGTGTTTAAAATTAAATAATAAGAGTTTACACATTGAATTCAGAAGTGAAAACATATCTGCTCTAAAGAAAATAATTTTTTTTTGTCAATTTGGGTTACACCCAACATTAACTTTTCTGTCACTCTGTTGCCAATTTTTTACAATATCCTTTGCATGACTGATCAGACAGTACAGCTTCTGGGCACTCGCTTCTTTTCTGTTCAGAAATGTTGATTAATTAAATTAATTTCTGAGTTAGAGCTCTTCTGTGGGTTGCAGAATTTATATAGCAAATGTAGCATACGAAATTTTGAATATCACAATTTGGAGATGTTAACTAATACAGAGAAAAAGTTTAACAGCAGAATGCTTCCTCTCTTCTTTGTTTGACAATTTGATTGAAAATTAAACACATATACAAAAAATTAAAGCTCCTATGAAACACTGAAATGCATACTTGCAAGATGCCTTAGATCACAATGGACAGTGGCAATATAAAACATAAAAAATATGGTTACATGAACTTATGTAAAATAATTAATTGTATCTTTTTGTATTGTCCCAGAGATACTTAATGGAGTCCAACCTTAGGATTATCACCACTGTTTTTCATACACACACTTTTCAGTTCACTGGTTTCAATATAAAAAGCACCAAAGATTTATTATACATCTCACTGATCATAATCCTGTGACCCAAGTATTTACAAAATTTATTTATGCCACATTCCTCTTTAAGTATTAGTTTCACTCCGTGTCATACCACCAGAACAACAAAATGGGAATATTCTCTTGCCCTCAATCATAAACAACTAACTGATCTTCATTTTCTACAAATTGTACCACAATCTTTTGAACTGTAGAATGGTCAGCTGATGCACCAAGAAAGCTCCAAGCTAATACAAATTCTAATACATTGAGCAGTTTTATTTTAACATGGCCACTCTACAGTTCTAACACACTTTACATTTCCCAACACTTTTATATAACATAGTAAATCCACAATCTATGGCAGCAGTATTGTAAATTGCTCGCCCACATGTAATCCATTTTCTCCGAATAAAGGAAACTTTTGAAAATGCTTCATAACTTGAATTAGGTGAGCACAGTTTCACAGGATGAAGTTCAATGATAAAGTTGAGAGAGCTCCAAGTTGGTCAAATCATAAATGCAGAAACCTTTAGCATCTGACAGCTGAGATTTAAGAAATTGCATACTATGTTATTTAGTGATGCAGAGGCGCTTGAAATGATGCACTTGTGTTTAAACTCGGTACTTCTCCATGCACATTTCTGACATAACATTTTGAGACACAGTATTTTTCCTAAGCAAACAAATCTGTACATTAAAGGTTCCACTTTCTGCAGCTATCAAACCTCTCCAGCAACTTTAAAGATTAAAATAATTAATTCAACAACATTATTTCTAAAACAATTAACATGAACAACTGTGAAACTCATTACACAGTCAACTGCCTGCAATGATTATGACAGCGGAAGACACACTCAGGCTTCAGATTTACACCCCGTTGCCTTCTGACATTCTCAGCTCAATAATGTCAGTTTTGGACATGGAGAAGCTATTTGTAGAAACACTTATATGTCCATCAGTGTGACGGATGCTGTCAACACATAGCAGTTTGCACAACAGTCACTTGATGTCTCAGTTTGTTTCTGTTTTTGCGTGTCTCCTCTGGATGGCAGCTGCCAGATCTTGCTTCAGCATGGCTTGCTGTCTCTGTTCTGCCAGTGGTTGCATACTACGTAAACCATTAACAATGTCCTTTGTCTTACTGAAGTAAATTTCATTTAAAGTATTACGTATCTTATTCTCCATGTCCTCCACCATTCGACCAATATTGGCGATGTGGGGAGAAGCTTCACTAACATTTGCATCTTGTTCCACCTGAAAATCACATAAATAAATTCATCTGGTACACAGAATGACCTGGTGATCATATTAAATATATTCAAAAGTATAAAATGGTGAAGTGAATTAAATGCACAGAAATACCAATTAATGAATCAGCTGGGGATGGACTCTAAGACGGAACGACATGAATGATGTCATTGCAAACTATTCATGTGCTGGATCTTTGGTGTAATGATTATGTTATAACATTTACAAATTTGTGTCAGAGCTGGTCTTTAACCAAGATTTTCAACTTTCTATGAGCAGTCAATTTAACCTTCAGGATATCTGAGTATGCCTCAAGGCCTATCTTGAACCTTCAGTGTCAATGATTTTTCCACCTAAAACTTCTTAACATTCTTTAGCCATGGTACTCTACAGACCCTGTTTCCCCAGTGCAGCTATTTCCATATAATCTGTAAAAGGAAGCTCTTTTAGTACAATTCAGAAATCATATGTGGAAACCATGAGTGACAATGAAGGTTTAAGTCAAGTGTGGAGTTGTGATAAGTTGACCATAAGTTAAGGCAACACCACAGAGCGCAGGAAATCTGGTTTAAAGTTCAGCTCTGTCACAATTTTTCCAACAGTCATAATACATTAATCATAAAAGTATATTTATGATACGACATTAGTGACAAGACAATTAGACCGACAACTTCACATTCTAAATGTGTAACATAACTAGTGCCTTACGTTAAATGATCATTAAGTCAAATCATAAAACACAAATGAGTCTTAAACTTATGTTACTGTGAACTTTAATCAGTCCACAGAATTTAAAGATTTGTCACATGTCTTTTATTACTCATATGTGGTAATGTGATGTAATCCACCTGCCCTCACCAATGGTCACACATCATAAACCCAAGAATATAGTGTCTGGAACATCATGAAACTAAATTAAAATTCAATATGAATAGATAAATTATTTACAAGGGCAAACTGAAAATGTCTTCCCCTGACTACAAAAGAATGTTTCACGGTAGCAGAAAATGACAAACGCGATGTGAATATATATATATATAAAAAAAAAAAAAAAAAAAAAAAAAAAAAAAAAAACCAACAACAACAAACTTTAGAGTGCATCAAATACAAAAGAGTGCCCACTAATGAATCTTCTCATAACTACAAATGCAATATGTTACGATGACTCCAACTCACTATATCAAAAGAGTGGTGTGAAGAAATAATAGCAATACAGAAATATCTGGGAGCATGCAACAATCCACCTGCCCCAGCAGTAGTATAGGCAGTTAATGTGCCTGGGAAGCATAATGTTGTTAGCTTTGGGATGATGACTGTCTACTTTCCACTCTGATCGACTTAGCGTAACTGTTTAAGAAAAAAATTGTTCTCAGTCACATCTCAAACTGATATATGACTAAAAAAAGATAATTCCTAGATCTGCCTCTACACACAGATGGTGTTTTTCATACAAAAAGTTACCCAAACTACAGACAGTTTTTACTCCAGCTGACAATGAAACACCTAACCTAATTTTATACATTTTATTATGTGGCCACATGCTATCCTCGATATAACCATTTTAACATTTGACAACAATCTGTAACTGAATCGAAACTGGTTGTGTGAACAATTTACTTGCGAACTGGAGAGAGTGACCTAAATAAACAAAGGCTGAATGTATCAAAACCCATACAACTTACATAGCTGCTATAGAGACTGGATGTACAAAATAGCCCCCTTTCGTTTGTACACCAGCAACTGGCTTATTACATGGAGTCTTTGTACTTGTAATACACAAGGTTTACACATATGGTTTTTACGCTAAAACTAGTTGTTGAATTGCAGGCATTTAAGATCTCGTATGTTAGTATTATCAAAGGTTTGAATAGCCCAAACATGCATCTTTAGCAAGTTTAAATTTAAACATTTTTATCCAAAATTATTTGTTGAAGGTTCAAAAAAGTTTGCGTTCTGGCATAACGAAATTTCTGTAATATTTATGTCAATAAAAAATGAATGAGTGTGGGTTAATTCATTGAAGTGAACATTAGGACTTTTCATGTTCATGATCCAGAAAGAGAACTGATACAATCATCTAGTAAATGTTACATTGATGTTCATGCTATCATTACACAGGCACATTTGTTGCAGCATATATGACATTATCTTACTACTGTTCTTGAAATTAATTTCTTTGTCATTTTTTCACCATCTTATGAGCTCCCACTTCTAAGCAACTTATGGCTACCTTCTGGTGACTATCCCATGTGACTCCTAATTTCACCACAACTGGTTTTATCACACAATTTAACACTATGTCATCTTTACTTATAGCTTTTTATTGCTTTCACTCTTATTTTTAATTTTTTATTTGTTGTTCCACACTTCCAATTCAAATATAACAACTCCCCATAAATTGTCTGAATTTGTCCTTTTAACTTATTTTTCTAACAACAGTATAACAATATGAAAAGGACAGATTTCTTCATTGTCCAGAATGGACGGTCATCAGAAGTGGCTAAGGCAAGAGAATATGGTGGGTATAGCAGTACCTGGAACTGCATTTCCACAATGTTTGCCATGTCTTTCTGACTTGTATGGAGACACGTGTTGTGTTGCAAGACCATATTTTTTGACAGTGCGCACACTCTACACACTTCCAACAGTCGACTGTGAATATCTGCAGTGTTTACACCCTCCTTCCACAGAAACACATCTTCCAGCACCATGCTTTATGATCTAAATCCATGTCATCTGCTCATGTAATGACAGCAGTTGGGAAAATGGGCTGCGTTGTGCAGCAATTGCACTTATATTGATTCTGTCACTTATGGTTGGACGAAAGTATTACGAGGGCAGTTTGAGAAGTACTCGGAATCACCACGAGAGGTCAGTGCTAGTGCAACAAGTTGTTAACGTGATATTCATTGGACAGTTTCCTATGAACACATGCCACGTCAGTGCTCTTGGAAGAGAGCTGTGGCAGTGATGTGGCTCTGTTCCTGTGTAGTGATTTGTGAAGAGGGGGGAGGGGGGAGGGGGGAAATCAAGATTCGAGCAGTGATTAAGTACTTCATAAAGAAAGGTACGAAAGCAAAGGATATTCATGCCGATTTCCAGAACACACTGGAGTGACTCTGCTCCTTCATATTCCACTGTTGCCAAGTAGACAAATGACTTTAAATTTGATCGGAAGAGCTTAGATGATGATCCACGCAGCGGACGTTTAAGATGTACCACTACTCCAGAAATCATTGCAAAAGTGCACAAAATGGTCATGGAGGATTGCCGATTGACGGTGCATGAAATTGCTCAAGCTTGCCAGATGTCACCTGAAAGGTTATATCACATTTTAACTGAAGAATTAGAAATGAAGGGATAATCTGCAAGATGGGTGCCACGACTCTTGATGCGACCCTGCATACGTTCTGTCACCATGGCAAACTTACACGAACTAAGGTATGACTTCTTGTCACACCCAGCCTTATTCACCTGATATGGCTCCGTCAGACTTCCATCTCTTCCCAAAACTGAAAATTTTTCTTGGTGGATGAAGATTCGCTTCAAACAAAGAACTGATAGCTAAAGTTCACAACTATTTTGCAAACCTGGACGAAACTCGTTTTCAAGATGGTGTCAAGGCACTAGATCATTGTTGGAGCAAGTGCATTAATCTAAAAGGAGACTACATTAAAAAATACAAAAAAGTTTCAGTGATATAAGTACTTTTTTTCCTATTCCTTTCAGAGAACTTTTCAAACCACCCTTGTACATATTTGCAACTGTAATGACGAGTCCAATGATGCACGATGAATGGTAGGGAAAAAATAAAGTGTAAATCAATATCTAACAGCTATTGTACTTCTGACAAAGGACTTTGTCTGGAAGTTGAATATTTCTAGCATTTATTTTCACTGGGGCTGTCTGCAACTCAATGCCTCTTCCATGAGGCAAGTAGTAATCTATTCTTCCTACACTGTTATTATTCCACCCTGGACTTTCTATTGGTTGTTTAAGTTGTTTTCCTGGTGTTAAAGGTTCCATAAAACAAAACCTTACTGCCCTACTATAGCCAATTATACTTGCAATCTTCTATTTTTGTTTTCCACTGATAGTAACCTTCGGACACATGCTCAAATCGAATTACTTGTCTTATATAAGTATTATCACTCTAAGTTGCCTGGATTAGACTGATGGGTTTGAGAAAACAAACTACTACTACATCAGTCCCTCCATCCTGGGAGTGTTGTCCAACAAAATTTTTCTCAGTGGGACAAGACTGACAGCCAAAAAACCATTAGTACGTCTGGGATACAAGACGAAGAATGTAAGGATAATATCAGCTATAAATAAAAGCCAAATTTTGATTGGGGGAGGGGATTTATGCTGGCCAAAATCAGATGAAGGCCCTTCAGAGCACATCAGTAGCGAGAAACACATCTGCATCCATCCAGTAGGCTGCTGTTGAGACAGTCAGGCCAATGAAATGACAGGAGTAAATAAGGTACCATCCTTAGATTACAATGATGAGGGATGTATAAGGATAAACAAATTAAAAGATGGGGTCTGGCCAACCTCTTAGTCCAAGATGTCCAGAGGCCCTCTGGGGCAGAGATTGCAGCAGGGAACCACCAGCCACCCCTAACCAGAGCCAGCAAGACCATAATATCTGACCTTCAGATGCAACTGTTCAAATTGTATTACAGGGTAAAGTGCAAAACTAAGTTTGCTGCTTTGACGACATCAGCTAAAATGGAAGGTGATGCGGTGGCAGAGTTCAGCATTTGCCTTTTCACAGTGAAGGCAGAACAACAATTAGTGTGGCCACTGAAAAACACAGCTACAGTGCACTGGAGTACTTTGTTAACAACGTATTAATGGGTGAATTGCTACTCACCATATAGAGGAGATGCTGAGGTGCAGACTGGCACAACCCCAGAGTCTATGGCTGCCGGGCCAGACTGCGAGCTACAGTGCATGGTGGGAGAAGCAATCCAGGTGGTGGGGTAAGGAGGAGGCCGGGGTAGGAAGGGGGAGGGCTAACAGGGCAGGGGAGTGGGTAGAGGGTAGGGCAGCTAAGTGTAATTGGGAGGTTAAACAGAGGGTAGAGGGAATAGAAAAGGAGTGAAGTAAAAAGACTGAGTGTGTTTGTGGACACGAAGACTGTTTTGGGCTGGACTAGGAACGGGAAGGCTACAGGCAGGTGAAGGACAGTGACTAATGAAGGCTGACTAATTTCTTTTGTTTTAGGGCACAAAAACAACTAAGGTCATATGTTCCCATGTCAGAACTGCATACCCTATTTTTAAAAGCAAGCGACAAAAGGAAAGACAGCTAAAATCAGGTACTTTGAGAAAGGTCCATAAAATATGCCACAGAGTAACAGAGGTCCTAAACTGAAGATTAAATGTCCTTCGCCATATTAATATGATGGATAAGAAGTAAAATGTGGCCGACAGCCTGCGAGTCATTCGCTAAAATGGCCGATAACTCAGATGGCAAACATAAATGAGAACGAAAGTGGTTAAAAAAGGGCATTCTGTCAGGTAATGGCGACAGTCAGAGGTCGAGGGCAATGAGCACATAGTGGTGGGGGAGTACCACATAACAAATGGTGATGGATAAAAAACCATTGCCTGATATGCTACCTAGTTAACATGATGTCACAGCAAGAGGACGAAGAGGTAGTCATCCAAGCTGATGGGAGAGGCTTAATTCCTGGAGCTTGTTCCCATAAAGGGAGGATCAGTGGTGATGCCAAAGTGACACTGCCTGCTGACAGGCGGAGATACAGATATAATCGGAGGTAGTGGAAGAACTAGCGGGCTGAAGCACGAGGACTGTACCCATGACAGCTGCCTTGTTTCCCATCAGACTGATGTAACCAGGAACCCACGTAAACATCACAGTGGATCCATGCAGAATTAGCGAGTGACAGCTTTCCTGTACCCTTTGCACTAAGGGATGGACAGTTTACAGCACACTGAGGCTCCAGAGGCTACTGATAGAGTCAGAGCAGATGACACAATTGAAAAACCTTTGTCCCTGGATGTACTGCGTGGCCTGAGACAGCGAAGAGTTCTGCTGTAAATACTGACCAGTGTTCCGTAAACCGATACCAAAAATCGTCAGTGCCAATGATGAAAGCACACCCGACACCACAGTCAGTCTGAAAGCCATCACTGCACACAAAGGTACTATAGGAAGTTCCATGTGGAGGTCGTGAAACTCACAGTCATCAAAGAAGGAGGCGTACAACAGGTGGCCAGGCATGGCAGACAAATGGCATGCGTATCTGCTGACGAGAAAGTCACGATGGTATGACAGCGGTAGTTCGGCTGCTTCAGCACACAGGCTCCCACCCGGGCTAGTGTAAAAGAGGGCACTGTGATTCTAAGAGCAGCTGTAAGTCCTCTTTGTTGGACCGAAGACTGCAAATGTTCCATTTAAGGAGATTCATAATGAAGAAAGGAGAGGAGGGAAAAAATGAAGGGATGTCATCTCGATGGCTGCCAAGTTCCATCCTTCGAAGACTCACGCTACAGGGCACAGAGGCTGGAGGATCCTGCTCCTTGAGGTCTACAGAGGCGTCAGCATTCTCTTTCAGTTGGTGTGTGGAGTCCATGGCAGAAAAACAGTTGGTGCTGTGCAGTGGTGACATGGAAGTCGGCCGAGCAATGGTATCGCATGGCGACACTGTCGAAGAGGATCTCAGAGTCGTCGAAGGAGAAGACCGTTTGCCTTTGTTTGGCTTCTTGGAGCCTTTCTAGCTGTCAGAGGAAGACTCTGATGTCTGCTGGCTGGAGCAATGTAGGAAGTCCTCGTGGGAGTATTCCTTCTCTCCTTTTTGGCCTGCCGGTTGTGTGGCAGTTGATTTCACCCTGTGAGGCAAAAGTTTGGTGGCTTGTTGCACAGCTGGAGGAGGAGACGGGGATGCTACCATGACACTGGGCGATTTCACAACCACAGTGTGAATTTGAGGCTGCATTTCTGCATGGCTATATCCTTCGTGGAACGAGATGTAGGAACAACGGCACTGTACGTGCCAAATGGTAGAATGCAGGGTTTCCCACTAGCCAACAACTAATAAGCGACCGGGTAAGGAATTTTTTCGTTCACCTGGACCTCCTGGACAGCCTACTCATCGAGATACCTGGGACAATCTCTAGAGGAGGTGGCATGCTCGCCGATGCAATTGATGCAGCAGGGAGAAAGAGGTGGACAATCGCTGTTGTGAGCATCCCTACCACAGATTACACATTTGGTTGGGTGTTGATAGGACATTCAAGTGTGGTTGTAATGATGACAGGGGTTGCAGCGCATTGGGTTCAGAATGTACGGTCGGTCAACTGTGATAATTTCGTAACCTGCTTTGATCTTTGACAGAATCAACACTCTATGAGAAGTGAGCCAATGGACTGTAATGACACTGATTGGAGGTGTACATTCGGATTTCTGCCTCAGTCAGATCATGAGCAGCCTAGAGTAAGTAACACAACGGGAAGAATTTGGTTTTTGATGGGCCCCGACACGAACAGGATAGCCATGGAGGAGCGAAGCTGCAAGCAGTTGTGCTTGAGAATGTAAATGAGAGCAGGATTTCACAGGGCCAGCAATTGCATCAACTTTCCGAATAATAAATGGATTTACCACAGCAAAGGACTGATCATCTTCAGTACGTGAAACCACGAGGAACTGTGGTATATCTGGGAGGGTCTTTGAATCGTTAGCGTTATTCCATTTATGTTTAATAGATGTAGACTGAGAAGATTATGTTTGGCTCATTGCAAGGAAGTCCCACACAATTGCCAGTGTCTCCGATGGTGCGCCCATTCCAACTGGGGGCCCCCTCTCAGAAGGGAGTGCACCCGCCTTAGGTGATTGTTCAGACCTCAAGTCACACCTCCGTAACACCTGACAGAGAGATCAATCATCAATTTAGGAAGATAGCAGCTCAGGCAATCACTCCTCCCTGCACCTAGCCTTTAGCAGGGGGTAGTTGCGAACCCTACCTTTCAAACTGGGGTTGGGAATTATGCATTACCCAGTCACCTGTTACGCGTCAGATGTGTGGACTGGCCTTCAGGAGTCCACAGAGACAAAGAAGAAATTGATGAACCTCAAACACTGAAGCAGAGGAAGGGAAACAAAAAAAGAAAGAAAGGAATAAAAACAGTGGAGAGACTGTTCTAATATCTGTGTCTGAATGTGCAGAACATATTTCCAATAACGTCCCAGACATGTACCCCAAGGGAGGGGAAAAAGAATAGCAAGAGGATACACATGCAGCACGGAAGGGAAAAGGTGCTGCAAAGGCTGGGGCCCTGTTGTAGCCTAGCACGAACCCGCCAAACAGCGCCACGGCCCCTGAAGGCAATGATGGTTGAGGCCAAGAGGGTTATGGGACCATAAGATATATTTCAGGGAGTGTTCTCACCCATGCAGATGGTGTTGGTAGGAAGGATGAATGATGATGGTATAGGCTGTGAAGCTGTCATTGAAATGAAGAATGATGCACTGGGTAGTTTGATCAGTCCAGCTGTTTCTTGGCCACAGTTTTTCAGTGGTCATTCATGCAGGCAGACAGACAGCTTATTAGGTGTCATGTCCATGTAGAACACAGCACAGTGGTTGTCAATATTCCATCCCGGATTTTCCATTGTTTTAATCATGGGTAACTTCTTGCAGCCAGTGAGGTTAGTAAAGAATTGTAGATTCCTGGCAGGACATTCTGCAGAGACATCCATGCAGTTACAAAATCCTTTATGGTAGGCAGCTTGTCGGTGCTAACTACAGCATATCACTTCCTATTCCATGTCACTGGAAGTTGTTGGGATAGGATCAGCTAAGTCAGGTCCCAGTATTTTAAATCTCAAGACATTCTCTTTGGTAGCCTGCATGGCCAGAGGATCTATGAGTTCTTTTTCTGGAATTCTAACATGGCTAGGGGTCCAGAAAAACAGGATTGGCCTTTTAGTGTTTTGGCATTTAGTAAGATGGTCTTGAATGGACAATACAAGTGGGTGTTGGAGATGGCAGTGCATCACTCCAAATTAGAAAAAACTCTTAAGAAGAGGTGCAGATGTATGTAACAGATTGCACAATAGTCGCTAGTTCTCCAATGAAGACACTACATTCCGGTGGTGGGGAATGTTGCTCATTGCCACCTCACACTGGCTAACAAAACACTCGCCACAGAATAGATGGGTCTGATTAATCTTTTGGTCTGAAGGATGTATTTAGGTGATGCTGTGGGTGACTGATTCTCCAAGCGGGTGTGCTGAGAGAAGGTTGAGAAAAGTCGCATACAATTAGGTGCAGGAAAATTTCGTGAAAATGATAACATGAAAACTAACGCAAAATGTCGCAGAACTTGTCATTTTCCCACATGGAAAGTGTTACAAATCTGAGGACAACCAATATTTATAACTGGTAGTTATTTAACACTAAAATTTCATTTTGACTTTTTATTTCCTCAAGGTTGAGGTTTGTGTGTAATCTTAAAATGGCAGTTTATTTCCCATTACCTGGCTATGATGTAACGGAATACAGCACCAAAATTGGCTAAAACAAAACAGCACCAAAATCAGCAAAAAATAACACCAAAATAGTACCAAAATTGACAATATCCCCAGTAGGTTGATATCTACAGGGCTTGTCTGGAAGATACCGATTAAGAGTGTGATCTAACAGTGAACTTATCTGAAGGCATAGCACACATGGCATTATGAATCCACAGGTGAAGCTTACGAAGTCTAAGCAGCATAGTATGAAAGAATTGTGAAGTTGCTACAAGAGTGGTGTGACGAGCATCCAAGGAAGTGTTGCTGAGGCAGGGTAGAAGGGTAGAGCACTGTGTTTTGCCTTGCACTTCTGATTTACCTGGAATACATGAGGCAGCTATGTTAGATTAATATCAGTCACTTGCCCTAAAAAGTGTAAAGTTTCTTCTACTTGAAGTAGCTCTTTAAGCAATAACAATTTGCATGTGGGTGGGTGTTCAGTGATAGCAGAAGTACATCACACATATGTTTAGACTGTAGGGTCCACGGCCTCTGTAAATTCTTTAGTTACTATTAGGAAAATGGTTACCCAGGCCAGAGCCTGTGTGCAGTGAAGACAGAATGCCTAACTGAACATGGAAAGAATGACTCAATAAAAAATGCAGATAAAAAATTTTGGGAGGTGTACCTCTCTAGCTCCACTCATGCACAGTAACTAGAATATGTTGCAGTAATGTGGAGTCATAAGCTTTTAGCAGGGGAAAAAAAAAGAAACCTGACAAAAATGATAGCAGCATGTAAATGCCATTATTATAATAATGGCTTTCTAGTGAATCAGGTATGCTGATAGACCATCCCTCCCTGGATTCACACAAATTTGAATAGAAGTCCTTCAGTCTCAAGAATCCAAATAGGTTGGGTGTTCACCATTTGTTCTAAAGACTTGCTTATAACATTAACATTTAGCAGATAGATAGGGTGACAGCTGTCCAACTTGTGAGGATTCTTTGGTGGCTTAAAACTCACCTTCCTATCAGAGGCCACTATGTGTGAAAGAATATATTCTTTGTATTCTAGGGGTAAATAATGTAGCATCTGACTATGCATCTGGCTATCTGGATCTGGGCCTTTATTGTGGCACAGTGCATAGAGAACTGAGGTGGTCCCAGTCACTGTATGCTTCTGAAGGTTGATAATCCGAGAATAGGTAAACAATATCTGATCATCTTTTACGGATGTGGCTTTGGTGAAGAGTGTTGCTACTTGTTCAGCAACAATGGAAGTGTCAGATTGAATGACACCATTCTGATGGATATGTAGGATGCCAGATAATGACTGGAGCCTGTGAAGGCAGTGCAGTTTGTCGCATACTTGTGACAAGGAAGTATGGGTTTCAATAGTGGTTACAAATCTATCCCAACACTCTTCGTGTTTTTTTTTTTTTATTATTATATAGCAGGTCTGCACTTTGAGCCTTTTGAAGATGTGTGCACACCTTGACAGATGTCATTTATGTTGCCTGAGTGCTCTTCTGTGCGTCTCTATATCTGGATCTATTTCACTGTTTCAACATTCAACAGGTGGCCTACAAGGAAGATAGATTGCTGATTCTGCCATTAGTAGTATCATAGTAATGGTATATGTACAGACTACTTCACTTCCTCCTTGGGAGACAGGTTTGGGATTTAAAGAAATAGTGAAGCTATGTCAATCAGTATTCTTTACGTCCCAATAAATAGAGTTTCTGATGGGCATTGGTGTGGCAAAGAAAGAGTGATTGGAAAATGATCACCGTCACTATAAACATTCCAGTAAATCGACAAGAGAAAGCAGAAATTGCCCCGTTAGGTCTTGTGAGAATTTAAATTCCCTAAAATGCATAGTGGTGGTGGTACTTTCAACATCAAAACCATAATGTATGTGTGTGTGTGTGTGTGTGTGTGTTGATAAATTTTAGATTATAAGAATTACTCTATGGATACCACATTCTTCTGCAAGCATGCTGATCACATCTTCAATTTCAATATTTCATTCTCTAAGAATGACTCCGTTATCAGTAACCAAAAATGATTTAACATTTATCCAATTCCAATTTGATCACACTGTTTGTGTGCTTTCCTCATGTATATCATAAATGAAACTGATGTCTGGACAGAGCTTTCCCCAAGGCCTTTATTTATGAAGAATGTGAGAGGAAAGCATATACAGTCAAATCCTTTTTTGATTAATGTTGTTTTTTCCAAAAGTGTCCTTACAACTGGAAAAGGAGCAAAGAAGAAAAAACAATGGCAAGCAGCATTGATATATTAGGTCCAACCAAAAAGCTGTCACCTACTATGCAAATGCTTTCAAGGTCAGCCAATTTCAGAGACATTTTTAGTACCCGTACAGTTCACAAACAGGAGCTTTCAATTACTCTACTTTATATTAACACTGCAATGTAGGTTTTGCATTTATTATTCTCCAGTGCACCATTCAATGCAATGTGGATGACACACACACCTTAGGTTATTCAAAATGCTGATGTTTAAGCCACAGCATTTTTTAAAACTTCTAATATCTGCAGCCTTGTCTACATCACTACTTACCACTTACACTGAAATGGAGTGTGAATAGATGATACTTCGGTTAGATAAAGTGTATTTTATATGGTTAGTGTGCATTTTTGTGTAATGCACTGCATACAAAGCTCATGCCCTACAATCACAGCTAGATCCTGTTATCAACATCAATTCTCCTCCTCCACAGATAAGGTGGTTGATGCATGCTTGTGTGGCGGGGTTAGAAAATATTTCAATCCCTAGTGATACATTACCATTCAGTTACCTCGATGCTTCTTCCTCCCTCCAGTCAACTATCCTTTCCCCTACCCCTCACCTCCCTTTTTGTTCAATGGGAAAGCTAAATGATCATTCTCTTATTTGCAACCAGTTTCTGTTAACAATGAAGGCGGGCAATTCTCACCAATGAGCAAGCTTGGGTCTCCGAATGGGTCTTGTTGGAACCAAGGTTCTTTTGAAGGACAGGTGAACTCTTTATGACCAGAAAATTATTAAACTGTAACAGCAGCAGTGCAAAACTATTTAATATTTACATAGTCTGAAAAATGTCACCCAGCACTGCATGCATTCGCGGTCTTGACTAATGTCCTAGAGAGGGTGAAAACATATGGGAGAACCTAGTTCTAGTACAAGAAGCCCTTGTCCGTTACAGGTGAAGGAATAAAGACAACAATAACACAGAAAGTTTAAAGAAACAAAGAAATCAGTTAACAGAGCTGCTGTAATCTTAAACTATCAGTACTAACAATTAACAGTAGCAAAGACAAGTGAAGGTGAGGAAAAAGAGAATGAGGATGCTGGTTATTTGAAAATGCAACATAATAAGATCATAACAAAAAAATGTTTTGAGTGAGTTTGAAGCATAAAAATCCTTAGGTTTTTAATTTGGTAAAGACAACATTGCTTCAACTAATGATATTGCAAATGGGGCTAATAAATTCCATACAACTTCATGTTTTTAACAGCAGTAATTAATACAGGTTTTACACCACAATCACATACCTGTCTTGTGAGACTTCCTCCTAAGTTCATGGTTCCTGAACCAGTCTTATTTGTCTGGAGCCACAGCATTGCAGTGGATGTAAGTTTGTAATGTGCATTTCTTGTCTTCTCTTGAACTTCAACCACATGAATTGAATCCCAACAGCCCTTTATTTTCTTGGATCCATCACCAGCCTTTTTAATAAGAATAACACCTAGAAAATAAAAACGAAGGCAATGATATATTATTGCCATTTTAAAAACACTAACTTTCAAAAATGAATACAGCTATAAATTTATATATGGATTTTTGCTCTCAACTGCATCCAGGTCCTTGAATTATAGCTCTGTGTCCCTGACAAGCTATTTCTTGTCCCTACATCTTTTACTTTAGGTGACCACAAAGTGTGTAATACTGTAGAGGTTTACATAAACCTCGTTGCAAACGCTTTTTCTCTAACTCCTGACTGAGTCATTTATTGGGATTATGTTGTATAATGTTTTTATCATCTTAAGATAACCACGCTACATTTTAATGTTAGTATTTGACCATGAAGGTCATGTAAAACATTTGCTATTGCTTTTACAAGTAAATCATTAACGATTTTTCGGTCCGAGATACTGCGGTGACTATTATTGTAGCATGAAATCCAATCTTCATTTGTAGCTTTAATCTGGGGAAATAATTTAAGGCTTGATATTACCAACTGTGAGTTTTCTCTATAAGTGATGTCTTGTACCGTATACACTCATTTTACCCCTAAACAAAATATAAGCTTTCAAAACTCTACAGTGCTTTACCACAGATGGGAACAGTACAGCAAAGCACCTGCAAGCATGACGCACTCCTTGCAATAACTATACAATATTCTTAGAAAGTGTGTACATAGAGAAAGCAATGATCGTACAACTTACTTCATAACTAGCTCTGTAAGACATAGGTCTATATTTATGACTGTAATATGAGAAGTAATTGTTATGTAATTGCAATATTGTAAAAGAAAGTTACATTATATGAACCTGTGGACAGAGAATCTAAACTTACGTGAAAGCAAGTCAGGAATCTGTGCTTTAATTTTTGCAGAATACACTTATTTACGAAAGGCATCCATCTTTCTTAATTAATGACAATCTGTGTTGCCAGAAATTTCACACTGGCTTACATTACAATCACAATTATCAAAGGATAGTGGGTGATTGATAGAACCTGCAAACCTTTTCTTACTACTGTTTAAGAATGCAATTCTTTCATCCACAATATTCTTTTTACCATAACACAACAAATATTGACAGCTACTTTTGTGACAGTTCTACTCCATACATCTTCCATGCCATCTTCAGAGGAATGGAAGTGCTTTTCCTCATTGCTTGGTCAAATAACACTAATTTTAGGAAACTGCCTTTTCCACCAGCCGAAGAGTAGACAACTGGAGAAATCAAGAACTAAATGCACTATAAAAACTGCTCATTGAACACATATGAGCTTAGCTTTCATACGTGGTCTTAGTTAGGCCAGTATTACACTACCACGTTTCTTGGACAAATAAATATGCTCAAATATTTGTCAAATTTCTTTGACGCAGATCTCTCACGTGGCACTAAAAAGTTCAAGATGGCAGACAACAATAACTGGTAATTATGTGCTGCAGTTGCATGTATCACAATTGCATTGTGTGTGCATTTGGAAGGGAAGTGGTGGAAAAAAGGAAACATATTTGCCTGAAGCCATCGATCTTATGTTGAGATAATAAAAACATTCATCAAAATTTATTAAGAGAGCTGCAAGTGGAAGACATCAAGTCTTGTACAAATTACTCATGAATGGAAGAGAGTGTATTTCACTATTTGCCCAGTAAAGTGACTCCTAATATTACAAAGCAGAATACTCACTTGAGTAATGCTGTATGTCCAGAAACACTTGAGTAACGCTATATGTATAGAAGACAGGTTTACCATAACACTGATTTCTTGCTACAGGAGAAAGCTAATCTTATTTACTATACAGCACACATTAACCAAAATAATTCCAGAAACGTGTGAAGTTATTTATAAAGCACTGAAGGAGGAATATCTGAAGATAAATAAATGTTTACAGAACTTTATGGGTATTAAGAACTATTTTTACTTTTGAATAATGTAATTAACAGAATTTTGAACTAATACAAGATTAATGAAAATTACGAAAGAGATGAAGCACTTTTTAACTTGTGGCATCCAAAGTTCAGAACTAGACAAACTAGAATGGAGAGCTAAGAATTATTTTTTTAATTTTAATGTGTGTCATCTATTCTGACTTGCTGAAAAGTTGCCTTTGTGTTTCCTGATGTA